>NC_064640.1:864632677-865284784 GCF_023864345.2 Schistocerca serialis cubense
ACATCACTCAGCTGAGAATCAGTAATAATTACTAGAAATTTTGCATTTTCTCGACAGTCTAACGAAGTACCATACACCTTCAATTTAACAGCGTCGTTTCCCTCCTCTTCAAAATGAAATTCATGGCAATTGTTTTATTTGTGCTTCATTTCACTTTATTGCATACTGGTCAGTTTCAAACTTCTTAGAGTGCTTAAACTTCCCTTGTTTTCTCAGTGACTGTAATATTTCCGTATCACCAAAGAACATTTTTCCACAATTAACACTATTGGAAATATCTTTCATGCAGAATAGGATCAATATTGGTCCAAATATGCTACCCTGAGGCACTCTTATATTAATTTGTTTTGATTCTGTTGAGTGTTCACTAAATATTTACCTTACTTTCACATGGCTGATAAGGGCAGAGGTCAATGAGGAGGCTATAAAGTGCATGTCTTGAAACATCCTTTTGTCTTATTTTTTCATCTATAATTTAAGTGATGATCGAATTCTTTGATCACCAGTTAAATATTCCACAGAAAGAATTTCTCTTGGAAGTTCGAGAACCCGTTTTCGTAGTGTAGTTTGGTTAAGTTCCACAGTGCTTTACTAGATACTCTCGTTTCGGAGGTTATATGACCTCGCCTTCGTCATACCTGAAGGTCGCTTAACTCGGTCAGCTATGACGGAACCTACACATCAACATGATATCTCAATCTCAGCGAAATTTTAATTTTTCACATGCAAAAAATATCACTTTGATTGGCATATAAGGTTATCCTAGAACCAACAAGGTATCCAAACGCAAAGACTTGCAGTTGTAGTCAGACACTCACGGCTAATCCACAACCTCCCAAAATCACATTACCTTACTGAGTGAGTGCTGGTGGGCTGATGGGGATACCATCAATGAAGTGACTGCGGATAGCAACTGCCAATTATCCCTGAACGTAAATAAATTAACTTATTGCGCATAAACAGGCGAAGAGGTTCATTAATTTTCGATAAAAGTATATGTGACAAATCACTGAAAACAGTAACTACCGTAAAATACCTAGGAGTAATAATCGGTAGCGACCTAAAGTGGAATGACCACATACAACAAACAGAAGCAAAAGCAGATGCCGGACTGAGATTAAGGAAGTGTAATTCATCCACGACAGAAGTGGGTTACAGAACACTGGTTAGACCGTTTCTTGAGTATTGTTCATCAGTCTGGGACCCTTACCATGTAGGATTAATAGAACAGATACAGAATACCCAATGAAGAGCGGCGAGCTTCATCAGGGGATTGTTTACTCAGCTGGAGAGCGTTACGGAAATGCTTAACAAATTCCAATGGCAGACGCTGCAAGAGAGTAGTTGTGTATCGGGGAGAGATTTGCTGCTGAAATTTCGAAAGTTTAATTTCCAGGAAGAATGAGGCAAAATATTACCTCCTGCCACATACGTTTCTCAAAATGATCATGATAAGGACATTTGTGGAATTAGACATCTATGGAAATTTACTGACAATTATTTTTCCCACTCGCCCTATCCACAACGGAACAGGAAAACGGCGAAAAGATAGTTGCATCAAAAGTACCCTTCGCACACCGTAAGACGGCTTGCGGAGTGTAGATATAGATCATATCGAAATTTTAAGCTCTGTTCCCATCCTTGCAAGGAAATAAAGGTGTATCTGCAAAAAAGGTGAACCCTCTTCGATTCATTATTGTAGATGTACGATTATATGATCTCTACATGTGCACTCCGTGATCTATGGAGGGGTATACAATATTCTAGGCACATTTAGCCCCTTTCTGTTACATTCGAGGGTGGTATCCGGGTGAGAAAAGTTGTTGCTACTCTGTCTAAGCCTGATTTTATTTTATTTTATCTTTTTGGGCATTACGCAATATGTAGTTGGAGGAAGTAACAAGTTCCTCGCGTCACGATAGGCTGGGTTCTCGGAATTACGATAAACAAGCTCAACGCCTTTCCTTTAGCGTCTTCCCTTCGATTTTGTTGAGGCATGCGCACTGGTTAAATAAACCTGCGACGAATTGCACAACTCCTCGTTTAATCTTTCCTATCCCTTTCTGAACTCCAAACTGATAAGATTCTCGGACCAACAAATACTAGCTAAGAACTGGCCGGAGAATGATTTTCTAAGCAACCTCACATGAGTGTGAATTACACATTTTTTGAAATCCTCGGAATATATCTCATTTTGCCATCCACTTAGCTTTATGTGGCCGTTCTCATTAAATCATTCTGGAAAATTATTTCTAGATGTTTTATAGTTGTGATTCACAGCAGAAAGTATAGTCAAAAGATACTCAATGTTTTCTCCGGTTTAAGTGAATTACATTATATTTATATTGTGAATAAGCCTCCACTCATTGCATCTAGCGATGATCATCTGAAAATCTTCCCGGATTTAGTTACAATTATCAAACGAAATTATATCATTGCATAAACCTTCTCCGTCAGCGAAGAACATCATAGAGCTACGTAGGTCGTATGAGAGCTCATTTATGTACAATGCGAACAGTAACTGTTCTGTCATAGTTGCTTGAAGTACACAGGATGCTAGGTTCCTTTCGCTATTGAGATAGACATTCTGAGTTTGGATGTTTGTTACAAGGTTTTCATTTAATAAGACTTTCCGTGAGGAAAGAAACACATTATCAGATGCGATCTCCTATATCTACAGTTTTGTGGATATGTTTTATTTTCCACGCATTAGGTCGGCTTTCAGGATAGTGCATATTAATGTTTTATTTTTATATTTTAACGTACATCAACAGCGCAACTATTAGAGATCAAGCGTTAATTCAGGCCGACAAAACTGGTGGAAATAATCGAACGTAACCTCACTTCGTCGTCTGCTGATCTTCGAAAGGGTGGCAGTGAAAAGGCTATAGCGAACAAGTTCTCCTCTGCTTATTTCTTGGTACTTTAATGTATGCAGAGTATAGGTACTTTTACACACTTCCTATTATTGTCTGCTTCCACATAGCAACGGTGAGCCGCTGTGGTGGCCAAATGCTGCCAGACTGAGTTTACAGTTCGCTCCGTTCAGAAAGAAAAACCCGGCCGTATAGAATGATTTGATTTTCTGAGTGCACCCGCCACTACGCCAGTACATTCGTGTGACTGCCACAAACAGAGCGAATTTTTTTGGGGTGGATGGTAGTGAATGACCGAGTGTATCTGGCGTGAAAAGAGAAGGTGCGCTTTCGCGGGGGCGAGCTGTGCGCACTGGAACAACGGGCGGCCGAGTGGTGACGGCTGTCAGGGCAGTTCCCTAGGCGCGAAATGCCGCGAGTTCTCGCCCTGACGCCGCTATCTGCACGCGCGGTTCCGGTTTTACAGCTGACAAGGAGCAGCGGGTGTCGTGTGTGGTGGCGCCTAGGCGGGCAGCGTCGCAATGCCTGCAACGACAAATAAATGAATCTCGAAGAAAAGAAGAAACGCGCAAATAATAGTACGAGTGTTTAAAAATATCACGTAAATGGCAGTTCCAAAGAGGAAGTAAGGGAGCGAAGCCTTAAAAAAAATACACATACAGGGTGTTACAAAAAGGTACGGCCAAACTTTCTGGAAACATTCCTCAAACACAAATAAAGAAAAGATGTTATGTGGGCATGTGTCCAGAAACGCTTAATTTCCATGTTAGAGCTCATTTTAGTTTCATTCCAACGTGATCAAATTGTAAATTTTCACAATCAACATGTGTGGGCTGACGAGAATCCGCACGCAATTGTGCAATCACGTCATCAACACAGATTTTATGTGAACGTTTGGGCAGGCATTGTTGGTGGTGTCTTGATTGGGCCCCATGTTCTTCCACCTACGCTCAATGGAGCACGTTATCATGATTTCATACGGGATACTCTACCTGTGCTGCTAGAGCATGTGCCTTTACAAGTACGACACAACATGTGGTTCATGCACGATGGAGCTCCTGCACATTTCAGCCGAAGTGTTCGTACGCTTCTCAACAACAGATTCGGTGACCGGTGGATTGGTAGAGGCGGACCAATTCCATGGCCTCCACGCTCTCCTGACCTCAACCCTCTTGACTTTCATTTATGGGGGCATTTGAAAGCTCTTGTCTACGCAACCCCGGTACCAAATGTAGAGACTCTTCGTGCTCGTATTGTGGACGGCTGTGATACAATACGCCATTCTCCAGGGCTGCATCAGCGCATCAGGGATTCCATGCGACGGAAGGTCGATGCATGTATCCTCGCTAACGGTGGACATTTTTGAACATTTCCTGTAACAAAGTGTTTGAAGTCACGCTGGTACGTTCTGTTGCTGCGTATTTCCATTCCATGATTAATGTGATTTGAAGAGAAGTAATAAAATGAGCTCTAACATGGAAAGTAAGCGTTTCCGGACACATGTCCACATAACATCGTGATGACTGGGTGTTGTGTGATGTCCTTAGGTTAGTTTGGTTTAAGTTGCTCTAAGTTCTAGGGGACTGATGACCATAGATGTTAAGTCCCATAGTGCTCAGAGCCATTTGAACCATTTTGAACCACGTAACATATTTTCTTTCCTTGTGTGTGAGGAATGTTTCCTGAAAGTTTGGCCGTACCTTTTTGTAACACCCTGTATACAGGGTGTCCCATTTATCTTGACCACCCAAAATAACTGTTTGTCCAGATGTAAATTACAAAATGTTTCACGAAAATGTTCTTTAGGCGTCAGGGGGACATCAATCAGCACGTTTGCCTTCGATGTTGCTTTATTTTTTACAAAGATATGAACATCGGTATGACTTTTTTAAATGGCTGCCTGTATTTTTTATTCGGTAATTCATTTCCTCTCCTAAAGACCTATTCAAAAATGTATCATAGTGTACCATTCACTGAAACACAACGTTATTAGTTACATAACACAACACTGACTTTGAGCCCGGGATCACAAACTCGTCCACTTGCTGGAGTTGTCCGAAAACAAATGAAAAGCAAGTAAAAACATTACACTAAATTGGCTTTGACTCTCCTGTACCATTGCCCAGGAGTACAACATTCAAAGGTGCTCAAAGTGGTGACCCTGGACTCCGATACACTGGTGCTCTCGTTGAATGAAAGAATTAATTATATACTGCTTCCAGTGTTGCATGCCGAAGAGAATTACAAGCAAGCACGATACGTTCCTGAATGTCGTCTGGAGTTGTTGGAATATCACGATAGACAACGTCTTTAATGCATCCCCAAAGAAAAAAGTCCAGAGGATTTAAATCTGGGGACCTGGCAGGCCAAGTAACTGCTCCTCCTCGACCAATCCATCTGGCAGAATACCTTCGACGACTTTCACGCAAGGCATTATGTGCTGGACATCCATCGTGTTGATACCACATAAGCATTCTGGTTCTTAGCGGCACTTCATCCAGAAGAGGAGACAGAATTCGTCTGAGGAAGTTGGCATACTCTGTGCCATTTAGACATTTGCTTCAAACATTTTGTAATTTTCGTCTGGACAAGCAGTTATTTTGGGTGGTCAAGAGAAATGGGACACCCTGTATATGTGAGACGTAGCTCCAAGAAGGATAAATGTGTCTGAAATGAGATAATAATTATTATCATTAATCGTGTCAGAAGCATCACCTTTATCGTAATTAATATTCCACTGTTAACTAAAATATAATAAATTACTACAAGCTTAGGCATTGCACAGATATAGCCCAGAACATGGCCACGTCCTCTCGACTGAGCTGCGCTAACACACATCTGACCATTAAAACTACAAGACCGTGAAGGCATTATTCAATAAAGAGCAAATTGTCGTGAACTGCATTACATGCGCAGATATTTATTTACACCACCGAGCCAAAACGTTCTGACCACCTGTATAATAGCGTGTTGTTCAACTTTCCAGACACAGTAAAACAGAGATTCGACTTGGCGTAGATTCTACAAATCCTTGACAGAATTCCAGAAGCATGTAGCACTAGATATCTACGCACAGGTCAAGCAATTCCCTCAATTTACGGGATGGTGGTTCACGGGCACGCAGGTGGCACCAGATATGTGTTCCCGTGGGTACAGATCGCGCACATTTGCCCGTCAAGCCATCAAACCACTGTAGCACGATACTGACCTTACAACACGGACAGTTATCCCGATAGAAGATGTCATCGCCGAAGGGAGAGACTTCTAGCATAAAGCGATGCAAGTGGTCCGCAACAATGTTTACTTAGTTTATTGCCGACATGATGCCTTCGATTACCACCACAGAACCCATGCGAGACCAACTCACTGTACCCCATAGCACAATTCTGACCTCACCGGCCTGTATCTGCGGCGCGATGCATGTTTCGTGCAACCATTCGCCTGGATGACGGCGTGCAAGGACCCAACCATCGACGTGGTGTAACAAGAAATGCGAGCCAAAGAAACTGGTACACCTGCCTAATGTCACGCAGGGCTCCACGAGCTCGTAAAAGTGCCGCAACACCACGTGGCATGGAATCGACTAATGTATGAAGCAGTGCTTGAGTGAACTGACACCATGAATCCTGCACGGCTGTCCATAAATCCGTAAAAGTACGAGGGGGTGGAGATCTCTTCTGAAACGCACGTTGCAAGGCATCCCAGATATTCTCAATAATGTTCATGTCTGGGGAGTTTGGTAGCCAGCGGAATGGTTTAAACTCAGAAGAGAGTTCATGGAGCCACTCTGTAGCAATTCTGGACGTGTGGGGTGTTGCATTGTCCTGCTGGACTTGCCAAAGTCCGTCGGAATGCACAGTGGACGTGAATGGATGCAAGTGATCAGACAGGATGCTTACGTCCGTGTCACCTGTCAGAGTCGTATCTAGACGTATCAGGGGTCCCATATCACTCCAACTGCACACCTCCCACACCACTACTGAGCCTCCACCAACTTGAACAGTTCCCTGCTGACATGCACGGTCCATGGATTCATGAGGTTGTCTCCATGACCGTATACGTCCATCCGCTCGATACAATTTGAAACGAGACTCATTCGACCAGGCAACATGTTTCCAACTATCAACAGTCCAATGTCGGTGTTGAGGGCCCAGGTGGGGCGTAAAGCTTCGTGTCGTGCAGTCATCAAGGGCACACGAGTGGGTCCTTGGCACCGAAAGGCAATATCGATGCTATTTTATTGAATGGTTCACACACTGACACTTGTTGATGACCCAACATTGAAATCTGCAGCAGTTTGCAGAAGGGTTGCATTTCTGTCACGTTGAACGATTCTCTTCAGTCGTCGTTGGTCCCGTTCTTGCGGTATCTTTTTCCGGTCGCAGCGATGTCGGAGATTTGATTTTTTACCGGTATTCCTGGTATTCACGGAACGCTAGTACGCGAAAATCTCCATCGCTACGTCGGAGATGTTGTGTCCCATCGTGCGCCGACTATAAGACCACGTTGAAACTCATTTAAATCTTGATAATCTGTCGATCTAATAACTGCACCAGACACTTTTTTTCTTATATAGTCGTTACCGACAGCAGTGCCGCATTCTGCCTGTTTGCATATCTCAGTATTTGAATACGCATGCCTGTACCAGTTTCTTTGGCGCTTCAGTGTAGATTAGCGTCTGCTGTCCATTGGATGCGGCTGTTGAACTGAATGCCACTTCCCTCCGCATAAATGACGATAAGCAAATGCGTCTTCCATGGAGCTCGGCGCCATCACAGATAATTCCTCATTTCGAAATTGTTCAGGAGTTCTTCTAAGGGCCTATCCAAATTCCTGACAGTTCACAACACGTTCTTGCTGAATCCAAACGGTGAACAAATTGTGGTCATCGACGCCATCGTGTCATTTCTCTAGTGATTATTTGGCCTAGTGCTCGAAAAAAGTGAACACTCTTTCAGTGAATCGAATGCAACTGTTAGGGGTTAAGAGTTTCCATATTCAATACATGTTTTCCACCCCGTCCATGTTTGAAGCTTTGAAGATTGTCTTTACTACCCTCTACTCCTGCCGCGGTATACATGGTGCATCAACATCATGCCTTTAGATAAGTTCATTTTTCATTTTCCACTAACATTATCTCTCGTGTTGTTCATAATATTCGTATCAAAATATGTTGACGATTACGGATAAGAGATAAGGTAATTTCTGGCTTGTAGTGGCTTGTTGCCTAAAGCAAATAAATGAATGGCGTGTGGCTCCCATCTCACTATAAAGCATCACAACACATTTACTTAACCAATTTCACGTTTGACGTTACCCAGCTGGATGAATCCGATTTCAGGTATTGCCACCGTACCAAAATAGGATTCAGTAATCGAGAAATGAATGGTGTAACTCTTAATCAGTATCAAGTGACACTAACTAGTAAACCAAGAATGAAGTTTCGTAGGTACTGAGTACATTATTGGGAGAGTAAAGACAGTAAAATTACGAGATTCGACCTCAGTCCACGGTAGGCACAAAGTTTACGCTTTGTCATACTCCCCGTTAGTTCAAATGTGACACACTTGCGTTCGTATATAAATTGAAGTAGTATTCAGATAAAATAGACCGTGAAATGAAGGCGCTAGGATCTTTGATGAAGATTCAGGTGCTTCAAATCTAATGAAACAAAAGAATTCAAATGAAACAGATACTGTGAATTCTTTCCTTTAAACAAAGAGCATCTTCTTTTGACTAATATAGAGAAATTCGTCCGGAAATATTTTGATACGTGTTTTATCACGAACACAATTAAATCAGCAGTTTGTAACGGCAAATAAAAAAGGGATATCTAATATTCACGTATCTCTTTCACGTCATTCAGGTTACAGAGACAGTTGGAAAAACTCTAGTTTCTACTGTAGATTCCTGGTTACACTAGGAAGTGCTGAGTACGTTCAAATAAACATTCTAAAGATCAAACTGCGTAGCACGGAAGAAATGGTTCAAATGACTCTGAGCACTATGGGACTTGACATTTGTGGTCACCAGTCCCCTAGAACTTAGAACTACTTAAACCTAACTAACCTAAGGACATCACACACATCCACGCCCGAGGCAGGATTCGAACCTGCGACCGTAGCAGTCCCGCGGTTCCGGACTGCAGCGCCTAGAACCGCACGGCCGCCGAAGCCGGCAGCCCGGAAGAAATAAGACAGTGTTAATAAGGGCGTATCGAGGACACTAGTGGAAATATTCCTAAATTTCAAATCATATTTAACAGGTCGTTCAAAGGAATATTCCTGTAAACAAACCAGTAAAAAAGAAAAACCTACACATCCAACACAGGCAGAAATACACTCCTGGAAATGGAAAAAAGAACACATTGACACCGGTGTGTCAGACCCACCATACTTGCTCCGGACACTGCGAGAGGGCTGTACAAGCAATGATCACACGCACGGCACAGCGGACACACCAGGAACCACGGTGTTGGCCGTCGAATGGCGCTAGCTGCGCAGCATTTCTGCACCGCCGCCGTCAGTGTCAGCCAGTTTGCCGTGGCATACGGAGCTCCATCGCAGTCTTTAACACTGGTAGCATGCCGCGACAGCGTGGACGTGAACCGTATGTGCAGTTGACGGACTTTGAGCGAGGGCGTATAGTGGGCATGCGGGAGGCCGGGTGGACGTACCGCCGAATTGCTCAACACGTGGGCCGTGAGGTCTCCACAGTACATCGATGTTGTCGCCAGTGGTCGGCGGAAGGTGCACGTGCCCGTCGACCTGGGACCGGACCGCAGCGACGCAAGGATGCACGCTAAGACCGTAGGATCCTACGCAGTGCCGTAGGGGACCGCACCGCCACTTCCCAGCAAATTAAGGACACTGTTGCTCCTGGGGTATCGGCGAGGACCATTCACAACCGTCTCCATGAAGCTGGGCTACGGTCCCGCACACCGTTAGGCCGTCTTCCGCTCACGCCCCAACATCGTGCAGCCCGCCTCCAGTGGTGTGGCGACAGGCGTGAATGGAGGGACGAATGGAGACGTGTCGTCTTCAGCGATGAGAGTCGCTTCTGCCTTGGTGCCAATGATGGTCGTATGCGTGTTTGGCGCCGTGCAGGTGAGCGCCATAATCAGGACTGCATACGACCGAGGCACACAGGGCCAACACCCGGCATCATGGTGTGGGGAGCGATCTCCTACACTGGCCGTACACCACTGGTGATCGTCGAGGGGACACTGAATAGTGCACGGAACATCCAAACCGTCATCGAACCCATCGTTCTACCATTCCTAGACCGGCAAGGGAACTTGCTGTTCCAACAGGACAATGCACGTCCGCATGTATCCCGTGCCACCCAACGTGCTCTAGAAGGTGTAAGTCAACTACCCTGGCCAGCACGATCTCCGGATCTGTCCCCCATTGAGCATGTTTGGGACTGGGTGAAGGGTCGTCTCACGCGGTCTGCACGTCCAGCACGAACGCTGGTCCAACTGAGGCGCCAGATGGAAATGGCATGGCAAGCCGTTCCACAGGACTACATCCAGCATCTCTACGATCGTCTCCATGGGAGAATAGCAGCCTGCATTGCTGCGAAAGGTGGATATACACTGTACTAGTGCCGACATTGTGCATGCTCTGTTGCCTGTGTCTATGTGCCTGTGGTTCTGTCAGTGTGATCATGTGATGTATCTGACCCCAGGAATGTGTCAATAAAGTTTCCCCTTCCTGGGACAATGAAGTCACGGTGTTCTTATTTCAATTTCCAGGAGTGTACATACCGGGAGATTTAGCTGCCCCTAGTGCCGGCGTTTTATGCAACCCGCACTACGTCTGTAACAGGAACGGTATTCAGACAGGCGACACCCACGTAATCGATATAAGTTCCTTCTCAGAGCTTTGGACGACTGTTAGCAAACGGAATCGTGCTGCAAAAAATAGAAGCGAGGACTGGCCATGAGTTACACGCTATTTTTGGACAATAATATATCTTACTTACACAAATGTCTCCAGCCTTTCTTTGTGTGATAAGCGGTTTTCTCATACAGGCGTTACATGTCTCTGTAAGTTTATTCCGTTACAGTACTTAATCTTTTGTAAATGGTTCTGAAACAGTGCCTTGTAAAATGTGTTTCACCATCGGAAACAACGAAATTAACATGGGACATTAAAATGGGAAGTGTGGAACTAGCAACTTTCCTGTATATAACCTGTTGTTGTTGTTGTGGTGGTCTTCAGTCCTGAGACTGGTTTGATGCAGCCCTCCATGCTACTCTATCCTGTGCAAGCTTCTTCATCTCCCAGTACCAACTGCAACCTACATACTTCTGCATCTGCTTAGTGTATTCATCTCTTAGCTTAGAGTATTCATCTCTTGGTCTCCCTCTACGATTTTTACCCTCCACGCTGCCCTCCAATACTAAATTGGTGATCCCCTGATGCCTCAGAACATGTCCTACCAACCGATCCCTTCTTCTAGTCAAGTTGTATCACAAACTTCTCTTCTCCCCATTCCTATTCAGTACTTCCTGATTAGTTATGTGATCTACCCATCTAATCTTAAGCATTCTTCTGTAGCACCACATTTCGAAAGCTTCTATTCTCTTCTTGTCCAAACTATTTATCGTACATGTTTCACTTCCATACATGGCTACACTCCATACAAATACTTTCAGAAACGACTTTCTGACACTGAAATCTATACTCGATGTTAACAAATTTCTCTTTTTCGGAAATGCTTTCCTTGCCATTGCCAGTCTACATTTTATATCTTCTCTACTTCGACCATCATCAGTTATTTTGCTCCCCAAATAGCAAAACTCCTTTACTACTTTAAGTGTCTCATTTCCTAAACTAATTCCTTCAGTATCACCCGACTTAATTCGACTACATTCTATTATCCTTGTTTTGCTTTTGTTGATGTTCATCTTATATCCTCCTTTCAAGACACTGTCCATTCCGTTCAACTGCTCTTCCAAGTTCTTTGCTGTCTCGGACAGAATTACAATGTCATCGACGAACCTCAAAGTTTTTATTTCTTCTCCATGGATTTTAATACCTACTCCGAATTTTTCTTTTGTTTCCTTCACAGCTTGCTCAATATAGAAATTGAATAATATCGGGGATAGGCTACAACCTTGTCACACTCCCTTCCCAACCACTGCTTCCCTTTCATGTCCCTCGACTCTTATAACTGCCATCTGGTTTCTGTACAAATTGTAAATAGCTTTTCGCTCCCTGTATATAACCTAACGGAAAGATTAATATATGACTTCTCGCGTAGATGTGCGGAAGTAGTTTTACAAAAAAAATTTGCACAATAGGGCTAAGATGTCTTCGTATACTGTACCAGTTTTTCTGCGACATTTTGAAAAAGTGCCTCACATGTCCATAGCGAACAGGCCAACAACATTGTTATGTCATGTGGGGTTGCATAAAACGAGATAGATGGGGGCAGCTGATTCACCCTGTATACTCAAATATATCTCCTAAGAGTAGAAATACGAGGACGTGCCGAAAAGTGAATTTCTTACGTGAAAACTCTCAAAACGTTTTAAATAAAACAAACGTTATTATCTATGTTTTTCTGGTCTTACATATTAGCAGTGCTCTGCCGCGAAAGCGCTCCAAATTGGATCGTGTAACATCGGTCTGTGCAATGTAACAACGTCGGTGCTTGAGAAACAGTTTATTGTAATCGAGTTTCGAATTTAGGAGTTCGTCCAAGTATGGAGCACCCTTTCCTTCAGCATAAAACACTCCGGGCCACACACAAGCCCTGCGACATCTGCAACAATCCGAAGTCTTGATTTCACTGTCATCTATCATCCTCCATACAGTACCGGCTTGACCCCATCCCACTATCATCTGCCTCCAAAACCTTAAGAACATCTTCACGAACTTCTCTTTGATAGTAATGAAATGGTGCAAGCAGAGGTGAGGTTGTGGCTCCGTCAACAAAGTCAAACATTCTACAGGGACGACATCAACAAATTGGCCCCTCGTTGGGAAAAACGTGACCATCACCTGGGTGACTATGTTGAGAAATAAATATAGAGTCATTAAGAATAAAGATGTCGAATGTCAAGAACGTTAGTGTCATTTGAGAGTTTTCACATAAAAAATTCGGATGCACAGCACACCCTCGGATGTACAATGTGTTTCGAAATACGTTCCTTTGCTTTTCTCTGTTTTAATGGGTGCATACGCCCTAACATATTGTAAATGTCAAGTCAGTCTGTCATATATATTTGTTTATACGGCTTTTTGAAATTGTCATTTGGTGTGTGTTGTTCAAACTCAAAATGGTTCAAATGGCTCTGAGCACTATGGGACTTAACTGCTGAGGTCATCAGTCCCCTACAACTTAAAACTACTTAAACCTAACTAACCTAAGGACAGCACACACTTCCATGCCCGAGGATGGATTCGAACCTGCGACCGTAGCGGTCGCGCGGTTCCAGCCTGTAGTGCCTAGAATCGCTCGGCCTTTTGTTCAAACCGATGAAGTGAAATTCTGGGGAGGCGAATAAATTCTTTGTTTTCCGATGATCTAAGACATACGGAAATTCGTACAAAGAGGTTAGAAGATGTTATGGAGACTTCTCCCCACTGTCAAGAGTTAAGAAATAGTCTGCTTGAATTAAACTGTGCTTGTACATTTTTTGGAGACGAGGCACGTGAGCAAAGTATCAAACCTGAAGCCATAGATAAAAAATCTAGAAAGGTTGCAATATCGTGTTAAGTAATAGGTAATTGATAGGCGAATGATGTACATGGGTAAAGTCTTCTCATTACAGAAAAATGGTTCCAATGGCTCTGAGCACTATGGGACTTAACATCTATGATCATCATCCCCTAGAACTTAGAACTACTTAAACCTAACTAACCTAAGGACATCACACAGCACCCAGTCATCACGAGGCAGAGAAAGGTCTCATTACAACAGCTGCATTCCGCTAATAGGAGAATACTTTAAAATGTAGTGCATCTGTGACCCAAGAGATGCAGTTTTCTACTCCCATACCAAGACATTCTCACATTGGCCTCACAGTAAAGAAAACAAGGGGAGTTAGTAACAAGTTAAAAACGTGAAATTTTTATCAGGTCGTACGAAGGTGGCTGAATGTTAATGTTTCTTTTTTATCTTCACATTAATTCTCTGGGATCATATAACATCTATACCTCTTCTATATTGATTCCTATTTTTCCAGAACTGCTTCATCCTCTTCCCATGTTTTGCTTTCTTCTGCCCATGTTCGTCCCAATTTCATATTACGTCTGTCTTGAAAGACTTCTAGATTTAGTATTTTATTCCTTGAAAAACTTGCCTCATGTTATTTCCGGTTCTTTGATGTTTGTTTCTAGTTTTTCTCTTATTTATGTAATCCAAGCTCTTACTGAATTGTTTTGCCAGAAATAAAAGAACATTTGCTTCTTTAGCTGTTCTCATTCTTTCGGTACAGGTGTCCAAAGACGATCAACTTACGTTTTCCAATCGCTTCTGATATTTTCTGTACCTTTCGTTACATCTTCTAGTTATTTCTGTGGTTTGTACAGCACCCAGTATTTTTCTAATACTCCCTCTTTGAAGTATCTCTATTCTGCGTAACTTCTAGTTCATCTTTATGTATTCGCATGCAAATACATATTCTTGTCTTACTGCAATGGTATAGTGTTTAATTTTCGTGTATTTAGATATTCATTTCTTGTTGTAAATATTTTTAGTCAAACTGTACACTCTTTCCATTTTTTTCAGTCGTACATATAGGGTTATTCAGCTGCCCCTGACTAAGGGTTTTTCCAAACCGCACCGCCCTCAAATTCCACCCGCGAGATTTTTATATTCTCTCGCACACTTCACGGTAAGTATTAGTCCTACATCAAAAATTAACAGGATCTTTTTTTAGGAAATTTAATGTAGTTAAATTTTGTACTGGGTTAATTTTTCGCTGGAAGCCGCAGTTTTCGAATTATTCAAGACAAAAGTACAAATGTTACCTTCAGACGCGTTTTCCTTGAATAACTGAAAGAACATGGCTCCCAGAGAAAGTGTATCTCAGTACGAAATTTAACTGCATCAAGAATCTGTCGGACTAATACTCTGCGCGTAGCGAGCGAAGGAATATCAAGTTTCAGCGTGGTTTCGTCCGACCCCGGTAGCTGAGTGGTCAGCGCGACAGAATGTCACTCGTAAGGGCCCGGGTTCGATTTCCGACTGGGTCGCAGATTTTTCTCCGCTCAGGGACTGGGTGTTGCGTTGTCCTAATCATCATCATTTCATCCCCATCGACGCGCAAGTCGCCGAAGTGGCGTCAAATCGAAATACTTGCACCCGGCGAACGGTCTATCCGACGGGCGGCCCTAGTCACAGGACATCAGTCTAATCTAAAAGCCGTAAATTCAGCTAAATACCTAGGTATTACAAATACGAACAACTTAAATTGGAAGGAACACATAGAAAATGTAGTGGGGAAGACTAACCAAAGACTGCGTTTTATTGGCAGGACATTTAGAAAATGTAACAGGTATACTAAGGAGACTGCCTACACTGCGTTTGTCCGTCCTCTTTTTAGAACGCTACTGCGCGGTGTGGGATCCTTACCAGATAGGACTTACGGATTACATCGAAAAAGTTCAAAGAAAGGCAGCACGTTTTGTATTATCGCTAAATGTGGGAGAGAATGTCACAGAAATGATACAGGATATGGGTTCAAAAGGTTCAAATGGCTCTGAGCACTATGGGACTTAACTTCTGAGGTCATCAGTCCCCTAGAACTTAGAACTACTTAAACCTAACTAACCTAAGGACATCACACACATCCATTCCCGAGGCAGGATTCGAACCTGCGACCGTAGCGGTCGCGCGGTTCCAGACTGAAACGCCTAGAACCGCTCGGCCACACCGGCCGGCACATCATTAAAAGAAAGGCGTTTTTCGTTGCGATGGAATCTTCTCACGAAATTCCGATCACCAACTTTCTCCTCCGAATGCGAAAATATTTTGTAGACATCGACCTACATAGGGAGGGACGATCACCAAGATAAAATAAGGGAAATCAGAGCTCGTACGGAAAGATATACGTGTTCATTCTTTCCGCGCGCTATACGAGATTGCAATAATGGAGAATTGTGAAGGTGGTTCGATAAACCCTCTGCCAGGCACTTAATTGTGATTTGCAGAGTATCCCTGTAGATGTAGATGTACATTTAGCGTGGTTTCTGAAGGCGTTGCGGGTTACACAACACGCTTAGGTAGGGGCAGCTGAGTCAGCTTGTACATCATAATTTTATATAGGCCATTCCGCTACATTGTTTCTCCAAGACCTTTTTTTTCGCTTTTCTGGAAAGCACTGCAAAATTTCCACAAAATTCAGGTATTGTAGCTTAATTCCATTCGATTCACTTGGTAGAATTATTGATTCAGTCGTGTGTATTTTTTTTTTCATTTTCTGGATGCTACAATTCCCCTAAAAACGGTTAAACAGTAAAACTGATAAGCTGGACCTTTTATAATATAACGAGTGTTTTTAGTAATTTTCTTATACACTCCTGGAAATGGAAAAAAGAACACATTGACACCGGTGTGTCAGACCCACCATACTTGCTCCGGACACTGCGAGAGGGCTGTACAAGCAATGATCACACGCACGGCACAGCGGACACACCAGGAACCGCGGTGTTGGCCGTCGAATGGCGCTAGCTGCGCAGCATTTGTGCACCGCCGCCGTCAGTGTCAGCCAGTTTGCCGTGGCATACGGAGCTCCATCGCAGTCTTTAACACTGGTAGCATGCCGCGACAGCGTGGACGTGAACCGTATGTGCAGTTGACGGACTTTGAGCGAGGGCGTATAGTGGGCATGCGGGAGGCCGGGTGGACGTACCGCCGAATTGCTCAACACGTGGGCCGTGAGGTCTCCACAGTACATCGATGTTGTCGCCAGTGGTCGGCGGAAGGTGCACGTGCCCGTCGACCTGGGACCGGACCGCAGCGACGCACGGATGCACGCCAAGACCGTAGGATCCTACGCAGTGCCGTAGGGGACCGCACCACCACTTCCCAGCAAATTAGGGACACTGTTGCTCCTGGGGTATTGGCGAGGACCATTCGCAACCGTCTCCATGAAGCTGGGCTACGGTCCCGCACACCGTTAGGCCGTCTTCCGCTCACGCCCCAACATCGTGCAGCCCGCCTCCAGTGGTGTCGCGACAGGCGTGAATGGAGGGACGAATGGAGACGTGTCGTCTTCAGCGATGAGAGTCGCTTCTGCCTTGGTGCCAATGATGGTCGTATGCGTGTTTGGTACCGTGCAGGTGAGCGCCACAATCAGGACTGCATACGACCGAGGCACACAGGGCCAACACCCGGCATCATGCTGTGGGGAGCAATCTCCTACACTGGCCGTACACCACTGGAGATCGTCGAGGGGACACTGAATAGTGCACGGTACATCCAAACCGTTATCGAACCCATCGTTCTACCATTCCTAGACCGGCAAGGGAACTTGCTGTTCCAACAGGACAATGCACGTCCGCATGTATCCCGTGCCACCCAAGGTGCTGTAGAGGGTGTAAGTCAACTACCCTGGCCAGCAAGATCTCCGGATCTGTCCCCCATTGAGCATGTTTGGGACTGGATGAAGCGTCGTCTCACGCGGTCTGCACGTCCAGCACGAACGCTGGTCCAACTGAGGCGCCAGGTGGAAATGGCATGGCAAGCCGTTCCACAGGACTACATCCAGCATCTCTACGATCGTCTCCATGGGAGAATAGCAGCCTGCATTGCTGCGAAAGGTGGATATACACTGTCCTAGTGCCGACATTGTGCATGCTCTGTTGCCTGTGTCTATGTGCCTGTGGTTCTGTCAGTGTGATCATGAGATGTATCTGACCCCAGGAATGTGTCAATAAAGTTTCCCCTTCCTGGGACAATGAATTCACGGTGTTCTTATTTCAATTTCCAGGAGTGTATTTTATCACTATTGCTAATGGGTATTTCGTCATCAAGGAAACTAAGAAGATTCTAAGATGGAATATTTGTTTTATGTGAGCGAGCAATATTATATAAAAGTTTGCGTCACAGGGGCGAACGAGTATTAAGGGACATGTAAGTGATGGCAGCAGGCGCGTCGCGCTGCGGCCTGCCAGGTGCAGCAGTTGGCTGGCGGGAAAGCATCGCGACAGCTGTCACCGGTAGGTGCGCCTGTCGTTCGGAGCCTCGTGTCTGCCGAGCGGACATGTGCATCCGCAGGCAGCGGACCGTGTGAGTGATAACACAGCGGGGGCCGAGCCAGATGGAATCAGCAACAGGAGGAGACCTTGGAGCAGCTTCTGCTCCTCTCCTGTGCTGTCACCTACACAGACGCCGGCAAAACCAATTAACACGCGCGAATAGAAACTCAATCATTTACCGCAATGAGACCAGCACGCACACACTGTAGTCATTTTTTTTTTTTTTTTTGCTTATTGACAGCACTTAGAAGAGTCGAGAGCAGGGCCGTTTCCACCATTAGGCGGGACTACGCGGCCTCCTAGGGCGGCAAAGGGAGGAAGAAATTAAGTTCTAATCAAACAGCGAAAAAACTGAGAAAATGAGCAGAAAAAATTTCCAAAGGACGAAAATTTAAAACATTTAATTGTTTTCAAATCATACGGAATAGTTACTTAATAAAACTTCCTGGCAGATTAAAACTGTGTGCCGGACCGAGACTCGAACAAGGGACCTTTGCCTATCGCGGGCAAGTGCTCTACCAACTGAGCTACCCAAGCACGACTCACGCCCCGTCCTCACAGCTTTACTTCTGCCAGTAACTTGTCTCCTACCTTCCAAACTTTACTGAAGCTCTCCTGCGAACCTTGCAGAACTAGCACTCCTGAAGGAAAGGATATTGCGGAGACATGGCTTAGCCACAGCCTGGGAGATGTTTCCAGAATGAGATTTTCACTCTGCAGCGGAGTGTGCGCTGATATGAAACTTCCTGGCAGATTAAAACTGTGTACCGGACCGAGGTTCGCAGGAGAGCTTCTGTAAAGTTTGGAAGGTAGGAGACGAGGTACTGGCAGAAGTAAAGCTGTGAGGACGGGGAGTGAGTCGTGCTTGGGTAGCTCAGTTGGTGCCGGCACGGTAACTCAGCGTGTTCGGTCAGAGGGTTTAATTGCCTTCTGTAATAAAAAAACTGAGTTAATCGATTCACAACGAACTTAAACGGATGTCTTACGACGTCCGCCCCGAGCAGATGCAACGAACAAAAGCGAACAAAACGAGATTATCAGAGTGTTAGCTGCACTCTGTAATAAAAAAAAACTGAGTTAACCGATCAACGTCGAACTTAAACGGTTGTCTTACGACGTCCGCCCAGATCAGATGCAATGAAGGAAAGCGAGCAAAATGAGATTTTGCCGGCACGGTAGCTCAGCCTGTTCGGTCAGTAGGTTAGTTGCCCTCTGTAATAAAAAAAAACTGAGTGAATCGATCAACAAAGGACTTCAACGGGCGTCAGGGGACGTCCGCCACGAACAGATGCAACGAACAATGACGAACAAAATGAGATAACAAAAAAAAAAAAAAAAGTTGGTAGAGCACTTGCCCGCGAAAGGCAAAGGTCCAGAGTTCGAGTCTCGGTCCGGCTCACAGTTTTAATCTGCCAGGAAGTTTCATATCAGCGCACACTCCGCTGCAGAGTGAAAATCTCATTCCAGTTACTTTAATTTATTTTGACGAAAGTAAACACATTGCCTCTGCCTACCCCAAAAATGATTCAGTCACTGCTTCGTACTAAACGGAAACAACGAAAAGAGCAACTCCCTTTAGACAACCACAAAATCCATCCCTCATCGGGATTCCAACCAGGACCCATCTCAGACGAACGATCAGAAGAAAAGATTAAATTTATTCTTCGTTATAAAAATATTTCAATTCAAACAGAAACAAAATAATACCACGATTATGCGGATGACCTACTTTGATGCTTCTCAATGTGTCTCATCAGTATAGCGTAATCTGTAATTTCAAGGGAAAATTCATTCGTACCTGAAAATAGTTCCACACCTTTATTTGTCCATTTCCTTGCACTTAAATAAAATAAGCAATCGATGCCAAATGGATGCACTGGTATATTAAGTTGAGTTATAGTTTAAAATGTTGAGCACATTCATCCTATTTCAGTTATTTTGGGAAATATCAAACACTGAGGACAAAGTTTAGAAAGTGAGCACAGTTATAGTCCTCAACCAGTTTTAAAGCATCTGAGGACAACGCACGAAAACTGAAGACCGGCCCCAGACAATAGGATATTTGCGGTGTTGTGCCATTGGTGGCAGGTGGTGGTGAAGGGGGGGGGGGGGGGGAATGGGGAGACCGCTGGTAGTAATAAGGAGGGGGCATCCTAGCGACGCCCCTGGTCGAGAGGCATGTAAAGGAAGCACTGTTTGAGGAACGAGTGTCACACACTTGTAGCTTATCCCCGATGTTATTCGATTTATATATTCAGCAAGCAGTCAAGGAAATCAAAGAAAAATTTCGAGTAGGAATTAAAGATCACGAAGAATAAATAAAAAGCTTTGAGATTTGCCGATAACATTACAATACTGTCAGAGACAACAAAGGGATTGGAAGAGCAGTTGAATGGAATGAAGAGTGTCTTGAAAGGAGAAGAAAGATGAGCATCAACAAAAGCGAAACAAGGATAATGGAATGTAGTCGAATTAAATCAGGTGATGCTCAGGAAATTAGATTAGGAAACGAGAAATTTATAGCAGTAAATGAGCTTTATTATTTGGACAGCAAAATAACTGATGATAGTCGAAGTAAAGAGGATATAAAATGTAGACCAGTAATGGCAAGGAATCTGTTTCTGAAGAAGAGAAATTTGTTCATTTACGTGGATACTCTGCACTTAAGTGCCTATCGGAGGGTTCGTCGAACCACCGTCACAGTAATTATCTATTATTTCACTCTGTAACAGGGCGCGGAAAAAAGGAACACCTATATCTCTCAGTGCGCGCTCTGATTCCCCTTATTTTATCATGATGATCGTTTTTCCCTATGCAGATGGCGTCAACAAAATATTTGTACATTTATTTGTTACATAGTTTAATTCTTAATTTCTTTGCGTATTTTTGGTACTTGCATTGTTTAATTCATAAATTTCGGGCGTATTATAGTATTTGAGAGTTGTAGCATCGCGTTTTAGTACCTGAATAGTGAAAATCACGTAGTCTCCTTCCGCCGCCAAGCAGTGTGTCAGCAGTGCGCAAGTAGCAGATTTACTGCATCTGCTAGGCAGTCTTGTATTTTCATAACCGTTTAAATTTTGTGTCGATTAGTTTGTGCTCTCTGTAGATTAGTTCAGACGTTCTTTGCACAACAGTTTCTAGCATGGATAGGGACTGCAACTGCTGTGTTCGGATGCAAGCTGAGTTGGCATGGCTTCGCTCCCAGCTTCAGACAGTGTTGGTTTCGGTCACACAGCTTGAGGCTGTTGCCAATGGGCATCACTGTGGGGGTCCGGATGGGGGTTTGTCGGGGACGGCCAGCTCGTCCCACGCATCCCCCGATCGGACTACGACTGTGGCTGCCCGGGATACTGCCCACATTGAGGCTGATCCTTCACCTGTGGTAGAGTGGGAGGTCGTCTCGAGGTGTGGCAGGGGGCGAAAGACATTCCGGAGGGCTGAACGGAAGGCCTCTCCAGTTTGTCTGATGAACCGGTTTCAGGCTCTGTCTCGGGCTGATACTGATCTTCGGCCGGACATGGCTGCTTGTCCTGTTCCAGAGGTTGCCCCTCAGTCTGCAAGATCCGGACGATCGCAGAGGGTGGGCTTACTGGTAGTCGGGAGCTCCAACGTCAGGCGCGTAATGGGGCCCCTTAGGGATATGGCAGCAAGACAGGGGAAGAAAACCAATGTGCACTCCGTGTGCATACCGGGGGGAGTCATTCCAGATGTGGAAAGGGTCCTTCCGGATGCCATGAAGGGTACAGGGTGCACCCATCTGCAGGTGGTCGCTCATGTCGGCACCAATGATGTGTGTCGCTATGGATCGGAGGATATCCTCTCTGGCTTCCGGCGGCTATCTGATTTGGTGAAGACTGCCAGTCTCGCTAGCGGGATGAAAGCAGAGCTCACCATCTGCAGCATCGTCGACAGGACTGACTGCGGACCTTTGGTACAGAGCCGAGTGGAGGGTCTGAATCAGAGGCTGAGACGGTTCTGTGACCGTGTGGGCTGCAGATTCCTCGACTTGCGCCATAGGGTGGTGGGGTTTCGGGTTCCGTTAGATAGGTCAGGAGTCCACTACACGCAGCAGGCGGCTACACGGGTAGCACGGGTTGTGTGGCGTGGACTGGGCGGTTTTTTAGGTTAGATGGCCTCGAGCAAGTACAGAAAGGGCAACAGCCTCAAAGGGTGCGGGGCAAAGTCAGGACATGCGGGGACCAAGCAGCAATCGGTATTGTAATTGTAAACTGTCAAAGCTGCATTGGTAAAGTACCGGAACTTCAAGCGCTGATAGAAAGCACCGAAGCTGAAATCGTTATAGGTACAGAAAGCTGGCTGAAGCCAGAGATAAATTTTTACAAAGGCACAGACGGTGTTTAGAAAGGATAGATTACATGCAACCAGTGGTGGCGTGTTTGTCGCTGTTAGTAGTAGTTTATCCTGTAATGAAGTAGAAGTGGAAAGTTCCTGTGAATTATTATGGATGGAGGTTACACTCAACAACCGAGCTAGGTTAATAATTGGCTCCATTTATCGACCTCCCGACTCAGCAGTATTAGTGGCAGAACAACTGAGAGAAAATTTGGAATACATTTCACATAAATTTTCTCAGCATGTTATAGTCTTAGGTGGAGATTTCAATTTACAAGATATAGACTGGGACACTCAGATGTTTAGGACGGGTGGTAGGGACAGAGCATCGAGTGACATTATACTGAGTGCACTATCCGAAAATTACCTAGACCAATTAAATAGAGAACCGACTCGTGGAGATAACATCTTGGACCTACTGATAACAAACAGACCCGAACTTTTCGACTCTTGAAGTACAGAACAGGGAATCAGTGACCATAAGGCCGTTGCAGCATCCCTGAATATGGAAGTTAATAGGAATATAAAAAAAAGGGTGGAAGGTTTATCTGTTTAGCAAGAGTAATAGAAGGCAGATTTCAGACTACCTAACAGTTCAAAACGAAAATTTCTGTTCCGGCACTGACAATGTTGAGTGTTTATGGAAAAAGTTCAAGGAAATCGTAAAATGCGTTTTAGACAGGTACGTGCCGAGTAAAACTGAGAGGGACGGGAAAAACCCTCAGTGGTTCAACAACAAAGTTGGGAAACTACTGCGAAAGCAAAGAGAGCTTCACTCCAAGTTTAAACGCAGCCAAAACCTCTCAGACAAACAGAAGCTAAACGATGTCAAAGTTAGCGTAAGGAGGGCTATTCGTGAAGCGTTCAGTGAATTCGAAAGTAAAATTCTATGTACCTACTTGACAGAAAATCCTAGGAAGTTCTGGTCTTACGTTAAATCAGTAAGAGGCTCGAAACAGCATATCCAGACACTCCGGGATGATGATGGCATTAAAACAGAGGATGACACGCGTAAAGCTGAAATACTAAACACCTTTTTCCAAAGCTGTTTCACAGAGGAAGACCGCACTGCAGTTCCTCCTCTAAATCCACGCACAAACGAAAAAATGGCTGACATCGAAATAAGTGTTCAAGGAATAGAAAAGCAACTGGAATCACTCAACAGAGGAAAGTCCGCTGGACCTGACGGGATACCAATTCGATTCTACTCAGAGTACGCGAAAGAACTTGCCCCCTTCTAACAGCCGTGTGCCGCAAGTATCTAGAGGAACGGGAGGTTCCAAATGATTGGAAAAGAGCACAGGTAGTCCCAGTCTTCAAGAAGGGTCGTCGAACAGATGCGCAAAACTATAGACCTATATCTCTGACGTCGATCTGTTGTAGAATTATAGAACATGTTTTTGCTCGAGTATCATGTCGTTTTTGGAAACCCAGAATCTACTGTGTAGGAATCAACATGGATTCCGCAAAAAGCGATCGTGTGAGACACAACTCGCTATATTTGTTCACGAGACCCAGAAAATATTAGATACAGGCTCCCAGATAGATGCTATTTTCCTTGACTTCCGGAAGGCGTTCGATACAGTTCCGCACTGTCGCCTGATAAACAAAGTAAGAGCCTACGGAATATCAGACCAGCTGTGTGGTTGGATTGAAGAGTTTTTAGCAAACAGAACACAGCATGTTGTTATCAATGGAGAGACGTCTACCGACGTTAAAGTAACCTCTGGCGTGCCACAGGGGAGTGTTATGGGACCATTGCTTTTCACAATATATATAAATGACCTAGTAGATAGTGTCGGAAGTTCCATGCGGCTTTTCGCGGATGATGCTGTAGTATATAGAGAAGTTGCAGCATTAGAAAATTGTAGCGAAATGCAGGAAGATCTGCAGCGGATAGGCACTTGGTGCAGGGAGTGGCAATTGACCTTTAACGTAGACAAATGTAATGTATTGCGAATACATAGAAAGAAGGATCCTTTATTGTATGATTATATGATAGCGGAACAAACACTGGTAGCAGTTACTTCTGTAAAATATCTGGGAGTTTGTATGCGGAATGATTTTAAGTGGAATGATAATATAAAATTAATTGTTGGTAAGGCGGGTACCAGGTTGAGAGTCCGCCGCTCGTGGTCTCGCGGTAGCGTTCTCGCTTCCCGAGCACGGGGTCCCGGGTTCGATTCCCGGCGGGGTCAGGGATTTTCACCTGCCTCGAGATGACTGGGTGTTTGTGTTGTCCTCATCATTTCATCATCATCCAGGAAAGTGGCGAAATTGGACTGAGCAAAGATTGGATAATTGTACGGGCGCTGATAACCACGCCGTTGAGCGCCCCACAACCCCAACATCATCACAACACCAGGTTGAGATTCATTGGGAGAGTCCTTAGAAAATGTAGTCCATCAACAAAGGAGGTGGCTTACAAAACACTCGTTCGACCTATACTTCAGTATTGCTCAACAGTGTGGGATCCGTACTAGATCGGGTTGACGGAAGAGATAGAGAAGATCCAAAGAAGAGCGGCGCGTTTCGTCACAGGGTTATTTGGTAACCGTGATAGCGTTACGGAGATGTTTAGCAAACTCAAGTGGCACACTCTGCAAGAGAGGCGCTCTGCATCGCGGTGTAGCTTGCTCGCCAGGTTTCGAGAGGGTGCGTTTCTGGATGAGGTATCGAATATATTGCTTCCCCTACTTATACCTCCCGAGGAGATCACGAATGTAAAATTAGAGAGATTCGAGCGCGCACGGAGGCTTTCAGACAGTCGTTCTTCCCGCGAACCATACGCGACTGGAACAGAAAAGGGGGGTAATGACAGTGGCACGTAAAGTGCCCTCCGCCACACACCGTTGGGTGGCTTGCGGAGTATAAATGTAGATGAAATGAAGATGTAGATGTAGAAAGTTTGTGATTAAAATTTCGTGGGAAGATCCAGTCGTAACGAGAAACGCCTTTGTTTTAATGATGTCCATCCCAATTTCTTTGAGCTTTATCGATGTACTCCGTTAATTCTGTCTGGTAAGGGTCCCACATCGCGCAGCAATATTCCAAAAGAAGGTGGACAAGCTAGTGTAGGCAGTCTCTTTAGTTGATCTGTTGCATCTTCCAAGTGTTGTGCCAATAAAACGCAGTCATTTGGTTTGCCTTCCCCACAACATTATCTATGGGTTCTTTCCAACTTAAGTTGTTTGTAGTTCTAATTCCTAGGTATTTAGTTGAATTTACGGCCTTTAGATTTGATTGATTTATCGCGAACTGAAGTTTAGCGGATTCCTTTTAGCACTCATGTGGATGACCTCACACTTTTCATTATATAGGGTCAATTGCCAATTTTCATACCATACAGATATTTTACCTAAATCGTTTTGGAATTGGTATTGATCTTCTGAAGACTTTACTAGACGATAAATGACAGCATCACCTGCAAACAACGTAAGACGGCTGCTCAGATTGTCTCGTAAATCGTTTGTATAAATAAGGAACAGCAGAGGGTCTACAACGCTACCTTCGGGAACGCCAGATATCACACCTGTTTTATTCGATGACTTTCCGTCAATTACTACGAAATGTGATCTCTCTAACAGGAAATCACGAATACAGTCACATAATTGAGACGATGATCCATAAGCACGCAAGTTGATTACAAGTCACTTGTGAAGCTTGTGTTAACATCGATTATAGATTTAAGTGTTACGAAGTATTTTCTGAAGTTATTTGCCTGGACTGTAGCCATGTATGGAAGCGAAGCGTGGACTGTAAACAGTTTAGACAAGAAAAGAATAGAAGATTTTGAATTGTGGTGCTACTAAAGAATGCTGAAGATTACATGGGTAGACTGCGAAACTAATGAGGAAGTACTGAATAGAGTTATGGAGCCAAGAAATTTGTGGCACATCTAAGAAGGGATGGGTTGATAGGATACAATCTGAAACATCAAGGGTCAACCAATTTAGTACTGGAGAGAAGTGCGGCAGTAAAAGTCGTAGAAGGAGACCAAAAGATGAGAACAGTAATCAGTTTAAAAGGATGTTCGTTGCAGTAGTGATTCGGAGATGATGAGGCTCGCATAAGGTAGAGGAGCTTGGAGAGCTGCATCAAACCAATCTTCTGACGAAAGACCGAAACAACAAAAGCATGTAGGAAGGTAATCTGTAAACTGAGGGAGAACAGAAAGCGTGTCGCTCAAACTGCATTAGGTACAGCGAACGTAAATGGGTGATCAGTGAAATTAAACTATCATCGTATGGAGACCCTAGAGTATGGTGTGGTCGTGGTGGAGACATTCGAAACATTCACTGTCATTTGTAATGAATGCGGTCAAACTGCTTTTCATGATTGGAAAGAAAGGGTTTTCGCAAGAGGTGTTGTCATGTGTTACAAGGTGAAGTCACAGACTTTTAACTGCAATCTAGAGAAAATAAGGATATGTCTCTCCGACGAAGAATGAAGTGGCAGACCATCTCTCTTCGAAGAACCGCGGTCGCAAGAGAAGTTGAAACCCTGGTTATTGAAGACAGGGATCGCAAAATGGAAGAGATAGTGTAAAAAGTGAAAGTCGGTCATATATTAATTTTCAACCTATCGCACGAAGAAAGCACATCGAACCGGTGCAGCAGCAAATATGTTGCAGCTTCGTCAGATTATACAAAATGGTATCTTTAGCCACATAATCACCATGGACAAGTGATGGGTGTTCAAATGACTCTGAGCACTATGTGACTTAACATCTATGGTCATCAGTCCCCTAGAACTTAGAACTACTTAAACCTAACTAACCCAAGGACATCACACAACACCCAGTCATCACGAGGCAGAGAAAGTGATGGGTGTGTCAGTATGACCCAGAGATAAAGGAACAAAGCAAGCAGAGGAAAGATGTGTATTCACTACCACCGAGAAGGCGATGATTTTACGTACTATTATCGAGCAATATTAAGCACCGTTTTTTTTTGTTTTTTTTTTTTTTTTTTTTTTTTTTGGAACGGTGAATATTTAATACAGATTATTTAAAAAAATTCTTGATGTCTAACGTGAAATAGAGGAATGTTGTAGTAAAAATAATAAAAATACTATGCTTAATATCCTATAGCGCTAGGAAACGCTGTTTATTGAAAAAAAGGTAGAATCGAAAAAAAGGGGGAAATAAAAACATATCAGATATCTCATCGATAACTCGTCGAGCTTATATAAAACATGTTTCTGATATTCATAAACAACTTTAGCACTTACCAACATTAAAAGGAAACTGTTGCCCTTGATCATTATGAAGAACTATCTATTGAGCACAAAAAAATGGTTCAAATGGCTCTGAGCACCATGGGACTCAACATCTGAGGTCATCAGTCCCCTAGAACTTAGAACTACTTAAACCTAACTAATCTAAGGACATCACACACATCCATGCCCGAGGCAGGATTCGAACCTGCGGCCGTAGCGGTCGCAAGGTTCCAATCTGAAGCGCCTAGAACCGCTCGGCCACACCGACCGGTGAGCACAAAAAAGCAACAATAATAATATAATATAGATTTCTTATGCCTGTGCATGTGAACTGTATTTTCATCAAAAATAATTTGTTTCGTTACATAAAAGCGTAGAAATTAGGCGATCAACTAATTTTTGTTATGTATAAATCGTAATTTATATTTTGTGAGGATATCAAATACACAATGGACTAACAGGAACATTATGCGGATCTAATTATGTGCAAAATAAACAAAAAACAAAGAGAAGTCCTCGGTTCGTAGTTTCTCTCTCACACATTCATTTATGTTTCTTTCGCTATCAATGATACCAATACTACTTATAGCCAAAAAATGTACAAATAAGTGTGAAATCTTATGGGACTTAACTGCTAAGGTCATCAGTCCCTAAGCTTACACACTACTTAACCTAAATTATCCTAAGGACAAACACACACACCCATGCCCGAGGGAGGACTCGAACCTCCGCCGGGACCAGCCGCACAGACTTTTAGCCTACTACGCCATTTATGTATTGTACCAAAACCTCGAGACCATAGTTTTGGTGGAGCACAACGCTAGTGGTAGGCATTTCAAGAATCACAACGAGGTGATTTTCGAGGCGGAAAGTTTCCTAAGCAGCCAAAATGCAGTTTTTACATCCAGGGTCTCCGCCACCATGTCTCGTTGGGAAAAGTATAGCACCGGAAAATGAATGTGTAGGGAACGACTAAGTTTGGTGGTTGCAGCCTGATTATTCAGATATGATAATTAACGGTTTTCGACTGCCGCTAGTGAAATGCTACTTTTAGTTCTTTAATTGTGACAGTGGTGTGAACAATTCGGTATTATGAGTATTCTAAAAAATAGATGGGAATAAATTACGAACTAAAATTCGAGGGGCGTTCAATAAAGAATGAAACTTTTTTTTTCCTCAAATCAAGTTGGTTTTATTCAGGATGCCGAGCCACCTTACTGGGGCCGGCCGGAGTGGCAGTGCGGTTCTAGGCGCTCCAGTCTGGTGCCGAGCGACCGCTTCCGTCGCAGGTTCGAATCCTGCCTCGGGCATGGATGTGTGTGTTGTCCTTAGGTTAGTTAGGTTTAATTAGTTCCAAGTTCTAGTCGACTGATGACCTCAGAAGTTAAGTCGCATAGTGCTCAGAGCCATTTGAACTTTACTGGGAGGCCTGTATACCCGCATACCAGTCTACTGGTCGAGGACGGAGCGAAAGTCTCGCTGCATCAACAACCTCCCCAACATCCACATATTGTTTACCGAGGAGTGCATCCTTCATTGGGCCAAACAGATGGAAGACGATGAACATAGCTACACACCTCTAAGTACCCGAATGGTGGTCGAACGTGTCAACACTACAAATAGAGACGCCCATTTGAGCAACGAGGTGTTTGATTGTAATCCGTCGGTTACCTCAAATGAGAGTGTCCGCACGTTTCAACATTTTACGAGTCACAGCTGTGTGCGGTCGACCAGCACGCGGGAGATTGGACATGTCTGCGCGACTTTGATGCGATGATAGATGTCTCGCCCAACGATTCACCGTGCTCTGGTTTACTGCCACGTCTCCGTAGACATTCTGCAAACGCCTATGAACATCTGCGATGGCTTTCTCTTTGGAATCACCTCCATTACAGACGCCATTCTGAAGACTGCGTATAGTGACGCCACCTATCTGAACTTCATGAAGCTACAACTGCTAAAGCGGGAATATTCCACATTGTCCCACAACAAAATTCTGCATTTCTTCAACCGAAACTGACCGAGAAAAAAATGCGTTGCATTACTTATTGAACGCCCTCGGTAATATACTTTATTTTGAAGAATGTAACGCCAGAAAACATAAAAAATCCAACATTAAAACATTTTTGTCCTTCGTTTCTGACGGCTAAGAAGTGTGCTGAATATGGACGTGGTCCAACGTAAGTGGCAAGTATTCACGTTGCTGTAATACATGAACGCTGATGAATTTAAGTAAGTGAGGTTGCTAATATTGCAAATATCTCGATAGGCGGAACCAACCATCTTTTACACGAAATTTCTGGTATCCCAAGTTTCATAACGGCAGATGAAATTATGTTTCATCATTTCACGTCATAGATTAAGGAGCATAGGTTACACATGTTGGCGTGGGAGCCTCTGTCGATTTAATGGAAAGAAAATGATCGATAAATATTATTTATTTCACAATGCCCGGAAGCTTACTGTCATCATCTGATCCTCGGAAACTTAAAGGGCATACATATCAGTCAAATAGCGGGAACACATTCCACTCACAATACAGCAAAGCACATTGGTTTGTCAGTAACATGAAGATGAAAATATATGAATATAGTAACTGTTCTCAAAAGAACAGATACCATTGATTACCGTGCAGCTTCTCTAGAATAAATGATATTTAATTGAATTCTCTACGGGAATCGTCACCTTGGTTGGCGCGAGTGGATGGGCAAATACCTATTAGGAACATTACGTATGTGGATTGTCGACAGTTGGGAATGTGGGTCTCACGGGAAGCGTGCAACGGATCTGCAGTCGCGCTATTCATCTGTGTCCTCGGTGGCTCAGATGGATAGAGCGTCTGCCATGTAAGCAGGAGATCCCGGGTTCGAGTCCAGGTCGGGGTACACATTTACAGCTGTCCCCATCGACATATATAAACAACACCTGTCGGCAGCTGAGGGTTTCAATTAAATATCATTGAAAATATATGCTGATGAACCAGAGCTTTATGACCATCTGCCTAATAGCCGGTATGTCCATCTTTACCTCGGATACCAGCGGTGATGCGTCGTGGCATGGAAGCAATGACGCCTTGGTAGGTCGCTGAAGAGAGTTGACACCACATCCACACAAGTCAACTAATTCCCGTAAACTCCCGATGGAGGGGCATGGAGGGGGGGGGGGGGGGGAGCGGAAATGAACTCTAACCCAATTTCAATCTCATACCAGATGTGTTTGACCGCGTTCAAATCTGGCGTGTTGGGAGCCAGCACATCAATTGGAACTCGCCGCCACTGTGTTCCTCGAACAACTCCGTTACACTCCTGGCCTTGTGACATGGCGCATTATCATGTTTAAAAAAGCCTCTGCCATCAGGAATCATGATCGTCATGAAGAGGTGTATGTGGTTTGCAGTCAGTGTACGATACTCCTTGGCCATCATGTTACCCTGCACGAGCTCTATTGGACCCACTTATGCCCACGTGAATGTTCCCCAGAGCATAATGGGGTCGCCAACAGCTTGTCTCCGTCCCGCAGTACAGATGTCAAGTAGCTGGTCTCTAGGAAGACGAAGGATTTGCGCCCTCCCGTCGACAGCATGAAGAAGGTATCGGGATTCATCAGACCGTGCAAATCTCTGCCACTGCGCCAACGGCCAATGACAATGATCATGTGTCCATTTCAGTCGTAGTTGTCGATTTTGTGGTGTTAATATTGGCACATGCATGGGTCGTCGACTGCAGAAGCCCATTGTTAGGAGAGTGTTCAGTGTGTTCAGACACACTTGTCTTCTGCCGAGCATTAAAATCTGATGTTAGTTTCGCCACAGTTCGCCTCCTGTTCTGTTTTACCAGTCAGCAGAGCTTACGACGTTCGACATCTGTAATGAGGGGTGGCCGCACAACACGATGACGTCAGGACGTGGTTTCACCGTGGCTGCGCCCCATGTAGAAGACACTCACCACAGCATGAGGCGTAGCGCCATATAACGATCCTGCCTGGGAGGCGCTTAGGTGGGAGATGTGTCTCAGAGCTGGAGAGTGACAGATGGTGACGCGAGACTGGACGCACAGGTAGTTTATGTATAAGCCGATAGGTGGACTGTGATTTTAGTTTAGATTGTGCCCACTAGAGTGCACTAAAGTAATAGAATGTTTTTCATAAACTGTTTTAGTATTTTCACAAAGTGTTGTTATGTCTTTTTGTGTATGTAAAATGTTATAAATGTGTTTTAGCAGTATGAGTGATGCGTGAGTGTGGTTTAAGGTTAGTAAGAAGATAAATGTTTAACGAGTTATGTAGTAGGATTTAGTGTGGGAACATTTCGAAGAAGTATGGATATGGACAAAGGGGATTTTTGTAGAATAGCTACGGTCGCAGGTTCGAATCCTGCCTCGGGCATGGATGTGTGTGATGTCCTTAGGTTAGTTAGGTTTAAGTAGTTCTAAGCTCTAGGGGACTGATGACCACAGATGTTAAGTCCCATAGTGCTCAGAGCCATTTGAACCATTTTTTTGTAGAATAGATTTGTAAAGTAAGTTTATGGTAGAGGGAAAGTTAATTCAGGTATAAATAACAATAGTAAATAACTTTATGCATAAACAAAACTTCAGCATATTAGATAATTACGTCGGTAAAAAGTGCAGTCGTTAGGTTTACTATTTTGCGATTGGTTATTGATGAAAAGCGCGGAATGACGCTGGAGAATGTTGTTTTGCTATTGGCTGTCGAGTAAATTGACCAATGGTAAAGCAATATTCTTCGCGCGCCTTTCTCTGCTGGTAGAGAAGACTTAGAGTATTCCAGAGAAGACTGGGAGCCTAGCCATGAAACAGTTCGGACGTGTGTAGTAGTAGTTCCGATGGAAACGGTAAGTTGCCCGATCTAGCAGTGTTTCATACATCAAAAGTGTGGTAAAGTGGCGGCATAATTATTCCGATGGGCATGTAGAAATTTCGGAATTTAAGTGAATTTTGTGACGAGAAAAGACATATATTCCTCGTAGCGTATTGAGCAGGTCGGTGGCTAAAAACTGTGACTGCATTTGGTACCGACAGACTTAACATTTGGCGAGCATTCTCAATCAAAAAGAATCAGTATTTTTGTAGCTATTACGTTTTCGGGAAATGTAGCACCATAAACTTGCTAACGCGAGTGAAAGTTATTGTGAGTGACTGTGTTAAGTCTAGCACGGGCTTGGCAGTGATACTTGTTCACCTAAGCTTCAGAATATATTAATTGAGGACAAAATTTCCAACCTTTCATTTCGTGTGAAAACTTTCTCCCGAAACATAGATTAGTGACTTCAATTGCAACCTGGTTCACGTCGAAGTACAGTAGGTTTCGCTCGGCTTTCCTACTGATGATCTGCTGAGACAATGTTCACAGGTAGGTGCAGGTTCGTCGTAATGGGACGGAAAGAACCGCGCCGCTGTAAGCACTCCTCGAACACCGCGCAGTTTTCGAAATACTCGTGCCGAGTCCTCGGGCCATGACAGACTGCCCTCGCTCAAACTCAGACAGCTCGCGCGCCATCCCCATTCTATCCATGGACAGCAGGCTAACTGATAGTACATGCATCGTGCGTGTGTCTGACTAGCAGTCGGTCCTCGCCAGGTGACGCTGCTGTGGCCTGGACGGATTTATATCGATAGTAGGTCGGTGGTCATAGTGTTCTGGCTGATCTGTTCACAATACAGATCTTATCTTTCCATTTTATTATTAGTGACAAACCAACGTGCTTTCGTTGTATTGTGTGTTCCCGCTATGCACTTTAAATTTCCGAAGATCACATGATGACAGCAAGCTTCTGCTGAAACTGGTCATCGTGAAATAAGTAATACTTAGCGGTCTCGGCTTCAGCAGAAGAAGGAGCAGACAACTCTGAGTGAAAACGACGAAACCGCATCAAAAAAAGCAAAAACAGTTTCATTTGTAGGAAAAGTCATAGTTACCATCTCTGGCGTCCTCATGGCGTGGTGTTCACAAGTACCTACAAAAGGAGATAAATTTATTGTTGATACTCACCCCTAACGTCTACATCTTGCAAAGGAAAGTATTGTATCCCATCGCGATAATAATACTCTCATAGACGTCCCTGATCTTAATTTCAAAATGGCCTTATATTCGCTTCGGATAGCTGTACGACCTCGTATTCCCTGGATTTGATTGTCACTTAATACTTTTAGATCCCAGTTCAAAAGAACTAGCACGCTGTACGAAGATTCACGTTAAATGATAAGGATGAATCTAGGACAGACGATTATTTTTCCAAGTTGCACAAATCGTATTTTGGGTGAGGGTATGGAAACGATGAATAGTCTTATGTGTATGTTGAGCTATAATGTGACTGTTGACAAACAAAAAGTCCCTAAAATCATCATCATATCTAAATCGCAACAGAATTAATTTACTGTTGCTTAAACAAAAATGCACACAAGGTTAACATTTCTGACTCCCTTTATGACAAAGGTACCGTCTGCTTATATGTTCTACACCTAACTAAGCTCTAAACATTCAGGGAGCACTGCAGAGTTAGCGCACAATAGGAACTTGCCTGTGATCTTGATTCCAACGTGCTTCGCACCGGAACAGAAAGCTGAAGTAAACGGATACTGTTCTATGCCTTGTAATCGTGCAAAGGAATAACTTGGTCCCGACCACGTTGCTACCAAAACGTTCGCATCTTCTAGTACAAATCACCTTGCACTAACACTTCTAACATAATAGTCGGACAGAAGGTCTGTTTTAATAGTAATATGAGCCGCGCGGGATTAGCCGAGCGGTCTTAGGCGCTCCAGTCATGGACTGTCCGGCTGTTCCCGGCGGAGGTTCGAGTCCTCCCTCGGGCATGGGTGTGTGTGTTTGTCCATAGGATAATATAGCTTAAGTAGTGTGTAAGCTTAGGGACTGATGACCTTAGCAGTTAAGTCCCATTAGATTTCACACACATTTGAACAATAATAATAATAAGAAGAAATGAATCTAAGCTGTGGACATAGGTGGCATGTGATGAACAAGGGCAACACCAATATACATAACAGGTTAATATCACATAAGAGGAAAATAAGAATGCATTATTCACAAGCGGCAAAATTTATTCTCTAAATACTTTAAAGTAGAGGCACACGTGTTCATCACACCTCGCACATTGTTCGTTCGAGGGTAAAGCATTCGGGAAAATTTAAATCGCAGCATAATGTACAGACAGTACTATAAGGCGACCTTTCAAACTTCCTTGCATAAAAAAACCTGGAAACTGACTGAAATAACCATAACCTTCGATATGATACGAATGAGAATTCTTATTTCGGATTTTAGCCTTATTAATCACTACCTGATCCTAGCCACCAAAACTCGAAATGATCAAGAATTTCCTCTCCAGGACGTTACGAGTATTCTACAAATTTCGAAGTATCACACTCCCAGTTAGTATGGAAACACAAAGAAACACTGCAAGGCGAAGTATTTATGATACAAACGAACAAGCTAATATTAAAAGTGACTAATGGCTGAGGGTCACGGGGCTTTGAACACGCCTCATCAAAATATTTCAATTATCAGATTCATGAATTCAGTACAGAACTGATTCCAGTAATTAAACTCAGAGCAGATAGGTAATGCCCAAAGCGATAACACTAATTCTCGTTCTTTCGCACATGCAGCATATCATGCCAGGTACACAGACAGTGGCGGCATTGAGATCCACCACAGGTTGAGTCCTCTTTGCGGATTCCTCTTGCAGCGAATTTTTGAATATTCTGTCAGTGCTGAGGAAGCACTGAAACGCCATGAAAAAAATAATACTGTTAACAAGTCGAGTAACCTGTATATCGGCAGGTGAGCGACGCTCCACGACAACCGTCAGTTTAAAAGTAGACAGGATTTTATTTGCGCAGATATTTTTGAAGAACATTTTGAGCTGCCGTTAATCAGTGACCATTTTTAACACTAAAAAAGACTTCTGCTGCACTAAGAATCTTTCACTCGGCCGTAGGGTTTTTAATTTATCTGGTTATTTTACTTTATACGACAGTATCTCTGAACGTAACAGAGATATACAGTTTTTCAATAAACTGGGTGGTCTGCACCCGAACAGCCATAACATTTCACGAATGCTTTTGCATTCGAAACGCAGTTTTGGTCGGATGCCACATAGCAAAGGGATGAGTTTGATTGTCTTAGAATTTATATCTACGATATATTGAAGCATTTAATAGCTTGAATAAAGGAAAACGGTATTAACCATTTCAATAAAGAAATTGAAACTTTCCGAAAAATGATCGTGAAATATATTGAGCGTGAAGCCTGTTGGAGTGATAATGTGCTGTAGTGGCAGCTTTCGCTTTCAGGTTTACAAATGGCTCGCCTGTTTTCGCGAGACGTTTCACTATGACGCGCCATATCGGTGTCCTCTTCTTGTCAAGAGATCTGGATCGACGTAAAAGCTACGTCGTCCCACTTACAACAATCGTAGTTGCTTCTATATAAAGATAGACATAAAACTTACGAGAGTTAACCAAGCAGAAAAGCACTCCCCGATCTGATTTTTGCTATTCACCAAAAACATTGTTTCAGTATTTTGTACTATTAGCTAAATACCCAGTATTAACGGTGTCCGCATTAATGCGGAGACATAGAGAAGAGCTCACATTTATAGCTACACTTGATCACCACTATCGCAACACGTAGTCAGAGAGGAACCTTCTAAATGTCCTTAGAGGAAAGAGCCTTTCAACGATGTAAACATGTCAGTACATTTATCCTGATACGTCAACAAAAAAGGGGAATATATCTTGCTATATGTTCTTACTTTAGATGTGCTTTTATGCTATAGATCAAAAGTTGAGATTATTTCACTTTATGAAACTAGAAATAAAATTTTACATCTTTTCTCTCTACGTTATGTTCTCAAAACAGTAAAATTTTTCAGCTTTTCGGTAATCTATTTTCTGAAGATTTCCGTGAATCTAAATAAATTGTCTACTTGCGTATACAGGGTCCCATGGTATAACCATTTTATCTAGTTCGCAGTACTGGAAACAACAGTAAACGTACCTAGTTGAAAATTCTGCCAGAATTCGTACACTCTGTTACGCTTGTGCGTGTAAGATTTATTACATAATACATGCAAAAAGACACTACAAATATCGCGTCTTTAGTGTCTGACGTAACCACCTAAATTATTTTCCCTTGTGTTGTGGAGTTGACTCTCGCAGGTGTATTATTACGTACAGTATTTCGGTAAAGTGAGTGTTTAACTGTAAAATTCATGAAAATTGCTTCTTTAATATTCCACAATGCAGGCTCTAGTAGCGGGTGAGATTGCACAGCCGGTTGTATGACGCAATAACCGTAATGCAAGAATGAAACATGAATGTGAACCTCTTTCACAAATGAATATAAATGAATGTCAGTGTCCTCATGGAGACTTAGGAATACCAACATGTCATCTAGAGAGAAAGGTAACTTATTGTGCAAGATTCTTATTAGCTTTATGTTTTTTTCATACTGAACTCATTATTTTTCGAGAATATAGTCGCAGCGACTATTGTTCAGTAGTCTGAGTTTATGTTACACCGCTCTATAAGCGAAATTGAGACTGTACGTCGGTGAGGTAGAGCTACAAAATGACATCATCAGCTACGATTACTGAAAGCAACGAATGTCTGAAGTAAATTACATATCGGAAGCAGATATGGTGGTACGTAGCGCGTGCGAGAGGACAGTATCATAAAACCATCCACTAAAATGATGTGATCTATTTGAAAAAAAAGTAGTGTGCCCTGTGGTTTTAGCCACGGAATGACAAAACTTGTAACACATGGTGGCTTTCGAACTTTCAGTTTCTTACTGATCTCCATGACTGGACTAAAGGTACAAATAACAAACTAGAAAATTGCGAAGCATAACGTATTGATGTGAAAGATGGGCAGTGTCAACGAATGAGCTCCAGGGTCAACTAGAATATTCTAGCAGAGCAGCCAATCGCCAAAATAAAACAGAGGTGCAAAAGATAGATGTGTAAAATGATGCTTCACACAACTTTGCCGCGTTTAATCTCTCCAATAAGTGGCTACGCGGCCCATGCAGTAACGCTAAAAAAGGTGCGTCGACTCAATAAGCTTTGTTTAGTACGTCAGGCTCTGAATTGACCTCTGCTGATTCGTGCCACGATAACAACTCGATATGTCTAGCTCTCTTTTCGTCAAACAGCTGGTGGCAGCCCTAAACAAATACTGCTCATCAAGCCTTTTATGCGATACCCAGTGCCGACAGCAAGTGTCAGTTTATTTCCCGTTACGAGCAAAATGATTTTTATGGTGGAACTTTGTGTGTCCACTCGACTGAGCGGTCCAAAATTAGTGTAGTGCGATAGTCGTTTTATCGATATATGTTAACAGTGACTGTAAAACACGACGAATAAAGAGTACTCCAGCAGAGACAGGCCTGCTCGTGGTCTAGTGGCTAGCGTTGCTGCCTCCAGACCACAGGATCCCGGGTTCGATTCCCGGCCGGGTTGGGGATTTTCTCTGCCAGATGGATGGGTGTTGTCCTCATAATTTAATCATCATCATCATCATCATTATTCATGACAGTGGCTGGATTGTACTGTGAAAACAAATTGGACTGTGTAAAGAATTGGACTTTGTACGGGTGCTGATGACCGCGCAGTTGTACGCTCCCCAAACCAATCATCATCATCACCCAGGCTGACTGCAGCCGTCGCGCAACGGCGCTGCTCAGTCACAGCTGGAGTACTCGTTTTTCGTCGTGTTTTACTGTCCCTGTTGATACATAACCAGAAAACAAACATCGCACAAGACGAATTTGGAACCACGCAACCGAATGGACACGTAAAATTCTGCTTTAAAAATCATTTTACACGTAACAGGAAATAAACTAACACGTTATGTGGTACTGGGTTTCGAATGAAAAACTAGATGAGCTATATTTGTTTGGGCTGACTGCAGCTTTTCATTGCAGAAGAGAAATTTCAAATATCTGTCGAAACACCAGAGAAAATGCGCCTGACGACTCTTAGGACACACACAGTATATACACTGAAGCGCCAAAGAAACTGATATAGGAATGCGAATTCAAACACAGATATGTAAACAGGCAGAAAACAGCACTGTGGTCGGAAACGACTATATAAGACAACACGTGTTTGCCGCTGTTGTTTGATCGGTTACAGCTGCTGCAGTCGCACGTTATCAAGATTTAAGTGAGTTTGAACATGGTGTTATAGTCGGCCCACGAGCGATGGGACACAGCATCTTCGAGGGAGCGAGGAAGTGGGGATTTTCTCGTACGACCATTTCACGAATATACCGTGGATATCAGGAATCCGGTAAAACATCAAATCTCCGACATCGCTGCGGCCGGAGGAAGATCCTGCAAGAACGGGGTCAACGACGACTGAAGGGAATCGTTCAACGTGACGATAGTGCAACATTTCCGCAAAATTGCTGCAGATTTCAATGCTGAGTCATCAACAAGTGTCAGCGTGCGATCCATTCAACGAAACATATTCGATATGGGATTTCGGATCCTGCAAGACACGAAGCTTTACGCCTCGCCTGGGTCCGTCAACACCGATATTGGACTGTTAATGACTAGAAACATGTTGCCTGGTCGGACGAGTCTCGTTTCAAATTGTGTGGAGCGGATGGACGTGTGCGGGTATGGAGACAATCTCATGAATCCATGAACCCTGCATGTCAGCAGGGAACTGTTCGGGCTGGTGGAGGCTCCGTAATGGTGTGGAGCGTGTGTAGTTGGAGTGGTATGGGACCCCTGATACGTCTAGATGCGGCTCTGACAGTTGACACGTACGTAAGAATCTTGTCTGATGACCTGCATCCATTCATATCCGTTGTGCATTCCGACGGTCTTGGGTAATTCCAGCAGGACAATGCGACACACCACACATCCAGAAATGCTACAGAGTGGCAAACTTCTGAGTTTAAATACTTCCGCTGGCCACCAAACTCCCCAGCCATGAACGTTATTGAGAATATTTTGTATGCCTTGAAACGTACTGTTCAGAAGAGAACTCCACCCCTTCCTACTCTTACGGATTTATGGACAGTCATGCAGGATTCATGGCGTCAATTCCCTCCAGCACTACTTCTGACATTAGTCGAGTCTATGCCGCATCGTGTTGTGGCAGTTTCGCGTGCTCGCGGGGGCCCTACACGATATTACAGATGATGTAGCATGCATCAAGGGAAGAAAAAAGATTTCTATGAACATCGGTCATAAGCCTTATATTTTCAGAGTTATGACCTCCATGTGCACGAGGAGCATATCTTACACACCGAAGACTTTGGCACGAACCAAATGTGTAAACAGCGTCCGTAGTAGAATTTTATGCATCACAACGTGGTTGAATTTGTATCAGGCACACGTCAAACAAAAGAACACAAACAGTATTCCACAGCGTACTACAAACCGTAATGTTTCTGTCAGGCATTTTATTTTCATCTGGTGTACCTGTAGTGTTCACATGGCGCATTGTTTGTTGTGACGCAGCTGTACATAGCTGTAATTTATTTCTGTTTCCGCCACTGGAGGTGCAGGTGCCACTTCAATACAGGAGATGATACATATGGTCTTCTGCTTCGAGCAAGCAGGCGGAAGCAAAGAATGCATGTTCAATACTTGCGACGCAATCCGTTAAGAATTTGGGATGTTCTAACAAATGCCTGATTCCATGAGTTGTAGAATGGAAGGCTGCATTGCAATTCATGGCAGGCACACCGAGCACATATGAAGAGTAGCGTAGAGACATGCTGATCGCTGACAATAGAAGTAGTGGAAAATAACGCCAAAAATATGAGGAAACAATATTTTTAGGAACTTCTTTTCTTCCCTTTTTGCATACTCCATCCTCTGTAAATATTCAAACCTTTTCTCTGGACACCATATTTATATACAGGGTGAGTCACCTAACATTACCGCTGGATGTATTTCGCAAACCACATCAAATACTGACGAATCGATTCCACAGACCGAACGTGAGGAGAGGGGCTAGTGTAATTGGTTAATACAAACCATAAAAAAATGCACGGAAGTATGTTTTTTAACACAAACCTAGGTTTTTTTAAATGGAACCCCGTTAGTTTTGTTAGCACATCTGAACATATAAACAAATACGTAATCAGTGCCGTTTGTTGCATTGTAAAATGTTAATTACATCCGGAGATATTGTAACCTAAAGTTGACGCTTGAGTACCACTCCTCCGCTGTTCGATCGTGTGTATCGGAGAGCACCGAATTACGTAGGGATCCAGAGGGAACGGTGATGGACCTTAGGTACAGAAGAGACTGGAACAGCACATTACGTCCACATGCTAACACCTTTTTATTGGTCTTTTTCACTGACGCACATGTACATTACCATGAGGGGTGAGGTACACGTTCGACGGGCGTTTCATAGGACGTGGAGGACGCATAAATTGGCCAGCCCGTTCTCCTGATCTTACACCTCTGGACTTCTTTCTGTGGGGTACGTTAAAGGAGAATGTGTACCGTGATGTGCCTACAACCCCAGAGGATATGAAACAACGTATTGTGGCAGCCTGCGGCGACATTACACCGGATGTACTGCGGCGTGTACGACATCCATTACGCCAGAGGTTGCAATTGTGTGCAGCAAATGATGGCCACCACATTGAACATCTATTGGCCTGACATGTCGGGACACACTCTATTCCACTCCGTAATTGAAAACGGAAACCACGTGTGTACGTGTACCTCACCCCTCATGGTAATGTAGATGTGCGTCAGTGAAAAAGACCAATAAAAAGGTGTTAGCATGTGGACGTAATGTGCTGTTCCAGTCTCTTCTGTACCTAAGGTCCATCACCGTTCCCTTTGGATCCCTACGTAATTCGGTGCTCTCCGATACACACGATCGAACAGCGGAGGAGTGGTACTCAAGCGTCAACTTTAGGTTACAATATCTCCCGATGTAATTAACATTTTACAATGCAACAAACGGCACTGATTATGTATTTGTTTATATGTTCAGATGTGCTAACAAAACTAACGGGGTTCCATTTTAAAAACCTAGGTTTGTGTTAAAAAACATACTTCTGTGCATTTTTTTATGGTTCGTATTAACCAATTACACTAGCCCCTCTCCTCACGTTCGGTCTGTGGAATCGATTCGTCAGTATTTGATGTGGTTTACGAAATATATCCAGCGGTAACGTTAGGTGACTCACCCTGTATATCCTGGTCCACTTAAACGTTTCAGCGCAAATATCTCTGGAACAATAATAAGTATTAAAAACCGACTTTCACGTGTATGAATGTAAGACAGGGGCTCATGAAAGTAAATGCTATGAGACTTCCTAAGACGTAAGAAAATATTATTTACAACGCCAACTAATGTTTCTTAAATGGACACCCCGTATTATTTCTTATGCAACCAATAACATAAAAAATCACAAAAGGAATGACATGGGTTACATCGCAATATGCAATTACATTCTAAGAAATTGCAAAGCGATGCTGACGCTTGAAATAAACGAATCGTGCCACTATCGAGCATCCCGAGATTAGATTTACCTGGATGTAATTGACGTACTCTGATGCAATCAACGACATTATTGTTGTGATTTTTCATGTTATTGATTGCGTAAGAAATAATAAGAGGTGTCCATTAAAAAAATAAGTTTGTGTTGACTATAATATTTGCTTACGCTTTGTAATGTCTCATATTATTTACTTTCATGAGCCCCTGCCTTATATTCATATCCGCGAAAGTCGGTTTTCAGTACCTGTAGTTGTTCCAGAGATATTTGAGCGGAAACGTTAATTGGGCCACTACGTATATATATTAAACAACATATGGAATTAATACAATGTCAGTCTTATTACCACTGAGTTAAGCAATTCGTCATTGCCTACTTGTCGACCGTGAGTAATAAAGTGATTAATGACAACATGGAAATGTATGGCAGCGGTACAAAAGGAATGAAATGTATGCAAGAATTTGACTGATTAGAGGTAGAGTGAGAAATAATAGGGCAAGATTAGGCAGTGAGATGGAAGGATGAAACCAGCAAAAAAATAGGGACGAGGAAAGCATTGATAGTTTGAAACGTAGCAGAGATACTGGTTCGCTGTTGCACATAAGGAAAACAGATGGGATACGCCCAGAGGAAAGCAACGCCGATGTTAATAGATTTTCCTTTAATCTCTTCTCGAATACAGAGAGGTTTCGGATCAGACGCAGGTTACATAATAGTTTGACCCGGAGTCGTACGGCCGAAATTGAGAAACAGACGGAGGAAGATTTAGTTTTACGCAGAGGTACAGCCAAAATGCTGCCGTATCCTGTATGTTATTAGTTACGGAATGATGAGAGGTATTTTATTTGAGACAAAAAATAATGAGAAAACCAGTGACTAAGAATCCTATGAAGTCAAGAGAGCTTGTGAAAATCATCTCGTCTATCCAGTCACATCCACTCTAACTCAGCGTAGGACGTGAGACCATTACAGTGATGCGTGTGTGGTAACTGTTGATAGATTGACAGAAGAGGGTCGTATGTAGCAACGAGCGGATTCTGTGTCACGCGACGTGCCAACAGTATTGCACAACCGTTATCTTGCCTTCATGCTCGTAACGTCCGTATAGCTTCGTCCGTAGTATTGGCTCGAAGATTGAAAACTGTATCGCATTTGGACCAACTTGTGTAGACGATTAGATGCTCCCTGCAGCAGTCACGACTAGCAGCTTGGATCCGCTGCCAACGTCGGAAGATAGAAAAGCGTCTGGGATAGAAATGGACACGCGAGCCCCGATTCTGCCGCCCTGAGTGCCAAAATGTAGACTCGCTTCAGGTTGTCCTATGGTGAAAGCCACATATGTGTTAGATGCACGCATGTCCGAAGGATCACTGCATCGTTCTTCTTAACATGCACTTCAATATCGTATTTATCAGCTGATACCGGGCAGGGAATTTCAATTACAAAATGTCCTCTCCTGTACGGGAATTAAATAATGTATGTACGAGTACAGGCTGTGACGCAGGGACAACGACGTATGGAAGTTTGGTTGTCATCGCGAGTCGTTCACGGACAGCCAAGCGGTTAAGGAAGCAGGAAATCCGGGTTCGAGTCCCGGTCCGACACAAATTCTCATCGTCGCCATTCCCTTATACAGCTGATGGTTATTCGTATTCGCAACTGCGAATACATTTCGTGTATGTAAAATGTTGTAAGTGCCATTTCTCACAAAATGCGTTTTTAGTGCTGTTAAGTCTCGGTGCTCCGTTGCATGTTCCTGGACTTGTTCCAAGTGTCAAATCGCGGAGAAAATGTTTCAGACCTTTATTATTACCTGGCGCACTGTCTTTGTGAGATGCAGTGGTTTTCTTTGGAGATCAAAGTGCAGTGCACCTAAGTCTCCTCCATTTAGCCTGGGATGGTTTCAAGAAATGATGCACAAGTTTTTTGAGCTGCAAGTGAGGTTTTGCAGTTACAGAGAAACAAATTACGGTAGTTAAGGCCTTTCTTCTGCAAGATTTACACAAGATCGATGATTCGGTAGAAGCTGTGCCCCAGTTCCAAGTAATTTCACTGCATACAACTTATGAGTTTGATTTTAAAGATTTTGCTTACATATTATTGCCAATACAGGTGTGTAAGATCTATAAATGCAGTGTGATCGAAGTGTTTCATACTCAGCCATCTTAAAGAGCTATTAAAAATTCTTACTTTGAAACAAGAATGGAAAAATATCTATGTATTCAAAAGAGCAATGACTATGGCGCATGTACGCCATGCCGTACTTCGTCTGAAAGACAATCCATGTTTATCAGTTGCATAACTGAAAGATCTGTTGGCCATGTTGCCATTGCATTCTCACCAGCAGAGGGGGTTCTGCAGTCAACTTTGCAACATCTGACCCCAAGAATGGAGTTGTGCAAGAAAGGTAAGCAATACCGAGAGATTATTTCCTCGAATTTAATTTTGTTCTTTCTTATAAAAAATGAAAAAGGTATTAGAAATGGTTTTTAACTACAGATCATCTAGTTGAAACATTTCTTTATTTCTGTACTTCTGTTATCACAAATAAGATGTAGTGCCTCAGTATTAACGGCACTTGAAACAAAACCTTTATTACACTTATTAAAATATTCCGGACTATTATGCCGTGATTGGATGAATTTTTTGTTGAAATCGAACGTTTCGTCCCCTTCTGCGGCGAACATCTTCAAGGGGTAACGCAGGTTGTAGTTTTATCGAAGGATCGATGTGCACCGTGGCTCGCTACCAACAGAAGAAAATTTCCATTTCCGCGTGCTCTCAGACAGAGGCGTGACGTCACCTGTTTTGAAAATTCGAACGCAACAGGCCGTTATCGGTTGCTGTTGTCCACTGTTTCTTTGTGTATCAGTGTGCACCAGTAATCCAGCAGCGTTCGATGACAATATCTGACGACAGCAACAGACAGCGGCCAAGTGTGTCGAGTTTTCAAAACAGGTGAGGTTACTTCTCTGCGAGGGAGCATGCGGAAACGGAGTTTTACTTCAATTAGTAGCGATCCAGGCCGTGCATCACACCTTCGAGAGAGCTGCAACCTTCCTTGAAGATATTCTCTTCAAAAGGGGACGAAAAGTTGGATTTCAGCAGGATATACATTCGACTATGGAATAACAGCCTTGAACCTATACATAACATAAAATGTGTGTGTGTATGTATGTATGTGTGTACGTATATTCCACATCTTCTCCTAAATTACTGGATCAATTTCAACCAAACTTGGTACACGTATCACTTACTGTCTGGAAAGGATCGCTGTCTGGGAAGGATCGCTGGAAAGGATCCCTATAGGGTGCACAACGAGCGAATACCTAGACTTTATTGATCCAGTATTTGAGGGTCAGAGCACTCAGTCACTTATGACAAACTGTACACGTAATTACAAACCTTTAAAAAAATTTTTTTTCTCGCCGACATCCCCACAAAACTAAGAAATAAAAGAAGTTTATTGCTTACTACATTTTCGCAGCCGTTTTAATCTATTAGTTCTTTGCTTGTAACTGTATTTTTGACACATTTTGCTAGCCGTATTCACGTGTACCACTGAATGTGCCTGCAAAGTTATATCATTGAACGAAACATAGTTCAGAAGATTCGACGTCGCATACCTTGAGCTGTGCGATAAACAGACTGCAGGAGAAATCGGATTCGCTAGAGATGCAGGTGAAATATGTGTACAAATATGTGTGAAATATGTTCAGTACGTGGTAAATATATGTGACATGTGCATAAATCGGTGAAGGAGTGGGTAAAAGTCTCTAAATCTCTTCCTAAACTCTTGGATTGATTTCAACCAAACTTGGTACAGATAATGTGTATTATATGGAAAGAAATACTCTAGGGATAAGAACCACCAACCTCCCACTGGTTAGAGAGGGGTGGTGGATAGAGAAGGGTGGAGGAGGAGGAGATGGAGAGACACAGAGGTGGAAGGGTGATATGAAGACAATAGGGGGGAGGAGGTACTGGACGGAGGAATGGAGAGGAGGAAATGGGTAGAGAGAGGAGGAGGTGGAGATGGAGAGAGATAGGTGAGAGGGAGAGATGGACAGCGAAAGGGAACAGGAGGAGTTGGACAGAGAGAAGGGAGAGGTGGAGATGCATTGAGAGAGGGGTAGGGGGAAGAGGAGGAGATGGGCAGAGAGAGGGGGAGAGGAGATTGACTAATAGACGATTGGAATAAATACATTCCCGGGCAACGCCAGGTACTCAGCTAGTATTTTAATAAGTGTGACGTGTGACACTTCTAGCCGTGAAAGGTTACACCCAGTCAGTTTGTGGTACTGCATATAGAAAATTCTTAACTAATCATTTATTTTCGAATTTGTCTCATTACTTTTTTTTGCAGAGATGAAGTATGTAGCATAATTCTGTGGTATCACAAAGCTTCTCAGTATTTTGGATTCAAATTAGTTATGTACAAAATAAGATGCATTGTATTTTGATTCTCCTGGCTAATGTCAGATTTGGCTCTTGGAACGTGTGAAATTTCCACTTTTCATTTTATGATTATGCCATAGGAAGAGATCGAAGCCATCATCTCATCCCACATCAACGCAACCACTGTTGGTAAATTTATGGTTTAAGAGATAATCAGGGGGAGTGTAAATGGCGTGGAAGTCACTCGTCGCGACGCCTGGGCTGAATGCCAAATTCTTGAGTTGCCCGGACACTGAGCTTTGGCAACTTCTCCAACTTCGTGACTCTGTATCTAGTCTACTCATTAGTATATGGTACGTCTCTTGTGATATTTTTAATTGCTGGATGGTGGAAACTCTCTAGGCGTGAGTCCGAGAAACCCCAGCAGTTATCTTGAAACTATGAAGAGGCCATAGGTACCTTTTAGAAGAAAAGCGTTAGCCATTCATCCAGTACCTTACATCACAATTTACTGATTTTTTATCCGTTGCATTTTTGGAATGTCTTAAGTGTCTTCAGTGGAACATTTTCAAAAGATGCACGGCGTGTTTCAATTCAGTAATTCATTTCTTAATTCTTGAAAATGAAGCAGGAAACTCATAAAAATTCGTCACCTTACGATGCATTTCTGTTGTGGACGAGCCCGCCTAAAACAAAAAGGTGTCCTATATGTCTGTAATCCAGTTTATCAGTTTGATAGAGTCACACATGACTACTTAAGAAACCATATAAACCAAAGTCTTACGCAAGTCCACAATAAACTTGAACAGCATGTACGACACTGAAATTTGTGATCAGTAATTACTGTTACAGTCTATGAAAAACAAAATGGCGAGCACATAAATGCTTATATACCTTTGACTAAATTTGACTTCTGTTCAATTTACCAAAGTCCGTCCACCGCAAGTCCTCAAGTAAATGGCACACTGGTATCCAGGTTATCCAAAGTCTTTGCTCAGTCTCACAGCAGAAACTATTGTCCTAGACTCCAACGTGCAGTTGAATTATGTGTTCATATCATTAACTAATTCCCAGAAGTTCTATAATGATACCATACTCAGCTTCCAAATAAATTTCCTTATTTTTTTTAAGCTTCTACTGATTTAGTGTTTTTTTTCTAATTTATGGAAACCAGTGAATTTACACCACTTAGAGACATTCATGTTTACATTTCCTCCCACGAAGACTTTAAACACGACAGGAAAGATAGAGCTACTGCTACTAGTTCGCAGAACGCTTCTTTAACGACTTAAAAAAGTTTTCAGCAAAGAAACCACGTTTTGTATGATTATGTGTATCGAATTTGATATTATATATTTCTCGTACTGCAGAAAAATCAAATGTTGATTATGAGGTGTTACAGTCTCAGAGTGACGGCGTCTGCGTTTTCTGTGTCTTCCACTTATGAGCCAGGAAACAATGCCAAGGGTACTACTGTATGTTGCCACCGCCAGCTCAGCCGAAAAACATTGTGCAGAAACGGATAGTCCAGGCAAAAGCAAAGCAGACCAGTGATTTTTTTTTTCAAGTAAGAAAGCAGTCAGCACGCAGACGCTGTGCATGATACAGTAACAAAAACCATTAATCCCAAACAAGATATAGTCATAATAAAAGACATCGGATCAACTGCAAATAGCGTAATTCTCGAGGAAGAAAGGCAGGCAGACGAAAAGGAAGTCATTGAGAAAACAGCAAAATTGAAAGATATCAGATGTGACGATCTTCGGAAATTCAGACTATTGTTGGCAGTATATCAAGAACCTACGACACTGACTGGCCCTGACTTTCTCGAATAGCTCTATGAAATAAAAGTTAGTGAACGCATCACCAAGGACGAATTCAACGAGGATGTAAATAGTAAATTGAAAACAAGGCCAAGAGGAAAGCGCACTGTTAACAACATTCTCGAGGGTGCGTCTCCTGCTGCTACAAAATGAGAGCCTATGTATACACTACTGGCCATTAAAATTGCTACACCAAGAAGAAATGCAGATGATAAACGGGTATTCATTGGACAAATATATTATACTAGAACTGACATGTTATTACATTTTCACGCAATTTGGATGCATAGATCCTGAGAAATCAGTACCCAGAACCACCTCTGGCTGTAATAACGGCTTGATACGCCTGGGCATTGAGTCGAACAGAGCTTGGATGGCGTATACAGGTACAGCTGCCCATGCAGCTTCAATACGATACCACAGTTCATCAAGAGTAGTGACTGGCGTATTGTGACGAGCGAATTCCTTGGCCACTATTGACCAGACGTTTTCAATTGGAGAGAGATCTGGAGAATATGGCCAGGACCTGCAACATGCGGTCGTGCATTATCCTGCTGAAATGTAGGGCTTCGCAAGGGTCGAATGAAGGGTAGAGCCACGGGTCGTAACACATCTGAAATGTAGCGTCCACTGTTCAAAGCGCCGTCAATGCGAACAATAGGTGACCGAGACGTGTAACCAATGGCACCCCATACCATCACGCCGGGTGACACGCCAATATGGCGATGACGAATACACGCTTCCAATGTGCGTTCACCGCGGTGTCGCCAAACACGGATGCGACCATCATGATGCTGTAAACAGAACCTGGATTCATCCGAAAAAATGACGTTTTGCCGCTCGTGCACCCAGGTTCGTCGTTGAGTACACCATCGCAGGCGCTCCTGTCTGTGATGCAGCGTCAAGGGTAACCGCAGCCATGGTCTCCGAGCTGATAGTCCATGCTGCTGCAAACCTCGTCGAACTGTTCGTGCAGATGGTTGTTGTCTTGCAAACGTCCCCATCTGTTGACTCAGCGATCGAGACGTGGCTGCACGATCCGTTACAGCCATGCGGATAAGATTTCTGTCATCTCGACTGCTAGTGATACGAGGCCGTTGGGATCCAGCACGGCGTTCCGTATTACCCTCCTGAACTCATCGATTCCATATTCTGGTAATAGTCATTGGATCTCTACCAACGCGAGCAGCAATGTCGCGATACGATAAACCGCAATCGCGATAGGCTAAAATCATGATGGTATGCATTTCTCCTCCTTACAAAAGGCATCACAACATCATTTCACCAGGCAACGCCGGTCAACTGCTGTTTGTGTATGAGTTATCGATTGGAAACTTTCCTCATGTCAGCACGTTGCCGGTGTCGCCACAGGCGCCAACTTTGTGTGAATGCTCTGAAAAGCTAATCGTTTGCATATCACAGCATCTTCTTCCCGTCGGTTAAATTCCGCGTCTGTAGAACGTCATCTTGGTGGTGTAGCAATTTCAATAGCCAGTAGTGTACAATTCGAGTCGCTAAGGATTTCGTAGCAGTGCAGAAGTGTTTCAACTGCTGGGGCCTAGGCCATCTTCCAAAACACTGTGACAGAAAACAGCTCTATGGAAGATGTACGAAACCAAGCCACAGGAGGGCGACTACCACGAAGAAACAGCTGTTGGGTGCACTCCGCGCAAATATCGGAATAGGATCTGTGACAAGGCTGGGTGACCTGTATGCTCAACATACAGGCACTTATATGAATAACAAACTGAACGCACGAAACATAAAATCACGGACAACGTTCACTAATACACAATATATCCAATTGGCGGTACAACCACCCCCCACCTCAAACGCAGGTACAGACTGTAAAACAGAAACTATAGTTATAAATAGGTATAAGCCACCGCCAAACAGGAACAGAGTTTGGAGTCAAGAGGTCACCTCGAGGCAACAAATAGGACTTTCACCAAACGTGGACCTACAAACAGGAAAACTGCCGTCGCTTCATTCGTGTGATACAATTCAGGAGAGATACTTTCATACAACAGATTACATTGACGATGCACGTATGCAAGGTGCCACAGACTACTGCGTGGCCAGGCAAATCAAGCATGACATATATCAATGGGCCATCTTTCAAACCGGGGGGAGCTTGAAGCGCAGATCTTCCATCTAGATACTGATAATTCACACACACATGTAACACACTGAATCACCAATGGAATAATTGTTGTACTCAGCACCAAAACACCGAAATGAACCCTTTCAGACCCTCTGGCTTCAATTGCGTATCTTAAGTTTTACTGTGTCTTAGCTGCAACAGAAATATTTTTATTCCAATGCAGACCTGAGATACACATATGTGAATGTTCAACCTTTTCATCACGCGCAAGTGCTGCCAACTGTTGAGCATCATTACGAAGCTATCAGCAACTGAATGTACCGGTGCGCAACAGCTCGTGACCACTAGAATACGTGGATGTGGCTGTCGTTAGCGAAAAGTGGACCTCAATCCACGGATTGTGCGTTCAGCACATGAAAAGTGAAAAATAAACTGCATAGAATTTATGTTCCTTTTCTTTTAATATACACATATGTATCTTCATATAAATATCAAATGGATATGAAACAATGTGATTTCTTTCAGAAAGCTTTTACGTTGTATTTCCATAGCCAAATCTGATGTGTGTGTGTGTGTGTGTGTGTGTGTGTGTGTGTGTTTAATGACAGCACTATACCGAAGCGCGTAGTGTACACGACTTAGAAATTCGTGTACGGCTTTCTCGGCTGCTAATAAGCAAGAATAAATGTCGCTTTCCTTTTCTTTCTTCGCCACTCTGCGAATTAAAATGGAAATTGAATCTGGAAATTAGTTTCCTTTGGCTTCTCATTACTTTTACTTTTTTTTTTTGCCTGTACCGTTTGTGGTAAAACGTTGAGTATTTCTTGTGCAGTATTGGCAAGTGGGGCTATATATAGATTAGGCAGTAAACTACTCAGAGCACTGCAGTAAAATGAAAGTTCAAATAAACTTATCATGGAATTCTTTTTACTTCCACACGTTTTACAATTAAGAGGGATAATGCAAACTGAAACAAAAGCTTCGTCTTTAGTTAAAAGAGTCGCATGATTTCACCACCAGTCCTCATTTCCATTCATTTTCCTCAAAAACAGCACAAAGCCATAATTACAAGAAATTTATTAGGGATTGGGCTATTTCTCACGATTTTCTACTTCGAATGAGATTCGCCTATAAGAATTTCTAATACGAATTAAGAGTTAGAATGTACTTACGCCTCATGAACCTGAAACTACAATAAACAAACACATTGCAACATCTCCACCTATAAACATTTACTATTTTAAAATTAGTATTTCTTTACGAAATCATTTTTTCCTGTGCGATGACCAAAAGCGATTTTCATTAGTGTGTTTAGTACACAGAAGAACAAAAACCTGTCTTCATCAGAAGCATGAAATAAAATAATGTAAAGGAGGAAACATTAACGATACCTTTTTCACACTATTTTCTTATCGGGGTAAAAACATTCGTTAATTTTGATGATTTAATCATTTAGTTCATATAAATGAGAGAGATATTCGTATATTGAGCACTGTTGCATTAGATCTGTGGAAAAATAAAAACATTTAAGTCAGAAGGAGAAGCTTAAGAAGTGTAAAGCCGTCATCAATCACAGTCTTTATTTCAGAAGAACTGTGACTTACTGAAAGTGATCCCATCGCAATTTGCACACCTTTGACTTTCTCAAGCTTCAGAATAGATTCACGCAATGGCAATAACTTGGTCTTCAGTTTAAAATTAAATTTAAGGTTCTTATTCAAAAATGTGCCCTGTGGTTCAAGTAAATATTGGTGTAGACAACAAACTGGATTTTAACGCAATCCATTTTGTTATTTACCTGATAATCAGTTGAGCTTCTTTGCCATTACGACACAACAGTAGTTTACGTGAAGGATGAACTTGGAGCTATAAAACAAAAATTGAAGGACTCCGTCTGCATATTGATAAGACTGTTTACTGGATGTTACGTCCGTGAAACAATAATTTCGTCTTTTTCAGCAAGGCAGCGTGCTGACAACCTCCTCTTTCCATGTCTAAGTACTCAGTGATGCACATTACAGTGAAATATGCAGTGACTCTTGTGGTCCTGCTTCATAAAAGCTTCCGTCGTCTGACAGGACGACAGTGAATATTTTGCTCTGACGAAGTGATAAGGAATACCACTCAATCCATGATAAGAAGATTGCAGCACTGCATTGATACCAATGCTCATTACTCCGAATGCCTTCTGCAAATGGACGTTCACGCCACCTTTGTGACCTTCGTTGACCTTCAAAGACCTTACTGTTACACATCATTGTATTCGTCTCGATAGCCGCTATCAGAAAATAAGTACCAAACTATAGCATCCCATTTAGAAAAACAAAGTTGACTTTTATCTCTCTGAAGCGATCCCACCTAGCAGCAAAAAAACCAACGTCGTATTATGGCCCCCGTTGTTCCATGCAACATTTGTCCCACAAACTTTTCAGCTCCTATCATACTTTCGGAGTTATTCTAGGCGTCAATAGTTAGAGACTCACCCTGAATGTGGCAAGGCGGCATTCCTAATTGTCGTATCGGACTCTTTGGAAAACCCAGCTTAGTTTCCAGTGCACCGCTGCTCATTGCTTGTAAACACAATATGCGGTTATTTGGCATGTACTACACACGCCATCCACCGGCGAGATAGCAAACTTCGTAGCGGGTCTGCCGTCTCTATGTAAACACTGCCGGCAGCGTGGTGCTGTGCGGCAAACCTGAGAGAATCATGTTTGCCACCAGCTTGCGTAGATGATACGAGGATTTTAACAGTTTGCTTTTCATCATTCGTGTGCATTTTATCAACTGCGTGTATTTCATCAACTGGATTTTTATTACGGGGGGTAGGACGTCAAACGGGCCGACTTCGAGAAGGAGAGGCACCACAGGACATTTTAATTTGCACTGTCTATACTTTTACAAATAAATTCATAAAACTTTGTCAGCATGACCAGGAAGGATTCATGATTCACACTCATAGCAGTGGAAGTTCAAAAACACAAAAAAAATTTTAAATGTGACAGTTCATGATTTTTTTCACTTACTGTTGGCTGCATTTGTTGCTATAGGTACACTTTTCTTGATAAGTAAGAGAGATTCTTAGATTAATTTTGCTCGGCTTACAAACCATACTTACAGGTGTATGAAACCCTAGAATTTATTTAATCTATGGAAAAATGAATCGGCTGTTGCGTTTTGAACTTCGTGTTTAGAGAAAACTCGACTTTTATAGTTAATTATTTCAATTTTTACCACAGTTTTTAACAGATTTGGGAAATTCTAGAGTTTCATACACCTGTAAGTATGGTTTTTATGCTGTGCAAAATTCATCGAAGTATCTCTCTTACTTATGAAGGAAAGTGTACCTACAGCAACAAATGCAGCCAATACCAAGAGAAAAAATGATGAAATTTCGCATGTAAAAAAAAATTGTTTTGTTATGTTTTTGAACTTCCTCTGCTATGAGTCTGAATCCTGAATCCTTCCTGGTCATGCTAACAAAGTTTTATGAATTTATTTGTAAAAGTATAGACAGTGTAAATTAAAATGTCCTGTTGTGCCTCTCCTGCTCCAAGTCGGCCTGTGTCACGTCCTACCCCCCTTAAGACGTGTACATGTGCGACTTGATTTCATGTAATGTAATATGGCAATTTTATAGCAAGTTTCAGAAGGTACGTGGACTATTAGATGTTTTATACAGGGTGTTTCAAAAATGACCGGTATATTTGAAACGGCAATAAAAACTAAACGAGCAGCGATAGAAATACACCGTTTGTTGCAATATGCTTGGGACAACAGTACATTTTCAGGCAGACAAACTTTCGAAATTACAGTAGTTACAATTTTCAACAACAGATGGCGCTGCGGTCTGGGAAACTCTATAGTACGATATTTTCCACATATCCACCATGCGTAGCAATAATATGGCGTAGTCTCTGAATGAAATTACCCGAAACCTTTGACAACGTGTCTGGCGGAATGGCTTCACATGCAGATGAGATGTACTGCTTCAGCTGTTCAATTGTTTCTGGATTCTGGCGGTACACCTGGTCTTTCAAGTGTCCCCACAGAAAGAAGTCACAGGGGTTCATGTCTGGCGAATAGGGAGGCCAATCCACGCCGCCTCCTGTATGTTTCGGATAGCCCAAAGCAATCACACGATCATCGAAATATTCATTCAGGAAATTAAAGACGTCGGCCGTGCGTGTGGCCGGGCACCATCTTGCATAAACCACGAGGTGTTCGCAGTGTCGTCTAAGGCAGTTTGTACCGCCACAAATTCACGAAGAATGTCCAGATAGCGTGATGCAGTAATCGTTTCGGATCTGAAAAATGGGCCAATGATTCCTTTGGAAGAAATTGCGGCCCAGACCAGTACTTTTTGAGGATGCAGGGACGATGGGACTGCAACATGGGGCTTTTCTGTTCCCCATATGCGCGAGTTCTGTTTATTGACGAAGCCGTCCAGGTAAAAATAAGCTTCGTCAGTAAACCAAATGCTGCCCACATGCATATCGCCGTCATCAAGCCTGTGCACTATATCGTTAGCGAATGTCTATCGTGCAGCAATGGTAGCGGCGCTGAGGGGTTGCCGCGTTTGAATTTTGTATGGATAGAGGTGTAAACTCTGGCGCATGAGACGATACGTGGACGTTGGCGTCATTTGGACCGCAGCTGCAACACGGCAAACGGAAACCCGAGGCCGCTGTTGGATCACCTGCTGCACTAGCTGCGCGTTGCCCTCTGTGGTTGCCGTACGCGGTCGCCCTACCTTTCCAGCACGTTCATCCGTCACGTTCCCAGTCCATTGAAATTTTTCAAACAGATCCTTTATTGTATCGCTTTTCGGTCCTTTGGTTACATTAAACCTCCGTTGAAAACTTCGTCTTGTTGCAACAACACTGTGTTCTAGGCGATGGAATTCCAACATCAGAAAAATCCTCTGTTCTAAGGAATAAACCATGTTGTCTACAGCACACTTGCACGTTGTGAACAGCACACGCTTACAGCAGAAATACGACGTACAGAATGGCGCACCCACAGACTGCGTTGTCTTCTATATCTTTCACATCACTTGCAGCGCCATCTGTTGTTGAAAATTGTAACTACTGTAATTTCGAAAGTTTGTCCGCCTGAAAATGTACTGTTCTCCCAAGCATATTGCAACAAACGGTGTATTTCTATCGCTGCTCGTTTAGTTTTTATTGCCGTTTCAAATATACCGGTCATTTTTGAAACACCCTGTATATCCGTCATATTAATTGTAGTCTCTCTCCATATTCACTCATTATCTTTGTTTTTCCCCTTAGATCAGCTGACGGCAGCATAGGACTATTGAAACCCGTCATCTTGAAGCAATAAAAGTGTCTACAATGCGATTGCGGCTTATGTAATAAGTTTATTTTCAAATCAGTAATTAACTGAAATTGATGTTGTCTTATTTTTACGTAAAATCCAGCAACTAGAGTTTGTAACCAAAGATTCAAATTCATTTTGTGACGTAATGGAATAATATTACCGATACAAGCCAGTCTGGTGATATGCTCATTGTACCCACATGGCGAAGTGTTGCTAACAAGACGTGTTCATATTGTATATTTGTAAGCAGGTTGTTTCCGTAAGAGCGTGCAAAAATTTAACAGGACGTAGAGAATGCTCAGCTAAACTATTTGAGGTAGGGAACCTGGGTCGGAGAAGCCAGCTTAAGGAGATAATAAGATTTAAATCACATTACTGTGTACTTTTTTATTTACATTATTTAACTTCAAGTACAATCATTCAAACAACGAACGTACCATTTGTAATATATCTTACAAAATGGGCTGAAACTGACGGCCATGAACCTCAATGCAAGCACGATATCGGCGGACAAGATTCTGACGCACCCTGATAAATATTCCTGGTGTGTTTCGAATCCCATCAAAGGCAGCTACATTTCTAGCAACTAATTCTATCTCTGTATCCACTGGGATCTCATACACAAATGACTTTAGATATCCCCATAGTAAATAATCAAGGGGATCAGGTCAGGTGACCTCTAAGGCCATAGAATAGGACCTCCTCTTCACATCCAGCGATCAGGAATACTATACCGCACTGTACGTCTCTGAGTAGCAATGAGTAAAGGAGGGGTCTGTCGTTGATTCATATCACGTTCTGTCATGGGACAAAGGAAATACGATACAACAGAGTCACCTTATGGACGAATAAAGTAAACAAATCCTGCATCATGACTATCTGGTAATTAGGCTCGTCGTCGTTAATTCCTTGCAGGAAATAAAGAATGTACATGTAAATAAACAGCACAGTATATGTAAACTTGTACGAATTTTAGTTGTAAATAAGACGGAAAAAAGGAATGCTAGAAGTGGTGTGCCTACTGTAAGACCTTCAGTACACACACACCATCAGATTATTTGACTTGTCACTCTAACGAAGTAGGCGAGTGTCAGCAATATGTCTCGTGGTCTTATTGTGGCGCCTTTATCTTCTGCCGTTAGGTCAGACGATAGAAATGCCACTTGCACGCTTAGAGTAGCAGATTGACGGTGACCAACTTTAAACAGAACTTGATTAATTTTCACACACATTTATTAAAATAATAAAATGCGTAGACATTACGTAACTTGATTCTGGATGCTGTTTACAATTGACAATCTGAAGTTCCTTTGGTCTTGGTACTTTAATCTTATTCTCACATATCTCTGATACTTGACAAAGTGTCGCTATGTACAGGAATATGATAATCTTCTTAGGTGCAGACTGAAACTTGACTATAGACTGGTACAGACAAATGCAGACTGGTACAGACTGGTGCCGACAAATGCAGACTGACTAATCGGAGGTCTGTACACTCGTTATAATACCTCGCGTGTTCAGGTATCACTGCGCGAGTGTGATCCGTGAGGAGAAAAGGTTCTACGTTAGCAGCAATCTCATTGGCTGCGTTACATATTAATACGCGGATCGGCGGAAGCAGAATTTGGTCCGTCTCTAAGGCAGCGCCATCTCGTAGTGCGGAGACGGACGAGTGCTGCGCCTACGCTGTTGTGCTTAGTGGGGCGCGCTCTAGTGGGAAAGTTGTGTACGCGCTGAATACGTGGAACTATTACCACAGCACTAGACAAAGCGGGAGACAAGTTAACTAACCCCAGATTCCATATCTCAAATTGTTCAGTCGAGTATTCTCTACGTCCCGTTATATTTTTGCACGCTCTTACGGAAACAGACTGTATATTTGGGTTTAGCTGCCTTAACATTTTCCCTGTGTAGTAGTTTACATTATTGTTCAGAACACTCTTCCAGACATGCTCCTGCAAATCATAGTAATCGTGCGTGTCTGGACAAGAGCACATTTCAGTCACGTTGTTTGAGATGTACTGTTTGATATTTACCATGCCGAATGGACAGGTAGAGGAGGAACAGTTTCGTAGTATCCACATTCCCCCGTCCTCAGTGTTTGGATTACTGTCTGTAGGTGCACTTAAAACGATTGGTTTGTACAGCATACAGTCCTAATGCAGAGGTGCATCGTCAGCTTATAACGGAAGCCTGCAAACAGTTTGACGCCACCTAGGGCTATCTGTTAGGATGCGAATGTCCATGATCCGACGAGTACACGCCTCTGTAGAAGTAACTGTAGAAGTATTCGAGCAACTGTTATGATTTTCTAATTAGAGAACGTTAAAATGTTCTTTCATTGCAAACTCAGAAACGAAAAATTTTCGAACATTTACAGGGAGTCGACAAAAATATGGAACCAAGGAAAACACAACAAAAATGGTTCAAATGACTCTGAGCAGTATGGGACTTAACTGCTGAGGTCATCAGTCACCTAGAACTTAGAACTACTTCAACCCAACTAACCTAAGGACATCACACACATCCGTGCCCGAGGCAGGATTCGAACCTGCGTCCGTAGCGGTCGCGCGGATCCAGACTGTAACGCCTAGAACCGCTCGGCCACCCCGGCCGGCAAAGAAACACAACACATTAGCATGTCTAATGTGGCGTAATAATACCGCTGGCATTCAAAATAGTTACCAGTCATTTCGGTATGGTTAAATACATGTCCTGTATTGTTTCCAAGGGAATCTTATGCCAGTCTTCCTGCATAATAGTGTCAAGTCCCGCAAAGATAATGAAGGTGGTTAGTGATCGCGTACCCTTCTTTCCAAAGCACACCACAAAGACTCAATAATATTGAGTTCCGTTGACTACGGTGACCATGCGAGATGCTACAATTCATCCTTGTGCTCAACAAAGTAGTCCTCGACTATGCGAGCTGTGTGAACAGGGGCCGTTTCGTTGGGGGGCACAGCATCACCATTCCAGAACAAACATTGTACCATTAGATGGACCTAATCAACCAAAATGGTCACATAATTCTTGGTAGTAATGTGATGTTGCATTTTAATCATGAGGCCCACGGAATACCATGATCTGGCTGCCCAAATCATAACCGAACTCCCGCCACGCCGCACTCTAGGGACGTACAAGCGGCCAGAAACAACGTTAAACAGTACTCATCCGACCAAACCACTTTTCTCCATTACTCCAAAGTCCTGGTTTTATGGCTTCGGAATCAGGTTTATTTGTCCACCGTCGGGTTCACTGAATTCAGACATAATGCACTCTCAATTACAAAGCACACTGATCTGACCACGACACACATTTTCAATGTAGTGAAGACATTGCACAGGTGCCGTTAGTGATCAAACACCACAGTGCAATCTGCAGGCTTGACTAACATTTTCATTTACAGGGTGACAATCATTGAACTACATGAAGAAAGGTAAATTAATTACAAACTAGGGCGTGCACAAACTTTATTCAACATGTAAACGTCACAACAGATATTTGGATTTAGGTTATGACACGTTCGATATGCCTGCCATCATTGGCGATGATGTGGCGCAGACGAATAGGGAAATTCTGCATGACCAGCTGAAGTGTCGGAACATCAAAGCTGTCGTTGACCTCCTGATGGACTGTTTTCGGCTGAGCAATGGCTTTGGAGTTATTGCTGTACACCTTGTCTTTAATATAGTCCCACCACAAGGAGTCGCATGTGTTCAGATCCGGAGAATATGGCGGCCAATCGAGGCCCATTCCAGTGGCCTCTGGGTACCCCAGAGCCAGAATGCAGTCCCCAAAGTGTTCCTCCAGGACATCAGACACTCTCCTGCTTCCATGCGGTCGAGCTCCGTCTTGCATGAACCACAACTTGTTGAAATGAGGGTGACTTTGGGTAATGGGGATGAAATCATCTTCCAAAACCTTCACATACCGTTCGGTAGTCACCGCCCCAACAAGGAATATCACACCGATTATTCCGTGGCGGGACATTGCACACCATACAATCACCCGTTGAGTGCGGAGAGAATTCTCGGTCGTGAAATGCCGATTCTCAGTCCCCCAAATGCGCCAATTTGGCTTACTGACGAACCCATCCAAATGAAAGTGGGCTTCCTCGCTAAACCAAACCATACAGCGCATACTAATTCCCATCATACCACACGGTCAACCGTGCAGTTTGAGCGTCCTAACGCATACCGTTCAGAATTTTTGACGATTTTATTTCATATAATTCAATAATTGTCAAAATGGCTCTGAGAACTATGCGACTTTAACTTCTGAGGTCATCAGTCGCCTGGAACTTAGAACTAATTAAACCTAACTAACCTAAAGACAACACACACATCCATGCCCGAGGCAGGATTCGAACCTGCGACCGTAGCGGTCACGCGGTTCCAGACTGAAGCGCCTTTAACCGCACGAACACAGGCTGGCAATATTTGTCACCCTGTATGTTCAAGCACGAATTTCCCGAAGTGATTACACTGAAACGTCCCCTTTGAACAATTTATACATGACTGTGCTTAAACTGACACACAATATTTTGTTAGCGCAACGCAATCTGACTTTCAAAATTCTCTACAAAAGAATGGCCCTGACTAACATTAAACTATACCTTTCACAAATCACTTACCTCACAAAAATCTTCGCTGCTCAAGCTACTGCAATACAGCGAGCGCCACTACTGCCAGCTAAATAAAAGATTCAAACTATGGAAGGCACTAACTACAGATAGGGATAGTTAGCAAATGAAAGATATTAATAGAGAACAAACAATATATTTACCTTGATATCATCATGTATAAATATAGCAGTTCATGAAAAATTTCAAAACTCCGCCATCTCTCTCCCCACATCCACCACTGCTGGCGGCTCACCTCCAACTGCGCAACGCTACGCGCTGTTCACAGCCAGCTGCCTCTGCCCAACACTACAATGGCAGACAACAATGCAAACTACCCACAGACTGCACACAGCACAGCCAGTGATTTTCATACAGAGGTGGCGTTACCAATAAAAAAACCTAAACAGCCTACTTACATAAAGAAAACATAAACAGCCTACTTACAACACATTTGTGTCCACCCACTGTACTTGCGTGGTGTACTTATCCTGTTTTGATGTGAGAAATCCGTCTCCAAAATTTGTAAAAGTAGTCCGCTGCTGGTTGTAGTGGATCATGGCAGTGGAGTTCGAGTTTATCCTAGATGTGTGGATGATTTGCACATTACCATTTCAAATAGATCAGCAGTGTAGAACACACAAAGTACCGGAACGTTTAAAACCCGCATCCGTGGCGGAAAAGGGACTGGAACCGGCTAATGTCTTTTATAGGGATCACAGAGGCCACAAGACACCATGCTCAAATTCAAAGATACAGTAGCAACAGCAATTGAGAGATTCGTACCTCATAAATTGGTAAGAAATGGACCTGATCCCCCATGGTACACAAAACAGGTCCGAACGCTGTTGCAGAGGCAACGGAAAAAGCATGCGAAGTTCAGAAGAACGCGTAATCCCGAAGATTGGCTAAAATTTACAGACGTGCGAAATTTGGCACTGACTTCAATGCGAGATGCCTTTAATAGGTTCCACAACGAAACATTGTCTCGAAATTTGGTAGAAAATCAGAAGAAATTCTGGTCGTATGTAAAGTACACAAGCGGCAAGACGCAGTCAATACCTTCACTGCGCAGTGCCGTTGGTACTGTTACCGACGACTGTGCCGCTAAAGCGGAGTTATTGAATACAGGTTTCCGAAATTCCTTCACCAGGGAAGATGAATGGAATATTCCAGAATTTGAAACACGAAGAGCTGCTAGCATGAATTTTTTAGAAATAGATACCTTAGGGGTTGCGAAGCAAATCGCTTGATACGGGCAAGTCTTCAGGCCCGGATTGCATACCGATTAGGTTCCTTTTAGATTACGCGGATACAATAGCTCCCTACTTAGCAATCATATACAACCGCTCGCTCACCGTTAGATCTGTACCTACAGATTGGAAAATTGCGCAAGTCGCACCAGTGTTTAAGAAGGGTAGTAGGAGTAATCCATCGAACTACAGACCTATATCATTGACGTCGGTTTGCAGTAGGGTTTTGGAGAATATACTGTATTCAAACATTATGAATCACCTCGAAGGGAACGATCTGTTGATAAGTAATCAGCATGGTTTCAGAAAACATCGTTCTTGTGCAACGCAGCTAGCTCTTTATTCGCACGAAGTAATGGCCGCTATCGACAGGGGATCTCAGGTTGATTCCGTATTTCTAGATTTCCGGAAAGCTTTTGACACCGTTCCTCACAAGCGACTGCTAATCAAGCTGCGGGCCTATGGGGTATCGTCTCAGTTGTGCGACTGGATTCGTGATTTCCTGTCAGTAAGGTCTCAGTTCGTAGTAATAGACGGCAAATCATCGAGTAAAACTGAAGTGATATCAGGTTTTCCCCAGGGAAGCGTCCTGGGATCTCTGCTGTTCCTGATCTATATAAATGACCTGGGTGACAATCTGAGCAGTTCTCTTAGGTTGTTCGCAGATGATGCTGTAATTTACCGTCTAGTAAGGTCATCCGAAGACCAGTATCAGCTGCAAAGCGATTTAGAAAAGATTGCTGTATGGTGTGGCAGGTGGCAGTTGACGCTAAATAACGAAAAGTGTGAGGTGATCCACATGAGTTCCAAAAGAAATCCGTTGGAATTCGATTACTCGACAAATAGTACAATTATCGAGGCTGTCAATTCAACTAAGTACCTGGATGTTAAAATTACGAACAACTTCAGTTGGAAAGACCACATAGATAATACTGTGGGGAAGGGGAGCCAAAGGTTGCTTTTCATTGGCAGGACACTTAGAAGCAGCAACAAGTCCACTAAAGAGACAGCTTACACTGCACCCGTTCGTCCTCTGTTAGAATATTGCTGCGCGGTGTGGGATCCTTACCAGGTAGGATTGACGGAGGACATCGAAAGGGTGCAAAAAAAGGGCAGCTCGTTTCGTATTATCACGTAATAGGGAAGAGAGTGTGGCAGATATGATACGCGAGTTTGGATGGAAGTCATTAAAGCAAAGACGTTTTTCGTCGCGGCGAGATCTATTTACGAAATTTCAGTCACCAACTTTCTCTTCCGAATGCGAAAATATTTTGTTGAGCCCAACCTACATAGGTAGGAATGATCATCAAAATAAAATAAGAGGAATCAGAGCTCGAACAGAAAGGTTTAGATGTTCGTTATTCCCGCGCGCTGTTCGGGAGCAGAATCGTAGAGAGATAGCATGATTGTGGTTCGATGAACCCTCTGCCAAGCACTTAAATGTGAATTGCAGAGTAATCATGTAGATGTAGTTGTAGGCAACCATTCTCACTTTTCGATGATCTCCATTAATTTCAAAGTTTTCACGTCAAAGTGTGCACAATGGAGCCAGTGTGTAAACTATTAGAGGCTGTGGGGAGATCACCGCTGAAACACACCCCTCGTTCTCTACGCCGTCAATCTCGGTTATTTCGGCGGGCCTTGGCACCATATACGCCAGTTTACTTTATGTTATCGCTGGATATGGCGCGACGAAAGGATACGAATACGGTCGTAAGACGAGGGTGGTCTTAGGGGAGAAGATGTAGGGCGGGAATGGAAGGAAGAGCACGTGCCGTGTCCCCTTAACGGGACCTGATTAGACGGTCGGCCGGTCGCGACATATTTGTGAGGTCGTTATCCGCCAGCATTGTGCGTTTCTTCCTCTTTCCTCTCCCCAGCCGCAAGAAATTGTGCGCCGGCCGCGGCCGTGGCGCTGTTATGTAGCGAGCCGAGCCCCTGCGGCCGTCTTCCTCTAACAAAGGCGTTCATCTCCTCGCCGCACTGGCCGCACAATATCTCCGCAGGGACTCCTCACCGCGCAATCTGTCGAAAGCTGCCGCCACACCACTTCTTCGTTCCTCCCCGTGCCGTACTCATAATGACTGAGCGTCATTCATCCGCTTACTGCCTCTAGAGTAGTGCTGTGCAGAGAACGACGTGTGGGGTTACGTCAACGTTCATTTCTGTTAACTGCAGCAATCCACAGTTCAGAGCGGGGCCGAGAGAATTTCGCTTAATACTTTGACTTGCACACCGCGTGGCAACTGCTGAAAAACTGTCTTATTATGTGTTATAATTATTTTTGATATGTTTACTAGAGCCTAAAAAATCGACCACTGAGCGACGTGGCGTCGTGGTCAGCCACTGTAATCGCATTTGCGAGTACTGTAGTTCAAATCCCCATCTGGTCGTTCAAATTTAAATCTTCATAGTTTCCCTAGAATTCTTAGGCAAATGCTGGGGTGTTCTTTCTTTTCAGGAGGATATGACCTATTTACTTTCCTGTTCTTCCCACCAGTCCGAGCTTGTGTTCCGTCTCTAATGACGTCATGACCTCACTGTCGACGGGACATTAAACCTTAACCTTCCTTTCATCCTTTCATAATACAAAACCTCATGGATATTTAGAAAATGTGTAAACTGTACGTTCACTCTAAAAAATAATCAATACAAAAATTGCTCAATTTGTAAATTTCTTTCTCTTGAATAACTGATTCAGTTTTTCTGAAATCATAATCATTTGTTTGTTGTACATGTATATCACATCCACCAATTTCCGTCCCATTCACATAACTCCTTCGTGGTGTATCGTTCTTTTTCTTTGTCTTATAATGCATATAATGGACAGCCAAATGAAAAGCGAACAACTGCTACAACAAGACCATGGAATTGTTACATTAAAAAGTAATCACCACACACGGTAAGACATTTATTCCACTGGGAGTGGACACGATCAATTCTTGATTCGTAGCACGCTGTCGGTTGCTGACGGATCGACAAGTGCATCCGCTTTTACACTTCCTCGTCCGACTGAAACTGACACCCACGCATGTCTTTCTTCATGTCACCAACGATGTGATAATCACAAGGTGAAATACCCGGGCTACCGCACGGGATTAGCCGAGCGGTCTAGGGCGCTGCAGACATGGTCTGTGCGGCTGATCCCGGCGGAGGTTCGAGTCCTCCCTCGGGCATGGGTGTGTGTGTGTTTGTCCTTAGGATAATTTAGATTAAGTAGTGTTTAAGCTTAGGGACTGATGACCTTAGCAGTTAAGTCCCATAAGATTTCACACACATTTGAACATTTTTTCCCAACCAAATCGCTGAAGCGTAGCCTTCGTCCGACTGGCAGTGGTGGGGCAGGCGTTATCGTGCAACAGGAAGAATCCATCTGATAACATTCCTTGGTGTTTTGACTTATTGGCACGTTGTAGTTTCTGCACAGTGTCTTCATAGCGTTGCGCCTTAATTGTGGTTCCACACTCGAGGAATTCAGCTATAAGAGCTATCCTGTAGGCGAAGAAGTAGCTCATCATTATCTTACCGGAATCTGTGTGAACAGCTTTGAATTTCTTTGATGGGGTATTGTTGGGTTTGCTGTCTGCCCTCGGTGTGTCGGAATGTAAGGAGCAGCTATTCCCTGAGGCCAACGAGGATAACGATTTCACCAAGGAATGCGTGGAAATTAATAATAGCAACAGCTTAAGTAAAGTCATCCCAAAATAACATTAAACAGAGTATTTCCACACCAGACGTATCTTTCAGTTGTCATGATTAGCTTTGGTGTGAGACTTTTTCTTGCCAAATTTCGCAGCAGCACCTTTTCCTTTCGTTCGATGATCGACTAAAATTCTATGAACTTTAACGAATTAATTATGAATGTGGAACGGAGGAAGAAAGAGTCCGATAGACAACACAGTTGTTGGAGACAGAGCATAACTCAAATTAGAGGAGAATGAGAAAGAAAGTTGGCCACGTCATTTTCAGTGGAATCGTCCCGGATTTCGCCTTGTGAAACTTCAGAAACCCTCCATTTATTGTCGGACGGGATCTGAATGCGGCTCCTCTTGAATGGGCTTCCACTATCACTGCGTCGTCTCGCTCGCTGGTGAAAAATTTCTTTACGATTCATGGCCGTTTTAGGACACCTAACTCCTGCTTCAGATGACTATACACTAATGATATTCAGTAGACGGTACAGTGCGTGTCTTATTGACATGTTACCGATTTCTAAACGGTGTTAGAGGTAATTGCTTGCTAACGAATGACGGGGAATCGTCAAAAGAGTCCGCAATCATTATTGCACTAGACAATGAAATACTCCGACTTGATATCCTATTATTGCATAAACTTACATTTTTACTCGTTTCAGCCTTAATCCATCTTCGGAATCTTTGAGCTCAATAGCTCTGTATTCCACTGAAGCTGTTTCCGCCCTTCAGCAAAAATTTTTAATTTTTACTGTCTATATCAAAGATGGCAACTACCATAATTAATTAAGTTAGTTGCCAAGATTCATCATATAATGCATATTCGGCAAAAGGGGAAGTAATTAGGAGCAAGGAACTAAATCAGTGCTACTACGACCGTTTGCATAGGGAGAGCAATTTGTGAATCTTAAATTTTCATATACTGTGAGACGAGTTCATTGTCGAAGTAGTGTTGTTTCAGTCCCTAGCCCCGATTTACTCTGAATTCAGCTGAATACGCATTCTATGCTGAATCCTGACAACTAATTAAATCTACTGAAGCTTTACGTTAGACCATACAGGCAGGTGATGGGAATATTCACGAGCACGAGAATTTTACGAAATACGAAATATTGCCACTATTACATTTGCCACCGTCTCTCAATGGCTAACAGTATCGACACCTTATAATGTTATACATATTTCGCCGAGCTATTCGGCCGTCTAGGGCTGGTACTGAAGAGAGGTGAATTTTCTTGGCAGTAGACAGAGCGAAGAGACCGCTCGGACACGCCAAGCGTGCTCCGGTACAAAGATGGTCAGTGTGTGGCCGTATTTAGGTAATCACAGAGAAGGGTGAATTTGGACAGTGGTTGCTCGCATCGCAAGAGTGCGAAGATGTACCAGTAATGGCGGTGTTTAAGGCAGTCTAAAATATAGCTACTTACAGCTCTTAGAAATTCAATAATAAATCACAGTTCCATAGTAAAGTAAAGCTGAATATATCAGCGACCTCAGAAAATTGAGGTGCATCTGATGAAACAATAATATATTCAATACCTTAAAAATCAGTGATTGAATATTATCCCAATAAATCACGAAATTAACAAAATTCAAACGCTTTGTACAATGTCAACAAACTATGTCTCAGCTAGAATGAGATTTTCACTCTGCAGCGGATTCTGCGCTGATATGAAACTTCCTGGCAGATTAAAACTGTGTGCCGGACCGAGACTCTAACTCGGAACCTTTGCCATTCGCGGGCAAGTGCTCTACCATCTGAGCTACCCAAGTACGACTCTCAGATGGTAGAGCACTTGCCCGCGAATGGCAAAGGTCCCGAGTTAGAGTCTCGGTCCGGCACACAGTTTTAATGTGCCAGGAAGTTTCATATCAGCGCAGAATCCGCTGCAGAGTGAAAATCTCATTCTGGAAACATCCCCTAGGCTGTGGCTAAGCCATATCTCTGCAATATCCTTTCTTTCAGGAGTGCTAGTTCTGCAAGGTTCGCAGGAGAGTTTCTGTAAAGTTTGGAAGGTAGGAGACGAGGTACTGGCAGAAGTAAAGCTGTGAGGACGGGGCGTGAGTCGTGCTTGGGTAGCTTAGATGGTAGAGCACTTGCCCGCAAAAGGCAAAGGTCCCGATTTCGAGTCTCGGTCGGGCACACAGTTTTAATCTGCCAGGAAGTTTCAATGTCTCAGCTGATAGCAAGGAACTATAGTTATCATCCTTGAAAGCTACACATTTGTATCTGTTTTATTTATTGATTTACCATGTTATTATATCGTTTTCATTATGAACATATCTGTCAGAACATCGTATTCTTCACAATAACACAGCAACTGAATTCAGCATGAATGACTCATATCTTGTCATACTTTTGTAGTTATTTAATGAAAATTTTATTATTTTTGCCACAAACTTTATTTAAATGATGATTACATCTGATATTGAAAACTGCTGTAATTTAAAAGTGATCGATCACACTATCATTGAAAATGGTGCCAAAAGACATTTTTGTCAAACGGGGCTAAGTAACTGTTTAACTAATATTTAACAACATTTTACTACCATTTAATGTGAGTGTTCATGCGCAGGAATGCTGGCTTATTTATTTATCAACAAACTATTATTTATACTTATTGGAAATGGTCCAAGTGTCATTAATTATTTATAGCTTTCTTTTTATTAAATGTTGTTATAATTTATAGTTTAGTGTAGAAAGTGCTCAAGATGAGTCAAATCATATCTGTGGAAAACAAGAACGATGTTTTTTTTTTTTTTGTGGAGATGGCCTTCAGCCAATGAGAATCAAGCATTGGCGGAACACCACTCGAGTCAAGTGAAGACAGGCACTTTCTGACTACTGTGCTCAAGGGAGCGAGTCTGAACACCTTTGTGTCGAGATCTGGGAGAAGGCAGACCTGCCTGAGGTAACGTGTGATATTCAGTCGAGTAGGCGATAGATTCTTGGTGGTGGACAGTCGCTAAAATACTCTAACTTGGGCTTTAACTTTCGTGAAGTCTGAATGTGCTGCAGTTCAGATCTTCAACTTTTTCTGGTTGCATTTGAAAGTAAAACGAAATAGAGCATGAGTTTCCTCTCTTTTCCTCTCGTGTGCTGATGTGTAGACCGTCGTGCTGAAACTGACTTATTTTCATCTGGCGAATATTTCGTTTATTGTGATCAACTATGACTCTGTAGCTTGGGGATTGTGCTACCATTCTTGTAACTTATGAGTACTTAATGCAACTTTATTGAATTTTAATGAAGCTATCCTTCTGGCTATTTTATGACTGGTAATTGTAGGACCACCTTCCATTAATCTGCGATTACTTACTTGAATAAACATTATTGGACGTAATTGTCTTGTATCGTCTACATCAATTTTAGTCGAGAGAATAAAACGCTTTTATTAATTATTCATTAATCTTTTATTTAATATTTCTGATTGTTTTATTAACTGGGAATTCTAGCCAGTGCATAGACTATTTGACTTCAGGACCACAGGTATGATATTACTTGCTGCGTGTTTAGCTGCAGGACATGAAAGTCGATGTGTACAGTTTAGCCCTATGACTTCATCCAATCATCCTTTTTAAACATAACTGTGCATAGCCCAATTAGTTAGATATATCAATAGGGATGTAAAATCGCATCTTACTGTCCACTCATGCGCGCCCGTTGGTTCATCCACAGAGCCCAGCTCAGTGCTTTCGACCACACCTGGGACACCAAAGAATGAGACACTTTTCCTACGAATATCTGAATTGTTGGCGGTTGTTGAGCCATCATGTAGCAGTATGGGTCACTGTCCGGTAGTGTCTATGTTAAGAGGCGTGGCTGCCATCATCAGTGCGAAAAAACGTGATGTACACTACCATGGAGGTGAATCTAACTTAATTACTCTTGAGTGTATGTTCCAACAGCCACCGTACCATATGGAATGTACAGAGCAGTTGATGTAAATGCTAGCACTCCTTGCCCTATTACACTGGGTGTCCCATTTTTCTTGACAACGCCTAGTAAATTTTGGCCAGAAACAAAATTAAGAAGTCTATCAAACAAATGTTGTTTAGCTACCGTGGGGACCTTAACCAGCCTGATCGCTTTTATTGTAACATTGTTCGTTACGAAGCTTTGAACAGCAGTACGTCTTTTTTAAATAGCGTCCTGTATTTTGTATTCGATAATCCACTTCTTCTCCTTTAGATCTGCTCAAAAACGTGTCACAGCGTAAGATTACGTGAACATGACACTATTAAAAGGTTTATCAGCTTGCCCTTTTGTCAAATGATATACTAAGAACTATGGATGAAGGGAAACGGGCAATTTCCATATTTCTGGCTTTCCGGAAGGCATTTGACACGGTGCCCCATTGCAGGCTATTAACGAAGGTACGAGCATATGGAATCAGCTCACAGATATGTGGGTGACTCGAAGACTTCTTAAATAATAGAACTCAGTGTGTTGTCCTCGACGGCGAGTGTTCATCAGAGACAAGGGTATCGTCAGCAGTACCCCAGAGAAGCGTGATAGGGCCGCTGTTGTTGTCTGTATACATAAATGATTTGGCGGACAGAATGGGCTTCAATCTGCTGTTGTTTGCTGACGATGCCGTGGTGTACGGTAAGTTGAGTGACTGTAGAAAGGTACAAGACGACTTAGACAAAATTTCCAGTTGGTGTGATGAATGGCAGCCAGCCCTAAATGTGGAAAAATGGAAGTTAATGGATGTTCGGATACGGTATTACTAGTTTCCTGCTTGACACGATCAAGTCGTTTAAATATCTGGGCGTAGTGTTGTAAACCGATATGAGGTGGAATGAGCATGTGAGAACTGTCGTAGGGCAAGGCGAATGGTCGACTTTGGTTTATTGGGAGAATTTTGCGAATGAGTAGTTCACCTGTAAAGGAGACCGCATATAGGACGCTGGTGCGATCTATTCTTGAGTACTGCTCGAGTATTTGGGATCCTTACCAGATCGGATTGAAGGAACACATCGAAGCAGTTCAGAGGCGGGCTGCTACGTTTGTTACTGGTAGGTACGAACAACACCTGTATGTTACGGATACGCTTTGCGAACTCAGAGGGGAATACCTGGAGGGAAGGCGACGCTGTTTTCGAGAAACACTGTTGCCGAAATTAGGGAACCGGTATTTGAAGCTGACTGCCGAATGATTCTACTGCCACCAACATACATAGTGTGTAAGGACCACGACGATAAGATACGAGAAATTAGGGCTCATACGAAGGCAAATAGACAGTGGCTTTTCCCTCGCTCTATTTGCGAGTGAAACAGGGAAGGTGATGACAAGTAGTGGTAAGGGTACGCTCCGCCACGCACCGCACAGTGGCTTGCGGAGTATCAATGTAAATGTAGATTAAAAACGCAATAAAAAGCTGTCTTTGACTCTTCTGCACTAGCACATTGTCTCTGTACCGTTCCGCTGCCTGTGTAGCATTGCGCCTACCTTCAATCGCAATAAAAGAAAGTAATGATGATGCAGTTTTTGATGAGGGATTGCCTTCACATAGCGCTTAAAAGCACTACAGTACTGTACTACATGTGCCCATATAGTAATTAAGAAACTGCTAACTGTTATTTTTCGGAGATGAGAAGCATTTGCGCCTTATCTTCGTTTGTGTACATGGTACTCACGCGTACTAAACTGACGACGGTTGACTGAATGATCAGCGAGTATTTTCTTTGCTGTCAACTCCAGCAAGTGGACGACTGACGATAGACTAGGTGCGCCAGTACAGGAGAGACAAACTCAATTTCATGTTAGGTTTTTAATAACATCATGATCACACGAATGGTCCACTGGAAACATTTCTGAACAGGTCTTGAGGAAAGTAATTCAGTCATAGAATAAAAAGTATCGAGTGTCATTTAGAAGACTATCACTGCTCACATCTTCGTAAAGAACTGGTTATGTCCCTCTTGGCAGCTAAACATTAGCATCATACATTTCATTTTGCGTTTGGGTAAAATTTATTTGGCGTGGTAATGGTTCAACCACTTTTTTCCCTTTTAGTTCACTTTTTCTCTGGTTTGCTTCTTTCAATTTGTCTTTCAGTGTGGTTCCCAGTTAGTTTGCGAATGGCTTTAATCCGAGACCTGTTTGCATGAGGACAAATGTGCTAATGACCATGCAGTTTGATCCTTTGCTCCCCAAACCAACCAGCCAACCAAAGGTGGTGTAACTAAGGTTTCGGTTCCGTGTCCCAGTCCGACATACTGTTTTCATCTACGACGGGATTTCATAACAGCGGACATTTCACTGCAGAGTGAACAATTCATCTCCCTTTTCTTACCAGATTCCCATTTAAGTCCCTCAGCATCTGTGGACCACTTTCGTATGTGCTACACCGATCTCTTCTGATTCTAACAGCACATGCACTGATAGGTCTGCTTACCTAGGACACTGGGGCGGTACATTAGAATAGGTCACACTAGCGGATATGGATTCTGTAACAGGTGTGTTGCAATCGTTACAATTCTCCAGAGAAACTTGTGTCTTCCATTTCCCTTCCTTGTTCCTAATATCAAAGATTCCTTCCATTACATAACGTTTCATTGTACACTCTAACGAAAATAAAAAACCACCCACAACGATGGAATTATCCAAAAGGGACGCAAAAAGGTAGATGTGGTGTACGTTTGCAGACAAACTAATGAGTACAATTTCAGAAAATCTGCATCATTTCTTTAAGAGAAAGAGCTTTACAAATTGAACAAGTCAATATGGTTCAAATGGGTCTGAGCACTATGGGACTTAACTTCTGAGGTCATCAGTCCCCTAGAACTTAGAACTACTTAAACCTAACTAACCTAAGGACATCACACACAACCATGCCCGAGCAGGATTCGAACCTGCGACCGTAGCGGTCACGCGGTTCCAGACTGTAGCGCCTAGAACCGCTCGGCCACCCCGGTCGGCGAACAAGTCAATAGCGCGTTAGCTTGGTTTTGATCTTAACAATATAAACCCAGGAGATAACGAACAGAAGATTTTCATCCGTCCATTGAGTTTTCAGAGAATCATGATGTCCAAGATTTTATTAAAGATCTTTCGCTAAGATGTGACTTTAGAATTTGCTTTAGGATTTACTCCTTCCTTCGAATGAACAAATTCCTGTTAATTTTTCTCTACAGGCTTCCTTACATTCTGCCGGTCGCGGTGGCCGAGCGGTTCTAGGCACTTTAGTCCGGAAGCGCGCGACTGCTACGGTCGCAGGTTCGAATCCTGCCTCGGGAATGGATGTGTGTGATGTCCTTAGGTTAGTTAGGTTTAACTAGTTCTAAGTTCTAGGGGACTGATGACCTAAGATGTTAAGTCCCATAGTGCTCAGAGCCATTTCCTTCCCTAAATTCTCATTCGAAGTAAAACTGTAAGAGTCTGTATTTCCGATAACACACGAGTGCGTGGGCCTGTAACTTCGGTGAATGCTTTGAAGGTTAAAATCAATTTGATCACTATTGACAGGTTATTTTTAAACGATCGAAAGTCGTATAATGGTTTCAACTTTCAAGAAATCTCTATTTTTGCAACATTTTTCGAACCGAGCCATAAAGATGAGGCGGGTCTATGTTGTTTGTTATTCCATTATTTGGTAACTACCAAACAAGAACACCAATTGTGGTTTATTTGAGCTTCGATTAGAAATGTTCTACAGTTCTAGAAATTTTCCCATTTCGTTTTTAAAAATAGGTTGCAAATGACTATCATTTCTACAAAGCACAAATACTCTCCCGGTCTTCTTTACTGAGAATCGTTGTTGTAATGCACTGAAGAGCCAAAGAAAGTGGCACACCTGCCTAATATCATGTAGAGCCATCGAGAGCACGCAGAAGTGCCGCATCACGACGTAGAATGGACTCGACTAATGTCTGAAGTAGTGCTAGAGGAAACTGACACCATGAATCCTGCAGGGCTGTCAATAAACCCGTAAGAGTACGGGGTGGGGATGTCTTCTGAACAGCACGTTGCAAGGCACCACACATATGCTCTATAATGTTCACGTCTAGGGAGTTTTGTGGCCATCGGAAGTGTTTAAACTCAGAAGAGTGTTCCTAGAGCCTCTCTGTAGCAATTCTGGACGTGTGGGGGTCGCATTGTCCTGCAGGAATTGCACAATGTACATGTCCATGGATGCAGGTGATCAGACTGGATGCTTACGTCCGTGTCACCTGTCAGAGTCGTATCTAGAGGTATCAGGGGTCCCATATCACTCCAACTACACAAGCTCCACAGCATTACAGAGCCTCCACCAGCTTGAACAGTCCCCTGCTCACATGTAGGGTCCATGTATTCACGAGGTTGTCTCCATAGCCGTACACGTCCATCCGCTCCATACAATTTGAAACTAGACTTGTCTGACCAGGCAACATGTTTCCAGTCATCAACAGTCCAATGTCGGTGTTGACGAGCCCAGGTAAGGCGTAAAGCTTTGTGTCGTGCAGTCATCAAGGGTACACGAGTGAGCTTTCGGCTCCGGAAGCCCATGTCAATGATGTTTCGTTGAATGGTTCGCACGCTGACACTTGGTGATGGACCAGCATCGAAATCTGCAGCAATTTTCAGAAGGGTTGCACATTTGTCACATTGAACGATTCTCTTCACTCGTGGATCTTTTTCCGGCCGCAGCGATGTCGGAGATTTGATGTTTTACCGGATTCCTGATATCCACGGTACACTCGTGAAGTGGTCGTACGGGGAAATCTCCACTTCATCGCTACCTCGGAGATGCTGTGTCCCATCACTCGTACGTCGACTGTAAACCACTTTCGAACTCACTTAAATCTTGATAACCTGCGATTTTAGCAGCAGTAACCTATCTAACAACTGCGCCAGACACTTGCTGTCTTATATAAGCGTTGCCGACCACAGTGCCGTCTTCTGCCCGTTTACCTATCCCTGTATTTGAATACGCGTGCCTTTACCAGTTTATTTGGCGCTTCAGTGTAGCACTATGGTCCCTAATCCCTTTCTTTTCGAAGATACTATGGAAAAGATCGGGTATGTTTGTAACCAGGTGGTCTAAAATATGACCAAGACAGTTGTCGGGCAACACATTCGTTCTTAGGTCACAAGACTGTTTATCGTCCTAGTGTGTGAGCAGTTTTCCTAGTCGTTTCAAGGCAAATTAATGTCGCTTCTACTACAGGCTGTTTCACAGTGTTTCAAATTCGAATAAAGCGCGCTAAATAAAAGGTACAACGACGGTGGCGCCGTCTGTTAGTATTGCAGAGTGTCAACTTTCATCCTATATATAGGTCAGTATTCATGTCGTACTATTCGCAGCAAATCGTGCGTTCGCCGTAAAGTGCTATTTTTGCTACGCCGAATCTCGTGCGCGTGCAACGTGCCTTTCCTAAGCATGCAAGAGTCAGCTTCGATGTTCAATTTCTGCTCGTGGCATGCCACACATCCAGCAAGACTCTGCAAGTTCTCGTGAAGCGTTTGATAACAGCATATTTTCAAAACGCGCTTATGTCGAATGGTCGCCTCGCTCGCCTGATTTAACAGTGCCAGCCTTTTACATACGGAGTTTTTTTAAGGTGAGGGCGTAGTACTCCGACCGGCTGAGAAGCTTGCAAAACTTAAAAGATCGAATTCACGAAGAAATTTCCAGAATCCCTCCAGCAGTTACGTAAGATATGTTCAAAAACTGGCTGAAACGCCTTGAGTGTTGTGCAGTCGCGAATGATCGTCATTTGTCCGATGTAGTATTGCGTAAGTAAAACTGAATAAATGTTGTACGCCGCACGTGGTAGCCGCCCGATCTTAGGCGCCTTGTCACGGTCCGCGCGGCTCCCTCCGTCGGAGGTTCGAGTCCTCCATCGGGCATGGGTGTGTGTGTTGTCCTTATCATAAGTTAGCTTAAGTTAGAGTGTGTAAGCTTAGAGACAGATGACCTCAGCAGTTTGGTCCCATAAGATCCTACCACAAATTAAAAAAAAAAAAAAAAGAAAAGTAATGTTGTACCTCGTGTAAGACGTTCAGCTTTGTTTCGCGATTGTTTTACGTGTTATTCAAATTAGAAATCCTCAAAGCATTGTGAAACACCCTGTACTACAGTATGATCAGGGTATTTCCGTATTCTGCAACTGAATTACAGTGTAGCCGATGTGGCTGTATCTTGCGGCCAACAGAACACGCGTTATTATTTGTATTCCATCACTGCCCATTACTCTTGTCCACATGAGTTTGCAGTCTGATTCAATTTAGACCTCACAAGGCGTAATGTTTTTACCGCTCCCTGATGACCGTATTAGATATCACTGCAAAACATAGTAATAAATGTCCATGAGCCCTCTGACCGTGTATAGATGTAGCTGTCGCTACGTAAGCCCACGTGTTAGAAGGCAGTCATGCTGTCGCTCGCCCTATCACAAGCGACTAGTGCTACATATATTTTACACTAGCACCAGTACTAGTATTATAAAACTTAGTTGAGTTACTCTTTATATGTCGCAGATCATTAAAATATATCATTGTACCGGTGGAGGTTCGAGTCTTCCCTCGGGCATGGGTGTGTGTGTTTGTCCTTTGGATAATTTAGGTTAAGTAGTGTGTAAGCTTAGGGACTGATGACCTTAGTAGTTAAGTCTCATAAGATTTCACACACATTTGAACATTTTAAATTATGCACAGGTGAATCCGGCAATATGTTTCCTAACGACTAGATCGTGGAAGGTACATCGCGCTTTATCGACGAAATTTTGAATCAATCAGCAAGCACACGCAGTCAGAAGCGCCAAATCCAGCAGAAAAAGAGGGACCCCCACGAAGAAAGCGCAATTTTCAGAGTTGTTTGTTTTGTCACTGGTGTACAAGCAGATGAAATTAAAAAAAAAATTGGAATCAGTGAATGTCGCCTTAATTTCTAAAGCGACAGCCCGGTCGGTGAAGCCGCTGAATATGCGATGAGAGACGCCCTATCGGCTTCTCCGCCTTTAAAAAGCGCCCACTACACAGCCCAAGCCCGGTAAGTCAGGCTGGAGGGGCGAGAGGATCCGGTCGCCAGAACAAGGGCATTAGGCCGCGCTCTACCAGAGCTGCAGGTCTTCAACTTGCTAGTCGTCGCGTTTCGATCTGAATCTCATAGCTAGTGGGTAAGAGGCTGATGATATTCATTAAGCTACACGACGTTAAGCTTGTCAGTTCCTCTGGTACTTGTGAACAAGACTAGATTGCAAAAGTAGACCTATTTCTTGTCCCAATCTTTCTTTCTTTTTTCGTTTTCCTTTCACTCTTGATGGAACAAATATGATGCTACAAAATCGTGGATGCATACTAAATGTTTAGGACTCATTCACATACTGAACATAGTGTTCATATTGTGGAGCAATAAATAGTTGTACGGTTAGCAAATAACAGGCACATATTTGTAGGATATTGGAATACTGTTTAAGTGTGTGGGATCCATATCAGATTGGACTGATAGGCTGCATTATATGTTTACAAAAAAGGGCAATGTGAATAGTCGTAGTTTTGTTTGTCTGTTGGTAGATGGAAAGGACCGCTGAAATAAATCTCTCCTGGTAGCAATCGGAGAAATAAGTTTATCTCACATGTAATTACTATATGAAGAGCTGTCAACTGCCGCGACGCGTTTGTTTTTTCTGTCATCTTTTGTTTGTTTTGTGATAGCTGTATCAGTCTTTTGCTTGTTTATTTTTGCGCGTGCGTGCGTGTGTTTCAGAAGAATTTCCCGCGGCAGTTGGAAACATTATAGACATTAACTACACAAAGTAAACACATGTTTTTAAAACCACAGTAGTGTAAACGTGAATTATCTGAGCGAGATGTGCGCGCAGAAGTGAAAAACAGGATATCCTGGACTGCGTAGAATAGCCAAATACAGTTAAATCGCCGCTCACATGTGAAACGAGCCCTACAGAATTGTGAGTGATAAAGAAAACTGTAAAAGCTCTAGAATAACTTGTGCATCGGATTGCTGTTTTCAACATAAAATTAGCCAAAAACTGTGACGCTGAAATAAATTCATAATTACTTTATTTCATATTATAGTATATGAGTACAGTAACAAACAAAATATGTTCTAGAGGCTATCAAAGATTCTTTGAAAATAAAGGAAATGAAAAGCGTGTGACAACTGAACGAACTGTTTTAATTCAGTGGCAGAAATAAACTGGTGACCTAAGAACATATTAATAATCAATTTCTAAAATAAGGAGCGACGGAAGATACGTAAGATGATATTCTAAAATGCATAATGCTCTGATGTTTTAGCACATATACATCTTTTCTGCAATTCTAGGTAATTTTCGATACTTATTTATGTACACATGCTTGTAGGTATTAGTTATAATTATTGGTAATTCTCTAGTTACAAATGTCAGTTGAGTTGTATCATGAATTTAATAATTTTTCAGCGTTTCTTGCTAGGTCACGACTGCAAAATCAAAGATTACTATTACTTTAAAAGTATTGGGAAAAAATTTAAGCATATCATTTACATGTCTCTTCAAAGATAGTAGCCTGTTGTCTGACGATGAAATTGGAAGCTGAATACAGATACAAAAGCTGCGCGGGGTAGCCGCGCGTTCTGAGGCGCCTTGTCACGGTTCGCGCGGCTCTCCCCGTCGGAGATTCGAGTCCCCCCCCTCGGACATGGGTGTGTGTGTTGTCCTTAGCGTAAATTAGTTTACAGTTAGATTAAGTAGTCTGTAGGCTTATGAACCGAAGACCTTAGCAGTTTGCTCCCATAGGATCTTACCACAAATTTCCAAAATTCACAGATACGGTTCAAATGGTTCAAATGGCTGTGAGCACTATGGGACTTAACATCTGAGGTCATCAGTCCCCTAGACTTAGAACTACTTAAACCTAACTAACCTAAGGACATCACACACATCCATGTCTGAGGCAGGATTCGAACCTGCGACCGTAGCAGCAACGCGGTTCCAGACTGAAGCGCCTAGAACCGCTAGGCCACAACGGCCGTCCCACAGATACAGAAGGTATACAAACACTGTAGAAATGCAACGTCGTTGTTTCCATTAACGAACGTATCGTTGTATATTGCTACACCGACGCTATGCCATCAGTGTTACATACACTCCTGGAAATGGAAAAAAGAACACATTGACACCGGTGTGTCAGACCCACCATACTTGCTCCGGACACTGCGAGAGGGCTGTACAAGCAATGATCACACGCACGGCACAGCGGACACACCAGGAACCGCGGTGTTGGCCGTCGAATGGCGCTAGCTGCGCAGCATTTGTGCACCGCCGCCGTCAGTGTCAGCCAGTTTGCCGTGGCATACGGAGCTCCATCGCAGTCTTTAACACTGGTAGCATGCCGCGACAGCGTGGACGTGAACCGTATGTGCAGTTGACGGACTTTGAGCGAGGGCGTATAGTGGGCATGCGGGAGGCCGGGTGGACGTACCGCCGAATTGCTCAACACGTGGGGCGTGAGGTCTCCACAGTACATCGATGTTGTCGCCAGTGGTCGGCGGAAGGTGCACGTGCCCGTCGACCTGGGACCGGACCGCAGCGACGCACGGATGCACGCCAAGACCGTAGGATCCTACGCAGTGCCGTAGGGGACCGCACCGCCACTTCCCAGCAAATTAGGGACACTGTTGCTCCTGGGGTATCGGCGAGGACCATTCGCAACCGTCTCCATGAAGCTGGGCTACGGTCCCGCACACCGTTAGGCCGTCTTCCGCTCACGCCCCAACATCGTGCAGCCCGCCTCCAGTGGTGTCGCGACAGGCGTGAATGGAGGGACGAATGGAGACGTGTCGTCTTCAGCGATGAGAGTCGCTTCTGCCTTGGTGCCAATGATGGTCGTATGCGTGTTTGGCGCCGTGCAGGTGAGCGCCACAATCAGGACTGCATACGACCGAGGCACACAGGGCCAACACCCGGCATCATGGTGTGGGGAGCGATCTCCTACACTGGCCGTACACCACTGGTGATCGTCGAGGGGACACTGAATAGTGCACGGTACATCCAAACCGTCATCGAACCCATCGTTCTACCATTCCTAGACCGGCAAGGGAACTTGCTGTTCCAACAGGACAATGCACGTCCGCATGTATCCCGTGCCACCCAACGTGCTCTAGAAGGCGTAAGTCAACTACCCTGGCCAGCAAGATCTCCGTATCTGTCCCCCATTGAGCATGTTTGGGACTGGATGAAGCGTCGTCTCACGCGGTCTGCACGTCCAGCACGAACGCTGGTCCAACTGAGGCGCCAGGTGGAAATGGCATGGCAAGCCGTTCCACAGGACTACATCCAGCATCTCTACGATCGTCTCCATGGGAGAATAGCAGCCTGCATTGCTGCGAAAGGTGGATATACACTGTACTAGTGCCGACATTGTGCATGCTCTGTTGCCTGTGTCTATGTGCTTGTGGTTCTGTCAGTGTGATCATGTGATGTATCTGACCCCAGGAATGTGTCAATAAAGTTTCCCCTTCCTGGGACAATGAATTCACGGTGTTCTTATTTCAATTTCCTGGAGTGTATTAAATAAATAATATAGAAAAACTATTTTGAGTTCAAAGTTTGGTGATTTCTTAAGAAATTATGTCCAGTCTTTTAAGAGTATTGTAGTAACGACGAATTCTGTTGGAGGTACATGCATATGATACACAGTAAAAAGCTACGTCCTGACTTAGAGAAACCACGGGAAACCGAGATCGAAATCGTCAGAGCGTGATTTGAATCCCGTCCCGAACTCGAGTCCAGAGTCTTGACCAATAGTTCACTTCATACGATTTAACTGCTAGCGTGTAATTAAACATAGTAATAAATATACGTAGCACACACTACCAGCCCCTTGTTCGTCAGAGTCCCTTGCTAAATGTTTGCTGAATCGCGTAATCAACATTTTATAAGCTCGCTGCACTCCCATTTTGGACTTGTGTTTCGTTTACGAGCGATATTTGCACGGCTGTTCTAATCTTCTCGTTTCTTTGCAGTACTCTCATAGTCGCAGCTGTCATAATGTAAGTAACAAATGGGAACAACAAAGGGGAACTGAAAACACTACTGTATCTGTTGGTGGAGAATGACACTTGATAGTTTTCGCTGTGTGGTTCGACATTTACTTTAGAGAGCTGAACGTTGCATATTGAAAGAAAATTCACACTTACAAAGACACATTTAAAAACGTCATTGACTGGAGAGAAGTTTAGTGCTGTTGGCTTTGTGAGTGGAAGGAGGGAGCCGTGAAAAGCCTTGGGACTGACGAGTAGGTGAATAAGAAAATTAGCAATTTGGGGACATTTTACTACGTTACTGTATTGTTTATGATAGATTTGAACTGTTATATTTTGAACTGAGATTAAAGGCTTATACATTGTTACTTAATATTATTATTACCTCTGACAGCTACATATAACAAAGAAATAAAGGCAAGAAGATGTGATCCACAATAGAATGTATTAAATTACTCATACTCAATCACAATGAGAACAGTGCTCACATAACCACCTGGCAATTCGGATTTAGGCTTCTCGTAACAGCGTATGGCAAGTTTTATTTGGAAAAGAAACGGTCGATCTTGTTCAATCGGAGTTTTACTCACTTCCAATTACCTCATTGTCAATGAAACATAGGCACCTACCATTCCAGAGTGGGCATTGTTTACGAGAATCAGTCTACGTTTAGTCATTCATTCCGCAAAAACCGTTTCTTATGTGGCGTTGAGTATACATTGTCCCAGAAATAGCTCACTCCTCTCCCTCCTTCATTCACAGACATTGCGCGGCGGGGAAAAACGATTGTCAGTACAGTCTCGAATTTCTCCAGTTTTACCGGTTCTTACTGTAAAACTATCTGCGACACATATAAACTGTTTATAGGGAATTCATGTGACGATGGAATGCCGATTAAAACAAACCGTGATGAAGTGTGCAGATATTCTTTGAATTTTTTCTAGCTATTGCTTTAAGCCAACTTTGTATGCATCTCATGTTGACGAAAAATATTGAATAATTGATCGAAAAAGACTTTAGTAAGCGAAAAATTTCGTAGATCTATTAAACTTCATTAGATTCTTCCGATATATCTCAGTACGGCATATTCAGTATTACCATTGTTGGACAGTGTTGCAAACAACAGCAAGGAGCCATATTTGCCTTTATTAAAACAATAATTTTTGAAGATTAAAGGTCCAGGCTAGTTTCAATACGTTTAGTATTCCTTACGAGAGCTCGATCGGCTAATACAACAAGGTGAAGCTATCTACATAAGTGGTTGTTGTCCATGTGAATCATTATACATCCTAATTTTGCATTGGTGCTTATACTGATGAGCCAAAACATTATGATGACTTGCTTAATAGCTTGTCTGTCCGCCTTTGGAAAGAAATACATCACCGATTCTGCGTATCATGGATCCGACAGTTTCATAGTATGTTTTTGGAGGTATGTGGTGATTGAGGTCTACTCGCAGGTCACGCAATTTACATAAATAACGGGCAGCTGATTTGCATACGCGATAGTGACCAAGATGGAGTCAATAGGATTTACATCAGGCGAATTTAGTCGGTGAGACATCAACGTGAGTTCACTATAATGCTCCTCAAACCACTGTAGCTCGGTTCTGGCACCGAGACACAGACAGTTACACTGCAGAAAGATGACATCACCGTCGGAGAAGGCATCAGGCATGAATTAATACAGGTGTTTCGCAGCGTTCAGCGGGTCTTCGATTATTACCACAGATCCCATGCAAACGCAGGAGAAAGTCTGCTATAGCATAATACTGCTCCCATCGGCCTGCATCCGTGGCGCGCTGCACGGTTCTAGCCGCCGTTCACCTAAAAGACAGCGTTTGTGGAGACGAACATCGACCTAGTGTAGCAAAAATGTAATATACCCGAAGAGCCGACACGTTTCCATTGATCAACGGTCGAATCCCGATTGTCCCGTGCCCACTTCAATCGTAATTGACGATGTCGCTTTGTTCAAATGGCTCCAAGCACTATGGGACTTAACATCTGAGGTCATCAGTCTCCTAGAGTTAGAACTACTTAAACCTAAATAACCTAAGGACATCACAAAAATCCATGCCAGAAGCAGTATTTGAACCTGTGACCGTGAAATGCCGTTGGGTCTACATGTGAACACGTAGGGGTGGTCTGCTGCGGAGCTCCATTTTCAACAGTGTACGATGAACGGTGTGCTCCGAAACACTTGGTCGTGCACCAGCATTGCGCTGTTTCGGCAGAGATGCCACAAATCACCATCTATGCTACTTTACAGAGCAGACAAGCATCCAAACCTGAAGTTCTATGAAGAGTCGTGGACGTCCAACCATTTAGCGTCTAGTGGTAGTTTCACTGTCCTATCTCATTAAGGAGATGCTCACGACAGTAGCACGTGAACATTCGATCATCCTCGCCGCTTTTGAGATATTTGTTCACAGGCTCTGCGCTTTAATAATCTGCTCTTTGTCAAAGTCGTTTATCTCAATAGATTTTCCCATTTGCAGCCCATATCTTCGCTAGGGTGGTTCCCCGTCTGTGTCTGCTCCGCTTACATGCTTTTGTTACCGTGTCACGTGCCCATAACTCCACCAGGCAGCATCCAACTTCACGGTGTTCAGTGGTCATAATGTTTTGGCTAATCAGTGTACGTCTAGTACGATTTGACGTCCATATTGAATCCATAGTAAATTGACACTAATTCGTAGAGATTAGTTAACATATAGTAATTACAAACGTATGGAATATGTTTCGACACGTATTTCACAGTCCGTTTACTTTAAAGTACGATTTGATATTTAGTTTACTAAGACTCTCTATGTTTAAAAAGTATACTTAGTTAAGCAATAATAATGTTACATTTCACTGACTCGATTTAGTTGTGAATTATAGCTTTGGTCTCACACCAAATCCAGTCCATGAAACAGACAGTATCATTCCTTAACTAATTGTACTTCGTAAACGTAGAGGATCTTACAAGGGGAAGGCCTCAGACACGGCCAACCCATTCAACTCAAATTTGGCAGGTGGCTTGTGCACAACCTAAAACGAAGGAATCTAAGATATTTTGGGTCAACACCCCTGCAATTTTGAGAAAATCACCCCTAAAGTTTATGACAAGCAATCGACTCAAAATTGGCGGGATCGATAAATAATTGTAAATAGAGAATTTTTCATCATCAGGTATAGGGTCCGAAAATGCATACCTTTCCAGAAATCGAGGTAAGAAACTGTTACAACTGCCGCTTCTGTACCCATATGGTAAACACTTTTCGCCGACAGCACCGATAGCGCAACGGCCAAGGAACTGGCTGGGACTTGGAGAACCCGGGTTCGAATCTCGAAGAAACTTAGCGGATGTTATTCTTTTTGTTTGTATTTTTCCATATCTCAATTGATAGGAATAGGAGGGTTAATAAGGTAAGTATTATTATCATTCCTTATTGATTTACTTACCTTATTAACCCTCCTATCCCAATCAATTGAGATATGGAAAAATACAAACGAAAAGAATAACATTCGCTAAGTTTCTTCGAGATCAGAACCCGGGTTTTCCGATTCCCAGCCAATTACCTTGGACATTGCGCTGTCGGCGGAAGGTGTTTACAATGTGGCTACAGAAGCGGCAGTTGTAAAACTTTCTTTCCTCAATTTCTGGAAAATTTTGCGTTTGCGGACCCCATACCTGATGATGAAAAATTCTCTATTTACAATTTTTATCGATCCCTCCAATTTTGAGTCGATTGCTCGTCATAAACTTTAGGGGTGATTTTCTCAAAATTGCGGGTGTGTTGACCCAATATATCTTAGAGTCCTTCGTTTTAGGTTGTGCACAAGCGACCTGCAAAATTTGAGCCGAATCGGTTGGCCGTGTCTGAGGCCTTCCCCTTGTTAGTAAAGAAACTGTCAAATAAGTGTCAAATCGTACTTCATAGTAAATGAAAGGTCAAATAAGTCTCGAAACGTGATCCATACGTTTATAATTACTGCGAAATAGACAGTGACACTTTACTACAGGTGTAGTACGGACGTCAAATCAAACTAGACGTAAGTACCAAAGTAAAATTACAAATGTATAAATATTCACATCGACCGCTACCGCATATGCAGGTAGTCTCAACTATGATATATCCGTATGTTACTTGAGAATAGCAATAAAGCCGAAAAAACTGTCGTAAGGAATGTTACATTTATTAAAGCTAGCCTGAACCTCCCATCTCGATGAGTCATACTTTGACGTGTACAATGCTGAGCGGTCAATCGAACGTACAACAATAATTATTTGAAACAATATTTTATCGAGCGCATGTGTATCCACACTATATGAAGGTTAAATGGGGGCAGCACGTCCCATTGCAGGTGCTCTCTGTGACGTGCTCATCATGCCTTCTTACGCCGTAAGAGCAGTCCTCCCCTCATAGTATGGGCAAGAAGTGTGCTCGCTGTACAGCCTATCCTAATACGGAGGAAAAGGGACGCAGCTTTAAACACCCCGTCGCGGACGAGGTCGCTAGTGATGAAAGATAGGAACAAAAATCTGGGGAAGGAAATCAGCCACGCAGGTATGTCGGCATTCATCTTAATCAGGGAATCTCAATCTCGCTCCTCTCGAATGTGAGTCCAGTGGCTAAGCGACGGCGCCACCACGCTCGTCACCAAGAAGTGTGTGTGCGCCTCGAGATTAGAGCAGTACCGTCCGATGATTTGCTTCAGAGTGAGAGACACCCCTCACACCGGAGGTTCGAGTCCTCCCTCTGTCATGGGTGACTGTGTTGTTCTTAGCATAAGTTAGTTTAAGTAGTGTTTAAGTCTAGGGACCGATCACCTCAGCAGTTTGGTCCGTTAAGAATTCACACACAGTGACAGGTAACGAGCTATTTGGGTGTTCTATGCAAATCAAAAACGCACCAGCATCTAGAACATTTCACAGACGCTGTTTTCTATTAAGGGTCAATAAATAATACAAATATACGGAGTGATTCAACTGCCCCTATCGACGTTGTTTTATGCAAACCGTAATGTTATATCTGTTGTGTTGGAAGAAGAGCCAACACCGTGTTACTAGAGGAAGCCGAAATGCACGCGTTTTAGCTCACGCAGGCTGGAGTGAGGAGGGATGAACTGTACTGACGCGAGGTCTGGAACATGAAAAGGAATGAGTATTCAGAAATCGGACGTAATTAGTTTCATACTTGACTTTAATCCATTAATGATGAACGTCGCTCTTGACGGTACATGATTCACAATATTATCTGTTAAGGTTGTAGTAACTGAATATGGCGCCGTGCTGAAGGCTATGCTAAACTGCCGTCTCGGCAAATTAGAGCGTATGTAGATAGTGAACCATCGCTAGCAAAGTCGGCTGTACAACTGGGGCGAGTGCTAGGGAGTCTCTCTAGACCTGCCGTGTGGCGGCGTTCGGTCTGCAATCACTGATAGTGGCGACACGCGGGTCCGACGTATACTAACGGACCACGGCCGATTTAAAGGATACCACCTAGCAAGTGTGGTGTCTGGCGGTCACACCACAACATCTGGTCTTCAAAAACGATGCGCAAGGCTTTCATATTCTCTCGCTCGCTACGCACAAACTATTGGTCCTATAGAAAAAATTAACAAGACCTTTTTGTAGGAAATTTTGTAAAGCGGTGCGTTTTCTCTGGAAACCACCGTTTTCGAATTCATCAAGAAAAACATACAAAAGTAAACTTCAAAAGTATCTTCGCCGCCACACTCATCCCTCATCAGTCAGGATTTCTAGACTGTTGTATATGGCACTTCCTCCTACCACTGTACAAAAATTCCAACTACATGAACTATCTCCGATATTAGAACTTTTTTGGTTTCTGTTGATTTGTCTATCACGCCACCAGCATTTCGTTACAATTATTAATTTTAACGTGCCAGTGCAGTGAGGCTTATCAAGAAAAAAGAATTTTATAAAAGTTAAACTAAAACTAATTACGTTGTCAATTCAATCCAAATTTAGCTCTTAGGAACACAGTAGTTTCGTAGTGAGAAAGCCTGACGAATACAACGCTGTAACTGTTTATTTTATGCTGTAAAAATTCACTAAACTGTTCAGTAAAATTTACACAAACGTCATTTTTACATTTTCGAAAAGTTCGACCACGCTGGGGGCGTAATAAGACCAGTTGAGACCAAAAAAGACTGAATGTGGAAATAATTCCTGCACAGTGGTAGGAGGGAGCGCCATGAACAACATACCAGAAGGCCTGATCATTTGGGGCTGACTGTGGGAGTGAGGGTGCATTTGAAGATGACTTTCGTACTTTCTTTTTAATAACTCGAAAACTACGGCCTCTGACGAAAACTTATCCCAGTACAAAATTTAACTACATTAAATTTCCTACAAAAATATCCCATTAAGGACTAATAGTTGGCTTGTTGCGAGCCAGAGAATATGAAAATCTCGAACATGGTGTTTGTAGGCCAGATATAACATTCCGGGTTGCATAAAACGACATCGGTAGGGGCAGCTGACTCACCCTGTATAACGAACAAGGACGTCTTGGACACTCTGAATACAACGAAGAAATAATTTATTGATAAAAATGACAGGCGTATATGTAGTAATACTAAAATAAACTCTTTCAGTTTGTACTAACTTCTGTGTCTGTAAAAGCAACATGTCTTTCAACCTCAGAAGCGAAAATATCACGAGAAGATATATTTTACGCGTCATAGATTGAAAGCCAACTCATTACTCAGATTTACAATAATCTGTGATACATCTACCAACCATTAATTTGATGAAATATATTTATCACTTTACTGTTTCCTGTCATTACCAGTTTCGAACAGAAAATAACGTTTATTTTGTATATTTACTTCGAATGTGGAATTAAAATTGAGATAATAGTCTTACTTTATGTAGAGAACCACGGCACTCAAAAAATGCAACACATGATCAGTAATTCATCTCATAAATGAACCAGAGCCATATAATGTCTTTCTTTTGCTGTCTTTCCTTTATTGTTGTAGCGGTAGTAGCATACTGTTATTCATACAAATAGGTATAAAATTCTTATAAAGTTGAAAAAATATAATTAAAACGGCGAGATACACAGACGTGTTTTAAAGCTAATAAAGTAGATGATATTCATGGTGATATTACGAAATAAACTGCTGATTTTTTGCATATGTTGACCCCTGTAAGGGACGGAAGGGGGGAAGCCATAAAGAACGTCTGGTTTCGAACTCTCAATGGCGAAGATCTAAAGAGTAATTTAAATATTACACCAGTTAGTGATTACTTCCTGTAACACAATGTAACACCCAATAGTGACACTGTACCCTCAACATTTCCTCTACAAATCTGTCATGCCTAATATTGCACTTTTCCATGTCCACTGCAAAGGTCTTGTAAATTGGAAGTAGCGCTCTTTTTCTGCCACATTCGATCGGAAGTTGGCGTCTGTTATGTTCCGTGTTTTTGTACTATCACTCGCTCACTGCAGCAAGTATGGCAGTCTTACGCAGATATAATTCTAGACTGTTAACCCTTTCGTTGTCGCAAAGCACCATCACATTGTGAGCAATCTCCTTCTCTCAGAAGTCATCTTTACCACTTACGTTGTTTCGTGCTTCCAGATGTTGCTCACATTAGTTGTAATTTCCCAACTCGACCGATCCTGTTGGATACGCTGCAAGACTTCGCTCGAAAATGCGCCGTTGTCACCACATACACACATTTCGCTCTGTCGGACCGTATTCCCATACAGTTCTGGTGCCACAAACACGGTAGCAAATCCAAGTCCTATCACTTCTGGAGGAAATTGAAAGTCACACCGTCTGTCCTTGTGCCCTCTCTGACAGTAGAGTTGCTTTATGCATCGTAAATCGGCAGTGCTGGTGGTAAGTTGGTTTCCCACCACCTTAGGGTATAGAGGCGTTTTGGTCCCCTGTAATTCACTGTCCTCGACTGACGTACGCTAAGTAACATCTCAACAGCAAATTCCAATCGTCGCTGTTGGAAACGACCTTTCATTCACGTGTTGAGAGCTAGGAGTTTTGCAACATGTGACTGTAACCGAAACCTTCTGTTGCTGTCAGTGGCGCCGGACTTCACGCTTTCAAACAATGTAAGTTATTATTATATCTCCGGCTCGGATTGATCAGATTCTGGCAAAAAATTCCTTACATGTCATATAAGACGACTATGTTATTATGGGTCCTAAAATACAGTCTCTGCGAGTTCCAGAAAACCGTTGTCTTGTTGCTGATGACTGGTACCACCGTTAACTATTGTATCAAATATGAATATTATGATATAATTTGCATAACTTCCCTTTCTCATCCCCCAACAGTAGTCTCTGTTTTCCCAAGGAAAAAATGAGCAGTTCCTGGTGAATAAAAATAAGGAATGCTGATTCTTGAAAGTGAGCTTAATCGTTAAAAGCTGTATTATGACTATGTGCAAAAATCTGGATTAACTTAGAATTATATATTATACCGCAATGTAGTAGGCTGACAGTGACATTGAGAGAAGTAGACATGAAGAAAATAAGGTAGGTAGATATTTCAAAAAATCATGCGGTCACTAAGGAGAGAGAAATACGATCTTAGATACGTAAAAAATGGAGACCTGGGAAACAGGAAAGATGTCCCACATCAGAAAAAAATCGAGAGAGGTTTGAATATGTTGTGAAGATATGCAATAGTATATTCACTACGAGAAAAATTAAACATTTTTACAAGGATAAAAATAGTAATTACATTTACGTGACACTTGAATGATCAAAGAAGAAAAATAAGATACTATTACTGTACTGTGTAAGCACTAAAATGTTAAATTGTCCTCAGTCAGAAGGTTGGATTGAGCACAGCAATGCTATACCAAACAGGGCCCAGCTCTTGCTTCCTCCAACTTTTAACTGACTCCCTCGATCAGTCGTAAGGGATATTTATAGCTTAACGTCACCTCCGTACCACGGTGAAGCTTAAACTTTATTACGTATATGAATCATTGGCAAAGGTGAAAATAGCCATAAGCTACAGAAAAAAATACTGACTGACGAGCAACTGAACCCCAGCAATGATTTTGCAATAAACACTCACCCTCTTAACAGCTGTTTCATTGCTAAACACTCACAGGTGCTTCTCATAAATGTTAACACTGGGAACATTATTGCTAGAATCAGGTATATCAGACTGAATTTGGTTCTGTATTCGATGTCACAGTGTATGACGTCTCATAATATATTTTTAGCAAAAATTGATAATTAACTTTTGAAATCTATTACCCAAGTACAACGTGACTTAAATGTCTCTTCGGTTTCTGTTCTACGCTGTGGCATCCATTTTTTCGACCAAACACACACAGGACTATAACCTGGCAACCGTAACCTTACTTAGCCGGAAAGTTTCAGTGCTTACTTTGCTGTAAAGCGAAATTTTAATTATAAATACGTTTAGATCGCGACCTTCCGCATAGAAAACGTGAAACCGAACAAAAAATGTTTTCAAAGAATACAACGCTCACGTGCGACTTTCATATCTGAAAGTCTTGTTCAGATGGTTCAAATGGCTCGGAGCACTATGGGGCTTAACATCTGAGGTCATCAGTCCCCTAGAACATAGAACTACTTACACCTAACTAACCTAAGGACATCTCACACATCCGTGCCCGAGACAGGATTCGAACCTGCGACCGTAGCAGTCGAGCGTTTCCGAGCCTAAAACCGCTATGTCATAGCGGCCGGCTGAACTTCTTGTGTTTAACTTTCAGTTGACCTTGTTCTGTGTGAAATTCTACAAATGTTCAGACATCCCAGACTTTTACGGAGGGAGCATACTTCGTTGGAGACATTTGGTCTTTTGTAAATCAGGTCTTGGTCTTAAGCATAGTCTTCTGCCTAACGTTTCGCTTCATATTGTTTGAGGCATAATCGGAAGCTACAGAGATAACTTCTTAAATTCTATGATGTTAAAAGTTTCAAAAAATTTTGCGAGCGTTTTACAGCAATCATTAGAGTTGTCTGCACAGCCTCAGATGATTTCTCGCAGCCGGCCGCGGTGGTCTAGCGGTTCTAGGCGCGCAGTCCGGAACCGCGCGACTGCTACGGTCGCAGGTTCGAATCCTGCCTCGGGCATGGATGTGTGTGATGTCCTTAGGTTAGTTAGGTTTAAGTAGTTCTAAGTTCTAGGGGACTGATGACCACAGATGTTAAGTCCCGTAGTGCTCAGAGCCATTTGAACCATTTTTGATTTCTTGCAAACAATGTGCCAAACAACTATTTCCCCATGGATTCATTATTATTTGTTTCCTTGTTTCTGTCACGTATTGCAAAGATCAAGACGTTTCACGATTTTTTAACACAAGGGAGGGAAATCGTGCACGACATTTTCCTGTAAATCGTGTAAATTTCATTCTGTGTGTTATCGCATTTTAACTGTTAGTGTATCGTATTTTCTGAGGGGCAGGTGTGGGGCCCACCAGCCGTTTGCCTAAATGTAGTAAAATCACCTGTGAAACGTACTTCACTGTTCGGTGTACTAGAGCAACGGTCGTTAGTACAACATGCGGATTCGGTATTGACTTGGCTCAGTTCTCTGTCTCACAAGCTAGCACGCTCCGTGTTTACAAGACTGTTAAAGGAAAATTCGATGCTGGCACTGCGTATCTTGTTGTTTATAATCCCACTCTTTCCCCGTCATAAAGGTTAGCTCTGTTCATACAGTAACATGCTTTATTGGTCCGCTCTGTGACACGGAAGCGGTGGGAAATGTTTCGCATAAGCACTTAACGCAAAGAGCCCCGTCAGTTACTCTCGTGGATGTGTCGCATGCAGCGCACTTCCGGCTGTCATGGAGCGCTAACGTGCCGTGAAGTGCTTCTCGTTTATAGCAAGTGATTGACGCGAAACTGCTCAAGAGTCTAGTGCGAGTTTACGCGTCGTATACGAAGATGGATAGTGGGAGCTGTGCAGGACGAGGGGATGGGAACCAGGACGGAAGCCACTGCAGACTCAGTGCGTCTAGTGTCGCTAGCATTCCAATATTAACAATTCATTACAGATACGCTGCCATCAATCATAGGAGAACTACCGCAATAGAGCAACGTAAAATAGAAGATACCTCTACCACTAAAAAATTCTTAGCGACTCAAATAAGGAGAATAAAAGTGGCAATAATAGAAAAGCGCATAAAGCGGTAGAATGAGGTCTTGACAGCGCTCGATTACTTTCAACACCAGACGTTGGTAATTCGTAGCAAACACCAAGAAACAGTCTAAGGACAGAGAACTAATAAATAGCACAATAAGTTAAATTCTACATCCAGTACGATATTAGTCCATATTTACGTACAACTGAAACATACGAGGGCAGTTCAATAAGTAATGCAACACATTTTTTTTCTCGGCCAATTTTGGTTGAAAAAACCGGAAATTTCTAGTGGAATATTTTCAAACATTCCCGCTTCGTCTCGTATAGTTTCATTGACTTCCGACAGGTGGTAGCGCTGTACGGAGCTGTTAAAATGGCGTCTGTAACGGATGTGCGTTGCAAACAACGGGCAGTGATCGAGTTTCTTTTGGCGGAAAACCAGGGCATCTCAGATACTCATAGGCGCTTGCAGAATGTCTACGGTGATCTGGCAGTGGACAAAAGCACGGTGAGTCGTTGGGCAAAGCGTGTGTCATCATCGCCGCAAGGTCAAGCAAGACTGTCTGATCTCCGGCGTGCGGGCCGGCCGTGCACAGCTGTGACTCCTGCAGTGGCGGAGCGTGCGAACACACTCGTTCGAGATGATCGACGGATCACCATCAAACAACTCAGTGCTCAACTTGACATCTCTGTTGGTAGTGCTGTCACAATTGTTCACCAGTTGGGATATTCAAAGGTTTGTTCCCGCTGGGTCCCTCGTTGTCTAACCGAACACCATAAAGAGCAAAGGAGAACCATCTGTGCGGAATTGCTTGCTCGTCATGTGGCTGAGGGTGACAATTTCTTGTCAAAGATTGTTACAGGCGATGAAACATGGGTTCATCACTTCGAACCTGAAACAAAACGGCAATCAATGGAGTGGCGCCACACCCACTCCCCTGCCAAGAAAAAGTTTAAAGCCATACCCTCAGCCGGTAAAGTCATGGTTACAGTCTTCTGGGACGCTGAAGGGGTTATTCTGTTCGATGTCCTTCCCCATGGTCAAACGATCAACTCTGAAGTGTATTGTGCTACTATTCAGAAATTGAAGAAACGACTTCAGCGTGTTCGTAGGCACAAAAATCAGAACGAACTTCTCCTTCTTCATGACAACGCAAGACCTCACACAAGTCTTCGCACCCGAGAGGAGCTCACAAAACTTCAGTGGACTGTTCTTCCTCATGCACCCTACAGCCCCGATCTCGCACCGTCGGATTTCCATATGTTTGGCCCAATGAAGGACGCAATCCGTGGGACGCACTACGCGGATGATGAAGAAGTTATTGATGCAGTACGACGTTGGCTCCGACATCGACCAGTGGAATGGTACCGTGCAGGCATTCAGGCCCTCATTTCAAGGTGGCGTAAGGCCGTAGCATTGAATGGAGATTACGTTGAAAAATTGTGTTGTGTAGCTAAAAGATTGGGGAATAACCTGGTGTATTTCAATGCTGAATAAAACAACCCCTGTTTCAGAAAAAAAATGTGTTGCATTACTTATTGAACTGCCCTCGTAAAATTAGGAATGTCGGACATTTGCATCATACCGCTAATGATTCACTATTCGAGTACTACATGCGGTATGTGGCAACAGCTGTGGGTTTTAGACTAATTTTTTTGTAATGCAACAGTTTTCAGTTTGCTTTCGCTTCAGTAGGTACTTAGACCAAGGAAATACATAATTACTAATGGATGTGCTTTTTTTGAAACAATGTTTTCTCTTTAGTCAGTTTCCGGTGCCAAAATAAAAAAAAAACTGTCAAACCTCTAATTCTCAGTCGCTGTTTGTTGATACTGACAGACAAATTCATCTCCACTCAAAATACTTCAATGTCTTAACATTTGAAACCGTATGCGTACAATGTGTCAATAGGAGACAATAAAAGAAAATCAAATCTACATGGTCGAATATATTTTGAACGTCAGTAATCTTTTGCTGCTTACAGCTGTATTTTATTTGACGCACTGTGTTAACTTGTTAATTTTTTGTACTTCCCTGGAAAAACTAGTTCTACAGGAATTAGCTTTTATAAACTACCATCCTGTTAGCGGAATTATTCATCTCCTACAAAAAACCAGAAGACGAAAGATGAAGTGTTTGAATATGTTTCAGTTCCTTTTTTCTGCGCTTTAGCATCGATCAAATAAGAAGCACTCTCGAAAATAAAAAAAGAGTATATTTGATATGTTGTTTTTGATATGTTGTTAGGGATAAAAAAATTCTGTTGATGAAAACAACATAGTTAATAACAAATCCCTTCGTGATGTGAAAGACCCACTTTAAATTCCTCAAAATATCTATCATACTAATATATACGCTGTTGAGCCAAAATTTTATGATCACTGCTAACCGCGATGCCACCTGATGGCGTTGTGGGCACGAGACACGGTAAACAATATATGTAATCGTAGCATAGACGAATGGGGAACCATTCAAGTAACGATACGGGCCACATATGGGGAAACTCACTGATATAAGCCACTGTGTCATAAGGCAGAAAGTTATAGCCCGTAGCTTGGGAACAAGCATCATGGAAACGACAAAGCTGGACGGCTGTTTGCGTACTACTGTCGAGAGTAGGACTGTTGATATTTTTAAGAACATTGAGAATCCGATATATCGATATTTAAAAAAATGATATCTCCGAAAGCTTGCAAGTTTTCTTTTTTGTGTGTCTAGCGACAACTCAACGCCTCTGCTTTACCATGAATGGTCTCCTTCAGTTCTAAAGTATTCAAATTCTACAAGAAATGACTCATTATCATGATTCAAAATCATTACAATACTGATAATCTGCAAAGGAATGCTTAAAACGTATTTTTTTCATCATACACATAAAATTAATGAAATTGTTTCACATCATACACTCGAGGAAAGAATAATGTAAAAAACATTCAGCAAAATTTTGTACTGTGACAGTCGATCATATGAATATCCTGACATGTACCAAGCGTATTTCAGTACATTCGAAAATATCGGCCAAGAGAATTGGTTATGTGCTAGTGACTGCAACTTGATTACATTGTTTCGCAAATGGAGATCGACATGATAATAATTCAGCAGGCTGAAAATCTCTCAAAGTGCTTCCAACATCTAAAGTCCTATACGTCCCACTGCTGTACCTGTCCTGTGGAGCCTTTCGGAATCACCTAATGAAGAACTTCCTTGTCCTTAAGTGCGACGCTCAAAACGGGTCTTTCACACTGGCCACTCCAAGACTCTAACAATTATACAGATTTTTCTGACGCATTAGGAAAGAAAACTTCTGTAAAATATTTTGGGATGTAGTCAGACGGCTACCTTACCAGATTCCGATGTCGTCACAAGAACATTTGGGGTTGCAAAAGGAGATTCTCGAACTCTCCGTCCAAATTCTCCATTAGTTTCTTTTAAAACTATTAAATTGGGGTATAAATCACGATATTTAGAGGATTGCTCATCAAAATTTAAGAATCGTTTTTTATTCTGTTTATGTTGTGTTGTCCGACGTGTGTATTATGTAAAACAATTTCGTTCATTTTGTGTGCATAGTGTGAAAAAAACGTCACGTTTTAAATATTTATTTACGGATTATGATCATTCTAATGACTTTGTATCATAATAATGAGTTACTTATTATTTTCAATGAAGAAAACATGCGTATTGGAAATGGTGAACCAAAAAAACAATAAAGATATACTTAAAACGCAAAATAACAATCAAAAACATAAAAAAATGAAGCAAAAAAATTAGAAAAATAATGAAGATCTAGATATTTTAATTACGAAAGTTGACAATACTTATACATTATGTAAAACTAATTTTCCCAAAATGATATTTCAGAAACCAGATTTATTGTACGTGGTTGGATGTGGTGTGAATGCTTCTTTAATTTGTATTGCAACAAAAGTTTTCATTTTTCAAAACTGATTAGTGATGGTGGGATACTTCACAGAATTTTATAGTATTACAGAAGTTGATTACATAGTTTTCGAATACGTTAAATACATTTATCTTTTATATGAAACATATTTTTTATATTTCATGGTTTATATGATATTCCCTCTAAACCTAATATGACATATTACCTTTCGGGGCGTGTTTTACCCCATAAAAATGAAATTGGGCGAAACTGATAAAATACATATTGCCTTAATTGGACCCCTCTACATCAAGATCATTTATTTGCAAATGGTTGAAATGGCTCTAAGCACTATGGGACTTAACATCTGAGGGCATCAGTCCCCTAGACTTAGAACTACATAAACCTAACTAACCTAAGGACATCACACACATCCATGCCCGAGGCAGGATTCGAACCTGCGACCGTAGCAGCAGCGCGGTTCCGGACTGAAGCGCCTGGAACCGCTCGGCCACAGCGGCCGGAATTTTTTTACACCTGGGAATGTTCCCCTGCAGGAGAGTTTGTGAGACAAATTCATTGTGAGCTGCAGTTGTGATCTCTGGCACCTGTACTTGAATGTTTCTCGTGACTATTGTGCAAGTGCCATCTAGCTACCTAGTTTTCGTCGCACGTCCACAGTTCAAAGCAGCGGACATTGCGCATTGTTTTAAATTCCAGATTTAGAGGCAACTTCTTAATAATTAAACCCACGTAAGCCACCGCATCATTTACCTAACAGTATCAAATACACTCTGGACAATTATTGTGAGAAATGCGTGTTTACGTACTAAAAGATGCAGGATGTGGACGCTGACTTGTTCAAAAATATTTAGAAACCGGTACTAGGAAGTATCCCATACAGGCTTTTCTAGTTATGTAATGCAGCAGCAGTTGGGTGTGGCATGGATTCGACAAGTTTTGGTAGGTTTCTGGAGGTATGTGGCATCAGAATGTCTACGCACAGGTCACAAAATTTACTTAAATTACGGGCCGGTGATTTTTCAGCGCGGAGTTGGCTCCTTATAGCGTCCCATGTATTCCATAGGGTTAATATCAGGCGAAATTTGTGACACAGACAGTTTTTCTGCTTTAAAATGTCATGGCCGTCGAAGAAGACAGTGAGTATGAAACGAAGTAGGTGTTCCGCAGTAATACTGACATAATCAGCAGTGCTCATGATGTCTTCGATTATCGCCAGAGGTTCCATGAACACCCAGGCTCAGCGGCTTACACACGTGGCACGGTGCGTGTTTTGAACAGCCGTTCCCTTGTCAATGACGTCTAATTCCACCGTAGTACGAACTACAAGCTACTCCGATCGCAAAACTACAACGCTACAAAGACGCTGTTGTCTTGCTCGCCGGGAGTAACAGATTGTAAATTTCGTAGGAACGTCGGAAATTATTCAAAGTAGAACAGTCTGTTTATCATATGTGTGAACGTATGTATCATTACATCGATTATCAATGGCGACTATCCAGCTCAGGCACGCCGTGCACCTGTGAGCGGATAGGGCGCACAATAATTTGTAAACAAGAATGTCGAGATAATCATGTTATTGCTGCGTCATGTTAGCCCGCTTATGCGCCTTGTATCTTAGCTATAGAGCACTAACATTAAAGATCTGATTGTTAATACACTTTATGCAAACCGTAAGCTAATGGAGTAGTATTCTAAAACTGTGTTGCTGTCTTTAAAGGCAAACAAGCGGAGCATCGTACTCACAGTAGATGTTTTGATACTTCGATCAGTTGCTGTTGTTGTTGTTGTGGTCTTCCGTCTTGAGACTGGTTTCATGCAGCTCTCCATGCTACTCTATCCTGTGCAAGCTTCTTCATCTCCCAGTACCTACCGCAACCTACATCCTTCTGAATCTGCTTAGTGTATTGATCTCTTGGTCTCCCTCTACGGTTTTTACCCTCCACGCTGCCCTCCAATACTAAATTAATGATTCCTTGATGCCTCAGAACATGTCCTACCAACCGATCCCTTCTTCTAGTCAAGTTGTGCCACAAACTTCTCTTCTCCCCAATCCTATTCAATACTTCCTCATTAGTTATGTGATCTACCCATCTAATCTTCAGCATTCTTCTGTAGCACCACATTTCAAAAGCTTCTATTCCCTTCTTGTCCTAACTATTTATCGTCCATGTTTCGCTTCCATAAATGGCTACACTCCATAGAAATACTTTCAGAAATGACTTCCTGACACTTAAATCTATACTTGATGTTAACAAATTTCTCTTCTTCGGAAACGCTTTCCTTGCCATTGCCAGTCTACATTTTATATCCTCTCTACTTCTACCATCATCAGTTATTTTGCTCCCCAAATACCAAAACTCCTTTACTACTTTAAGTGTCTCATTTCCTAATCTAATTCCCTCAGCGTCACCCGACTTAATTCGACTGCATTCCACTATCCTCGTTTTGCTTTTGTTGATGTTCATCTCATATCCTCCTTTCAAGACACTACACACTTCGTACATACAGATTCTGAAGTATTATGAAACAACAGAGACCACGGCAGATGCGCATTCCTGATAAATACAATTCAAGCCTGTTCTACCCACACAAAAGAATAATAATGACGAAATAATAATGCCTCTACAAGAGCAGCAAGCTATAACCTACCTGCTGGCAAAATTACTGATAAACAATTACAGCGAATTGTTGGAGATGTCGACAGCCCTGAAATAGTGATCTGATATGGGACCCTACTAAAACCTGTTAGCTGGAATGTATTTTTGCGAAGTTGGCAGAGGAAGAGCGACTAATGGTAGTGAATGAAGCGTTCCCCTATAAGGCGAAATAAGCGGAGAGTAATTGCCGGAGATATCATCTTCAACTCAATATGCGCAGCTGTGCTATTCAATATCACACGGCAGGAGCCCACAGAATTAGATCATTGACCGCTACTGATTGCACTTGATAATTCACCAAATCATAGCTCTTACGTACAGCAGCTTGTAATTGGGTCATTGGAGACGATTAAAGGAAATAAGAAAAAGAAATTTCTGGGAGACTAATGGAGTGCCAAGATCGGCGATCTGTAGAGAAAAATTATGCTAATTTAATGATCGGCATCAACAGGAGTAAACAAAGGGTAGTAGAATTCAGTCGAACAGATCAGGTGATGCTGAGGGAATTAGAGTAGGAAACGACACACTAAAAGTAGTAGAAGAATTTTGCTATCTGGGAAGCAAAATATCTGATGATGGCTGAAGTACAGAGGACATAAAAAGTAGACTAGCTGTAGTGAGGAAAGAATTTCTAAAAAAGAAGAATTTGTTAACATCTGACATCAATTTAGGTGTTAGGAAATTTTTTATCATGGTATTTGCTTAATACAGAAGTGAAGCGTGGACGATAGGCAGTTCAGACAATCTTTTATTGTTTTGAAACGTGGCAAAAGAGGAGGTACTGAAATTTATCACCTATTTGTAGCGCTCAAATCATTACTTCTCATAGTTCCTAAAGAACACATCTCTGCTTTGGTATCACGTATCGATCTCACCCCACGCTGTATCAAGGTCGGCAATGGAATGGCAAGTGTCTGTCCTTTTTTTTTTTTTTTTTTTTAATGTGTGGGAACTCCTAAGGGACCAAATTAATGAGGTCATCGGTCTCTAGACTTCCACACTACTTAAGCTAACTTAAACTAATTTAAGCTAAGAACAACACACACACCCATGCCCGAGGGAGGACTCAAACCCCCGGCGGGAGGGACCGCGCAACCAATGACACGGCGCCTCAAACCGCGCGGCCACTCCGCGCGGCAAGTTTCTGTCTGGTTGCTCGGTATCTGGCGGAACCAGGCCTGCACGTTCGTTGAGCCACAACTCCTGCAGATATCTACTAAGAGCACACTCTGCTGCCGCAATACAGGACTGCCGGTGGAAGACAGATGCCCCACTCGTGCTCGTAGCCACTACGCTACACCCCCATCCCTTTGAGACATATCGCCTCGCGTGGCAGCCGTGCGGTCTTAGGCGCCTTGCCACGGTTCGCGCTGCTGCCCCCGTCGGAGGTTCGAGTACTCCCTCTGGCGTTGGCGTGTGTGTTGTCCTTAGCGTAAGTTACACTGAGTAGTGTGTAAGCCTGGCAACTGATGACCTCAGCAGTTTGGTCCCATAGTATCTTAAACCAATTTCCAGTTTGAGCCTCATCCAAGTTGCTACTGTATGAGCTAGACTCTGTTTCTTGCTGCATTACTTGTTAACGAGTTTTTGTATGCTTGGAGAAGCACGAGTTAAGTAAATCTTCTGCACACTGTGTTAACTTCTTCGCTAGTCATTTCTCCACCTGTCCAACTATCCCACAACAACAACTACCGCACCATTCTGTAGCCCACCCCTCCTTACCATTGTGCACGAAATTGTACACAACAACTGCCATTCTATGAGTCAAAACATTATGACCACCTGCTTAACAGCTTGTTTGTCCGTCTTTGGAACGAAACACATCACTTATTCTGCGTATCAGGGAACCGATTTTGCTGGTAGATTTGTGGAAGTACACTATGTGATCAAAAGTGTCCGGACATCTGGTTAAAAAGACTTACAAGTTCTTAGCACCCTCCATCGGTAATGCTGTAATTCAGTATGGTGTTCGTCCACCCTTAGCCTTGATGACAGCTTCCACTCTCGCATGCATACATTCAATCAGGTGCTGAAAGGGTTCTCAGGGAATGGCAGCCACGGGCTTTGCGTTATGAACAGGTGCTCGATCGTGTTGAAAGATGAAATCGCCATCCCTGAATTGCTCTTCAACGGTGGGAAACAATAAGGTGCTTACAATATCAATGTAGGCCTGTGCTGTGATAGTGTCACGCAAAACAACAAGGGGTGCAAGCCCCCTCCACAGAAAACACGACCATACCATAACACCACCGCCTCCGAATTTTACTGTTGGCACTAAACACGCTGGCAGATGACGTTCACCGGGCGTTCGCCATACCCACACCATGCCATCGGATCGCCACATTGTGTACCGTGATTTATCATTCCACAAAACGTTTTTCCACAGTTCAATCGTCCAATGTTTACACTCCTTACACCATACGAGGCGTCGTTTGGCATGTACTGCCGTGATGTGTAGCATATAAGCAGCCACTCGACCATGAAATTCAAGTTTTCTCACCTCTGTCATAGTATTTGAAGTGGATCCTGATGCAGCTGAATTCTTGTGTGATGGTCTGTATAGATGTCTGCCTATTACACATTACGACCGTCTTCAATTGTCGGCGGTGTCTGTCAGTCAGCATGCGAGGTCGGCCTGTACGCTATTGTGCTGTACGTGTCCCTTCAGGTTTCCACTTCACTATCACATCGGAAACAGTGGAGCTAGAGATGTTTAGGAGTGTGAAAATCTCACGTACAGACGAATGACACAATAGACACCCAATCACCTAACCACTATCGAAGTCCGTGAGTTCCGCGGCCGGCCGCAGTGGCCGTACGGTTCTAGGCGCTTCAGTCTGGAACTTCGCGATTGCTACAGTCGCAAGTTCGAATCCTGCCTCGGTCATAGATGTGTGTGATGTCCTTAGGTTAGTTAGGTTGAAGTAGCTCTAAGTTCTAGGGGACTTATGACCTTAGAAGTTAAGTCCCATAGTGCCCAGAGCCATTTGAACCATTTTTTGAGTTCCGCGGAGCACCATATTCTGCTCTCTCACGATGTCTAATGACTACTGAAGTCGGTGATATGGAGTACCTGGCAGTAGGTGGCAACACAATGCATCTAATATGAAAAACTTATGTTTTTTTCTGGAATCCGGATACTAATGATCACATAGTTTATGTGTCATTAGATGTCTACTCACAGATCATGTAATTCGCGTGAATAACGTGAGGCTGATCTCCGTATGCGATGATGGCAGCCGATTGCGATCGAGATGGGTCCATAGGACTTATGTGAGGCAAATTCAGTCGCCGAGACATCGACGTGAGTTCATTATAAATGCTCCTCAAACCACTGTAGGGCTGGCTGGTGTGGCCGAGCGAATCTAGGCGCTTCAATCTGGAACCGCACGATCGCTATGGTCGCAGGTTCGAATCCTGCCTCGGGCATGGATGTGTGTGATGTCCTGAGGTTAGTTAGGTTTAAGTAGTTCTAAGTTCTAGGGGACTGATGACCTCAGATGTTATGTCCCATAATGCTCAGAGCCATTTGAATTATTTGAACCACTGTAGGACGGTTGTGGTTCCGAGACATGGACATTTGTACTACTGAAGGATAACATCGCCATCAGGGAAGACATCAAGTATAAAGGGATGCAGCTGGTTCAGAGACGTCAGCGTATCTTCGATTACTACCACATGTCCCGTGCAAGCGAAGGAGAAAGTCTCCCACAGCATAATAATGCTCCCACCAGCTTGCGTCCGTGGCACGCTACACGTTTCGAGCTAGATGACGGCGTTTGTGGAGACGACCAGCGACCTAGTGTAGCAAAAATGTGATTAACCCGAAGAGCCGATCGTTTCCATTGATCTACTGTCGAATACCGATGGCCCCGTGCCCAATGCAATCGTAATTGACGAAGTCGTTGGGTCACCATATGAACAAGTAGGTGTGGTCTGCTGCAAAACTGCACGTTCAACAGTGTACGACGAACGGTATGTCCCGAAACATTCTTGCGTGCACCAGAATTGTGCTCTTACGCAGAGATGCCACCATCTATCCTACTTAAGGGGGGTAGGACGTGAAACGGGCCGACTTTGAGCAGGAGAGGCACCACAGGACATTTTAATTTACACTGTCTATAGTTTTACAAATAAATTCATAAAACTTTGGTAGCATGACCAGGAAGGATTCAGGATTCAGACTCATAGCAGAGGAAGTTCAAAAACATAACAAAGCAAATTTTTTTTTTACATGCGAAATTTTATCATTTTTTCTCTTGATATTGGCTGCATTTGTTGCTGTAGGTACACTTTTCTTCATAAGTAAGAGAAATTCTTCGATGAATTTTGCACAGCATACAAACCATACTTACAGGTGTATGAAACTCTAGAAGTTCCCAAATCTGTTAAAAACTGTGGTAAAAACTGAGATAATTAACTATAAAATTCGAGTTTTCTCTAAACACGAAGTTTAAAACGCAACAGCCCATTCATTTTTCCATAGATTAAATAAATTCTAGAGTTTCATATACCTGAAAGTATGGTTTGTAAGCTGTGCAAAATTCATCGAAGAATCTCTCTTACTTATGAAGAAAAGTGTACCTACAGCAACAAATGCAGCCAACAGTAAGAGAAAAAAATCATGAAATTTCACATTTAAAAAATATTATTTTTTCGTGTTTTCGAACTTCCACTGCTAAGAGTGTGAATCCTCAATCCTTCCTGGTCATGCTGACAAAGTGTGGTGTGCGTACTGTAAGACCTTCGGTATACACACCATGAGATTATTTGACTGGTCGCTCTAACGAAGTAGGCGAGTGTCAGCAATATATCTCTTGGTCTTATCGTGGCGTGTTTATCTTCTGCAGTTAGCTCAGACGAGAGAAGTGCCACTTGCACGCTTAGAGTAGCAGATTGACGGTGACCAACTTTAAACTGAAGTTGATTAATTTTCATACTCATTTATTAAAGTAATAAAAAGCATAGATATTATGTAACTTGATTCTGGATGGTGTTTACAACTGACAATCTGAAGTTCCATTGGTCTTGGTACGTTAATCTTGTTCTCACATATCTCTGATACTTGACAAAGTGTCTATACATTTATCTTCATGGGTATGTACAGGAATATGGTAATATTATTAGGTGCAGACTGAAACTTGACTATAGACTGGTACAGACTAATGCAGACTGGTACAGACTGGTGCAGACAAATGCAGACTGACTAATCAGAGGTCTGTACACTCGTTACAATACCTCACGCGTTCAGGTATCACTGCGCGAGTGTGATCTGCGAGGAGAAAAGGTTCTACATTAGCAGCAATCTCATTGGCTGCGTTACATATTAATACGCGGATCGGCGGAAGCAGAATTTGGTCCGTCTCTAAGGGAGCGGCATCTCGTAGTGCGGAGACGGACGAACGCTGCGCCTGCATTGTTGTGCTTAGCGGGGCGCGCTCTAGTGGGAAAGTTGTGTACGTGCTGACTATGCAGAACTATGTAAGTTTCATGAATATATTTGTAAAAGTATAGACAGTGCAAATTAAATTGTCCTTTGGTGCCTCTCCTTCTCGAAGTCGGCGTGTTTGACGTCCTAACCCCCTTAACAGTGTAGACAAGCCTCCAAACCCCACGTTCTGTGAAGAGTCGTGGACGTCCAACCATTTAGCACCTAGTAGTAGTTTCACTGTTCGTAGATGCTCACGACAGTAGCACGTGAACATTCGACCACCTTCACCGCTTTCGAGATACTCGTTCACAGACTCTGCGTCATAATAATTTGCCCTTTGTCGAAGTCGCTTATCTCAACGGATTCCCCCATTTGCAGCACATATCTTCGCTAGGGTGATCCACCCTCAGTGTCCGCTCCGCTTACATACTCTTTTTACTGCGTCACGTGCCCACAAAGCCACCAGACGGCACTCCGACGCCGCGGTGGGAAGTGGTCATAATGTTTCGGCTGTTCTGTGTAAAAAATTGAAAATTTTGGGAGGAGGTCGCAACTCACCAGCCTGCACGCGCACGTCGCGGCTGACGACCTTGCCGGCCGGGTTGGCGGCGATGCAGCGGTAGGTGGCGGCATGCACGTCGTGGCGGTAGGAGCCGGCGCCGAACGGCGGGAAGAGCAGCGAGCCGTTGGTGAGCAGCAGGCGCACGCCGGCCAGAGGCAGCGCGGGGCGCCCGTCGGCCGTCAGCCAGCCCACGGACGGCGCGGGGGACCCGGCCGCCACGCACTCCACCAGCGCGCCCGTCTCGTTCGCGAAGTCGACGCGCGACGGCGGCTCCCGCACGAACGACGGCCCCACCAGCGTGCCCGCGACTGCAACACGCAACCGGCGAGACGCTCTCACTTTGCACGTAGTACCACCAGCACCAAATGAACAAATACAAATTATGCTCCCACACACACAAGTGACAAAGGAATGGTTACAGTCATTATGATGATGATAAGTCCCATACTCCTTTACAGAGCGTAGGGGAGCGACGCGGGAGACCCGCACCACCTTACTAGGCAAGTTCCTAGTGGAGGTGGTTTGCCATTGCCTTCCTCCGACCGTAATGGGGATGAATGATGATGATGGAGACGACACAACACCCAGTCATCTCGAAGCAGTAAAAATTCCAGACCCCGCCGGAAATCGAACCCGGGACCCCGTTCTCAGGAAGCGAGAACGCTACCACGAGCTGCGGATTATAATGGTGACTATAATGATGAAAATTTTAGAAATGATTTTTTTGCGTTGTCAAAAACATCGGATGTCTAACAAAAAAAGTGGAGTACAAATAATGAGGACAAAGTACAATCATAGCACTTTCATTTGTCGTCGCCGTCTTCCCTCGGAAGACTGGTTCGGTACAGCTCTCCACGTCAGTCTCTCCTGCGCGACCTTCTCCATCTCTGCATAAATACTACAAAATATAGGGTATTTCACAGTTCATGTTGCACACTTCTAGAGGCTGTGGGAGGGGACACAGTAGATAAAACCTTACACAGGAAACATGTCAGAAAACGTCTCCCAGAGACGCCACAGATCGTCAAAGTTATAGGCACCAGCGCGTGTAAATGTACACTACTGGCTATTAAAATTGCTACATGTTGTGTATATAGTTCCGCGTAGTCAGCGTGTACACAACTTCCACTAGAGCGCGCCCCGCTAACCATAACAGCGCATGCGCAGCGCTCGTCCGTCCCCACACTACGAAATGGCGCTGCCATAGAGACAGACCAAATTCTGCTTCCGCCGATCTGCGTATTAATATGTAACGCAGACAATGAGATTGCTGCTAACGTAGAACCTTTTCTCCTCGGGGATCACACTCGCGCAGTGATACATGAACGCGCGAGGTATTACAACGAATGTACAGATCTCCGATTTGTCAGTCTGCATTTGTCTGCACCAGTCTGTACCAGTCAGCATTTATCTGCAACAGTCTGTACGAGTTCTACATTTGTCTCTACCAGTCTATAGTCAAGGTTCAGTCTGCGCCTAATAAGATTACCGTATTCCTGTACATAGCCATGAAGATAAATTTATAGACACTTTTGTTAAGTATCAGAGATATATGTGAGAATAAGATTAACGTACCAGTACCAAAGGAACTTTAGACTGTCAATTGTAAATAGCATCCAGAACCAAGTTCTGTTTTATGCTTGTTATTATTTTAATAAATGTGTGTGAAAATTAATCAAGTTCTGTTTAAAGTTGGTCACCGTCAATCTGTTATTCTAAGCGTGCAAGTGGCATTTCTATCGTCTGACCTAACGGCAGAAGATAAACACGCCACGATACGACCACGAGACATATTGCTGACACTCGCCTACTTCGTTAGAGCGACAAGTCAAATAACCTGATGGTGTGTGTACTGAAGGTCTTACAGTACGCACACCATACTACAACACCAAGACGATGTGCTACTGACGCGAAATGTAACAGACAGGAAGAAGATGCTGTGATTAGCTTTTCAGAGCATTCACACAAGGTTGGCGCCGGTCGCGACACCTACAACGTGCTGACATGAGGAAAGTTCCCAACCGATTTCTCATACACAAACAGCAGTTGACGCCCGTTGCCTGGTGAAACGTTGTTGTGATGCCTCGTGTAAGGAGGAGAAATGCATACCATCACGTTTCCGACTTTGATAGAGGTCGGATTGTAGCCTATCGCGATTGCGATTTATCGTATCGCGACATTGCTGCTGACGTTGCTCGAGATCCTATGACTGTTAGCAGGATATGAAATCGGTGGGTTCAGGAGGGTAATACGGAACGCCGTGCAGGATCCCACGGCCTCGTATCACTAGCAGTCGAGATGACAGTCATCTTATCCGCATGGCTGTAACGGATCGTGCAGCCACGTCTCGATCCCTGAATGAACACGTAGGGACGTTTGCAAGACAACAACCAGCTGCACGAACAGTTCGTCGACGTTTGCAGCAGCATGGACTACCAGCTCGGAGACTGTGGCCGCGGTTACCCTTGACGCTGCATCACACACAGGAGCGCCTGCGATGGTGTACTCAACGACGAACCTGGGCGCACGAATGGCAAACCGTAATTTTTTCGGATGAATCCAGGTTCTGTTTACAGCATCATGATGGTCGCATCCGTGTTTGGCGACATCGCGGTGAACGCACATTGGAAGCGTGTATTCGTCGTCGCCATACTGGTGTATCACCCGGCGTCACGGTGCCATTGGTTACACGTCTCGGTCACCTCTTGTTCGCATTGACGGCACTTTGAACAGTGGACGTTACATTTCAGATGTGTTACGGCCCGTGCCTCTACCCTTCATTCGATCCCTGCGAAACCCTACATTTCAGCAGGATAATGCACGACCGCATATTGCAGGTCCTGTACGGGCCTTTCTGGATACAGAAAATATTCGTCTGCTGCCCTGGCCAGCACGTGCTCCAGATCTCTTACCAATTGAAAACGTCTGGTCAATGGTGGCCGAGCAACTGGCTCGTCACAATACGCCAGTCACTGCTCTTGATGAACTGTGGTATCGTGTTGAAACTGCATGGGCAGCTGTACCTGTACACGTCATCCAAGCTTTGTTTGACTCAATGCCCAGGGGTATCAAGGCCGTTATTACGGCCAGAGGTGGTTGTTCTGGGTACTGATTTCTGAGGATGTATGCACCCAAATTGCGTGAAAATGTAATCACATGTCAGTTCTAGTATAATATATTTGTCTAATGAATACTCGTTTATCATCTGGATTTTTTCTTGGTGTAGCAATTTTAATGGCCAGTAGTGTATGTACACTCCTGGAAATTGAAATAAGAACACCGTGAATTCATTGTCCAGGAAGGGGAAACTTTATTGACACATTCCTGGGGTCAGATACATCACATGATCACACTGACAGAAACACAGGCACATAGATACAGGCAACAGAGCATGCACAATGTCGGCACTAGTACAGTGTATATCCACCTTTCGCAGCAATGCAGGCTGCTATTCTCCCATGGAGATGATCGTAGAGATGCTGGATGTAGTCCTGTGGAACGGCTTGCAATGCCATTTCCATCTGGCGCCTCAGTTGGACCAGCGTTCGTGCTGGACGTGCAGACCGCGTGAGACGACGCTTCATCCAGTCCCAAACATGCTCAATGGGGGACAGATCCGGAGATCTTGCTGGCCAGGGTAGTTGACTTACACCTTCTAGAGCACGTTGGGTGGCACGGGATACATGCGGACGTGCATTGTCCTGTTGGGACAGCAAGTTCCCTTGCTGGTCTAGGAATGGTAGAACGATGGGTTCGATGACGGTTTGGATGTACCGTGCACTATTCAGTGTCCCCTCGACGATCACCAGTGGTGTACGGCCAGTGTAGGAGATCGCTCCCCACACCATGATGCCGGGTGCTGGCCCTGTGTGCCTCGGTCGTATGCAGCCCTGATTGTGGCGCTCACCTGCACGGCGCCAAACACGCATACGACCATCATTGGCACCAAGGCAGAAGCGACTCTCATCGCTGAAGACGACACGTCTCCATTCGTCCCTCCACTCACACCTGTCGCGACACCACTGGAGGCGGGCTGCACGATGTTGGGGCGTGAGCGGAAGACGGCCTAACGGTGTGCGGGACCGTAGCCCAGCTTCATGGAGGCGGTTGCGAATGGTCCTCGCCGATACCCCAGGAGCAACAGTGTCCCTAATTTGCTGGGAAGTGGCGGTGCGGTCCGCTACGGCACTGCGTAGGATCCTACGGTCTTGGCGTGCATCCGTGCGTCGCTGCGGTCCGGTCCCAGGTCGACGGGCACGTGCACCTTCCGCCGACCACTGGCGACAACATCGATGTACTGTGGAGACCTCACGCCCCACGTGTTGCGCAATTCGGCGGTACGTCCAACCGGCCTCCCGCATGCCCACTATACGCCCTCGCTCAAAGTCCGTCAACTGCACATACGGTTCACGTCCACGCTGTCGCGGCATGCTACCTCCGTATGCCACGGTAAACAGGCTGACACTGACGGCGGCGGTGCACAAATGCTGCGCAGCTAGCACCATTCGACGGCCAACACCGCGCTTCCTGGTGTGTCCGCTGTGCCGTGCATGTGATCATTGCTTGTACAGCCCTCTCGCAGTGTCCGGAGCAAGTATGGTGGGTCTGACACACCGGTGTCAATGTGTTCTTTTTTCCATTTCCAGGAGTGTATATACAGGGTGTTTCCGTGATGATGTCACAAACTTTCAAGGACGATGGAGAAGGATAGATGTATCACTTTGAGGTAATGTTTCCTGTACTGGAAACAAACGAGTCGAAATTTATAAACGAAAACCGATCTGATACTGATACCTCTGACAACTGGATACATGTACTCATACTGTTGTTGCTAAGACTGAAGGGCGGGCAACTTTTAGAGATAGTAGTATGGACCAAAGCAAGGAAAAACGTTCAGTAAATATTGGCTCTAAAATGCATACCTGACAAACTGCGAGCATTTCTTCATCTTCGCTGCTGTGTAACACATCTGCTATATTGAACAAGTACTCATAGCTCTTAATGTATACATTTTAGAGTCCATATATACTGCAGATTTTTTCCTTCTTTTGGTCTATACTATACCTTTGAAAGTTACCTACCCTGCAATCTTAGCAACAACACTACGATTAGATGTACTCCGCCGTCAGAGGTATCAAAGCGGTTTTCGCTTATAACTTTTGACTCGTTCTTTCCCGGTACAGGGATCTGAAATTGCTGCATTTATCCTTCAACATCATACAAGAAAGTTTGTGCATCATCACGGAATCATCCTTTATATACATAATTTACTGGCGCCGGCGCCTATAACTTTGACACTCTATAGCGTCGTTAGATGACGTTTCGGGGCATGGGTTCCTATGTAAATCTTGATCTGATAAATCCCCTCTACAGCCTCTAGAAGTGTGTAACTTGATTGTGAAACACCCTGTATATCCACTGAGCTCGATTACTGTTTTCATCCCTTAATCTCCTCAACAGTTTTTACCTCCCCCTCCGTTTTCAATCATCATCAAACCAACGATTTTTTGATGCTTCGTGATGTGTCCTATCAGTAGATCCCTTCTTTTACACAAGCTGTGCCTCATATTTCATTCTCCTCTCCCCCACTCTTTAGATTCACTAACTCCCCATTATCTACTCGTCTAATCTTCAGGATTCTTCTGCAGCACCAAAGGTTCTGTTCAATTCCTATCTGGACTGCTTGTTGTCCAAGTTTCACTTCTGTACAAGATTATGCTCCAGACAAATATCTTCAAAAAAAGGCTTCCTAACACAGAAATTTACATCAAATGTTAACAAATTCCTCTTTCTCAGAAATTCATTTCTTGCTACAGCCAATCTGCAGTTAATATTCTCTGCACATCGAACATCATCAGTTATTTTGCTGCCAAAAAAAAAATCTCATCTGCTCCACTTAGTGTCACATTTTCTGATCTCATCCCTCAGCATCGCCTGATTTACTCCGACTAGACTCGATTATCTTTGATTTACTGTAGTTGATATTCAACTTTTAACCTCTTTTCAAAACATCATACATTAAGTTCAACTGCTCTTCCGCGTCCTTCGCTGTCTCTGACACAAGTACGATATCATCGGCAAACCTCAGAGTTACTATTTCTTCTCTCTGAGCTGTGATTCCTCTCCAGACTTTTTTGTTTACTTTACTGCTTTCTCAATATATAGATCAAATAACAACGTGGATAAGCTGGAACCCTGTGTCACCCCTTCTCAACTTCTTCGCTTTCATACCCTACTACGCTTTTAAATGCAGTCTGGTCTTTGTACAAGTTGTAAATGATCTTTCGGTCCCTGTATTTAATCTCTGCTATCTTCAGAATTTCGAAGAATGTATTCCAGTCAACATTTTCAAAAGTTTTTCTCTATATGTATACAAATGCTATAAACGTATGTTTGCCTTACTTTAACCTATATTCTGAGATAAGTGGTAGGGGCAGCTTTGTCTCGCGTGTTCCTAAATTTCTTTTATAATGTTCACAACAGACAAGAGATAGAAAGGAAGTAAATATATAAAACAGAACAGATCACTTCTGCTAGTTTATGCCGATTTTAGATTTTCAGTGGATCAGATTTCCTAGTTCTCGAGATGCCCAGGTGCTAGTTCTTCTCATATCGGGTTGTAAAAAAAAAGATTAAATTTTGTGCCATGTGTATTCGAAGTAGCCGAGACACACACCCTTTACAAAGTATTCGTGACTTGTTACCTTCGTTACTGAACGTCGCTACTGGTGTGGCCACTACACGTGAGTACACTCTGTGATCAAAAGTATCCGGACAAGTGACTGAAAATGACAAGTTCGTGGCGCCCTCCATCGGTAATTCTGGAATTCAATATGGTGTTGGCCCACCTTAGCCTTGATGACAGCTTTCACTCTCGAAGACATACGTTGAATCAGGTGCTGGAAAATTTCTTGGGAAATGGCAGCCTGTTCTTTACGGAGTGGTGCACTGAGGAGAGGTTCCAAAACATCCCAAAGATGTTCTGTAGAATTCAGGTCAGGACTCTGTGCAGGCCAGTCCATTTCAGGGATGTTATTGTCGTGTGACCACTCCGACACAGGCTGTGCAATATAAACATGTGCTCGATAGTGTTGAAAGATGCAATCGCCATACCCGAATTACTCTTCAATAAAACATCAATGAAGGCGTGTGCTGTGATAGTGCCACGCAAAACAATAAGGGGTGCAAGCCCCTTCCATGAAAAACACGACCACACCATAACGCCGCCGCCTCTGAATTCTGCTGTTGGCACTACACTCGCTGGCAGATGACGTTCACCGGGCATTCGCCATACCCACACCCTGCCATCGGATCGCCACATTGTGTATCGTGATTCGTCACTCCACACAACGTTTTTCCATTGTTCAATCGTCCAATGTTTACGCGCCTTACACCAAGCGAGGTGTCGTTTGGCATTTACTGGAGTGATGGGTGGCTTATGAGTAGCCGTTCGACCATGAAATCCAAGTTTTCTCACCGGCCGCCTAATTGTCATAATACCTGCAGTGGATCCTGATGCAGTTTGGAATTACAGTGTGACGGTCTGGACCCTCTTCAACAGTCGGCGGTCCCTGTCAGTCAACATACGAGGTCGGGCTGTACGCTTTTGTGCTTTGCGTGTCCTTTCATGTTTCCTCTTCACTATCACCTCGGAAACAGTGGACCTAGGGATGTTTTGGAGTGTGAAAATCTTACGTACAGACGAATGACACAAGTGACACCAAATCACCTAACCACGTTCGAAGTCCATGAGTTCCGCGGAGTGCCCATTCTCCTCTCTCACGATGTCTAATGACTACTGAGGTCGCTGATTGGCAGTAGGTGGCAGCACAATCAACCTAATATGAAAAACGTATGTTTTTGATATGTCCGGATACTTTTGACCACATAGTGTACTTTCTTGCTAACCTGTCACGTTCTGGGTATAACCGAGCTCTAGATTGCGCCATTTGAGTGGGATCTCTTTCCTGAACGGATTTTTCTCTATTACGTACTAATAAACAGTCCCCATCTCTTTTATTTCATATTATTTATTGCCAAATTATAGACCTGTTACCTGATGTTTAAAACAGGTCATACATCTTACAATTTTCGTTTTTCATCTTTTTACAGTTTTCTTTTCTTTCGTTTTATCTGCAACATTTACGAAGAATGATACTTTTCAAAATAACAATAATTTAAGGTTGAAATATAAATAAAATTTTGTTGTTTTTCTTTAAGAAGAATATAAAAAGAAGATATGCAGACAGACACACCAATTCTATACAGTTGGGAATATGATCAAACTCCAGATGCAAAACGTATTGATGACCATGAAACTTAGTGCCCGATCAGGACTCGACCCCCGATTTCTTGATTTACGAAAGCGCTAACGTTAACTGCCTTTTGGATTCTTTCGGGTCCAAAACAAATTATCAGAGGTGATTATTCTGTAAATTCCTACGTGTTTACTAGCAACGAGTCTGCTATTCCACAGCAAGAACTGCTGACCTTGTGATGACAGACTGTGTCCTGGTATTGCCGATATCTTTGTCGGAATATTATCAACAAGTAATACAACAAAAGACGAGTGGCAAATGTAAATACAGGAGTTCAGGTAATAATCGGCATACTGTATACGAGGTGCGGCTAGAAAAAAACCGGACTGATGCTGGAAAAAACATTTATTTACAATTATTTACAATTTCATGTTATCTCCTTCAATGTACTCTCCTCCTCGGTCTCTACACCGCTCCATACGAATTTTCCACTGTTCATAGCAATGCTGCAGATGATTTTCGGTAAGTCCATACATTACTTCCGTCGCTTTTTCTTTTACTGCTTCAACAGTCTCAAATCTAGTTCCTTTCAAAGCTGACTTGACTTTAGGGAAAAGAAAAAAGTCACAGGGGGCCAAATCAGGTGAGTAGGGTGGATGATCTAAGATGGGAATGTTGTGTTTTGCCAAAAACGTCTTCACAGCCAACGCACTGTGAGCTGGGGCATTGTCTTGGTGAAGGATCCATGACTTTTTTCTCCACAAATCATTCCGTTTTCTTCGTACTCACTCACGTAGGGTAGCCAGGACGCTAATGTAGTAATGCTGATTCACTGTTTGTCCCTCTGGTACCCAATCAATGTGCACAATCCCTTTGATGTCAAAAAAAACAATCATCATTGCCTTGAATTTCGATTTTGACATTCGTGCTTTTTTTTGTCGTGGAGAACCAGGAGTTTTCCAATGCATCGATTGGCGTTTAGTTTCGGGATCGTAAGTAAAAAACCACGATTCATCGCAAGTAATAACATTTTGTAAGAAGGTGGGATCACTTTCAATGTTTTCCAGGATGTCAGAACAAATCATTCTTCGGCGTTCCTTCTGTTCAATTGTGAGACACTTTGGAACCATTTTTGAACACACTTTGTTCATGTTGAAACTTTCATGAAGAATCTGCCTAACACTTTCCTTGTCAACTCCTGTTAACTCAGACACTGCTCTGATTGTTAAACGGCGATCTTGTCGAACAAGTTTACCGATTTTTTCAATGTTTGCATCAGTTTTTGCTGACAATGGTCTGCCAGTGCGAGTGTCATCACTGGTGTCTTCGCGGCCATCTTTAAATCGTTTAAACCACTCAAACACTTGTGTTCGCGATAAACAATCATCGCCGTACACTTGTTGTAACATTACAAACGTTTCACTTGCAGATTTTCCTAGTTTGAAACAAAATTTGATGTTAACAAGCTGTTCTTCCTGTACACTCAACATTTTCCGACGCACAGACAAAACGTCAACTACTTAAAACAGACGCCACGGGCAGACTGAGTGCAGGAGGCAGATGAAACTCGAGCAGTAGGCGGAGCGAGAGTCAATTCACAGGCCACGCGACTTTCAGCCTTATTGCATTCGTTTTATTGTTTCACCAGTACTAGTCCGGTTTTTTTCTAGCCACACCTCGTATTGCGTTGTCTAGTAAGGTGTGAAGTTCCTTGTTTAGTAATCCGAGCCTCTGAATGAAATGAAATAAAAAGCTTCGCTATGACCTCAAAGTAATACTTTTTCAATAATATGACAGTTAACAATTTAAAAATTATAATTTTTAACGTTAGAAAATTGCGGGAATACTTTAGAAAGTTTTTCTCTCACTAAAAAATTAAAAATGAATTTTTGAGCATATTCATTATGTTGCAAAATTTTTATTTATTTTCTTTTAATTGTTATTCATACCGCCAGATAATATCACCGAATGGAGCAACACGCAAAAATTATTATAGAAAGAGATGTTCAGTTTCGAGAATAATATTGAACCACATATTTTCGAGATATCTTCACATTTGAAATTTTTAAACTGATCTCGTTTTCTCCGTTTTCCAGCAGTTTTTAAGCACTACACGAGGTTCAACGTTCAGTTAGTCCTTTGCTTGAATTGCATTTCATACTATAAAATATCGTACACACCATTTTCGACACAAAGGGCTGGGACGATAGTTTTGAGATATTCTACATACGGCTTAATCACCATCATCTCCAGCAGCCATGTCGTGTGAGAGTCAGGATGTTGGAAAACTCGGCCGGTCTCGCTGGCGCCGTGGGTATGTTGTGGCGACGGCGGGCGTGTGCAGCTGCGTATCGGCGGTAACGAGATCATTAGTGGCGAGAAGGTTAACAGGAGCGCAATAAGCCGGTTCACGCAGCCAGCAGTGAGTGCGAACACAAGATCTGCTGTCGTTACGTGCAGCGCAAACTTCGTGCGGCGGCGCCGTACGTGTGCTGGTAGCGGAGGCGGAGGCGGCAAAGGTGATCATTACAGCAGATCAGGGCCTCCTCGAGCTAACAACACCGCTAGGAAGTATTTCCTTTGCCTGGCAGATGGTAAGTAGCCACTTCAAACAATGAAGTATTAACAGTGTTTGCTAATTTTAACATTTCAACAAACAGGCAGTAACTTCGGTGGAAGAGAAGGATGTTGCTGTATCTCTGTCATCCGACTGCGATATATTATACTGTATCCTTATTTTCTGTGTAATAAAGGGTGTGTTGCGCCGTACAAAGTGTAATAGATCCGTTTTTCCACGAAAGCTGCCGGAAATGGCTGACTATCGGAATTCCGGAACAGATTCTCTGTTTCTTTCTTCAAACCTTTTCTCCAGTACATAGTTCTCTGCTAGAGATTCATGCTTCTGTTGACTCTCGCCAACCTCCTTCTCTCCGTACCCCTGCTCCCTCTCCCTCTCTCTGTCTCTCTCTACATCTACATCTCCATCTACATCTCCATGGATACTCTGCAAATCACACTTAAGTGCCAGAGCGGTCATAATACCACCTTCACAAATATTCTTTATTATTCCACTGTCGAAAAGCGCGCGGAAGAAATTAACACCTATATCTTTCCGTGCGAGCTCTGATTATTTTATTGTTGTTGTTGTTGTTGTGGTCTTCAGTCCAGAGACTGGTTTGATGCAGCTCTCCATGCTACTCTATCCTGTGCAAGCTTCTTCATCTCCCAGTACTTACTGCAACCTACATCCTTCTGAATCTGCTTAGTGTCTTCACCTCTCAGTCTCCTTCTACGATTTTTACCCTCCACGTTGCCCTCCAATACCAAATTGGTGATCCCTTGATGCCCCAGGATATGTCCTACCAACCGATCCCTCCTTCTAGACAAGTTGTGCCACAAATTTCTCTTCTCCCCAGTTCTATTCAATACCTCCTCCTTAGTTTTGTGGTCTACCCATCTAACCTTACTGCAACCTACATCCTTCTGAATCTGCTTAGTGTCTTCACCTCTCAGTCTCCTTCTACGATTTTTACCCTCCACGTTGCCCTCCAATACCAAATTGGTGATCCCTTGATGCCCCAGGATATGTCCTACCAACCGATCCCTCCTTCTAGACAAGTTGTGCCACAAATTTCTCTTCTCCCCAGTTCTATTCAATACCTCCTCCTTACTTTTGTGGTCTACCCATCTAATCTTCTGTAGCACCACATTTCAAAAGCATCTATTCTCTTCTTGTCTGAACTATTTATCGTCCACTTTTCACTCCCATACATGGCTACACTCCATACACTCACTTCCAGAAAAGACTTCCTGACACTTAAATCTATACTCAGTGTTATCAAATTTCTCTACTTCAGAAACACTTTCCTTGCCATTGCCAGTCTACATTTTATTTCCTCTCTACTTCGACCATCATCAGTCATTTTGCTCCCCAAATAGCAAATCTCATTTCCTAATCTAATTCCCTCAGCATCACCCGATTTAATTCGACTACATTCCATTAGCCTCGTTGTGCTTTTGTTGATGTTCATCTTACATCCTTCTTTCAAGACCACTGTTCATTCTCTTCAACTTCTCTTCCAGGTCCTTTGCTGTCTCTGACAGAATTACAATGTCATCTGCGAACCTCAAAGTTTTTATTTCTTCTCCATGGAGTTTAATTCCTACTCCGAATTTTTCTTTTGTTTCCTTTACTGTTTGCTCAATATACAGATTGAATAATATCGGGGATAGGCTACAACCTTGTCTCACTCCCCTCCCAACCACTGCTTCCCTTTCATGTCCCTCGACTCTTATAACTGCCATCTGGTTTCTGTATAAATTGTAAATAGCCTTTCGCTCCCTGTATTTTACCCCTGCCACCTTCAGAATTTGAAAGAGAGTATTCCAGTCAACATTATGAAAAGCTTCCTCTAAGTCTACAAATGTTAGAAACTTAGGTCCGCCTTTCCTTAATCTACCTTCTAAGGTAAGTTGTAGGGTCAGTATTGCTTCACGTGTTCTAACATTTCTACGAAATCCAAACGGATCTTCCTCGAGGTCGACTTCTACCACATTTTCCATTCGTCTGTAAAGAATTCGTGTTAGTATTTTGCACCCGTGATTTATCAAACTGATAGTTCGGTAATTTTCAGATCTGTCAACACATGATTTCTTTGGGATTCGAATTATTATATTCTTCTTGAAGCCCGAGGGTATTTCGCCTGTCTCAGATTTTGCTCACCGTATGGTAGAGTTTTGTCAGTGCTGGCTCTCCCAAGGCTATCAGTAGTTCTAATGGAATGTTGTCTACCCGCGGGGCCTTGTTTCGACTTAGGTCTTTCAGTACTCTGTCAAACTCTTCACGCAGTATCATATCTCCCATTTCATCTTCATCTACATCCTCTTCTATTTCCATAATATTGTCCTCAAGTACATCGCCCTTGTATAGACCCTCTATATACTCTTTCCACCTTTCTGCTCTCCCTTCCTTGCTTAGAACTAGGTTTCCACCTGAGCTATTGATATTCATACAAGTGGTTCTCCTTCCTCCAAAGGTCTCTTTAATTTTCCTGTAGGCAGTATCTATCATACCCCTAGTGATATATGCCTCTACATCCTTACATTTGTCCTCTAGCCATCCCTGCTTAGCCATTTTCGCATTTCCTGTCAATCTCATTTTTGAGAGGTTTGTATTCCTTTTTGGCTGCTTCATTTACTGCATTTTTATATTTTCTCCTTTCATCAATTACATTCAGTATATTTTCTATTACCAAAGGAATTTTACTAGCCCTCGTCTTTTTACCTACTTGATCCTCTGCTGCCTTCACTATTTTATCTTTCTAAGCTACCCATTCTTCTTCTACTGAATTTCTTTCTACCATTCTTGTCAATCGTTCCATAATGCTCTCCCTGAAACTCTCTACAACCTCTGGTTCAGTCAGATTATCCAAGTCTTATCTCCTTAAATTCCCACCTTTTTGCAATTTCTTCAGTTTTAATCTACATTTCATAACCAATAGAATGTGTTCAGAGTCCACATCTGCCCCTGGAAATGTGTTACAATTTAAAACCTGGTTCCTAAATCTCTATCTTACCATTATGTAATCTATCTGAAACCTTCTAGTATCTTCAGGCCTCTCTTCTTGAACCAAGTGTTAGCTATGATTAAGTTATGCTCTGTGCAAAATTGTACCAGACGGCTTCCTCTTTCATTCCTTACTCTCATTCCATATTCACCTACTACGTTTCCTTCTCTTGCTTTTCCTACTATCGAATTCCAGTCACCCATGACTACTAAATTTTAGTCTCACTCCACTATCTGAATAATTTCTTTTATCTCATCATACATTTCATCAATCTCTTCGTCATCTGTGGAGCTAGTTGGCATATAAACTTGTACTACTGTAGTAGGCGTGGGATTCGTACCTATCTTGGCCACAATAATGCGTTCACTAAGCTGTTTGTAGTAGCTTACCAGCATTCCTATTTTCTATTCATTATTAAACCTACTCGTGGATTACCCCTATTTGATTTTGTATTTATAACCCTGCCACCGAACTTCACTAATTCCCACTATATCTAACTACCTATACATTTCCCTTTTTAAATTTTCTAACCTACCTGCCCGATTAAGGGATCTGACATTCCACCCTCCGATCCGTAGAACGCCAGTTTTCTTTCTCCTGATAACGACGTCCTCCTGGGTAGTCCCCGGCCGGAGATCCGTATGGGGGACTATTTTACTTCCGGAATATTTTACCCAAGAGAACGCCATCATTATTTAACCATACAGTAAAGCTGCATGCCCTCGGGAAAAATTACGTCTGTAGTTTCCCCTTACTTTCAGCCGTTCGCAGTACCAGCACAGCAAGGCCGTTTTGATTAGTGTTACAAGGCCAGGTCAGTCAATCATGCAGACTGTTGCCCCTGCAACTACTGAAAAGGCTGCTTCCCCTCTTCAGGAACCACACGTTTGTCTGGCCTCTCAACATATACCCCTCCGTTGTGGTTGCACGTACGGTACGGCTTTCTGTATCACTGAGGAACGCAAGCCTCTCCACCAACGGCAAGGTCCATGGTTCATTGTATTATGAGGATCTTTTCTCCCTATGTAGGTCGGCGTCAACAAAATATTTTCGCATTCGGAGGAGAAAGTTGGTGATTGAAATTTCGTGAGGAAACTCCGCCGCGACGAAAAACGCCTTTGTCTTAAAGATATCCACCCCAAATCCTGTATCATTTCGGTGACATTCTCTCCCCTGTTTCGCGATAATACAAAAGGTGCTGAATTTCTTTGAACTTTCTCAATGTACTCCGTTAATGCTATCTGGTAAGGATCCCAGACTGCGCAGCGGTACTCCAAAAGAGGACGGACAAGCAGCCGGCCGCTGTTGCCAAGCGGTTCAAGGCGCTTCAGTCCGGAACCGCGGTGCTGCTACGGTCGCAGGTTCGAATCCTGCCTCGAGCATGGATGTGTGTGATGTCTTTAGGTTAGTTAGGTTTAAGTAGTTCTAAGTCTAGGGGACTGATGACCTCAGATGTTAAGTACCATAGTGCCTAGAGCCATTTGAACCATTTTGAGGACGGACAAGCGTTGTGTAGCTTTACACTTTTTATTACTTAGACTCAATCGCTAATTTTCTCACCATACAGATATCTTTTCTAAATCTTTTTGCAATTTGCTTTCATCTTGTGACGTCTTTATTAGTCGATAAACGCCAACGTCATCTGCAAACAACCTAAGATGGCTGCTCAGATTGTCTCCCAAATCGTTTATATAAATAAGGAACAGGAAATGGCCTTTAACATTACCTCGGGGAACACTAGAAATCACTTACGTTTTATTCGATGACTATGCGTCAGTTACTATTAACTGCGAGCTCCCTAACAGGGCCGGCCGGAGTGGCCGTGCGGTTCTAGGCGCTTCAGTCTGGAACTGCGTGACCGCTACGGTCGCAGGTTCGAATCCTGCCTCGGGCATGGATGTGTGTGATGTCCTTAGGTTAGTTAGGTTTAAGTAGTTCTAGGTTCTAGGGGACTGATGACCACAGATGTTACGTCTCATAGTGCTCAGAGCCATTTGAACATCTCTGACAGGAAAACACGAATCCAGTCACATAATTGAGACGATATTCCATAAGCACGCAATTTCAATACAATCTGCTTGTGTAGTACAGTGTCAAAAGGCTTCTGGAAATCTAGAAATATGGAATCAATTTGAAATCCCTCGTCAATAGCACTCAACACTTCGTGTGTGTAAAGAGCTAGTTGTGTTTCACAAGAACGATGTTTTCTAAATCCGTGTTGACTGTGTGTCAATAGATCGTTCTCTTCCAGGTAATTGATAATGGTCGAACACAACGTATGTTCCAAAATCCTGCTGCATATCGACGTTAATGAAATGGACCTCTCTACCCCCCTCTCTCTCACTCCTCTCTCCCTCCCTCAGAGGATGATAATTTACTGTCGTGGCGATCAACGAAAATATTATTAGTGCTTTTACACAAGTAAGTACAAACGGATGTGGTCAAGAACTAAAATTTTAACAACGAATTTATGAAAACCAAATTAGGTTGTTATATGCTTTACCCTTGCATACATTTACACATTCAGAATCAAATACACAAACTGCAAAAAGTTTAATATATTGTGTCTGAAAATATAACGTAATGTTCAGTAGAAAGGTGAGAAACAGGGACTGAAATACCAAAAACCAACGTAGGTCGCACAGTCGTTTAAACCCCATGGAGGAACAGAAGATCAAATCCCCATCCAGGCAACGGCGTTTACGTTTCTAGCGGTTTTCCGAAAACACTTTAATCACATGTCGTGAATGCTCCTTTGGAAAAATTACGTGCCGACTTGTTGCGTATTACAAGTTTATATTCCATTTCTAATAACTTCGTTATCGACACAACGTTAAACCCTACTGTTCCTTCTTCTTCTTCTTCTTCTTAAAAGGATACATCGCGTTACTGTGGCAGGCTTAACACTAGTAAATGGATGACCTAGCCACAACGACAAGGTGTTAAATCTTCTACATGGTCGCTTGGGTAGGAGATCAAACATTATACAAAAACTTAAAAGATGTACCCCATTCATTTCAGCGTCAGGTACAACATAACGAGGATGTCGCTTCCTATTTTCCTGTGATGATAAATGAAAAGAAGTCAGTTACACATAAAAACACGCACTTGATGCACAGATACTCGCTGCAGAATGCTTTTATGATCACGATGACAAACCATTTTCTTATTTTGCAAATAATCAGTATTTTAAAGCATACGAGGGGACCTGTGCGAAATGTTCGCACTTTTATAATTTTAAATAATGACTGTATTTGGAATAAGTGTAGTCACTGGGATAAAAGTAGTTGTGGGAATTGTGCTGGCGTAAGCTGTCGCCAGCTCACCAGGCATCGAAAAGATTGCGTGAAGATCGATAGAGGCAAAGACAGACTCGCAAGAGAGGTGCCGCCAACACAGTCTCCACCGCTGTTTAGATCGCCGCCGCGAACCAGAGGGCCGGTCAGTTCCAGTCAGTCAACGAGTGATTCAACGAGTCGAGTCATCTGTCGCAGCCCAGTGGGATACGCAGTAGCAATTAGCTCAGCCTCTAGCTCAGAGTCAGTCAGTACCTAGCGAGCAGAGTAGTGTGCATTGTGGGACGTTGTACTTCACTAACAGTGAGACTAATGTGGACTATTACAGAAGAGCTTGTACCCCAACACCTGGACTGTTTTGTGTTCAGCAGCTTTATGCTTTTATGAATAAAGAGCCCTGTTAATATATGGATGCAGTTCTGTTATAGAAAGAGGATACTGGCCACCAGACAACATCCTCTCGTTCCTTCCCATGGTACAGCTCTACAGGGACAACGAGACGACACAAAATGAATGAAGAGAAAACATCTTTCAAAATGAACCGAATGACATGAAATAATGGTTACGATACTGTCTTGTATATACGTTTCCACATGTCCAGAAATGAGTTGTGCATTCGAAATGTTTGTCCCGACTTGTATGACATGCGGAGATTAGGGATTGTTAGCAGGGCCACATAACCTATAACTTTAACTCGACAAATATTTTCAGTTACAGTAAGTATGAAAGGGCGTAGTAGCAATAGGTAAATCACAATTCAAAGCGACAATGAAAAATGTGTTTGTCTTTTTGGAAAGTATATTCTTTAAGATAAGTCAACTTGTACCACGGACAGGTATAATGGACTATGGCAGTGGGCACGTTTATTATCTGTGATAATGCTGTATACAAATTATACAGTTAATCAGTACTTTAAAACAAATAAAATGGTATTTATGGTAAAGAAATATGAAACCCCTAAACTCTAAACTCCGTCCGAACAGGTCTCGAAAGACCCAACAGTACTGGCCAACCGCCATGTCAACATCAGCCTAAAGGCGTCACTGAATGCGGGTACGGAGGGGCGTGTGGGCAGCAAACGGCTCTCCTGGCCGTTGCCAGTCTCTGTGACCGGAGCCGCTACTATTCACTCAAGTAGTTCAATTTGCCTCAGTAGGGCTGAGTTTACCCCACTTTCGAACAGCGCTCGGTCGACCGACGGTCACCATTCCAAGTGCTAGCCAAGCCCGACAGCGCTTAACCTCGGTTATCTGACGGTAACCGGTGGTACCACTGCGGCGAGGCCATTGACAGCTAATACCAAAAGGGGGTCTCTTATTCGTGATTAATATATTAGCTTCTAAAATGTAGGTATGAAACTGGTCATCTACGATGTTGATAAAAAGATGTTCACTTGAGAAATAAATGTATACGTAATCAGGACGTCTGCCGTGGCATTTTCAAAGGAACCATCCAGGCGTTTTTCTAATGAAATCCTAAAATTGGATGCCTGGATTGAGATATGTATCCCATTTCTTCCGAAGACGGCCACCGAGTTTTAATCAGCTGGAGAATTATTGGCAAGGAATGGGATGTGAGATCTATGTATTCACATTTGCGCAATACGAAACTGAATCGTAGGTATTTTCCTTTGTCGCTCTTCTAGTTCACTCTGAAACGAGTGTCTAACTGATTTCTAATGACACGTTACATTACTCAAGAGGTGCTTACTAAACAAAAAATTGCATCCAATGGCTCTAAGCACTATGGGACTTAACATCTGAGGCCATCAGTCCCCTAGACTTAGAGCTACTTAAACTTAAGGAACCTAAGGACATCACACACATCCAGGCAGGATTCGAACCTGCGACCGCAGCAGCAGCGCGATTCCGGACTGAAGCGTCTAGAACCGCTCGGTCACAACGACAGGCACTAAAGAAAAGTGGAATTAAAATTACATGACTGTGGTTTACTTCCAGTAGCTGGTAGTGGTAACATATAATCATAGGACGGCGATGAGACTGGTGACAGCTTGGTGGCGGTAGTAAATAACCATTTGTGCACTACCAGCCGACACAAACACGCGGGGAAGGTGAGGGGAATAACTGAGACAAATGATGCGAATAATAGTTGGAGCGCGAAATGTGCGTCTACTCCCTATACACGGTGCAGGAGGATGAATAGGGACTCATTTCCGAACAAGATCTTGCCCCACAACCTTGGTGTGCAGACATCTGGAAGCAACTACATTGTCACCAGCAATGTCGATGAAATGGTTTTCGATTGTCTGCAAATAACAACTTCTCAGGTTGATCCGAGGACAAAATGCATGTCCTTCCATTCTCAATGAAACTGGGATATTGAGGAAGGATGCCAACATCGCCACGAAGAAAAAACAAATCTTAAGAGGTCTTGGCGGTAGCCCGATTACCATAGAGACCTCTCTTTTATTGAAAATGGGAAAAATATCGAATGCGACGAATATTAGTATCAAATTATCTCTGTTCTTGTATTTATGTTGGTAAATGCGTAGCTTTATGATATCAAATAGTTTCTAACTACTCTGAACACCGAGCGAGGTGGCGCAGTGGTTAGCCCACTGGACTTGCATTCGGAAGGACGACGATTCAAACTCGCGTCCGGCCATCCTGATTAAGGTTTTACGTGATTTCATTAAATCGCTTCAGGCAAATGCCGGGATAGCTCCTTTGAAAGGGCACGGCCGACTTCATACCCCATTCTTCCCTAAACCAATGGGACCGATAACGTCGCTGTTTGTTCCCCGTCTGTTTACTTGCATCTAAAGCCCCGCAATTTTTTAGAAATGACATTTTCCGGCTGAATTGTTGTTAAATGTAGCTATCCTCCAAGATTACGATTTCAGCCCATTATGCCATTCTTGAGTAAGACTAAGTAAAGTCATATGGCGTTGGTGGCTTGGAAACCCAAGGGGTAGATTCAGCCTCCTGGGCGGAAATCGTTTTTTCCGTCGAACGCAGTGGCCCATTCCCTTACGGACTGGGAGATGTGTGGCTCACGTGTGTCTGTTGACTGTAGGTGAGTGTAACGGATGTGTGTATAGCCCGACCGCGATATTATTGCACTTTGCTCCCCGTGGCTATTGTCAGAAACACGCGGGTACGTTGCAGTAAACAAGTACAGAGGTGACTAAGGAAAATAAATCGCACTGTGAATGATTTGAAGATAGTTGTGCGTACGCTGTTAAGTGTTTCAGTGTGTCCAAGTGAAATATCACGATAAAAACTCAGCATAAGCAGACCGAAGCGCTGTCACTCCCAGGTGCAATAATACTGTGGTCGACTAATATGGTGTTGTGTTATGTTTGTGTTGTATGATGATGATGATAAAATAAGGAAGGTGGTGAGACCCGGTGCTGGTACTTTGCCGTCTCATCTCAAATAGCACTAATGGTCCCTCCAGGCTTAACGTCCCCATCCGAAAGACTTATCAACAGCAGTATCACATTTCCTCACTTCACGTAAAACAGCGGAGAGGTTTGGAATTCAATACAGGATATTGACGTAAAGTCTGTTGGTCAGAAACTGTATTCCACCACCTTTCCTCTACTGTTGACCAAATACTGGCAGACAATATTTCACTCACCTCCAGGAGCCAGGAGCGGTTCTAGGCGCTACAGTCTGGAGCCGCGCGACCGCTACGGTCGCAGGTTCGAATCCTGCCTCGGGCATGGATGTGTGTGATGTCCTTAGGTTAGTTAGGTTTAAGTAGTTCTAAGTTCTAGGGGACTGATGACCTCAGAAGTTAAGTCCCATAGTGCTCAGAGCCATTTGAATCACCTCCAGGATTCGAACCGGCTTACTTATGAGCCGAACGCCACCGGGCAGACGGGCGTTAGCGACTTTTTTTCAAGCTAATATCTTCGACAATCAATTCCACACATGACATTCATTGTCTACTCCTTCTAGATTCTGTCGTGGTATATGCGACTTGCAAGTTCATTCGAAAGACAGGGTTACAGCGTCCTACGGAGTGAGTAATTCTGGCATGACAGGTTACTATGAAGTGCATCAATGAATATAGTATCCTTTAAGAGAACATTTGTCAAATATCGCACCTCGTGGACGCACAACTGAAATTATGTGTGCAGATGACAAGGATTCGATAGTAATCATTACATAAAGTGCTGCGTTCTTTTATATAAGCTACAAATACTGCTGTCTAATTATGCAAAAGTAATATGCAAACACGGTTGACACTAGGACAGTGTCATAAAAGGAACGTTATACATTGACGCACTTCATAGCGAGGTTTCAATTGAGAATGGGACAATAAGTCTAAATCAAGTTCGTGGTGAATAAATACATCTAATAACTCTTCAGGATTAAAATTTCGTCTTTTCTAAAACTCTGTAATTAATTACTACCTGAGGAATTAACGCCACCGTACCCAAATGAAATTTTGTCGAACACACCCATCTCAACTTTTTTCTAGATTTTCAACAAGTACTTTCATTTGTAGCTGTTCAAACTAAACTGAAAGCGTTAATGACTTATTACAGTGTTCGTACAGTATATTTTTAAGCTATATATCTACAACGATTTTACACCGCTCGTCGTTTTCAGTACACATCTCGTATGGGTACTCCGCGCCTCTGTGAAACGGCATCGCCGCTTTTTCACTTCGCTAAAAAGCTACGAAACCGCAAAGGATTTATAGAAGGGCGTCACGGGTTTCATTGATCCGAAGTTACGCCGTAAGGAGAGCGTTGCCCCAGACAGAAGGAATCTGGCTATCAAGCGTACAATCTATTCATCTGCAGTGGCACGGGATAAGTCTCTGCGAGTTCCCGAGGCTTCCCTTCTGCGCAATTCCCTTTAGAATCTCTCTTCCAGAGACGCATTAGTCACATCCCGGCATTCCCAAAGTTTACCCAACCTGTCGCCCGTTATCTGCTTTCTCTTAGCCCGAGTTCCCTTCTTGGCAGGAGAATCTATGGAAGCTCCTTCGTCACGGGATCACAGTCTCGGTACAGAGATACATACACATCCTAAGATACAAGCACGAGAGAAAAAAGGAACGAAACGAAACCTGCTTTTTAGACCGAAGAGACCGTGTTGCCGGCGTCGGTTACTTCGCTGCTGGAGAAACATAACGATGCTCTTGTTTGTTTGGGTAGTGGCCAAAGCTCAGGAGAAAGAATTCCTCTCCGTCACAAAGCTGCTCCGCTTTTCGTCGCTAATTACCCTCAAGACATCTTAGGAAAATCCTACAACATTACCCAGAAAACTCATCAGGTTGGCAGCAAAGACTCCGCTGTCATAAAATAAACCGAATGAAAAGGAAACATAATAAAGAGGCAACAAGAGGTCTTTATCGCGGAAGACGCACTTCTGGCAGAGACGCGATGTAAGCGTAGCGGGAGGGCTGGATCGCAGTGTAATTACGGGAGGCTTGCACCAAGCCAACGAGCACAGTAATCCTGCGGAATCCTATAATGCCAGTCGCTGGATTCCATTTACGGGGCTTCTGGAGACCGCCTAAGTATCTCGTTGGAAACATGATAGTCTTATTTTGGCCCTGGAGATGCATACAGGAGGTAAATCATAAATTCTGAGAGAAATGTATCATGTTTCACAACACGAATATGATACGCTTACTCTTCAAATAATCGTCACTACTACAACGAACTGAAATAGTTCGAAGATACTGGCAGATAGACGACGTTGTTTACAGTGAAATTTGATTTTGGTATGTGGCACATATTGTACAAAACCGTGACTGTAAATATTAACTTCATCTGCGGAACAATTTTGTTTTATGAATTCTTATAGTAGTGGTAGTGTGTGTGTGTTTCGTTCTAATGGGTAAACTGTAATAAGTGTCTCCACTAACTTCTCATACTTGGGCTACAAACTTACGACAGGACGTAAATTGTAAACATAGAACACACTTTTATGAACCGTTGTGTAGTGGTTAGGAGGAGTTTTACAGCTATATCCTATTTGGAATCCATCTTTTCGATCGATGTAGATATGCCCATCAGATCTTTCTTAAATCCAGCATTAATCCATTCATTCCGATATTTTAGTTGCAACGGAGCCCACAGGAAATAATTTTTTTGTGGCAGTAATCAGCCGCATTTACTGTCGTAACTTTGATTAGAATGTCCTTTATTTATTTATTTATTTATTTATTACTGCTGCATGGTTTTGGCTATGTAGCCATTTTCAAGTAAATTGTACAGCATGTCAAAATGATATATCTGAGTTACTTATAAACCTTAATTTTGTCATTCATTGTTAAAATTCTGATGGGTGGCAGGACTTTAAATTAAACATGACACCAAGTGCTTTTCTTTATCATTTAGAAAACTTCGTACATTGTAGAACAGTTTATTTAAAAGTTGTTGTATTTTCAACTCACTGCATAAAGTTCATTAGCACCCGCTCTCGAGCTCTTACGTTGACCAAGACAATTCACCAGCCAGTTGTGTGTTTATTTATTTAACCGTATAGCTAGGGCTCCCCCGTCGGGCAGGCCGTTCGCCGGGTGCCGGTCTTTCAATCTGACGCCACTTCGGCGACCTGCAGTCGATGAGGATGATAGGACGATGATGAGGGCAACACAACACCCAGTCCCTGGGCGGAGAAAATTCCCCGACCCAGCCGGGTATCGAACCTGGGCCCAGAGGATTGACAATCGGTCACGCAGACTATTCAGCTACCGGGGGCGGACAGTTGTGAGTGACTAATCAGCCATGCAACACAATCGTGTCATAAAGACAGTTCGATTCGTTGCCTGACCACACTCGATTGTGTAGACCCTTCCATAATCAACTGGCGAAATGTCACTGTGCGAATAAGGATTTGCAAATGACAGAAGTCTCTCAAAAAGGTATACCAGAGCTCAGATACAGCATGACTTCGATGGTAAAACTGAGTTGCTTACTTACCCGCTACCACAATAGTTTTTCGGTCTTCAAGCTAAAGTACCACAGCTTAGGCCTACGGTAAACAGGGGAGTTGGTCTCCCTCGAGCACGTGCAGGCGTGTTGTTACCTATCAGGCTGTGGGGAGGCTACCACTGCGAAATGGCATTCCTTGTCTGACCCAGCCATAGCAGAAAAACATTCCTTCTAATTAATCACTGCAATTACCTTAATTTCAGTTAGATGCATTTACCTATATTCTCCTCCTCCAATAGGAGAACCGTGACCAAACTACGCGATTGGCTTTATACCCTTACAAACTTATCACTAATGATTTATATCAGAGATTATTGTAGAAGGATGTTGGTGTTATAAACACAACTGCAAGAAAAGAAACTGGATTAGACAATGAGTTTCAGGGTGTTTTTGTTTGCTCCTTCCTCTTAGCGTGATTAGCTACATACATCCCTCCTTTCATTAAACTGAAATGCTGGTTATATGGCTAAAGTGAAGGTTTCAGGTTAGAGACACTAAATGTTCCTTCATTAGAAACCGTTTTAATCCACAATATCCAACTATGAAGGAATCAAAATAGCTTTCGAAAGTATCTACTGTGCGAAATTGAAGTTTTTTTGTTCGTTCGTAAGATCGGAGAAACTTTTAGCACTCTGAGACTGTTCGTAAACTACATATTTATTTACAGGGGGGGGGGGGGGGGGAGGGTTGCATAGTTAGAAAAAAAGTTTGAAAAAGCTGAAGACATGCAGATATTCAGTACTTAATGCAAAAAGTGACAGCACATTCAGAACATACGAAAATCTAATGCGACTAAATAAATTATGAATGAAAAAAGCACGACACTGGTGTAATATTCTACAATATTTATTACTGTATAAACCGGTTTTCGGCTACTATGTCATCGTCAGTGACGCGTGAAAGTTTGCATATGAAATTTCTGTGGGACCAATATTTCAATCTAGATGAATTTACACAGTATCTCAATGGGGTTTCATAGACGACAGTTGTTACTATTTGATTTATGGCTAAAATGAGAGGAATTATTTCAGTAAGATGCGATGTAGTACTATTATTCTTTGTTAAAATAAATGACACATTAACTAATGAGCTATATCACAAATTACAACAACTGTTCTGGGAAGAAAAACTAAGTTGGACAATGCTGTATATAGTAAACTATGGAGGCATGTTCAGAGGCTATGACTGAACATGATGCGTTTGTCCTTAACGGGTCCATATTAGACACTGTAGTTAACTACTTACTGTGTTAAATGTTTTATCTAAGGAAAATAATATTACATCGTATTTTACTGAAATAATACCTCTCATTTTAGTTCTAAATCAAACACTAATAGTTGTCATCTTTGAAAACCAACTGCGATATTCTGTAGATGGACTTAGTTTAAAATCGTTGGTCCCACATAAAGTCACAGCCACATGCACTGTCCAGTACACAGTACTTGAATAGCCACCTTTTCCAGCTCGGACCACTGAGAGATTTGCAGGAGAGTGGCAGTGAGGTTCTGAATGGTACCGACAGGGACGTGGAGTCATGTCGACTCCAGTGCCTTCAATAGCTGTGCTACGTTAGCTGGATGACGATCCATGGAGCGAACAGCCCGAACGAGCGCACAGATTGTCAGTTGAGTGTTAATCTGGGGAGCTCAGGGTGCCTATTCTGTATCTTTCCGGTGGCCGAGCGGTTCTAGGCGCTTCAGTCTGGCACCGCACGACCGTTGCGGTCGCAGGTTCGAATCCTGCCTCGGGCATGGATGTGTGTGATGTCCTTAGGTTAGTTAGGTTTAAGTAGTTCTAAGTTCTAGGGGACTGATGACCTCAGATGTTAAGTCCCATAGTGCTCAGAGCCATTTGAACCATTTTTGTATCTTTCCGCCACTGTGCCGATCGTTTCGGTACTCAAGAGCACCGAACGGTCTAGTACTCGAATATTAGAGCCCCTGCATTATTCAGTATGCATTTCGGAAGCGATACCGTTCTGGTCTACAGAACCGAAGCGGTTATCGGTTCGCGTTGCGCAAGCCAATCAAAAGCAAGCGGCCGCAGATCCGCGCATGCCCACTGCAGCGCGCACAGCACCACTAACAAAAAGCGGCTAGCGGACGACACAGGTATGCTATTCTTCCAAGCACCGAAAATTGCGTTTACGTTGCCATAACTCATGACGCCGCATTCCATCGAGCTGACGTGCCCTCCTTCACCGCTCTTGCCTCTTCCTTAACAGTATCAGGCACAGTATATCGATTTCCATGATTCTCAGATGAAACGCATAGAAATTTTTACAGTTTCCCTGACCGCATGTTTCCATGTGAATAGCATATTTGACTGTATTCTGCAGATTGTCTTAAATGCCACATTATGTCAGCTTATTCTCATTCACACCGACATCGTGTTTTGGGTTTTACGCTTCGGTAAATGAGTTAGGAATCGTGTGTAGTACGACATTGTACTATTACATCTATAAAAACACCCGAAAAATTGATATGAGAGTTTCAGAGAATAAGAAGATAAACAGAATGTGGCTGTAACTCGCTCCTAGAGACCCAAATGATTAAGTAGCCCACTCCTATAAGATACGTCAACGATTTGGGTCTTAAAAACAAAATTGAAAAAACGTAATTTCGAGAGCTCTTGCAATTCGTCAAAGTTTATATCATGCATCTATGAATGAAAATGTTTCGTATATGGTGCTACAGTCTAAAAATATTACGGTGGAGATCTTTCATCTCTGTCTACTGTTGTTGAGGGTTCGATCGCAGATAAATACTTGTGACAAGCAAGATTATGAAGATGACTGCTGCTAGTTACATTCCCAGTAATTTAAGTTGTGCTCTTAGATTCCTGTCTAACCGCATACTCGGAAATCGCTACATATTCGAAAAAAATGGTGAATTATTTCTGACAAGAAAAAATATAAAGGTCACTGTCGGTTGTTTCACTCACAGCAATTTCGTTCTTTAAACACACAGAAATCACGAAATCATTACTGAGGAAGTGCGCTCTTACATGTAAGTAATAACGAATATTGCAGAAAAATCTTAACTTAGACAAATAACAATGTCTGAGAACGTGTTGCATATATGAAGAGGAAAATATATATATTTTTACCCAACCGTATCCTTTTGTATAGCATCCCCGCGCGCTAATCACTTCGCCACGCCAAACGGCAGAAACGCAGTGCTTAATTCTGGTACTATTGCGTAGAGGAACGTAGGCTGACTTCGTTGCCAAACGGTGCTGCGTAAGGCATAAATGCGTGATACCTTGGAAGGTTTCCAATATCAGGCTTTACGTAACTGCTTTCCATTGTAACTTGAAAGTTGTAAACACGTTTCGATAGTTACTAACTAAACCATTTGTGGGAAAAAGTACACAAAGTCTCTAGTAACGTCAGTTTACACTCACGTAATATACGTAAGCAGAGCCGATGTCTTGATATTTAATAATCTTTAAACTCTTATTTGCATAAAAATAACACGTATTTTGATAGGATATTGACCTAGCCATATTTCTGTCAAAGGAAAATAGTCTGTTATGAACTCACTTTCCAACCGGATGCGTCCTCTGGTGATTCTTTAGTGACACAATCACTAAAACCAGAGCTAAAACAGCTAAATATGTTTAAAATAACAAATTATAGGTGTACATAAACCACAGCTCACCGATCGACAGGGCCACACCGAAATCCAAAACCTCTCGGTACAACTCTCGTAAAATCGGTGGAAGGACCGTTCGGTAACAGGTACCAGAAGCTTATTGAATAGGATATTTGGATAAAGAACCGAAAATGACTTCACTACCGAGACTAACCTACTACACAGATAGGTATGAACGATACAGAGTAGGGCCCCTGGGGAGTAAGGTAAACTCAACCTGGTGCTCTTCGATCCACGCACACACACTGCGAAGTGTTTGATACGTTGCATTGTCCTGCTGGTAGATGACACCATGCCGAAGAGAAACAATCAGAATGTAGGGGTGGACGTCGTTCTCAAGGATAGATGACTACGTGTGTTGATCCACTGCACCTCCCAGAATGACAAGTTCACCTATAGGGAACCCCCTCTGGCCACGAACATTCCGATGACTGTTGCAGGATGTTTGCTTTCCGACGTTTCACCGTGTGCACACCAACGGCTATATACCCGATGGAGCATAAGAAGTGATTCATCTGAAAAAACCACCTCATCTGGCATCCAGTTATGGTATTGGCGTGCAAATTCCAGTCTTCGTCGCCGATGAACAGGAGTCAGCATGAGGGAATGAACCCGGCAACTGCTGTGGAGGCTCATACGCAACAACGTCCTCTAAACGGTGACTGAGGAGACACTGCTAGTAGCCCCTTGGTTCATCTGGGCGATCATTTGATCAGCAGTTCACGTCTACTCGCACGTACACGACCCCTCAGCGGACGTTCGTTCCTGTCATCTGTGGCTCTTGATTCATTATACACTACTGGCCATTAAAATTGCTACACCACGAAGATGACGTGCTGCAGACGCGAAATTTAACCGACAGGAAGAAGATGCTGTGATATGCAAATGATTAACTTGTCAGAGCATTCACACAAGGTTGGCGCCGGTGGCGACAGCTACAACGTGCTGACATGAGGAAAGTTACCAACCGATGTATCATACACAAACAGCAGTTGACCCCCGTTGCCTGGTGAAACGTAGTTGTGATGCCTCGTGTAAGGAGGAGAAATGCCTACCATCCCGTTTCCGACTTTGATAAATGTCGTATTGTAGCCTATCGCGATTGCTGTTTATCGTATCGCGACATTGCTGCTCGCGTTGGTCGAGGTCCAATGACTGTTAGCAGAATATGGAATCCGTGGGTTCAGGAGAGTAATACGGAACGCCGTGCTGGATCCCAATGGCCTCGTATCACTAGCAGTCGAGATGACAGGCATCATATTCGCATGGTTGTAACGGATCGTGCAGCCACATCTCGATCCCTGAGTCAACAGATGGGGACGTTTGCAAGACAACAAACATCTTCACGAGCAGTTCGACGACGTTTGCAGCAGCATGGACTATCAGCTCGGAGACCGTGGCTGCGGTTACCCTTGACGCTGCATCACAGACAGGAGCGCCTGCGATGGTGTACTCAACGACGAACCTGGGTGCACGAATGGCAAAACGTAATTTTTGGGATGAATCCAGGTTCTGTTTACAGCATCATAATGGTCACATCCGTGTTTGGCGACATCGCGGTGAACGCACATTAGAAGCGTGTATTCGTCATCGCCATACTGTCGTATCACCCGGCGTGATGGTACGGGGTGCCATTGGTTACACGTCTCGGTAACCTCTTGTTCGCACTGACGGCACTTTGAACAGTGAACGTTACATTTGAGATGCGTTACGACCCGTGGCTCTACCCTTCATTCGATTCCTGCGAAACCCTACATTTCAGCAGGATAATGCACGACCGCATGTTGCAGGTCCTGTACGGGCCTTTCTGGATACAGAAAATGTTCGACTGCTGCCCTGGCCAGCACATTCTCCAGATCTCTCACCAACTGAAAACGTCCGGTCAATGGTGGCCGAGGAACTGGCTCGTCACAATACGCCAGTCACTACTCTTGATGAACTGTGATATCGTGTTGAAGCTGCATAGGCAGCTGTACCTGTACACGCCATCCAAGCTCTGTTTGACTCAATGCCCAGGCGTATCAAGGCTGTTATTACGGCCAGAGGTGGTTGTTCTGGGTACTGATTTCTCAGGATCTATGCACCCAAATTGCGTGAAAATATAACCACATGTCAGTTGTAGTATAATATATTTGTCCAATGAATACCCGTTTATCATCTGCATTTCTTATTCGTGAAGCAATTTTAATGGCCAGTAGTGTAGTCGCCTCGGCGCTTGTTTTGGATAGCGCCATTTTGTCATGCATGGTATATTTTAACCATGGTGCTACGTAATCAGTTTACAGACATAGCCGTTTCGGAAATGCTTCCACCCTTGCCCTGGAAGACACTGATCATGCCCTTTTGGACGTCGAATAAATTGCTCTATTTGCGCATTACTACAACTACTGCCTGGTTTTTCCGCGTCCTTCTCTCACCCCCCCCCCTCCCCCCACCACACCCTCCGTGACACGCTTTATATACCTTCCGCTGTTAGTGCTTGTACCTGCATTCAGTAAGTGGATATTGCACTTCGACGTCAAACATTGGCGGTGGTCATATTACTGTGACTGGACTAAATATATTTATCTATGTACCTGGTGACTATTTAACAGCAGAAATCCAGTTTGTAGAGTGAGAAATATTGTCTTTTTTTCATTCACAATACGCTCTAAGCCAAAAAACGAAGACACACCACGAATTAATTATCCGAATGTAATGGAAATTGGGATATGTGATGTACCTGTACAGACAAATTACAATTTCTTAAAAACCGAATTATTTATTCAAGAGAACGAGCTGCACAAGTTGAGCAATTCAATAACGCGATGGTCCACCTCTGGCCCTTATGCAAGCAGTTATTCGACTTGGCATTGATTAATGATTTGTTAGATGGCCTAGTGAGGGATATCACGCCAGATTCTGTCCAACTGGCGCGATAGATCGTCGAATCTATATCTACATTTCTATACTCGGCGAACCATCTAGAGGTGCATGGCAGAGGGTACGACCCACTGTACTAGTCATTAGGGTTTCTTCCCGTTCCATTCACTGCTACTCACGTGTGTCTCATAGCGACTGTCATTGCAGTTGGAGCCGGCCGCAGTGGTCGAGCGGTTCTAGGCTCGGGCGTGGATGTGTGTGATATCCTTAGGTTAGTTAGGTTTAAGTAGTTCTAAGTTCTAGGGGACTGATGACGTCATATGTTAAGTTCCATAGTGCTCAGAGCCATCTGAACCATTTGAATCATTGGAGTTGGATTAGCATCTTCGTTACGCTCTCGCGCTAACTTAAGGACCTGTGACAAACCACACCGCTCTTCTTTGGATCTGCTTTAATTCCTTTATCAATTGTATTTTGTAAGAGTCCCAGATTCACGAGCAGTACTCAAGTATCGGTCGAACGATGGTTCTTTTTTTAACCTTTTTGCTGCGAAATGCTACTGTCTGCATTCCGTTCTGAGGACGGCTTTTGTTACGATTGTACAGCTCGCTGTATGCTGGTGCCTATGCAGAGACAGAATTTCAGCCGATATAAAACAGGCCTACTTATCATGCGATTTTAAGGAAACTATTAGGTAAGAAAAGTGGATATTTGTACATCTTACAGTCTGATATCTTCCCACGATAAGGAATTGAATTTATTTTCGTTATACGTCACACTTACTGCGCTGCATCAAATTAAGTAAGACGTTGCACGACCTTTTGAAGAGGTTGCAGTGATAAAAACACATTGTGTAAACTGTGCGTATGGTTAATTTTAGCTGATACTTTGCAGTAAATGGAATGTACATAAGATATCGAAATTTAATTAAAAATTGGCAACAGGATGATATCTCATTTAGCTCTCGAGTTATTGATATTTATATCCGAAAGAGGATCGTGCGCGACGCGTCCATTTCTGTCCTTACGTATCGCGAATCATATGGCCATAACAACTGTCATATTTCATAAACGTTTCAAGATATCGAAACGAGTATCTTTTTTGTGAGATATCGAAGTAACTCGTCCACCAAACTTCGTGAACACTCGGCTTCGTGCAGGCCCACGGCAAATTATCATGTAATTGAAATGGTACCCACTAAAGGTTTTAACTCTGTCGCGTGCCGTGGAGGGCTTGCATGCGTTTAAACGCGAAGTCAAGAATTATCAAACTCGTCTGAAATAGTTACTCGCTTCGCGCGGGAGATGGCTGCTGACACACCACCTGCAGTGTCACGTGCTGTGACGTACGTACCATGACCTGTCTTTCTCGTGGGCCTCACACTGTAGGAGAATACGTTTCGCGCGCGTACACGTCCACAGGACATGGGGAACAGCTGAGTAGAACGTGTAATTATGTCCGCAGCAGTGTAATCACTTCATCCGCGCCGGCCGTTGGTGGACGAGCGGTTCTAGGAGCTTCAGTCTGGAACCGCGCGACCGCTACGGGTGCAGGTTCGATTTCTGCCTCGGGCATGGATGTGTGTGATGTTCTTAGGTTAGTTAGGTTTAAGTAGTTCTAAGTTCTAGGGGACTGATGACCTAAGATGTTAACTCCCACAGTGCTCAGAGCCATTTGAACTTCATCCGCATGTAGACTACTCTTTCCGAGGATTCCTCCGATAAAACTCGGTTGGCGTCTGCCTTATGTATGATTAGTTTCATATTGTCGTTCCACTTTAAATCACTCCGTTTGTCTACTACCACATTTAACGGATATGACTGCTTCCCGGATTTGTTCAGAATTCGTGTATTCACACAGCAACGGGTCTTTCAACCTATTTATGTGCAATACGGTACTTTTGTTGTCCTGAGGAGTTGTTGTTGTTGTTGTTGTTGTTGTGGTCTTCAGTCTTGAGAGTGGTTTGATGCAGCTCTCCATGCTACTCTATCCTGTACAAACTTCTTGATCGCCCAGTAATACTGCAACTTACATCCTTCTGAATCTGCTTAGTGTATTCACCTCTTTGTCTCCCTCTACGACTTTTACCCTCGACGCTGCCCTCTAATACTAAATTTGTGATCCCTTGATGCCTCAGAACATGTCCTACCAACCGGTCCCTTCTTCTTGTCATGTTGTGCCACAAACTCCTCTTCCCCCCAATTCTATTCATTACCTCCTCATTTGTTACGTAATCTACCCATCTGATCTTCAGAGTTCTTCTGTAGCACCACATTTCGAAAGCTTCTATTCTCCTCTTGTCCAAACTATTTATCGTCCATATTTCACTTCCATACATGGCTATCCTCCATACAAATACTTTCAGAAACGACTTCCTGACACTTAAATCTATACTCGATGTTAACAAATTTCTCTTCTTCAGAAACGCTTTACTTGCCATTGACAGTCTTCATTTTATATCCTCTCTACTTCGACCATCATCAGTTATTTTGCTCTTCAAATAGCAAAACTCCTTTACTACTTTAAGTGCCTCATTTCCTATGCCTGAGGAATGTTTTATGTTAAAAGCACTGCAAAGCTGTCCTACTCATTTCGCATTCATAAGCAAAATCATCTTTCCTACAGTATTTGGAACTGAAAATTTTTAACGCCCTGCAGCATTCGCGATACGTCAACGTCCATACTATCCTGATGCCGTCTTGATAGTTTTTCATAGTTAGAAAAAGAGAAGAAGGTAAGCGCGAAAAGTAAACGACGATAGCGACGCAGAAACAAAACCCTTTTCTGCAGTGCACTTACAGTGAATGGCTTGCGGCATGCTTGCTCGGAGATGTAATTACGTCGTTCATAAATCGGTGTTTAAAACTGGCGGTGGGGACAGGCGCGCCGCTGGATGTGGATCGAGAGCGGCGGCGGAGGCGGCTGGGTGGCGGGGTTGCGGGGGCGGCGCGGGCGTCTGCCGTGGGCGGGGCCTGTGGCGCTGACAAACAGCTCTGCGCGGGAGACGCGCCCCGACAAAGGCGGCCGGCCTGTGTTTGCTAAAGCAGACACGCTCCGCAGGGCACTTTTCAGAATACCTCACAGGTGCGCGCCCTGGCGCGCTGCCTTCTATACACCTTGTAAAAGTTCTCGCTGTCTCGTCCGACTTCAAACCCGCGTTCTTACTGGGTCGCGGAACACTGACACGAGTGAGCCAATTCTCATAGTCCCCAATTAGTGTTCCTACGTCTTTCGTACCTGCTAAACCAAGTAATTATGTTAATTACAGTTTTCCTTCTTTTTCTGTGCCTTTAGTTGAAGTCGCAGGGAACTGTGTAAAGTAGGATAGTTCCATTCACTTCGTTTCACATCGATTTTCTGATGCAAAGTACACGTGCAGTCTGTAGACGTTGTAACGCCTTGCATTGTTACAAATAAGGTGTGAATTGGGTGCAGTTAACAAAAAAAAAAAAAAAAAAAAAGAAAAGTCAGAAAAGACGTGAAAATATCTATACTCGAGTTCTTCTTTTCCGTCTGTGAAACAGTGTCTGCTAATTTTTGTAACTGGGAATACAACGAAAAAGGAGAAGTGTTAAAAGGAGACTGACTTCAAGTTAACAATGGACTTGATCTTCAATTTCGAAGCATATTAACCAACACATTGGAAAGAGATTTTTTTTTATTGAAATGTAGCCGTGGAATACCTGCGAAATGCACCTTTTTTGTTTTACCCTTAGGTTTTACCTGTTAACCTCCTACTCCCGATTGTTTAAAGAATCGAACTCTTGTGTGTAATAGTTTCAAACGTCTGAATACTTTACTGAGTTCATGTGTTAATTATTTGACGTGAAGCATGTAAGCGAGAAATAGTTTAGAAAAGATTGGAAATAGTGTTTAAAGTTTGTTGCAATTCGCTAATTGCTCTCGTTATCAAACGTTGAACGAATATAGTCTTCGTAATTTGCGCTCCGTTTGGAGCAAAGGATTTTATACATCTCAGTTTTTACGACTTCATTTCTCCTGAACTATGTGTCGTACAGGTAGAGGTACATTCAGTGGGATATGTGGATACTGTTCGTTACATTTTTTTGCGAGTAGAGTTAGTAGTTAAGTAGTAATAAATTAAAACCTCATCTTGACGCTGAAGTTTGACGGCATGATCTTCGAAAATGTAATACGGGATAAACTTTTTTCCTTTCATCATTTTGTGGGGGTGTCAGCAAGGAAAAATTTCTTAAGAGTTTGAAATTATGCTTAAGATTCGTTGGAAGTGACTGAAAGCTCTCGTTATCAAATAATGAATGAATACAGTCTGGTTAATTTACGCACCTTGAATTCAGCTGCCTCAGCATATATATACTGTTTCTAACTGTAATACTTGTTTTACTGTGTTAAAGCTTTATAAGATTACACCTTTTAATGAGTAGGTTCTAATAGCATTTTATTTTTTAAATTTGGTCAAAAATGATATGAAATATTGAAGATCAAATGTTCGTTGCCCCTGAAGTCGCTAGATAAGCAACCTGCAACTGGGATTTTACAACGTGCTCCTGGTTAGTAGCCGTTTAGTAATAAAGATTGCGCTGTTCATTCCATTTCTTGTGCCTCTTGCTCTTAATCAATCTTGTCTTTTCACGCTGCCATTGTATTATCTGTGACCTAAATCTGTCGCAGCCTTTTGCCAGCTTCCTCACAAAAGGCAGGACCCTCTCAAACTGGGGTGTGTGTCACCAGCCCTTCTTTAGTAACTTTGCTGAAACTTCTTTTCTTTCCACCCTAGGGAAGGAACTGACATTTTCGAAACATAGGAATAGTTACCTCTACCTTTACGATCCGCAGCTCGTGGTCTCGCGGTCGCGTTCTCGCTTTCTAAGCACGGGGTCTCGGTTTCGATTTCCGGTAGCGTCAGGGATTTCCACCTGCCTGGAGATGACTGGGTGTTTGTGTTGTCCTCATCAATTCATCATCATTCATGAAAGTGGCGAAACTGGACTAAGCAAAGGTTGGGAATTTGTACGGGCGCTGATAACCGCGCAGTAGAGCGCCCCACAAACCGAACATCATCATCATCTACTTTTAAGTGTGTCAGTCAGCAGTACTGGAATTTCGCCTTCTTGTAATTCTACTGTTTTCTCATATCAGTTCTCCTTTCGATAGGGCCACGCTAACACTAACACTTCCGTTCGTCTTAAAGCGTTTTTCAACCGTAAACGTCTTTCTCTGTTGATCCATTGTGGACACGGAACAGTGGCTGGTCAAATATTTAATAATGAAATTCGCCAACGGTTGCGTAATTGAGATGCCATTTTATTTTATTTTAACTACCAGTTTCGGCATTCCATTATGCCGTTTTCAGGCTCCATATAGATCTCGCAAATATAAACGATATTGTCATACTGGGGCTATAAGCTCCTTGACGTCGTGAATTCTAAACCGTATCCCAAGTGCTTCCTTCCAAGACTTGATTGCAATCAAGTCTTCGAAGGAAACACTTGGAATACAGCGAAAATATAATAAGTGATCAAGTTCTTCCCTTTCGTCATTTTGTGGGGGTTGTCAACGAGAAAAAGTTTCATAAAGGCTTGAAATTATGTGTAAAGTTTGTTGCGAGTAACTAAATGCTCTCATTCTCAAACACTAAATGAATAAAGTCTGAGTATTCGTGCGTCGTGGGCTGCACTTCATTTTCGTCCCCACTTTTTTAATACGTAGGTGTTTCTTATCCGCGCAGCAGTTCTTTGCAGACAGTAAGTGATACGTGTACCAAGATTGGTTTAGGAGGAGATGTGGAGCAAATATACATACATATACACATTTTTGTAATGTTTATAGATTTTTCGATTTTGTTCCATTAAAATAAATATGCATTGTTCTACAATTCAACAAACTCGAAAATGAGATAATTTTTTTAAAGTATTGGTTTTTCCGTTGACTCCATTTCGCCTAATACAGTTTGACGGAACTGGATCAAAAACATTGCAAGAAATGACAGTATCCAAAATAAAACTAGAAATGAGAACCACTTTCTCTAAAAACGAAAACTTAGATTGTATGTTCAGGTCAATTCGGTGTAGAAACAATTCTTGTGTTCTTGCGTCCGTATACTGCCGGTGAGTAGTATGTTTCTCTAAAGTCAGTAACTTCCATTATAATCCGCTACAACATGTCACCATTAAGTAAAACGGACGAGGTGTCCTACTGTTTGTAAGCTGTTTCAGTAACTTTTGCGACACATGATAGGTCACTAAAGCGCAACTGCGAAATGAGAATATTTAAGGAAAACGACTACTGGAAGTACCTAGATTTTGATTACGCATCTACCCACTCAAACGCGCTGTGAATATTAACACTTGTAAGCGTATCTTGTAGTGATGCGTGCATGTCTGAAAAGCATTATCGTTAATATGGTGGACAAAGGTTCTCGAAAAAAAAATAATTCTGAAATTCGTTCATTGTTCACATGAACTCTGCAGCTTAAAGTTGGATACATGGGATGTGTGTTATAGATGAAAAGAAATATCGGCTATGAAAGTCGTTTCGAGTCTGCATACACCGTATGTACTCGCAGGAAATAGAATGAGCATGGTTAGCGTTATTATAGCGTAAAACGCGCAAGGTCTTCCGGATACATACTGAGTTACAAGACACACTCGAAAAGTTCATGGTAGCTTTGGACGGTGTGTTGCTAAACTTTTTTAATGTCTCTGTGCTGCACAATGTGGTTTTGATGAAAAGAAAATGGTTAATCTGAATGGTGCGAAAAGTGGCAGTTGACCCTAAATGACGAAAAGTCTGAGGTCATCCACATGAGTGCTAAAAGGAACTCGTTAAACTTCGGTTACATGATAAATCAGTCAAATCTAAAAGCCGTAAATTCAACTAAATACCTAGGTATTACGATTACGAACAACTTAAATTGGAAAGAACACACAGAAAGTGTTGTGGAGAAGGCTAACCAAAGGCTGCGTTTTATTGGCAGGACACTTAGAAAATGTAACAGACCTACTAAGGAGACTGCCTACACTACACTTGTCTGTCCTCTTTTAGAATACTGCTGCGCGGTGTGAGCTCGTTAGCACATAGGACTGACGGAGTACATCGAAAAAGTTCAAAGAAAGGCAGCACGTTTTGTATTATCGCGAAATATGGGAGAGAGTGTCACAGAAATGATACAGGATTTGGGCTGGACACCATTAAAAGAAAGGCGTTTTTCGTTGCTACGGAATCTTCTCACGAAATTCCAATCACCAACTTTCTCCTCCGAATGCGAAAATATTTTGTTGACACCGACCTACATAGGGAGGAACTATCACCACGATAAAATAAGGGAAATCATAGCTCGTACGGGACGATATAAGTGTTCATTAGTTCCGCACGCTATACGAGATTGGGATAATAGAGAATTGTGAAGGTGGTTCGTTGAACACACTACCAGGCACTTAAATGTGATTTGCAGAGTATCCATGTAGATGTAGATGTAGGATCGCTCTCTGCGTTACTAATTCTATACTAGGAAACTTGGTCTCATTCAAACGAAAGAGACAGCGACTCTGCTGCTATGTACTTCGGCCATCTATGGAGAGATATTATTATTATTATTATTTTCGGTAGGTAATACTTTATTTTAATATCAACTTTTAATAACTAGTGTCAATAGATACTCAATGGTTGAAAACAGGTAACGAATATTGTTTATACTAGCATGAAGGCGTAGCCGAAGAACTATCACCTACAGTGCATTTACCTAGTACAATGAAGGAATTTTTCTTTATTCGGTAACAGCTCATCGACTGTGAGGTTACTAGCGACGGATTACTGTCTCACGTCAAGTCCTGAGCAAGGGCGCGTTGGCAGCGTCGTTGCAGCAACCATCCCGGAACTGTGCTAGAGAGAAGCACGAGGTGGTGACATTAGGTCGGACGGATCGTGGTATGTAGTCAGTTATTTTAAAATATAACTCTTTTTTTTAATACGTAATCTTTCTTGGTTTATCATTTGAGATTTACAACCGTTTTACACACCTATTTATTTCATCAAGAGTCCAGCTTCCTCCTTGTTGCTCGAATACAGATTTAGTGTACGTAAATGCCAGTAAAGGCGTCATTACAATTTCACGTGATGCACAGAATGTGGTGAGGAGGTAGATTCGTTTACAGATCAATAAGACTTCCTCGCGCGCTGCATTATTTTTTACGAGGAGCAAAGGCAGTTACTCTACATAGCTGTGGTGTGACTTCATATAAAAGGCAGGGACACTAGAAGCGAACAGTTAAATCATCCTTGTCAAGAGTCAGCCTTGTCTCATTCATTCACATAAACGCGGTTTTCCAGGAATGAGTTAGTGAACGCGAGGAATTTTTGAATAAAGAATGACATGCAGAGGCATGAAGGATGCTCCTCTAAACAGCAGCGTCAAATTCAGTCACTAGAGTACATTACTTGACAACGAAGTCGGGCCGGCCGCGGTGACCTTGCGGTTCTAGGCGCTGCAGTCCGGAACCGCGGGACTGCTACGGTCGCAGGTTCGAATCCTTCCTCGGGCATGGGTGTGTGTGATGTCCTTAGGTTAGTTAGGTTTAAGTAGTTCTAATTTCTAGGGGACTGATGACTTAAGATGTTAAGTCCCATAGTGCTCAGAGCCATTTGAACCATTTGAACAACAAAGTTATTCTAACGTACCAAATCTGTGACACCGCTCACACATGAACTTCTGTTAGAAATGTAGTCATTTAAAAACGTGACCGTAATGAATTTTTCCTTTTTTAGGAGGACTAGCACGCGGTGCACCCACTCTTTTGAAGTCAACTGAGGCGCCACCCGATCGATTAGCAGCCGTTCCAAGGTCAAGAAACCCGATAACTTCCGGTAGAGCGGTGTGCTGCCCACATACCCCTCCACACCGCATCAGATGACATCATTGGCAGAGGATGACACGGCGATCGGTCGCGATCGATTGTCCCGTCTAGGTCCAGAGCACGGAATTCTACCTTCACATACGTATATTTTAATCTTGCACTATAGAGTACACACAAAAAAAAGACACGTTTGAAACTCACATCCATATCTGAGGCGGGACTAGAAACTCCACTCGTGTCCATGGGAGGAGCCGAATTCAACCCACCATTGGATATCGTGATTTATGTTTTCCACCGTTGTGTTAAACTGAATATCGGGATGGTGCAATTCAAAAGGTCACGCCCGATACAGTACCTCATCCTCATCATATGAGGTTGCACTTCCTCTCTAATGAACTATCGGTAGTGCAACGTGAAATATTAGTGTTCCAACTATCTTTCTCCAAGTTTTACCAGCGGTGCAGGAGAGTGCGCGGTTGGAACAGTGTGGCAGATGAGGCGCAGATGCAAATACGCTGAAGGGGGCTCATGGCCACCAAAAATTGTTTTAATAAAACCTTTTATATTTTTACCTATATAAATTTCGAAGTTTCTTAGATAATTGATGGAAAATAAACTGTCGTGAAAGAAGTCAAAAACGGTAAGGTTATCATGCAAATTACAACCGGACTGACTGGCTGCAGAAATCACTCCGATCAGGAAAAGGCGCCCACGTACAGGTTAACCGTATCTGCTTCCAACAACAGAACCGGCAAACCACCTGAAGTTGAGTAAGGCAAGATGGAATGGCAAAGGCGAAAAGTAATTACAGAAACACTGATTTTCTAGACGGTAGGCGGAAACGACTGGGAGAAACAGCATTGCTCTGGTATGCACGCTCCAATAGCCACAGTCTGCAGAACTGTGATCACAATCGTCCTGCTAAGTGAAATGCTAATAATTATGAGTGCACACTTCGATTATATATCGTATAAATTAGTCATTATTGTCGTAAGTTATACTAAAGCAATTTGTTAAGCATCAATCTGAACAAATTCTTACACTGAGGTCTTGGGATGCCTTCTAATATCGTGTCAGACCTCTTTTAACCGGCGTATTGCAGCAACTCCACGTGGCATGGACTCAACAAGTCACTGGAACTTCCCTGCAGAAATGTTGAGCCACGCCTCCACTACAGCCATCCATAGTTGCGAAAGTACTGCCGGCACCGGATTTTGTGTACGAAGTGACCTCTCGATTATGTCCCATGAATGTTCGATGGAATCCATGTCGGACGGTCTGGGTGGCTAAATCATTCGCTCGAATTGTCCAGAATTTTCTTCAAACCAATCGCGATCAACTATCTCCCGGTGACATGCCAAAATCCACGAATGGCAGGAAGTGGACTCCAAGCAGCCGAACATAACCAACTCCAGGCAATGGTCGATTCAGTTGGACCGTAGGACCCAGTCCATTGAATGTAAATACACCCTACACCATTATGGAGCCACCACATGCTTGCACAGTGCCTTGTTGACAACTTGGGACCATAGCTTCGTTGTTCTGCACCATATTCGAACCCTGCTATCAGCTCCTACCAACTGAAATCGGGACTCATCTGACCATTCACGGTTTTCCAGTTGTCTACAGTCTAACAGATAGGGTCACGAGCCCAGTAAAAGCGCTGCAGGCGATGCGCATTTAGCAAAGGCACTCGCTTCGGTCGTCTGCTGCCATAGACCATTAACACCAAATTTCGCGGCACTGTCCTAACGAATACGTTCGTAGTACCTCTCACATTGATTTCCGTGGTTATTTTACGCCGTGTGCCTGTCTGTTAGAACTGACAACTCTAAGCAGACGCCGCTTTCTCGGTCGTTAAGTGAAGGCCGTCGGCGACTGCGTTGTCTGTGTTCAGAAGTAATGCCTGAAATTTTTTTTTTTACTCTCGGCATACTCTTGACACTGTGGATCGCAGAATACTGAACTCGCTGACTATTTACGAAATGGAATATCCACTGTGTCTAGCACCAACTACTATTCATGCTTTCGAAATCCGTTAGTTCCCGTCTTGCGGCCATAATCACGTCGGAAACCGATGCATTTGAATCACCTGAGTACAAATGACACCTGTGCCATTGCACTGCTCATTTACACCTTGTATACCCGATATTACCGCCATCTTTATATGTGCATCTTGGTATATCAAGACTTCTGTCACCTCAGTGTATTATATTAACTTTATTCCGTCCAGCGACACCACAGTGGTGTCGTGTGCATAGTATCGCTCAGTGGCCGACGACATCACTGTGGTGTCATGTGCATAGTATCGCTCAGTGGCCGGCGACATCACTGTGGTGTCGTGTGCATAGTATCGCTCAGTGGCCGGCGACACCACTGTGGTGTCGTGTGCATAGTATCGTTCAGTGACAGGTGAGACCACATTGGTGTCGTGTGCATAGTATCGCTCAGTGGCCGGCGACAGCACTTAAGTATCTTTTGTATTCTGTTGGTGTTTTGTTTAGGTAACAATAAGCTACACACGTCAACAAGTTTTTTGTATTTATAAGTACTTGTGCCCTTTAATTATGGCAGACGAAAGACACGTTACGATTATTTACGATGAATGCGCGGACGTCCTGTTTGGTGTTCTGGACGACTTGGCCGATTGGGAAGAAGACATTGGATCTAAAAAAAAATGAAAGTGTATCAGAATCGTCGGAAGATAGTGAAATACGTCCAAGAAGAATTCGGCGAACGCTACAGTTACCAACTGAGTCGGATGAATCTGACGAAGAAGACAGAGCACAGTAGCCAGACTTTGATTTACCGAGGACCAGTAATAAATCTGAAGGATCTCCGGGTGCAAACATATTTCCCAAAGATACACAGAGCGTTGAGAGTATCGTAAAATTATATATTTGGAACGATCTATTTGAATATATTAGCAACGAAACCAACAAGTCCTACAGTCAGAATTCCAATAGAAGGAAACTGGATGAAAAAAATGCCAAATCTGTCGACGTTGCGGGACCCGAACTTAGAAAATGATTTCGGCTCACTATTCTTACGGGAAATGTAAAGAAAGCAAGGATCGATTATTAGTGGCCAACGAATCCATTGAAAGACACTCCGATTTTTCGAAAACGATGTCCCGCAACCGATTCAGACAAATATTATCATTTTAACATTTTTCCGACAACAACAATAAACTGGGTAATGCCGACCGGCTTTTCAAAGTGGAATTCGTAATTAATTATTTTTTCAAAAAGTTTCAATAAACTTCTAAGTCAAAATATCTCAATTGTTGAAGGAATGATACTGTGGCATGGACGGTTAAATTTTAAAGTTTACAATCCGTCGAAAATTACGAAATGTGGCATACTCATTCGGATGCTGTGTGATTTGAGTACGGGATACATTTCCTCATTCAAGATATATTCCGGGCTGGACAGCCTTTAGCAAAAACAGTGATGGAGCTATTGACACCTTGTTATGGAAAGTGGTATCACCTCTACATGGATAATTATTATAACAGTGTAGAACTTGCAGAGAAGTTACTTGAAAAGATCATTCGAGTTTGTGGAACGATACGGCATAATAGTGGCTTTCCGGAAAAATTAAAGAGCGCAAATGTCAATGTGTTTGAAGCCTGTCATCAACGGAAAGGTGAAGTTCTCGCACAGGTATGAAGAGCTTCGAAAACTGAAACGATACGAATGATCTCTACAATACATAATGCCACTTTGACTGACAATCAAAGAAAATGTACAAAAACCAATTACACAACAAAAAAACCAAAAAGTGTATTAGACTACAACAATTACATGAAAGGAGTGGATCGGCAGACCAATATTTGAGCTATTACCCTATATATAGGAAAACTATAAAATGGTCAAAAAAGGTTTGTATGTACCTCTTTAACTGCGCATCATTTATGCATTCCGTACATGTCACTATTTCAATACGGAACACAACAGTCTCCGATTTCACTATTTTTTATTGAAAGTGTCTGATTCGTAAATAAAAGACCATGTACCTGCTTCTGAGATCAACTTGGAGATTGCGACCACATCGCGTACGTCTCATCATGATCCGGTTGACAGACTTTCTGGTCACATAAAGCAACACCAAATAATACTTATTTCCGAAACGAATAAGCGAAAGCGAAGAAACTGCCATATATGTTCCAGAAACGAAAAAAGAACAACATACTTTATGTGCAAGTCTTGTGGAGTTGCGTTACATCTTGGAGACTGTTTTGCTGCAAATCATATGAAAGGGAAATACTGAGTACCATACGAGACGTGCGGACGGCAAAGTGTTAAAATATTTGTTTATTGGATTGCGGGGGGGGGGGGGGGGGGGGAGGAAGTAAGAAATCTTAAATCCCCACCAGAACACAACCCTCGATCTGTGCTTTAGTTGATCATATGTCAACATGGCAGCCAGCCATACAGCGGCTTTTCAGATTTAAAAATTTAAATATAGGGATGTTCCCAGAGTCACATCTAACGTACAGGGATTGCATTTGAAGAGGCCGACAGCGTTGCGACACTGTTCATATTTAGATGCCATGATTAAATTAATCCCCTTAGGTCCTATAACCAATAACGCACCTTTCTTCCAAAGAAAAAAGGGGCTTACTGAAAGGGGTCAACAGTAAAATCCGATCACACTCTATTTAGGTTCCATAACATAGGCAACAGACATCGCCCCGAGAGTGACCTTTGCTCCACTTCGTACTACACCACACGACATAAACTTTCCAGTAAGAGCGACAAAAGTCGAGCGTATCGCTTTAGATGTAGACGCCTCTCGGCTCTAGGTATGACATTTTGTGGAGTAGAGCCCCATATGTATTTGAGCAGAGGCGGGACATGTGTGTCCGGTTTTCCAGATGTGACGGACACCGTCGGGCAGATCAATACGCGCAGGTTGCCTGGCTGAGACCACAGGCTGCCGTGGTCTGGAGCACGCCCCGCCGACACACCCATCCACACTTCTCCCACGCACATCTCCCGCGCTTTCCTCCGCGTAAACAGAGCGGCACGTCCAAACAATGCCATGAAAGCAGCGTATCTTGCAGAAATTTCCTCTCAATAACTGTTACTCCCATTAGGCTTTACTGATATACAAGTAGACCGTCAAATTTGCATACGTGTTTGTAGACACACTCCTCCCTGTCCTGTTCAAAATCTGACATTATGTAATATGAGCCGCGAAAGCTGTTTACTACGGATCTGTTCCACGTCTTTTAGTACCCGAGTGGTAGTCAAAATTGCGAATACGAACAGTAATCCGTATAACGGCATGACAACAATGAAAATTTGAGCCGAACCAGGACTCGAACCCAGATTTCCTGCTTTACGCGAGCGGTTACATTAACCTCTTTTTCCTATGCGTGCACGACTCACGACCAGACACAAAATTCCTTACGTCGTCGTTCCTGTACTCATACACACATTATGTGATTCCCGTACAGGGAGGACATTTTAATTGAAAATCGCTGCCCGGTATTGGCGAACAAATACGACATTGCAGTTCCAGTGTGGTTAACGAGAACGATATTGCATCGTTTTTCTTAACAACACAGGTACTGTAATATTGTGTTTACTCGCCGATACCGGGCAGCAACTTTCAATTAAAAATGTCCGCTCCTGTACGAGAATTACATAATGTGTGACCGAGCACAGGTAGTGACGCGGGAACGACAAGTGGAAGTTTGGATCTGGCCGTTAGTCATACACGGATAGTCAAAGCGGTTAAGGTGACCGCTCGCGTAAAGCGGGAATCCTGGGTTCGATTCCCGGACCGGCACAAATGTCGTCATGCCCTTCTAAAACTGGTGGTTGTTCGTATTCGCAACTCCGAATGCATTTCATGTATTGCATAACGGCTATAGTCTTCACAGTGCCTGTTTCTTCGGGCCGGCCGGAGTGGCCGAGCGGTTCTAGGCGCTACAGTCTGGAACTGCGTGACCGCTACGGTCGCTGGTTCGAATCCTGCCTCGGGCATGGGTGTGTGTGATGTCCTTAGGTTAGTTAGGTTTAAGTAGTTCTAAGTTCTAGGGGACTGATGACCTCAGAAGCTAAGTCCCATAGTGCTCAGAGCCATTTGAACCATTTGTTTCTTCGGACATGCATACATGTTCGTAGGAACATTCCATCGATCTTCTCGACAAAACAGGCACTGCAGAATCGTCTCTGATGCTGTTCTCCATTCTCTCAGAACGATTTGATTTTATTGCTCATTTAGAGACCTGTTGCCTTACGTTTTATAACAGGTCGTTCACTTTACAGCTTTTCATGTGGATTGCAAAACATATTGCATATTAAAAACAACAATTATTGTTCTCAGTAATTATAATGGAAGTAATAATAAATTAAAAATACATCGGAACTTGAAAAAAGAAACAAAAATTTTCAAATTTTAAAAAGATATGGTGATAGGAAAGACTTGGATAGTAATATATATATACAGGGTGTTACAAAAAGGTACGGCCAAACTTTCAGGAAACATTCCTCACACACAAATAAAGAAAAGATGTTATGTGGACATATGTCCGGAAACGCTTAATTTCCATGTTAGAGCTCATTTTAATTTCTTCCACCTATGCTCAATGGAGCACGTTATCATGATTTCATACGGGATACACTACCTGTGCTGCTAGAACATGCGCCTTTACAAGTACGACACAACATGTGGTTCGTGCACGATAGAGCTCCTGCACATTTCAGACGAAGTATTCGTACGCTTCTCAACAACAGATTCGGCGACCGATGGATTGGTAGAGGCGGACCAGTTCCATGGTCTCCACGCTCTCCTGACCTCAACCCTCTTGACTTTCATTTATGGGGGCATTTGAAAGCTCTTGTCTACGCAACCCCGGTACCAAATGTAGAGACTCTTCGTGCTCGTATTGTGGACGGCTGTGATACAATACGCCATTCTCCAGGGCTGCATCAGCGCATCAGGGATTCCATGCGACGGAGGGCGGATGCATGAATCCTCGCTAACGGAGGACATTTTGAACATGTCCTGTAACAAAGTGTTTGAAGTCACGCTGGTACGTTCTGTTGCTGTGTGTTTCCATTCCATGATTAATGTGATTTGAAGAGAAGTAATAAAATGAGCTTTAACATGGAAAGTAAGCGTTTCCGCCGGCCGAAGTGGCCGTGCGGTTAAAGGCGCTGCAGTCTGGAACCGCAAGACCGCTGCGGTCGCAGGTTCGAATCCTGCCTCGGGCATGGATGTTTGTGATGTCCTTAGGTTAGTTAGGTTTAACTAGTTCTAAGTTCTAGGGGACTAATGACCTCAGCAGTTGAGTCCCATAGTGCTCAGAGCCATTTGAACCATTTAAGCGTTTCCGGACACATGTGCACATAACATATTTTCTTTCTTTGTGTGTGAGGAATGTTTCCTGAAAGTTTGACCGTACCTTTTTGTAACAGCCTATATATATATATATATATATATATATATATATATATATATATATATAGAGAGAGAGAGAGAGAGAGAGAGAGAGAGAGAGAGAGAGAGAAAGAAAAAAATACTACTCTATCTGAGCCACTGAGCCAGCCTGGTCTGAAAACCTTGCAGTCCCTGTTCGCTACAGTTTAATTTACTGATTAATGTTTCTAAATACTATTTAGAAAAATGCTATAACTATTGTGTACATTATGGAGAATACAGAGCACAGTGGTGTGTGATGGTAAAACATGTTATTTCTTGGGGTTATTAATTAACCTTCAGCTCCTATATTATGTGTCTTGGAATTTACCCGTTATGTTGCTTATATGCTAAGTGTTCAGTTACAAATGTTACAGCCCAACAGCGGTGTAATGACCGCGGGATGGATGAGCCTGCTAGAACAAGTTTACTGGGTTGATTGCATTACACTGCTTATTCTGATGCACTTTTAAATATTTTAGATGTTGTGTAAGGTTGCCAGTGGTAAGTGTTGGTGAAAGTGTTCGCTGTTTGAGTGAGTGTGTGTTTCGGCGCTGCTGTCTGTGTTGACACACTCTCAGGGGGGCAGAAAGACACTCATTTACTAATACATCACTCACCATCATAACGTAATTAACTTCCTCCACTGACAGTCTAGTATTCTCTGTCCCTAATAAAAAAAAAAAATGTTCGCCTCTGAGGCTGAGAACAGAGCGTGTCTGACCGCCACACAGAAGACCAACAGTACAACCAGAAATTTTCTTTAGGTAGGGGAAATGAAACAGGATGTTCTCAGCCTCTTAACGCAATCTGAGGAGCTACTTGAAGGAAGGGGGGGGGGGGGGGGATGGGCAGATAGCTGTTCTATTTCCTATGGCCGACATTAACGGCTGACGAAGTCATGTTCTGAGCACATGCCCTTCCGACACCACCGTCTAAAATCGTCTAGGCGGAGTTGAAGTGGGATTCGATCACCATCTACAGAGCTAATGACGTCACAAAATTTAATTTTAGTACATTTCTGGCGACAGCTAATTTAACAGCGTATAATTGTACAAAATATGACTAATAACTGTGCAGCCAGACAGCAGACTGACTCATGATTTTCTTGTAATCTTTGATCAAAAGAGATGGGTAAATTATTTAGATACTGGACTTTTATTCAAGAGGAGTTGATTCACGTTCCTTCCACCCTAAATTTTTATTACAATTTATTCAGACCTTCTTTCAAACTTACTATAGTAAACCCTTCCATTTACTGATCAAGTTTAGATGCTTGCACTACAAGCAAACTGTACAATTTCATCATCAAAATGCTATTTGTTTATATATGTCTCATCAACACTTATAGCTTTAGTTTCCCCGATTAAGGATTTGAAAACATTCTATAGAGCTGCTACGATCAGGTTCCTTACTTTATTCTTCTTTCAGGTATGAATTTCTCATGAAATTTAATGAAGGATTTAGCTTTGATATATACAGGGTTTTAGAGGTATAAATGCAGATATTTTTATTGATGACTGAAGACAGTGTACTGAAAAACATTACAGTAGTATTTACATTTCTTGCGAACTAATAATTATAGCTGTTTGGGGTAGTATGTTTTTAGGTTATTTAGTACCTCCAGATACAGATGACACGATTAAGCTAGTAATGCTGATGCTCCCCGGGCAGCAGTACATGTATTGAAGGGAGGACGAGTGGGCGCAAAACGGTTAGTCTATACTGACAGGCATACTCCAGCTAATAGTGCAATTACGATTGTGCAGAAAACAAAAGGTAGTAAACTATGTGACGTGTCCGAGGGAGGACTGTTGACGCAGAAAAAAAAAACAACTAACCCAGTGAAGTGTGTAAATGTTAAGATACCAATGGTAACAATATCTGCACTTATACTTCTAACAGACTGTATGCTCTTCATTATACTAACAACAGTTAAATGAATGTCTTGCTGCTTAAGGGCTGCAAGTAGAGACTTTTTTGGAAAGAGTCGTAAGTTTTCTCAAAGTCTACGAATCCAGACAAAGGGATAATTCATACTCTTTATTCCGTTCTATAATTTTGTTCCCAACTTGCAAGTGGCCGATCTTCTAAAGGTGGCTTCTTTCTTATAATACAATGTTTTTCTTTTCTACCCGACTGATGATAATCTTGGTGAAAATTTTCAACAAAATGTTACATCAACATTGTAATCGTAGGGATCACGGAACAAAATCGTCAACGGACTTGTTGAAAGTATCATCCTGACATCTGCCGGGCATGGTTTAGGAATTTCAGGACTGAAAATCTGCTCGTCAGGTCTTGTGTCCTGATCACTTTGCTTCTTCTCTCTGTGACTTATTTACTGAATATTTCGGAGGAATGAATAAACTGACACTAACCTTCGCACTACCTAGGGGAAGGGGCACTTTATGCCCACCTTTTGAAAATACTGTAATCTAGTCAGTTTTTTGTATTTTAAATTTCTGAAAAAAGTATTTATTGCTTTTAATGAAGCCATCGAAGCCTTCTATTGGAGTCCAGAAATGTTTTCAAGTTTTCAGTTAAACTTAACCCAACAATTTAAGCCTTACTATTAGACAGTTGCGCTCTACCAAAACTACGGACCAGTAGTTTTGCTACAGTAAATATATGACCTAGTAAATGGTAGGATTACTGGTAGAATTGGTAGGGGAAGAAAAAATGTTCAAATGTGTGTGAAATCTTACGTGACTTAACTGCTAAGGTCATCAGTCCCTAAGCTTACACACTACTTAACCTAAATTATCCTAAGGACAAACACACACACCCACGCCCGAGGGAGGACTCGAACCTCTGCCGGGACCAGCCGGGTAGGGGAAGTAACATGAATAAATGTGTAAGAGAGAAAATGGGACCGACGACTTCTCTTTAGTTGATTGTTTGTTTCGCACACTTTCAGAATCGCATATAATTCAGTGTTAGTCCACTCTGCATTTTATATCCTTGCACAATATAAATTGTATTCTATAAGTGATAAAAATTAGTTGCTCGGGTAACGTCTGCGCTTTTATGAAACCAAAGCAATTACTTCTGATGCAAGTACAGTTTAAACATGGCAAGAACAGTTTACACCCGTACACAAACACGCACACGCACACACACACACACACACACACACACACACACACACACACACACACACACACAGACGCCCAAAATTGTTGTCATTTTGTATTCAATAGTACGTTCTTCATCATGATCAAAGGCAAGAGCTCCCTGTTATTATTGATACATGCGAAAGTTCTTTATGAATAAGGGACACATATTTCATAAAATTTCGACAAAGTATTGAAGCGGAGTTTGATATATTTTTGTTTAGCGTTGTTTGTTTATTTTACCTTTTTGTTGAGAAAATTGCATTTTATAGCGCTATATTATAAATCTGTATTATCTTTACTATAACATCCCCCTGCTTTTGTTAAGAATCAACAGTTTTCGAATAAAGCCCGAATTAAACATTGACAATTTCAGTTTTTCTATAAATACTGTTTGTTCTTCAGAAACAGACAGGAGGATAATCACGTAGAACAAAACTGTTCGTACGTTACGCGGCCCTTTATACACTCCTGGAAATGGAAAAAAGAACACATTGACACCGGTGTGTCAGACCCACCATACTTGCTCCAGACACTGCGAGAGGGCTGTACAAGCAATGATCAAACGCACGGCACAGCGGACACACCAGGAACCGCGGTGTTGGCCGTCGAATGGCGCTAGCTGCGCAGCATTTGTGCACCGCCGCCGTCAGTGTAAGCCAGTTTGCCGTGGCATACGGAGCTCCATCGCAGTCTTTAACACTGGTAGCATGCCGCGACAGCGTGGACGTGAACCGTATGTGCAGTTGACGGACTTTGAGCGAGGGCGTATAGTGGGCATGCGGGAGGCCGGGTGGACGTACCGCCGAATTGCTCAACACGTGGGGCGTGAGGTCTCCACAGTACATCGATGTTGTCGCCAGTGGTCGGCGGAAGGTGCACGTGCCCGTCGACCTGGGACCGGACCGCAGCGACGCACAGATGCACGCCAAGACCGTAGGATCCTACGCAGTGCCGTAGGGGACCGCACCGCCACTTCCCAGCAAATTAGGGACACTGTTGTTCCTGGGGTATCGGCGAGGACCATTCGCAACTGTCTCCATGAAGCTGGGCTACGGTCCCGCACACCGTTAGGCCGTCTTCCGCTCACGCCCCAACATCGTGCAGCCCGCCTCCAGTGGTGTCGCGACAGGCGTGTATGGAGGGACGAATGGAGACGTGTCGTCTTCAGCGATGAGAGTCGCTTCTGCCTTGGTGCCAATGATGGTCGTATGCGTGTTTGGCGCCGTGCAGGTGAGCGCCACAATCAGGACTGCATACGACCGAGGCACACAGGGCCAACACCCGGCATCATGGTGTGGGGAGCGATCTCCTACACTGGCCGTACACCACTGGTGATCGTCGAGGGGACACTGAATAGTGCATGGTACATCCTAACCGTCATCGAACCCATCGTTCTACCATTCCTAGACCGGCAAGGGAACTTGCTGTTCCAACAGGACAATGCACGTCCGCATGTATCCCGTGCCACCCAACGTGCTCTAGAAGGTGTAAGTCAACTACCCTGGCCAGCAAGATCTCCGGATCTGTCCCCCATTGAGCATGTTTGGGACTGGATGAAGCGTCGTCTCACGCGGTCTGCACGTCCAGCACGAACGCTGGTCCAACTGAGGCGCCAGGTGGAAATGGCATGGCAAGCCGTTCCACAGGACTACATCCAGCATCTCTACGATCGTCTCCATGGGAGAATAGCAGCCTGCATTGCTGCGAAAGGTGGATATACACTGTTCTAGTACCGACGTGCTGACATTGTGCATGCTCTGTTGCCTGTGTCTATGTGCCTGTGGTTCTGTCAGTGTGATCATGTATCTGACCCCAGGAATGTGTTAATAAAGTTTCCCCTTCCTGGGACAATGAATTCACGGTGTTCTTATTTCAATTTCCAGGAGTGTATATCCTCACTCAGTTTCTAGACCGTTCGCTGTTTCCGGTATTTAAGGGAATGGAGTAAGACGCTGAGTGCATATATAAGAAAAGAAATCATTATGAGGTAACACCAAACAAGTATACAACACGCCCAACGCATCGAAACTTCGGGTACTACCTTAACTGACCAAAGCAACTTGGAAAACCGTCGAAATCTACGCTTATATACATGATAGTCTACAGTAGCCTACGGTAGTTTTCCAACCCTAGTAGTAGATGTCATTTTTCCCAATAAGTGTAATAGTAAATATTTTCAGTTTCAGGACCTTTCTTACACATCAATAGTGCCTTAAAAATTATGTAGTGAGTAGAAGTAAACAACAAATTACGAAATTTGAATTTTAGAACGTTTTTGTGGTCATAGTACAGTTGGTAGTTGTAGAAACTGCCTTGATATTGGTAAGAGTGCACTAAACGAAATTTTCATTTTTTCGACCCTGCTTACACATCAGTACCTCTTTAAAAAGAATGCAGTTATTTGGAAATTTGTAGGTCGTATGGTATCAAACTGCTGAGGTAATCGGTTCCTAGGATTACACACTACTTAATCTAGCTTAAACTAACTTACGCTAAGGACAACACACACAACCATACCCGAGGGAGGACTCAAACCTCTAAAGGGGGGCGCCGCTCGAACCGTAACAGGGCAACTCTGACCGCGCGGCTACCCTGCGCGGCGAATCCAGTTAATATAAGTAAACAGAAATTAACGAATTTAATTTTTTCTAGATTTTTTCAGGGTGGGCGTCAACTACCTCCTCTCCCCCCCCCCCTTATTAGTAATGTGCATTATGGAAAATTTGACGGTATTTCTAGGGTAACATGTACGTTCTCAGTTATTATGAAATTCAATTTCTCCTTGTCGGTGTAATTACGAGACAGATTTTAGGCAATTAATGCAGTTTTCATTTTCGAGCAATCGGGCGGTTGAATCTTTCAATGTCGTTATTCGTTACGTCCTACGGCACAAATAACTTATGAAATAATTGTTTTTTTGTATTCTGTTTGTCTTATTCTTAGGAGTGTGCTACAGGTCTCCTATGTCATTGGGCATTCCGTATGCTGTACTGTACTTTAATAATATCAGATGAAAGTATCAGTACATCCAACGTTTACAAATTTTGTAGAGTTATTTCTGACACTTTTATTAAAAAGGTATTTGAATACATGTCCATATCAATCGTTTATACCTGACTCATTAAGCGGTTCAACATCTACATCTACATCCATACTCCGCAAGCCACCTGACAGTGTGTGGCGGAGGGTACCTTGAGTACCTCTATCGGTTCTCCCTTCTATTCCAGTCTCGTATTGTTCGTGGAAAGAAGGATTGTCGGTATGCCTCTGTGTGGGCTCTAATCTCTCTGATTTTATCCTCATGGTCTCTTCGCGAGATATACGTAGGAGGGAGCAATATACTGCTTGACTCTTCGGTGAAGGTATGTTCTCGAAACTTTGACAAAAGCCCGTACCGAGCTACTGAGCGTCTCTCCTGCAGAGTCTTCCACTGGAGTTTATCTATCATCTCCGTAACGCTTTCGCGATTACTAAATGATCCTGTAACGAAGCGCGCTGCTCTCCGTTGGATCTTCTCTATATCTTCTATCAACCCTATCTGGTACGGATCCCACACTGCTGAGCAGTATTCAAGCAGTGGGCGAACAAGCGTACTGTAACGTACTTCCTTTGTTTTCGGATTGCATTTTCTTAGGATTCTTCCAATGAATCTCAGTCTGGCATCTGCTTTACCGACGATCAACATTATATGATCATTCCATTTTAAATCACTCCTAATGCGTACTCCCAGATAATTTATGGTATTAACTGCTTCCAGTTACTGACCTGCTATTTTGTAGCTAAATGATAAAGGATCTATCTTTCTGTGTATTCGCAGCACATTACACTTGTCTACATTGAGATTCAATTGCCATTCCCTGCACCATGCGTCAATTCGCTGCAGATCATCCTGCATTTCAGTACAATTTTCCATTGTTACAACCTCTCGATACACCACACCATCATCTGCAAAAAGCCTCAGTGAACTTCCGATGTCATCCACAAGGTCATTTATGTATATTGTGAATAGCAGCGGTCCTATGACACTCCCCTGCGGCACACCTGAAATCACTCTTACCTCGGAAGACTTCTCTCCATTGAGAATGACATGTTGCGTCCTGTTATCTAGGAACTCCTCAATCCAATCACACAATTGGTCTGAAAGTCCATATGCTCTTACTTTGTTCATTAAACGACTGTGGGGAACTGTATCGAACGCCTTGCGGAAGTCAAGAAACACGGCATCTACCTGTGAACCCGTGTCTATGGCCCTCTGAGTCTCGTGGACGAATAGCGCGAGCTGGGTTTGACATGACCGTCTTTTTCGAAACCCATGCTGATTCCTACAGAGTAGATTTCTAGTCTCCAGAAAAGTCATTATACTCGAACACAATACGTGTTCCAAAATTCTACAACTGATCGACGTTAGAGATATAGGTCTATAGTTCTGCACATCTGCTCGACGTCCCTTCTTGAAAACGGGGATGACCTGTGCCCTTTTCCAATCCTTTGGAACGCTACGCTCTTCTAGAGGCCTACGGTACACCGCTGCAAGAAGGGGGGCAGCCAGCAAGCATTAAAAAACGCTTTCACGGGTTTCGAATGAGACTATTACAGTATGCTAACTGAACCATAATTAGTGGAAACCGTTTGGTTTGCGACTGTTCATTTTTAAGTGCTTCAAGCTGTGAAAATATTAATTTCATTACATATATGACCGACTGAGCAGGTTAGTTGCAAACTGGAAATACACATGACACTTAAAAGGCGAGAAGAAAGTACCGTCTAAGAACCGTTGTCAGAATGAATGGACCACTAGTGTGCAGTCTTCTTTAGTCCTTGGCGTCCGAAGTTAATCCATCGCTTAACATATGAGCAGCCAAACCTGTCAGGTTCTTTCCCTTCTCCCGAAACTATTTTTATTTTTAACAAGAGGAGTCAGCTTGAAGCTGCTTGATATCACCCCTGAGGATAACTTCCGCGGCGGCGGTGTGCGCCAGCGGTCGCTTTAGCACTTAGCACAGCCGGGCAGCGGACTTCCTCGGCCACTGTGGTCTGGTCTGAGAGATTAAAACTGTGTCCTAGTCCGAGTGGTAATCCTGTTTCCGCGGCTTAGCGCTGGGCCTGCGCCTGCGTAGTCTGCAGCCTGAGCTACGCGAGGATTTCTCCTGGACGCTCCCATCCGTCTGCCCCACTTGCTCCCGCGTCAGCGCAGCCTCTTTGTAGTTCACTCTCCACACTCCGTACAAACAGTGCGGTCCGACAGAAAGAGACTCGATTTATGTGAGTGGAAAATTTTCTGCTCGCCGTTTAAAAGGACGGAGGATTTCGTTTGAAGTAACACGTACAGACGATGTACCACAACGACAACGACCTCTGATTCTTTATATTAAATTTTAAAAAAAGTGCTTCTTCCCTAAATCGCAACACGTCTACCGAACAAATTTCGCAGATTTGACAGTGTGTTTTGCCTGACGGACAGCCGTAGAACTTCATTTTAGAATAGAATAATATTGTCTGAGATTAGGCAGGCAGCCATAGCCTTGCGAACAGTAACCGCACGCTTTTACCTTTTTTTCTGGAGGTGGGAGGGGGGGGGGGGGTGGTATGGGTTGATTACTGATACGTCCAGATGTAAGCCGCGAAGGATAATATCGGAGTTGAATTCGGAAGGCCAAAAGAGTCGACAGTCTTCTTTAAGGGCGTACGCCTATATCTCGATATTTATCCGTAGACGTTCGCAAAAAACTTAGAAAACGTATTAAAATAGTGTTATACTCTATCGTTTAACCAGTGGCCTACTTTAACTGCAGTGACGCTAAGGAATTCTTGTGTACAGCCCTCAATTTTGTCGTGTGGCATTCTCAAATGGTTCAAATGGCTCTGTGTTCCGACTATGCCTCAAATAACATGAAGCGAAACATTAGGCAGAAGACTATGCTTAAGACCAAAACCTGATTTACAAAAAACCACACCTCTCCAACGAAGTGTTCTCCAGCCGTGAATGTCTGGAGCTTCTGAACATTTGCAGATTTTCACAGTGAACAAGGTCAACTGAAAGTTAAACACAAGAATTCCAGATATGGAGGTCGCACGTGGACGTTGTGTTCTTTGAAAACATTTTTTTATGTTACACGTTCTCTGTGCTGAAGGTCGCAATCTAAACGTATTTAGAATTGAGATTTCACTTTACAGCGGAGTAAGCACTGAAAATTTCTGGCTAAGTAAGGTTACGGTTGCCCGGTTCTAGTCCTGCGTGTATTTCGTCGAAAACATGGATACCACGTCGTGGAACAGAAACCGACGAGACATTTAAGTCACGTTGTACTATGGGTAATAGATTCGAAAAATAATTATGAATGTTCGTGTTGCTAAAAAAATGTGTTATGAGAGGTCATACATTGTCACATCGAATACAGAACGAAATTCAGTCTGATATCAGCATTCGATACCTGATTCTAGCAATAATGTTTCCTGTATTAACATTTATAAGAAACCCCTGTGAGTGTTTAACAGTGAAACAGCTATTACGACCGTGAGTGTTATATTGCAAATCATTGCTGGGGTTCAGTTCAAAAATGGTTCAAATGGCTCTGAGCACTATGGGACTAAACATCTGAGGTCATCAGTCTCCTAGAACTTAGAACTACTTAAACCTAACGAACCTAAGAACAGCATAAACATCCGCGCGCGAGGCAGGATTCGAACCTGCGACCGTAGCGGTCTCGCGGTTATAAGACTGAAGCTCCTAGAACCGCTCGGCCACAACGGCCGGCGTGGCATTCTCGAAGGCAACACAAATGATACTGACGCTACCTATGAAGATGTCGAGCATCTTAAATTCTATCATGGTCATCATAATCCCTCTTCTGAAACGACGTACTCTACGTTATTCATTTAAAAATCCTGTCGCCATCTTTGTGAGAGTTCTTAAGGTATTCTGTGGAGCTTGCAACTTAATTTTCCTTATGGAGTGTCTTGAGATGAAGAAGGAATGAACAAATTGTAGAACATTACATATGACGGCCTGTCGAAATAGTAATCATTAGAGAAGTAAAATTATTTTAGCCATTGATACTCGGCAGAAACTTTGGGCTCTTCTTGAAGGAGCCACTCAACCTGAAATACTATAGGCAAACCTAAATCAGAAAGAGCCTGCGGGGAACAAAAGTTGACCATTCCAACAGGTAGTCCAGTACGTCAACCGCTGTGCCACTTAGTTCATTATGGGCCAAGGAACCAGACCACCAGCATCTGTGTATCTATGAGAAACGAACACACATGAATAGAGAGACTGGTATAGTAGAACATACTTCACTTAAACGGATCAAACAGTATCTTGCCTGCAATGTTAATACACTGTCTAGTTACATTAATGCGACCATCTGTCAGAAGACTGGATAACAATATTTTGCAGCGTGGACCGCTGCGAGTCGTGGAGGAAGAGAGTCAGTAGGGTTCTCGAAGGTTGTATGTTAACCGGGGACCTAGAAACGACGGAGAGGCTCCGTCCCCACCGCAGTGGTCCACAACCCCCCGACGACTACCGCAGTCCACTTCACCCCTCCGCCGCTCCACACCGAACCCAGGGTTATTGTGCGGTTCGGACCCCGGTGGACCCCCAGGGAACGTCTCACACCAGACGAGTGTAACCCCTATGTTTGCGTGGTATAGTAATGGTGGTGTACGCGTACGTGGAGAACTTGTTTGCGCAGCAATCGCCGACATAGTGTAGCTGAGGCGAAATAAGGGGAACCAGCCCGCATTCGCCGAAGCAGATGGAAAACCGCCTAAAAACCATCCACAGACTGGCCGGCTCACCGGACCTCGACACAAGTCCGCCGGGCGGATTCGTGCCGGGGACCAGGCGCTCCTTCCCGCTCCGGAAAGACGTGCGTTAGACCACTCGGCTAACCGGCGGGCTTCTCAAAGGTACTGACAGGGATGTGGAATCGTGACGACTTCAGTGCCGTGCCCACCTGCGGTAGGTTTCCCGGTTCGGAATCCATGAAGCGAATAGTCCGATCGAGGTAGTCCCACAGATTCTTGATTGGGTTTAAATTCGGGAAGTATGGTGGCCAGGGGAGTAAGGTAAAGTAATCGTGGCGCTCTTCGAACCACGCACATACACTGCTAGCTATGTGACACGTTGTACTGGTCTGCTGGTAAGTGCCACCGTGGTGAGGAAAAACATTCTGCTTTTAGGGGTAGACGTTGTCCCAAAGAATACACTCCTGGAAATGGAAAAAAGAACACATTGACACCAGTGTGTCAGACCCACCATACTTGCTCCGGACACTGCGAGAGGGCTGTACAAGCAATGATCACACGCACGGCACAGCGGACACACCAGGAACCGCGGTGTTGGCCGTCGAATGGCGCTAGCTGCGCAGCTTTTGTGCACCGCCGCCGTCAGTGTCAGCCAGTTTGTCGTGGCATACGGAGCTCCATCGCAGTCTTTAACACTGGTAGCATGCCGCGACAGCGTGGACGTGAACCGTATGTGCAGTTGACGGACTTTGAGCGAGGGCGTATAGTGGGCATGCGGGAGGCCGGGTGGACGTACCGCCGAATTGCTCAACACGTGGGGCGTGAGGTCTCCACAGTACATCGATGTTGTCGCCAGTGGTCGGCGGAAGGTCCACGTGCCCGTCGACCTGGGACCGGACCGCAGCGACGCACGGATGCACGCCAAGACCGTAGGATCCTACGCAGTGCCGTAGGGGACCGCACCGCCACTTCCCAGCAAATTAGGGACACTGTTGTTCCTGGGGTATCGGCGAGGACCATTCGCAACCGTCTCCATGAAGCTGGGCTACGGTCCCGCACACCGTTAGGCCGTCTTCCGCTCACGCCCCAACATCGTGCAGCCCGCCTCCAGTGGTGTCGCGACAGGCGTGAATGGAGGGACGAATGGAGACGTATCGTCTTCAGCGATGAGAGTCGCTTCTGCCTTGGTGCCAATGATTGTCGTATGCGTGTTTGTCGCCGTGCAGGTGAGCGCCACAATCAGGACTGCATACGACCGAGGCACACAGGGCCAACACCCGGCATCATGGTGTGGGGAGCGATCTCCTACACTGGCCGTACACCACTGGTGATCGTCGAGGGGACACTGAATAGTGCACGGTACATCCAAACCGTCATCGAACCCGTCGTTTACCATTCCTAGACCGGCAAGGGAACTTGCTGTTCCAACAGGACAATGCACGTCCTCATGTATCCCGTGCCACCCAACGTGCTCTAGAAGGTGTAAGTCAACTACCCTGGCCAGCAAGATCTCCGGATCTGTCCCCCATTGAGCATGTTTGGGACTGGATGAAGCGTCGTCTCACGTGGTCTGCACGTCCAGCACGAACGCTGGTCCAACTGAGGCGCCAGGTGGAAATGGCATGGCAAGCCGTTCCACAGGACTACATCCAGCATCTCTACGATCGTCTCCATGGGAGAATAGCAGCCTGCATTGCTGCGAAAGGTGGATATACACTGTACTAGTGCCGACATTGTGTGTTGCCTGTGTCTATGTGCCTGTGGTTCTGTCAGTGTGATCATGTGATGTATCTGACCCCAGGAATGTATCAATAAAGTTTCCCCTTCCTGGGACAATGAATTCACGGTGTTCTTATTTCAATTTCCAGGAGTGTATTTGTATATATTGAGCCATTATGCCTTCCAAACTGACGAGATCACCAAGGAAATGCCACAAAAATATTTCTCAGATCATAAAGCTCATTCCTACGGCCTGGTCCCTTTTGTAGGGTGTCAGTTTCAGCCGTTACACGCGAAAAGGCCACATGTGGTCACTGAGCTTCGTCGCCAATGAAGAGGAGTCAGCATGGGCGCCCGCTGCGGCGTCCATATGCAGAAAAGTTCGCTAAGCAGTCGTTAAGAGGAGACAGTTGGTAGCCCTTTCGTTCACCTGGGTGGTTATTTGCTCAACAGTTGTACATCTTAAATGTTTCCCTTAGACACTGAAGTCTCATTTTTTTATTATCTACGATATTAATCGAAGCAGACGAAATGAATTAAAATTTGTGCGATCGGGATTCGAACCCGGGTCTTCTTGTTTACCAGGCAGAAATGCTAACCATTACACTACCACAGCACGAAGGTCCACATTACTGCACGAACTACTTAAGGTTAGTGCCCTCCCCAGCACAAACTTCAATTCATTTTTCTCTTACATATTGTAACTACTGCCAGGGCTATCCGATATTGGCAATTGACGTAATGGGTCGTCCTTGTACCATTGGTGATCTTATAGATCTTAAAATTAAATTTTTCCCTGAGACATTTCAGTCTCTATTTTTATTATCTACGATAATAATCGAAGCAGCACAAATTTTAATTCATTTCGTCTGCTTCGATTTTTATCATGGATAATAAAAAAAGAGACTTAAATGTCTCAGGGAAAAATTTAATTTGGAGATCTATAAGATCACCAATGGTACAAGGACAACCCATTACGTCCAATGCTGGGGTGCTTACCAATATCGGAGAGCCCTGGCAGTAGAGACAATATGTAAGGGAAAAATGAATTGAAGTTTGTGTTGGGGAGGGCACTCAGCTTAGGTACTTCATGCAGCAATGTTGACCATTGTGCTGTGGTGGTGTAATGGTTAGCATTTATTCCTAACAAGCAAGAGGACCTGGGTTCGAATCCCGGTAGAAGTATAAATTTTAATTAATTTCGTCTGCTTCGATTATTATCGTAGTTGTACGTCTATTCGCCCGTACACATCACCTCAGCCATCGTTCACCCTTTTATTTATGACCCGTGGTGTACCACAGTTACCTGGCCGGCGGTTTCATACAGCGCCATTTTGCGATGCACATTATACTTAAACCATGGCGGGACGCGAACAACTTACAAACTTAGCCATTCGGAAGTGCTTCCTCCATTGATCCTTTACGTACAGATTACGAGCTTGCTAGATCTTGCTCGATCGTGCCCTTTTGCACATCAGATAAATGGCTCCGTTTCCGCATTACGACAACGACTGCACTGGTGTCCCCCAACACGCTTTATATACCTTCCATTGCTATTGCTCTACGTGGTAACCATCCACATGGTTACTCCACAATTCACACTTAAGTGCCTGGCAGAGGGTTCATCGAACCATTTTCATACTACTTCTCTACCATTCCACTCTCGAATGGCGCGTGGGAAAAAACAAACCTAAATCTTTCTCTTATTTTATTATGATGATCATTTCTCCCTACGTAGGTGGGCGTCAACAAAATATTTACGCATTCGGAAAAGAAAGCTGGTGATTGAAGTTTCGTAAATAGAACTCGCCGCAAAGAAAACCGCCTCTGTTTCAGTGACTGCCACCCCAACTTGCGTATCATATCAGTGACACTCTCCCCCTATTGCACGATAACACGAAACGAGCTGCCCTTCTTTGCACTTTTTCGATGTCCTCCGTCAATCCTACCTGGTAAGGTTTCCACACCGCGCAGCAATATTCCAGCAGAGGACGGACAAGTGTAATGTAGGCTGTCTCTTTAGTGAGTTTGTCACATCTTCTAAGTGTTCTGCCGACAAAGCGCAGTCTTTGTTTCGCCTTCCCCACAAAATTATCTATGTGGTCTTTCCAATTTAAGTTGCTTGTATTTGTAATTCCTAGGTATTTAGTCGAATTGACAGGCCTTATATTTGTGCGATTTATCGTATACCCAAAATTTATTGGATTTCTTTTAGTACCCATGACGATGACCTCGCACTTTTTTTTGTTTAGTGCTGCCATCCTCATATGAGAGTGGTTATTGCACGCTGACGTCGAACATAGGCGATTTTCGCATTAATACAACTGGGCCGTGTATATGTTGGTTGGTTTGTGGGATTAAAGGGACCAGACTGCGACGGTCATCGGTCCCGGGCCGTGTATATTTTGCTGTCGTAGTAACATACAATTCAGCTGTTTAGATACTTTATAAATACCATTTTACGCTGGATCCACGTATCACTACTAGCAGTTTATTTATGTCCCTCGTATAGCAACTTCAGAGAAACAGATGAGAAGCTTTCAGTGTTGTTTACTTCTAACATCATTGGCATTAGGCACTCAAAAAGACTGAATCACTAACTTTTCTCTGTGTTCTCGCCTTCCCAGGCAAGTGATAAAAAAATTGTGTTTTCACTTTTCAAAACACAGTACCTGACACTGAAACAGGAACTGAATTGCTTTTGTGAGAAACACGCTGGAAACAACATAATGTTGGTAAAAGCGACACATCTCATCTTCTAACAATGTGGTCCGACCTGGCTCGACTGCATTTACGAGATAAACTCTTTTAACTAAACATTTCAAAACTGTGCAAATAGTGAGGGATTTTCTCGCTTTACACCAGGTGTCAAAAATTGAGATACTGTAAGGGATGTAGATTATTTCAAAATCTTTACAAGGCGAAAAGGGCTGCGGGTATAGTAACCAAAAAACAAAGTTGGAAAATTTTCTGTATTTAAAAAGAGCGTTACGGAATACATGCAGTTACTTCAAAAGGAGCCAGATATAAACGGAAACTTTTTCTGCTTGAATTTTAGTGGAAGTACCATGACATGAGAAATTTAGAGGATAAATAAGCGCTTTAACAGTAAGCGGATGAACGCTCAGAAAACAAACTTTGTTGTGAGACCTGCTTGGCGGAATGCTAGAAGACAAATAATTATCCTTTAATGAGACACGAGAAGGTTTCTTACGGATGTTTGCTAGCTTTTACCATAACGACACGGCCTCATAACTTTGCTGAAATAAAACATTAAATACAGTAATCTGTCTAGAATTGCCAGCATATTGAACCGTGTAACTACGGGTGTATTCTTCGCGCTGCTTAAGCTGTTGTTATAAATATGCGGCTTTTCTTGACAGACCGCATGGCATATCACGCTAAAAATAAAAGACTATTTTCAGAGTTCACTTAAGTGTATAAATAAATTACTTTGTTTCAAATAATATGTAGTGCTATTTTTGTCAGGCTGCTGTGGGAATCTTATTTATGTTGTGCTGGAATTTTTTTATGCTATCCGGCATGAGAAACAAACCTACACTGATTACTTCATTATTTATCAAAATGACCTTAACTGCCGGCCGCTGTGGCCGAGCTATTACAGGCACTTCCGTCCGGAACTGCGCTGCTGCTACGGTCGAAGGTTCGAATCCTGCCTCGGGCAGGGATGTGTGTGATGTCCTTAGGTTAGTTAGGTTTATGTAGTTCTAAGTCTAGGGGACCGATGACCTCGATGTTAAGTCCCATAGTGCTTAGAGCCATTTGAACCATTTTGACCTTAACTATATAATTTAAACAGAATAAGGACACTAGATCCGGCTAGTGCAACCATGTATTTAAAAAATTATAATCTTTTCATTTACATAAAATTTATGAAATTTGGCTATGTCTAATTTAGTGTACTTATCCTTTACAAAGTAGTTTAATAAATTATTTTTAAACAGTTAACGCCTTTACATCACATTTTAAGAACAAAAAGAAAACTATAATATGTTCTTTCTATTAAATATTTTATCTTTGGGTCACTTTCCTGGGTACAGATATTGCTTTGAGACAAATGGACCTTTGGCAGATGGACTTTTACTCAGGTGCTTTAGTGCGTTTCTCTACCGAGCGGTATATTGGTTGCCTGTGTCATCCATTTCCCAACTTCTTCACTCCATCTCAGAAAGGCAGCATCTGGCAGCTGTTCTATGAGTGGCAATGGCAGTGTCGAACTGAGCAACGCATCTGCTGACAGAATAATAGCTCATAATAGCACATATTAAGCTCAGAACCAAAGTCATGAACGGCTTCCCAGCAGAAGTTGAACTGCTTTACTTCACATACAACAGGAAGGTGTTTCACTGTAGGGGTATGCCTCTGTCTGCTCTTTCATGGGGAGTTTCTAAAACTCAGCCTGCATTCGTATTTGTGTTTGATAGGCCAACTCCCATTCTTCTTCTCGCGAGTAAAATTGTCACTAACCTTCGTTACTCTTGAGTGACACCCTATTTTATCGAGCTGAAAGAAGCTCATATATGTCAAAAATTTGCCTTATAAAGCCGATCTAAAATGCTTAGATTGCCAATATCTGCAACATTCGTGTTCCAGTGAGTCGTAAATCTTTTTGTGCTCGGACAATTACTGCCCAGCAGGCCGACTAAAGAAGAAGGTTCCTTCTAAAGACACTGGCCCCACAATACAGAACTGCCATCAGTTAAATTGCCGATCCCACGACAAAGGTAACAACCATTAACATTTGCGTCGAATCGGATTACTTTCCCGAACACGTGTACCTGCGCAATTGACTTGTCTGCGCGATAGTTTCAATTTCAAAATATGTTTAACTTGTTGTTGGTTTTTGATAACACTCTGATTAGCTTGATCTAACTTCCTGATTATTGGTGTGTAGTAGGTAGTAATGTAACAAGTAGAACACTAAATATGGTACTGACAAGGTTTTCTCTTCAAAATTTCAGTAAAATATTTGGTCTTCGGTACATGGCTCTGAGCACTATGGGACGTAACTGCTGTGGTCATCAGTCCCCTAGAACTTAGAACTACTTAAACCTAACTAACCTAAGGACGTCACATACATCCATGCCCAAGGCAGGATTCGAACCTGCGACCGTAGCGGTCACGCGGTTCCAGACTGTAGCGCCTAGAACCGCACGGCCACTACGGCCGGCTCTTCGGTACATGTCCACGTCGTATTTTGGAATATGTTTTTACATTCGGAATAAGCCATTATTTCCCAGAGTAACTTGTGTTGTTTCAGAGGAAAACTGCAGCACATAAAAGGTGAATGCCGTCATTTAGAGGTGAAACAAGAAAATGTATTAAACTTCTAATTTAGAGCGAAATCTGAAATGTGTTCCAAGGTACAAGACTCTACCCTACTAAGGATGTATTTAACAATTGGACTTCTAGAGCGAAATCTGAAATGTGTTCCAAGGTACAAGACTCTACCCTACTCAGGATGTATTTAACAACTGGACTTCTTACTTTAGACAGCTTGACAACCTGCCGCGAATGCGGTGACCGAGGTTTGCATAAAGTACACGCAGCAGCGAGGGCTACCGAAGATACGTCTATTGAATGCTAGAAAGGAGAGTGTTTCGTGTATTCCATATAAACTGGCATGCTGTGTTGAGGAGAAAATCCCGGAAAGAGAACATAAAGCAGTGGAGATTATTGGTTAGCACTACATCAACGACGAGATCATCAGAGAGGTAGCACAATTTCGGACTGAACAAAGATAGGCACGAAAGTCGGCAATGTCTCTTTTTTTCTAACTACAATGCCGGAAAAAAATTAGTACACCTGGAAAGACGACGTCGATTTTGATCAGATGGACGCATATGCCACCTGTGGACAGTACACTGAAGAGCCAAAGAAACTGGTACACCCGTCTAATATCGTGTAGGGCCCCTGCGAGCACGCAGAAGTGCCACAACACGACGTGGCATGCACTCGACTAACGTCTGAAGTAGTGCTGGAGGGAACTGGAACCATGAATCCTGCAGAGCTGCCCGTAAATCCGTAAGAGTACAAGGGGGTGGAGATCTCTTCTGAACAGCACGTTGCAAGGCATCCCATATATGCTCAATAATGTTCTTGTCTGGAGAGTTTGGTGGCCAATAGAACTGTTTAAACTCTGAAGAGTTTTCCTTGGACCACTCTGTAGCAATTCTGTGTGGGGTGTCGCATTGTCCTGCTGGAACTGCCATAGTCCGTCGGAATGCACAATGGACATGAACGGGTGCAGGTGATCAGACAGGATGCTTACGTACGTGTCACCTGTCAGAGTCGTACCTAGACGTATCAGGGGTCCCACATCAACACCCCACACAATTACAGAGACTCCACCAACTTAAACAGTCCCCTGCTGACATGCAGTGTCCATGGATTCATGAGGTTGTCTCCATACCCGTACACGTCCATCCTCTCGATACAATTTGAAACGAGACTCGTCCGACCAGGAGGCAAGATTCCAGTTATCAAGACTCCAATGTCTGCGTTGACGGGCCCAGGCGAGGAACAAAGCATTGTGTCGTGCAGTTATCAAGGGTAGACGACTGGGCCTTAGGCTCCGAAAGCCCATATCGATGATGTTTCGGTGAACGGTTCGCACGCTGACACTTTTTTATGGCCCAAAATTGAAATCTGCAGCAATATGAGGAAGGGTTGTCATGTTCTCTTCAGCAGTCGTTTGTCCCGTTCTTGCAGGATCTTTTTCCGGTAGCAGCGATGTCGGAGATTTGATGTTTCACCGGATTCTTCGTATTCACGGTACACTCCTCAAATGGTCATACGGGAAAATCTCCACTCTGAGTTTCTGCGTCCCATCGCTCGTGGGCCGACTATAACACCACGTTCAAATTCACTTAAATCTTGATAACCTACCATTGTAGCAACAGTAACCGATCTAACAACTGTGCCAGACACCTGTTGTATTATATAAGCGTTGCCAACCGCAGCGCCGTGTTCTGCCTGTTTTCATATTTCTGTACTTGAATACGCATGCCTATGTCAGTTTCTTTGGTGTTTCAGTGTAGGTGTACTAATAGTGGTCTCAACGATGTCCGCCAAGAGATAATGTAGTGCCATAGCTACCAGACCACCATCTATGTCTAAACTTTAAAAGTGAATTTTCACAACAAGAATGTTCAGTGTGGTGCAAAAGTGTGAAGAAAGCAGGCAATGATGCCACGGAGAGGCACTCCTGATTCCTACAACTGACTGATCGAGTTTGAAAGGGACCAAATCGTGATCTTGTAACTGGTGGGATGGTCCTTTCTGAGAACTGCCACACAAGTTGGACGTGCTGCTTTAGTTATGCAACGATGCTTGTATCAGTGGTCACGTGAACATTCTTACACATGTAGACGAGGTTCTGGGCGTCCACGTACAGACGCCCGCCAGGATAGTCGTATTGTAAAGGCAGGAGCGGCAGATCGTACAGCTCCCAGCACAGATAAGAGAGCTTGTTAGTCCACAAGTGTCAACACGAACTGTTGTGAACAGATTATTGGCAATGGGAGTACAGGCACGGTCACCTCTAGCCTATCTTCCACTAAAGCCACAGTGGTGAAAGGAATAAACAGCGCCCCATGAATCGATGGCATAACACGAAACTAAATCTGTCTATCTCTTAGGGGAAAAGGCACTATACAATGCAACCCTGAAAATACGCCACATCTATACTCAATGGAAACAGGCAAAATTGCGATGCTTCCCAAACCAGCAAAACCACCTAACGACTCACGATCTTATCGCCCAATCACTCGACTTTCTGAATTAGGAGAAGATACGAAACAATAATCAAAAATATACTCGCCACTTTCGCAGAAAGAAACTACATAATATTAAAACGCCACCGGGTGTTAGAAAGCACCATTCCACTGTACATCCCATTGGAAAATTATGCAGTGGCCTGATCGAAGGCCTAAATTTCCTGTATTGAGCATCCGCACTATTTCTAGAAAGGACGTTCGACAAAGTGTGGGATGAGGAACTGTACTAGAAGCTCCTCCAGGTAGGTATACCACCAAATTTTACTACCCTTTTGTCGAGCATGCTAGACAATTGCACGTCCAAAGTTGTCATAAATGATTCCGCATCGAAACCTTTCACACCAAAAGCAGGAGTACCACAGGGGGCCACCATCTCTCCTCTGCTACATACTTTATACACAGCAGACATCCCAGGCCCCACCAAATGGAACGAGGGTTTAACACCCTACGCCGACGATACGGCACACTGATTCCACGCACCTACAACGGAGGAAACGAACAAACAATCACAAGACTGCCTAACTCCCCTAGAAGAAGGGCTCAGGAGAGGAAAATTAAGCCCAATGCATCTAAGACATAACTAATACGTTTCAAACATAAGAAAGCCCGTACCCGTAGCCAAAAACCAGAAGAAGTAAAAAAAAATCTTTGGGGACAAACCATCACCGCAAAAGACAATTCACGATATGTGGGGCCACCCTCCACAAATGCATGTCATGGATCCAGCATGCAAACACATCGTAGCAAAAGCTGAAACAAGGATAAATTTACTTCGTCTGCTAAGAGGCCACACAAATGACGCAGAAATAGAAACGATGGTATACACCTGCAAAACCGTCGTTCGTCCCTGCCTACAGAACTCTGCACCAGCATAGATGGCAAACCAATAATAGCAGAAAAAATAATTGCAACAGAGATGTCAATATCAAGGAGTATGGGGAAGATGAATCCCAGGACCAGAAACAATATAGTCTTCCAAACCTGAAAGGTAAAACCACTAAAGAAAAGATGGCTGGAATTAACTGCCAAAATTGGCACCAACCGATATCAGAACAAAACAGCGATAACCGAACTCCTAGAAAGACAATATAAGTCCTAATATGTCCAAAACTAAATATCTCCTTCCGGCCATAATTAGCAAAATTTGCATAAATGCGACTGATACAACAACGACAATAAGATTTACCATCACAGGTGTACAAGAGGACAAGATAAAACACATACTTGAAGATGAAACTGAAGAGGAAGACGACATCTAAAAACACGGACACAGCTCACATCAAGTGACCACACGTTGAACACTAGATGAGGAAGACAAATAGCAAAGATTCAACCAAGAGAAAATGGAACAGATCCTTGCTGACGTTCAAGGGAGACTAGGGCAGATGCCACGATCATTACCACCCTCTCACGCGAAAGAAAGCGATTGAAAAGGAGTAGATACTCAAAGGCAACAGGAAAATCCTTTCTCCCAACCAAAATAGAAAGTGCCCTAACAGCATAAAATTAGGTGCTAAAGGCACCAACGAGCAGTATGCTATCCATATGCCTCTCATCTGGGAGAAGAATGAGAGATGAAAAAAAAATCGACGTGCACTGCTCGACTGTTGCCGTGAGAGGATCGCTTGGGAAACGGAATGGTGCGCCGTTGACTTCAGCGATGAAAGCAGATTCTGCCTGCAAGAAAGTAATGGTCGTTTTCGCGTACGATGTAGACCTGGTGAGTGCTGTCTCGTAGAGTGCTTTCTTCCAAGACACACTGGTTCCACCCCGGGCTTTATGATCTGGGGTGTGATAAGCTACAACCCTCGTTCACATTTGTCGTTTCTGGAGGAAAGACTAACCAGCGCTCGGTACGTACAAAATGTTGTAGATCCGTTCTTTTTCCGTTCTTGCAACAGGAAGGTGATGTGTTGTTCCAAAACGATAATGCTGGCCCACACACTGTCCATGAAATTCGACGTGCTCTGCAAGACGTACAACAATTTCACTGGCCAGCACGATCTCTGAACTTCTCTCCAGTGGAGCACATGTGGATATGATGGACGACAAGTAACTCGAGCGGCTCGTCAACCAACAACTCTTACAAAACTACGTGAATTCGTCGAGCATGCGTGGCATAATGTATCCCAGGACAGTATTCGTCATCTGTACGATCGTCTGGAAGCAAGAGTCAAATGTTTCAAATTGCTCTGAGCACTATGGGACTCAATTTCTGAGGTGACCAGTACTCTAGAACTTAGAACTACTTAAACCTAACTAACCTAAGGACATCACACACATTCATGCCCGAGGCAGGATTCGAACCTGCGACCGTAGTGGTCGCGCGGTTCCAGACTGTAGCGTCTAGAACCGCTCGGCCACCTCGGCCGGCGAGTCAGCGCCTGCATTGCCGCCCATGGAGGCTACACCACGTGTTAGTATGGGTGTTACAGAACGGGTCGATACCTGGAACCTCAGAACCGCTCGTGCTTTTGCTCTGTAAATGTAATCATCTCATGTACTCAATATGCACTAATGTAACAATAAATCTTTAATGAATTGGGAACCTCTAAAAAGCTGTACCAATTTTTTACGGTAGCATTTCACGTTCACAATGTACGATAAATGGAGAAAACCTAAAGCGGGATGGCCGAACTGTGAACTGAACCGCTACCTCACCTCTATCAGTGGAATTCTCCAGTTGGAATCAATCTCAGATGAAGGTAGACCCTCACATATGAGCAGAACAACACATCGCCTGTCAATCAAACGGATTAATTGCACAGAAATTTTCCAGTAATTAAGTGTATATTCTTATGGGCCAGAGGGTTTTGCGTTTCAGGAGAATACGAAAACGATGAGGAATGAGCCAAAATCCTCAGCCTCGCAAGCTTGTAATGATTTGATCCGGTCATTATCCGCGTTCTCCGGTCAAGATGAAGAGTCAGTCGAGTTTCTAGTGGTGAATAACGGCGTGGTAGGGGCGGCCGGGGAAAGAAGTAATCAAAGAACAAGATGTCACAAGAAAAATAGCAGTGAAGCTTATTCATTGCTGATAGTGTTTACTAAGTGTACGAAATAATATTCTCCACCACTGAAATCAGAACTGATATCCCCATTAAATACTACAACCATAAATATGTTTATTGTGTTTGACAAAAATTTTCACTCGTTATTTGAGCCCTTTCACTACATACAAGTTTTTTACATTACGGTAAGTTTCTGACGTCTCTGGCTAATCGTTGACAGCTGTAATCTCGTGAATTAACAAAAAAAAAAAAAAAATAGTGTTGGAATATGTCTGATGTGACTCTGCACCCAGTTCTTCATTATACAAATAATCTTTGCCCCATCTCTTTCGAAATAACTGAAGTTAACTTTATGTAAAGGATTCGTGCTCTGATTTTAAGTAACAACAGTTAATATTGAAGACAATGCCACACGTCCTAAGGCCGCTGAGGCGTTAGTGCCTCGTTGTCGAATGTTTGTGCAATGCAGCGATAAATAAGGGAATTTAAACAGAGAGGTTGCTAATGTTCTTGTTCGGTCTAAATAGATATTGATTCTTATCGGATATTGCCATTACGTTCCTTATGATATTAAAAGTCTCTTACATCTGGTGAGACACGTTCTATCGCGTAGAAACTTGCATATGATATATGCAAAGTTTAAAATCCGCTTATGGATATGAAAATAAATAAAGTTTATTGACTTAAATTCATAAATGAGTGGAGACCTCTAGTCATTATTAAACAGCATTTACCGCCTGTCGTACTTTTGTAAAATATGTCTCTACACATTTTTCTGGAGGTACGAGACTCTTCCGACGAGAAAGATGAGAAACTGCTAGCCAACTAGAGGCGCTACGTGAGCATGTGTCACGCGCAGAAGTTGAAATTTCACTGCAAGCACTCGTTCTCTCTGTTCCTCCGGGTCTGTGGCAGGCAGAAGGGCTACGAGCGTAGATGCGTTTTTTCTTACCTTATCCACAGAGAAAAGATAACACGGCATGTTACTTACAAGACGTTCATCCTTAAGGAAAGGGTGCGTCCAGATAGCGTAGTTCGTTTCGATATTTTTTTCCAGAAATGCAAATACCTTCAAGTAACTAACGCTTTAGAGTTACTGCTCAGGTTGCATTCGCCTTCTCTTTAAGTGGACGCATTTTTAGGATAAGCATCATTTTTATCAAAGTTTTCATCTCTCGTTTCCAAAGTTTGGTATGAGGAAGCCCTATGCGATGATTATCGTCCACTCAAAAACAGATATAATTTTAGAATCGGCTCTTGTATGAATTAAAATGTCACCGAATGCACAAAAGTCTTCCAGTCTCTTAATCATACCTTAATTATACGAGGGTGGTTTGAGAAGTTCTCGGAATCACCACGAGAGGTCAGCACTAGCTCAACGAGTTGTTCACGTAATATTCAATGGACTGTTGCCTGTACCACGTGCCACGTCAGTGCTCTTGGAAGAGAGCTGTGTAAGGGACGTGGCTCTGTTCTTGTTCCAGCGTAGTGATTTTCGAAGATGGAAAAAATCGAGATTCGAGCAGTACTTCGTAATGAAAGGTATGAAAACAAAGGGCATTCATGCCTATTTCCAGAATACACTAGGGAACTTTGCTCCTTCATATTCAACTATGGCCAAGTGGACAAATGAATTTAAATTTGGTCGGGAGAGCAGTGGTCGGCCAAGATGTTCACTACTCCAGAAATCATTGCAAAAGTGCACAAAATGGTCATGGAGGATCACCGATAGAAAGTGCGTGAAATTGCTCACACTTCCCAGATGTCGTCTGAAAGGGTATATCACATTTCAACTGAAGAATTAGAAATGAAAAAATTATCTGCATGATGGGTGTCGCGACTTTTGACGCTGGATCAAACACTCATGAGAATGGACATATCGGAACAATGTTTGGCCCGTTTTAGGAAAAACGAACAAGATTTTTTGCGCCGATTTGTGACCACGGATGATACCTGGGTGCACTACTATAGCCCAGAGAGAAAACATCAGTCAAAGCATTGGAAACATACTGATTCTCCACCACAAAAGAAAGCAAATAAATTCCTTCAGCGGGATAGGTCATGGCTTCAGTGTTCTGGGATGTGAAGGGGATACTGTTTGTAGATTATCTCCCCAATGGACAAACAATTACTGTAGAATGCTATGCTAACCTCATGGACAAATTGCAACAAAAGATATTCGAAAAAAGGCCAGTTTTAGCAAAGAAGAAAGTCAACTTCCATCAAGATAATGCGCGCCCGCATACGTGTGCCGTCGCCATGGAAAAATTACACGAACTAAGGTATGAATCGTTGCCACACCCGCCTTATTCACCTGATATGGCTCCATCAGACTTCCATTTCTTCCCACAACTGAAAATTTTTCTTGATGGGCGAAGATTCACTTCAAACGAAGAATTGATAGCCGGAATTGACAACTACTCTGCAGCCCTGGAGGAAACTCATTTTCGAGATGGGATCAAGGCACTGGAACATCGTTGGAAAAAAATGGTTAAAATGGCTCTGAGCACTATGGGAGTTAACCATTGAGGTCATCAGTCCCCTAGAACTTAGAACTACTTAAACCTAACTAACCTAAGGACATCACACACATCCATGCCCGAGGCAGGATTCGAACCTGCGACCGTAGCGGTCCCGCGTTTCCAGACTGTAGCGCCTAGAACCGCTCGGCCACACCGGCCAGCAAACATCGTTGGACCAAGTGCATTAATCTGCAAGGAGACTACATTGGAAAATAAATATAGTTTCATTGATGTAAGTACGTTTTTTCTATTTCGTTCCGAGAACCTTACAAACCACCTACGTACAAACAGATTTACCTTTAGCGGTAGTGCTAGACAATATTGGATTACACTTTTCTTCGATAAACTGTGTTAAACAGCGATAAGACACAATCACAGGGGCAGTTTTACTACTCCTGCTTAGTAAATTTTAAATGTATTTTCTTACGTCCCAGGTGCTAAATAAACACCACATAAAAGAGCCAAAATTACTGTGGTGTTGCCAGATATTCCCATGGAATGAAATTCCTAAGCAGAGCAATAAAGTCTGCGTGTTCAGTTCGGGTCTCCGCCGTAGACTTTTCGTGAAAATGTCACGATAAAATCATAACAAGTGTTTCGTATTAATACGCAATTTAACTATCGATCCCTTTAGTACAATGGTTGCACAGAGTAGTACAGACTGATGAGCCGAAACATTACGACCACTGCCCACCGCGATGTTGGATGTTGCCGGTGGCGTTGCTGGCACGTGGCGCGATAATAAAAGTATGTAAGCGCGGCAGACATGGAACGGTGGTCATCCTAGCGAAGATATGGGCTGCAAGTGGAGGAATTCACAGAGAAAAGTGACTCTGACAAAGGGCAGATTATTATTACGCACAGCCTGTGAACGAGTATCTCAAAAGGATAAAGCTGGTCGATTGTTCACGTCTACTGTCATGAGCATCTACGGAAAGAGAGAGAACGACAGTGAAAGGCGCTAAGGAGTTGGATGTCCACGACTTTTCACAGAACGTGGGGCCCGGAGGCTTGTCTGCTCTATAAAATAGGATAGAGTGTGATCTGTGGCATCCCTGACGAAAGAGCATAACTCTGGTGCACGCGCAAGTTTTTCCGGTCCAGACCATTCATCCTACATTGCTGGACATGGAAGTGTGCAGCAAACCACCCCTTCGTGTTCACATGTTGACCCAACGACATCGTCAATTACAATTGCAGTGGGCACAGGACCATCGGCATTCGACTATCGATCAATGAAAACGTGTCAGCCCTTCGGGTGAATCACATTTTTGCTACACTAGGTCGACGGTCGTCTCCACAAACGCTGTCATTGAGGTGGACGGTGGCTCGAAACGTGCAGCGCGCTGTGGACGCAGACTGGTGGGAGCAGTGGTATGCTGTGGGAGATATTCTCCCCCGCTTGCGTTGATCTTGGGTAGTAATCGAAGACATGCTTACAGCTGCGAACCACCCCCATCCCTTCATGCTTGTTATGTTTATCAATGGCGATGTCACAAAAAAATGGTTCAAATGGCTCTGAGCACTATGGGACTTAACTTCTGAGATCATCAGTCCCCTAGAACTTAGAACTACTTAAACCTAACTAACCTAAGGACATACAAACATCCATGCCCGAGGCAGGATTCGAACCTGTGACCGTAGCGATCGCTCGGTTCCAGACTGTAGCGCCTAGAACCGCTCAGCCACCCCGGCCGGCGCGATGTCACATTTTACCAATATAATTGTCTGTGTCTCGGAGCCAGAACAGTGCTATAGTGGTTTGAGGAGCATTATAGTAAACTCAGGTTGATGTTGCTTGGTTGATTTGGGGGAAGGAACCAAACAGCGAGGTCATAGGTCCCATCGGATTAGGGAGGGACGGGGAAGGAAGTCGGCTGTGCCCTTTCAAAGGAACCATCCCGGCAATTGCCTGAAGCGATTTAGTGAAATCACGGAAAACCTAAATCAGGATGGCCGGACGCGGATTTGAATCGTCGTCCTCCCGAATGCGAGTCCAGTGTGCTAACCACTGCGACACTTAGCTCGGTCACGTTGATGTCTCGGCGACCAAATTCGGCTAATGTAAATCCTATGGAGCCCATCCGGGTCGTTTGTGGGTGCCATCACTGCGTACGCAAATCAGCGGCCCGATATTGACACGAATTACATGACCTGTGCGCAGACATTAACGCCACATACCTCCACAAACCCACCAAAAACTGTAGGATCCTTGATACGCAGAATAAGTGAGGTAATTTCGTTCCAAAGACGGAAAACAAGCTATTAAGCAGGTGGTCATTATGTCTCATGAGTGTAATGGTTACAGAAAATATAATTCACAATTTGATACAGTCGCTGGCCGCTGTATGCCCTATTGGCCAGCTTCTGCAGTCTCACGCCGAGAAAGCACATAAATGGGTTGTAGGAAGGGAATGTCGGCCGTCAATGGCCGAACCAAAAAGGTTGTAAGAATTTTAATGCTGACTCTGACGAGAAAAAATGGCTCTCTGCTGCGAGTGAGGAAGATCCCAACAACTATTAACAGTGAGGAAGCAATGCAAAGAGCTGTAGCAAGAACTTGAAAGGATGATACTCGTTAAAATCTGCACCAATATAATATCTAGGCGTGAGCATACGTACACAACCGAGCCGACGAAGTTCAGTGGTTGGATATATCTGATCTGAGCCTCAGAGGTAACAGACACGAACTGACATCAAAGGCGCCTGCTTTCAACTCCAGACTCATTCTGAGAATCTACGTGCAACTCACCAAAACTGAGTCAGTCACGAGCGCGTCGCTGTGGATAAAGCTGGAGGCGGAAGCAAGTCGTATCTCGCCTCCTGCTCGCACGCCACAACTATACGATTAACTTCCATTCCGATGTATCGTTACAATAAAGACATTAGAAAAGGCATACTCATGAACCAGGCAATTAATTTTAGTCAAAGTGCTCTCAAGTAAAATGGTGCTGTATACATCACACAAAGAGTGCAGTGTGATGTTAAGATGTCGTGAGTGCTTCAAACAGATTCTTCTGATTTCAGGAGAGTATATTTTGAACATCAATCAAAATGGAAACTTCGAACGCTGGTGATATTTTTTTTCGAAAGAATGATACAAATTCACAACGGTATAACTATGACATGAATATCTACATCTACATCTACATCTACATCTATACTCCGCGAGCCACCTTACGGTGTGTGGCGGAGGGTACTTATTGTACCACTATCTGATCCCCCCTTCCCTGTTCCATTCACGAATTGTGCGTGGGAAGAACGACTGCTTGTAAGTCTCCGTATTTGCTCTAATTTCTCGGATCTTTTCGTTGTGATCATTACGCGAGATATATGTGGGCGGTAGTAATATGTTGCCCATCTCTTCCCGGAATGTGCTCTCTCGTAATTTCGATAATAAACCTCTCCGTATTGCGTAACGCCTTTCTTGAAGTGTCCGCCACTGGAGCTTGTTCAGCATCTCCGTAACGCTCTCGCGCTGACTAAATGTCCCCATGACGAATCGCGCTGCTTTTCGCTGGATCATGTCTATCTCTTCTATTAATCCAACCTGGTAAGGGTCCCATACTGATGAGCAATACTCAAGAATCGGACGAACAAGCGTTTTGTAAGCTACTTCTTTCGTCGATGAGTCACATTTTCTTAGAATTCTTCCTATGAATCTCAACCTGGCGCCTGCTTTTCCCACTATTTGTTTTATGTGATCATTCCACTTCAGATCGCTCCGGATAGTAACTCCTAAGTATTTTACGGTCGTTACCGCTTCCAATGATTTACCACCTATGGCATAATCGTACTGGAATGGATTTCTGCCCCTATGTATGCGCATTATATTACATTTATCTACAATATACACGGTTAGTCAACAAAGTTCCGAGACTGATTTTATTCCCGGCGTATAAGCGACGTCAGCGCATTAACTACGGTAGCTGCTTGAACTAATAACTGTAAGCGACACATGTACATTCGACCAGTCAGTTGTGAGCAGGCAGTGTTAAGCAGAGGAGGTGTGGCTTTAGTGTGTCAAAGTCGTGGTGTCACTAATTGCAGTGAGGCAACATTTTCAAACCAAATGCTTAAGAAATTCTCGAGAATGTTTCGAAGAAGAGAAAAGTGTGTGCAAAGTTTTTCCCACACCTTGGCTCCGTCTCAGAATCAACAACGTGTGAACTCTTGCCGGGCCTTGATTGTAATGTAAAGCGTGGACAGGCCTTTTGTGGAAAAAGATATACACGGATGACGAGACTTCGTGTTAGTAATACTATCCTATCACAAAACGACTAAGTGCCAAGATTCACGCGCAGGGCCGATACTTTGACGACGTTCAATTCAGTATGACATGTGAACTGAACAACGTCCCAAAAAAGGACTTTTATTACAGATTCACGTGGTTGTATGAAAGTTCAGTGCATTGTACTCAACTTGGGGGAGAATATGTAGCACACTCAAGCATTAACTTTTCTCTTTCTGTTATTAATCCAGTAACGAAACTTTTTCGTCGAATGGGGCACATACATCCTTGTCGTACTATTTACAATTATGTTTGGGACCAAAATTTTCATTTTCTTTTCACAAAGTTTAAACTAACCTTCCGCCGGAGGCACGAGAAACATCTATACGATAGTCAACCTCATCCCATATCTTTGTGAGCATGTCTGGAGATCTGGACTTTCGAAAAGCATTTGAGGCTGTGTCCCACTGCAGACTGTTAACGTGGATACGAGCATATGCAATAGGTTCCCAGATATGTGAGTGGCTCGAAGCCTTCTTTAGTGATGAAACCCAGTATGTTGTCCTCAACGGCGAGTGTGCATCAGAGATAAGAGTCTCTTCAAGAGGACTGTGAAAGGACCGCTATTGTTTTCTGTGTACAGAAATGACCTAGTGGACAGCAATCTGCGACTGTTTGCTGATAATACTGTGATGTTCGGTAATGTCTTGAAGTTGAGTGATTGCACGATGATACAAGATGACTTAGACAAAATGTCTAGTTGGTTTGATTAATGGTGGCTGGCTCTAAAAGTAGAAAAATGTACGTTAATGTTGATGAGTAGGAAAAAAGAAACCTGTAACGTTTGTATACAGCATTAGCAGCATCCTGCTTCACACAGCCACGTCATATTTGGGCGTAACGTTGTAAAGCGGTGTAAAACGGAATGATAATGTCAAGATTGTGGTAGGGAAGGTGAATGATCGACTTCGGTTTATTGAGAGAATATTGGGAAACTGTGCTTCATCTGTAAAGGTGACCACATATAGGATGTTGGTGCGACGTATTCTTTGGTGCTGGTCTAGTGTTTGGGGTCCGCAACAAGTCGGTTTAAAGGAAGGCATGGAAACAGTTACAGTAGGTGCTACAATTGTTACTGGTAGGTTTGAACAACAAGCAAGTATTGCGGAGATGCTTTGCAAACTCAAATGCGAATCCCTAGAGGAAAGGCGACTATTTTCGAGGAACACTATTCCGAAAATTTAGAGAACCGGAATTTGAAGCCGATTGAGAATCATTCTACTGCCACCAACATACGTTTCGTGTAAGGACAAAAAAGATAAAGTACGAGAAATTAGGGCTCTTGCGGACGAATACAGACCGTTGTTTTTCCGTCGCTCCGTTTGCAATTGCAACATGAAAGGAAATAACTAGTGGTGGTACAGGATATACTCCGCGACGCATCGTAATGTGGCTTGCGGAATATGTATGTAGATGTAGGTGTAGATACTACATTCACTGCTATTGCTGTCCACTCAGAGTAGTTGGAAGTGGAAGTACATAGACTGTGTCTTTCACAAACCCCTCAAAAACTGCATACAAAAACTACAGGTGACCTCGGAGGGTCTTGAAATTACTGATGCTATCGTCGAATGCTTTGAGGTGTACAAGGCGCAGTGCCGAAATCTCTACGAAAACCAAGCCGCGCGTTTGTAGCTTAATAGCAGCTGTTGAAACGGAGAAGGCAAATCTCCTTATGCTGCTGTTTTGTTGGTCTCTCGAATCGACGACGTTGGGCCATGGACAAGCGAGCGATCGGGCGAACTATGTGCACCAGGGAGACGTCTAGAAGCAACCGCATGAACCGACAACTTACAACTGCCGCCACTGAAAGCTTTTAGTTTCGATGCAGAAGTTGTTTCGCATTAATCTTTTCAAAACACTCAGCTTCAATTAACAAGAATCCTACATGAGTTTCATTCCTTTCCATTTACTAATTTTTCTCTTATACTCACTCTTAATCGCAACATCTGTATTGAAGTCAGTTTGTTATTGTTATCTAAAGGTTTTTGTGTGTAGACAGTAGGGTTGTAAAACTACCGTAGGCTATCGTAGACTATTATAAGTAAGTGTAGACACCCAGTTAAAATTAAGCAGAATCCTACATTACTTGTCTTCCCATCCATTTGTCAATTCTTATCATCTGCTGACAATTAATCGCAACATCTGTATTCAAGTCAATCTTTTATTGTTTTCTAAAGGTTTGTGTGTGCAGACAGTAGAGCTTTAAAACTACCGTAGCCTACCGTAGTCTATCATAAATAAGTGCAGACTACGGAAGTTTTCCCAGTGGACTTGGTCAGTAGCGCTGCTTGTATATTAGGTGTCTTGCATACATTTCTGGTGTTACTTCATTTCGATCGCTTTGAGCCGTTGAACCGTCTAGAAACGCAGTGAGGAGATATAAAGGGCCGCCTAAGATACGGAACATTAGCAGGTGATCAACGTTCTTCATCATGCGTCGTGGTTTGGATTTGTGGAAATTGTATAATACAGAGACTATCGAAAACAAGACGGAAGCCACGTGTGATTACTATAGACCATACGTATATCATAATGCAGTGGCTACTAATCAGCGTGATAACTTCCAGAACTGTAGAATCTGTCCACAATATATCAAACTTGTGCTCAGGAACCTTTACATGGATCAGGAAGAATTTCGATGACCACTTCAGAAACATTTAATGAAACAGCAATTTCTGCTAATTCTGCGACTTCATCTGATGTGGAAGCTAGTCTCTCGAACGCCATATCATCAGTTTTATGGGGCACTTCTGCAACAGTTCCTAACAGACATAGACGAAGTCTTCACGAGACCTGTTTATGCTTCAAGAGCTCGTTATTGATGTCAGAGACCCAAAACTGGAGGAAGCTTTTCATTTAATTCGTTCTGGCAATGAGCCGTCTAACCATCATGCTATCGGTGTCAGGTTGCTCAACGCTGAATACCAACATGTTAATGAGTTCACGCGCTTGTCAAAGATAAGAGTAAACGTTTGCTCTCGCTGATGGATGACAGATGTCTCTTGACGCCAAATGATTAATTTCATTGTCACGAAACCAGAACCAAATTTTCTTCAAGACTATTCGTCCTGGTGAGTGCAGAGGAACGGCACAATATAAAACACACGATGGACTAACACTGAACGATGTGCGATTGCAATCATGTGTAAAACAAACAAACAAAGAAAAGAAACTAAGAGAAGTCATCGGCTCCCAGTTTCTCTCTTACATATTCAGTTATGTTTCTTTCCCTACCAATGCTACCAATACTACCGGTAGTATCACCGTTTACTATGTCATTTATGTACTGCACCTAAACAAAAAAAATGTTCAAATGTGTGTGAATTTCTAAGGGCCATCGGTCAGTAGACTTACACACTACTTAAACTAACTTAAACTAACTTATGCTAAGAACAACACACACACACCCATGCACGAGGGAGGACTCGAACCTCCGAAGGGAGGGGGCACCAAAACAAGCTAATCGTAATTTTTGTAAAGTGCAACTCTAGCTGACGGACATCACTTTATCCATCTTATTCGTTTGTAATTTCTAGAACGGAATAGCCTATCGTCCACTGGTTACATTAACTGTCATATACTGTTCATACAGATGAATATCCAAGACTGAAAATATGCCGACAGTTGCATTATAACCTGCAGATTTAAGGGTTTATCTGAAAAAGCGTCTTCTTAGATTATGCTTCTCTTTTCATTGAAGACATGGACCCGAACATCGACCCTGTTTTACGTTTCTAGCACTCTCAGACGTTCCTTAGATTACATTTTTTCCCGAAATCGCTGAGAAAGGGGCCATAAAATGTTTCAGCATTATAAACACAAAAAAAATTATAGACGGAGCACAGAACAGCTAAGCAGTGGGTGGCGCAGCACGTGGCCGGTGCCTCCCGCGGCGAGAAGCCATCTGTTGAGCTGTTATCGCCCGGAAGCACGTCTACCTTTTACAGGGCACGCTGGATGGAGGCGGCGCTGCTGCTCACAAATCCCAGTTATCTGGCCGCAGCACGCGCCTGCTCCGGTCGCATTTCACAAGTGCCCGCCAACGTTCCATTGGTGGACTTCGCCGTCACGGGAAGCCCATTATTAATCTCACTTGTGTGTGCAGTGTCGAAAGACACGGGGGGGGGGGGGGGGGGGGGGCACTGGCTGCTCCAGAATTGTAAGGTGGCAGGCAATGGGCACCTTTTGTTTTACCACGTACGCTATCTGATAAAAAGTATCCGGACTCTCATATTTAATGCGGAATTGACCACTAGATGTCACGAGAGGTGGACATGCCAGCGTAAAAGGAGGCGGGGAGCATAGTCTTGCCCATAAAGAATCAGCAAAGTAGAATAAGTAGGTCAGGAGAGCTCAGTAACTTCTAACATGGACTAGTCGCTGGATGTCACATGTGTAACAAATCCATTAGGGACATTTCAACCCGTGTAATTCTATGCAAGGCACCTGCCGATGATGTGATTGTGAAGTGGGAACGCGAAGGAACGACCACAGCTAAAACGAGAACACACAGACCTCACACATACTCTATGTGATCAAAAGTATCCGGGCACTTGGCTGAAAATGACTTCCAAATTCGTGGCGCCCTCCATCGGTAATGCTGGAATTCAGTATGGTGTTGGCCCACCCTTAGCCCTGATGACAGCTTCCAGTCTCGCTGGCATACGTTCAATCAGGTGCTGGAAGGTTTCTTGAGGAATGGCAGCCCATTCTGCATGGAGTGCTGCACTGAGGAGAGGTATCGATGTCGGTCGGTGAGGCCTGGTACGAAGTCGGCGTTCCAAAACATCCCAGAGGTGTTCTATAGGATTCAGTTCAGGACTCTGTGCAGGCCAGTCCATTACAGGGATGTTATTGTCGTGTAACCACTCCGCCACAGACAATGCATTATGAACAGGTGCTCGATCGTGTTGAAAGATGCAATCGCCATCTTCGAATTGCTCTTCAACAGTGGGAAGCAAGAAGGTGCTTAAAACATCAATGTAGGCCTATGCTGTGACAGTGCCACGCAAAACAACAAAGAGTTCAAGCCCCCTCAATGGAAAAACACGACCACACCATAACACCACCGCCTCCGAATTTTACTTTTGGCAGTACACACGCTGGCAGATGACGTTTACCTGGTATTTGCCATACCCACACCCAGCCATCGTATCCCGAGGCGTCGTTTGGCATTTACCGGCGTGATGTATGGCTTATGAGAAGCCGCTCGACCATGAAATCCAAGTTGTCTCACCTCCCGCCTAACTGTCATAATACTTGTAGTGGATCCTGATGCAGTTTGGAATTCCTGTGTGATGGTCTGGATAGATGTCTACCTATTACACATTATGAGCCTTTTCAACTGTCGGTGGTCTCTGTAAGTCAACAGACGAGGTCGGCTTCTACGTTTTTGTACTGTACGTGCCCCTTCACGTTTCCATTTCACTATCACATCCTAAACAGTGGATCTAGGAATGTTTAGGAGTGTGGAAATCTAGGGTACAGGCGTATGACACAAGTGACACGCATCATCTGATCACGTTCGAAGGCCGTGAGTTCCGCGGAGCGCCCCATTCTGCTCTCTCACTATGTCTAATGACTACTGAGTTAGCTGATATGGAGTACCCTGCAGTAGGTGGCAGCACAATGCACTTAATATGGAAAACGTATGTTTCTGGGGGTGTCCGGATACTTTTGGTAATATAGTGTATACAGGGACCATCTAGGATTTCGGAAGCTGGTTGTAAAAATCTGCGTGAAATCGAAGGAATCACTCGTGACCTATAAACTGCAACCAGAAGTTCAGGTAGCACAGCGACTGGGTGTAAGGACGTAAAAAGAATGGGCTACAATTATCGAGCAGCTCCTCATAACCAACACATTTCTGTAGTCACTGTACAATGGATGACTGAAAACAATGATATGTAGTGACGAATCCGGTGGAAGAGTTTGGGTTTGACGAATGCCTGGAGAACGTTAGCTGCCGTCATGTGCAGTGACAAAAGTGAGGTACTGATGAAGTGGTGTTAAGGTATGGCTGTGTTTTTCGTGATTAGGATCTTACCTCCTTATTGCGCTTTACGAAACACTAAATGCGGAAGGATACGAACACATTTTATTCCATTCTGGATTGCTACAATGGAGAAGATAATTGTATCAACATGACACTGCACCCTATTATAAATCAGCGTCTGTAAGACAGTGGTTTGTGGACAGTAACATTTCTGAATTGGAGTGGCCTCACCAAAGTTCAACTTGACCCCAGCGGAACCCATTTGGGATGAGTTAGAATGTCTACTTCGTTCCAGGCCACAGCGTCTGATATCATTACCTTCTCTGGTTTCTGTTCTTTTGAATGAATGAGCTGCCATTCCTCCACAGACACCCAGACACCTCACTGGAAGTGTCCCCAGCAGATTTCGAGCAGTCATAAAGGTGAAGGGTGGACACACCTCACATTCATGTCATCTAATATGTGTCTGGATACTTTTGATCAGATAGCGTAGACTCATGTCACGAATTAAGGTAATTTCAGAGCCACGGTTTCATGAAGCCCCTGCGCAGAACTGAAATATTGCAGAGCAAATCAGAAACGGGTGAGATACATACAGACTTTCACAACTTTTTCTCTTTTAAAAGAATGAATTATTCCTTTATCTCTGAAGGATACCGCAGCACATTTATCACCGCAAACTTCAGAGACCAATAGAGGGCGTATTGTGAGATTCACTATCATAAACTCGATATTTTAATATAAGGCAGAGGAATGCCGAAGATTACACACTTTGAGATATTTTGCATTCAGACAAAAAAAAAAAAATCATTTTTTCGCATATTAACAATTCTATTGATGTTAATACTCTGCCATACTAACTTTACGCAGTTTTTTTTATCAAATTCGAAGGTAATGTAAGTCCAACGTAGGGCAGAGGAAAGCGTAGTGAGTTCATGAAATATAATATTTTATGCTTAAGTGGAGTATTAAATGTCAGTTCACGCTTCAGTTGAAAAATTGTCCAGCTGAAAGTTTTAGGTATATAACTACGCCGCCTTTTTCCACACGATGTTCGTGCTGTAAAGATTATATACTGTAGTACCATCTCCGTTATTTCCACACTATAACCGGAAAATATTTTTTTTTTGCTTACGTAATGTAATAAAAAATAAACATGTACAAAATGACTGACTAACATCAACAGTAAGAAACATTTTTTTAGTATCTGATATATTGCAAACACTAGAAACAGTGTCACTACCTAGTTATTCAGCAAAAATAATAAGTGGTGAGAAAGCCGTTGTGAAGTATTGGATTAGCAGCCGCAGGCTGGTAGCCGCTGTGTGGTGACGTGTGGGTCAGAATAAACAAGCACCTAAGGGGATTGCGAGACGCGGCCAGCCGCGCAGAGCGGAAAACTGCAGCGTGCAGCGCTAATAACCGTAGCAAGCGGCTCGATGTCACCACACCAGAGAAGCCCCTTCTTTCCGGAGCTATGTGGCTCCAGATGTCTACGTGCCCCTCACGCGGTTCCCTTAGATTTGAAGAACAGTTGCTATTCACAATATACATAAATGATCTTGTGGATGACATCGGAAGTTCACTGAGGCTTTTTGCGGATGATGCTGTGGTATATCGAGAGGTTGTAACAATGGAAAATTGTACTGAAATGCAGGAGGATCTGCAGCGAATTGACGCATGGTGCAGGGAATGGCAATTGAATCTCAATGTAGACAAGTGTAATGTGCTGCGAATACATTGAAAGATAGATCCCTTATCATTTAGCTACAAAATAGCAGGTCAGCAACTGGAAGCAGTTAATTCCATGGGAGTAGGCATTAGGAGTGATTTAAAATGGAATGATCATATAAAGTTGATCGTCGGTAAAGCAGATGCCAGGCTGAGATTCATTGGAAGAATCCTAAGGAAATGCAATCCGAAAACAAAGGAAGTAGATTACAGTACGCTTGTTCGCCCACTGCTTGAATACTGCTCAGCAGTGTGGGATCCGTACGAGGTAGGCTTGATAGAAGAGATAGAGAAGATCCAACGGAGAGCAGCGCGCTTCGTTACAGGATCATTTAGTAGTCGCTAAAGTGTTACGGAGATGATAGATGAACTCCAGTGGAAGACTCTGCAGGAGAGACGCTCAGTAGCTCGGTACGGGCTTTTGTCAAAGTTTCGAGAACATACCTTCACCGAAGAGTCAAGCAATATATTGCTCCCTCCTACGTATATCTCGCGAAGAGACTATGAAGATAAAATCAGAGAGATTAGAGCCCACACAGAAGCATACCGACAATCCTTCTTTCCACGAACAATACGAGACTGGAATAGAGGGGAGAACCGATAGAGGTACTCAAGGTACCCTCCGCCACACACCGTCAGGTGGCTTGCGGAGTATGGATGTATATGTAGATGTAGATGTAGATATAGATGTGGATGTATATGTAGATGTAGATGTAGATGTGGATGTATATGTAGATGTAGATGTAGAAAGTGAAATTATAAAAACGCATAAATTAATAGCAGACTACCAATATTGCTGTCAACTGGTCTTCTACAAAGTTTTACTGTGTTACGTGAAATGACATAGGTGACAGTTAGAAGTTACACAACAATCTCGTTAGCGCCTAAGCCGCATTGAAAACAATTAAAACGGTACTTCAGAGACACTCTCCGCCGTGTCGTGTGCGTATTGATGGTGTCACGGCGGCTCGCAAATTTGGTGTTAATAATTGCAGGAAGAGGAGCAGTGGGTGGCGGCGTCTTTGTGCTGCGGCATTGTGTGCGGAGCGCTTGAGGCTGGGTGGCCGAGAACAATGGCGCTCCCGCCTGCTCCCGGCCGCGTCTGTACACGTACGTGCACTCTCTCTCAAAGGCCGCCTGTCCTGTCCACCAAGACACGACCCAACCACTGCTAACACTGCCTCCGAGTCGATGATACGCTTAGCCTTTCACACTGTCCGGCGTTTTCGTCCACTTCACACTAGTTGAAATACGCACATTTCACACTAATTTGAAAGACAAGGAACTCCAGCTGCACAATCGTGAATTAGTAGTTATCACAGTGATGTGATTCTCACTCTTGTCGGCGTGGAAGATTTGACAGAAATAATCCACTCTTTCGGAAAAGTAATTTTCAATTGTATCTTCATGCGATGTCCAGATGGCTACACGGTTTATTACAGTGCTGTCAACACCAACACATTAGTCGGCGTAATACATGACAGCAGTGTTTGATAAGTACGGGTCCAAGGCGCTGTAACTTTCTTGGGTGTAGTCATTTTCCTGCATAGGTGGTTGCTTTGTTTTGAAATAAACATTTTCTTCCGCAGTCTAACGATTAACCCTCTTGGGTATTATAAAGATAAAACATCACAGTAAAACTTGCAATGCATATAGCACTACGTTTTGGCAAATGGTTCAAATGGCTCTGAGCACTATGGGACTTAACTGCTGTGTTCATCAGTCCCCTAGAACTTAGAACTACATAAACCTAACTAACCTAACGACTACACACACATCCATGCCCGTAGCGGTCGCGCGACTCCAGACTGTAGCGCCTAGAACCGCTCGGCCACTCCGGCCGGCTGCACGACGTTTTCCACACATCCTAATACGTGATATACGTGATATCGTCCGCGTTTTGGATATCCGTAATGGATACAGAAAATACTGTCTCGGACGTGAAGCCCATACATAAAACTGAGAAAAAAACAACAAAAAACCCGCTTTACGATTTAAATATTTTTTCATCTCATATATGCACTACACAGCTGCGATAGTTACGCCCGTACCCACTATAATTGTGCGAAACCCTTGTGTGTGTGTATTAAACCGGAGTCCTAGCAACGACGGAGAGGCTTCGTCCCGCCGTAGACCTCAGTGGTTCACAACCCCACAGCCGGCCACAGCAATCCACCCACCCCACCGCCGCCCCACACCGAACTCAGGGTTATTGTGCGGTTCGGCCCCCAGTAGAACCCCCCCCCCCCCTCCTTTCCCCCTGGAACGTCTCACACGAGACAAGTGTAACCCCAAATATTTGCGTGGTAGAATGATTATGGTGTACACATACGTGGAGACAGTGTTTGCGCAGCAATCGCCGATGTAGTGTAACTGAGGCAGAATAAGGGAAACCAGCCTGCATTTTCCGCCTTAAAAAACGTTCACAGGTTGGCCGGCACACAGGACCTCGACGCTAATCCGCCAGGCGAATTCGTGCTGGGGACTGGCACGCCTTCCCGCTCGGAAAGCAGAGCGTCAAAAGACCGCTCGGCTAGCTGGGCGGGCGCGAAACCCTTACTAGGGATGGTTTTACTTGTTGCCTCCACCACACAAATGTGTGGAGTGTCTCATGCTATCTGTATTAAAATTTATGATGTCATTAATTTGACAACGGCCAAGGAGGGGGAATTAGATAATCGCTAGATTATGAAATAATGTTTATTTCAAAATAAAACAACGGCAACTAACACATGAGACATTACTGTCACCATCTCCTTCAACTGTCTGCTGATTCCTCTAGTCTTGTGGCGAGCCTATTTAAGCTTTGGCATGAGACCAGCCTGCAACGGCTTTGCCGCAGTGGCTACACGGGTTCCCGTGCGATTATCGAAGTTAAGCGCTGCCGGGCGTGGTCGGCACTTGGATGGGTGACCATCTAGGCCGCCAGGCGCTGTTGCCATTTTTCGCGGTGCACTCAGCCTCATGATGCCAATTGAGGAGCTACTCGACTGAATAGTAGCGGTTCGGTCAAGAATACCATCATAACGACCGGGATAGCGGTATGCTGCCCCACTCCCCTGCTATCCGCATCCTCCACTGAGGATGATACGGCGGTCGGATGGTCCCGGTAGGCCACTCGTGGCCTGAAGACGGAGTGCTTTATGAGACCAGCCAGAGTAACTTTAAAATTGACATAAAATAGAATAACATTTTCATAAACAATTCCATCTATAAGTCTGAAGTGCATTAATTGGGCCTATATAGGACATGACATCAACTTATAAGACTCTTTTAATTTATTAAGCCGGCAATAATGAAAAAATAAATACATCATTATTCCTGCCTTAAATTGATAATAGTAAGTATGTATTGAGGTATCAAGTTTCATGATAAAAATGAAGATCATTCTGTGTCTCCTTAATGAACACAGTCAAGATACGTTACCACTAACGGAAAATGTACTGATGTGAAGTGTTCATGAAATAACTAACATGAACGAATTTATGTAGTGTGGATATCGTGTCTGACCGTTTTGAGGACGTGTTTAGTTGCCCACACAAATTGCAATGTATGGTGATATTTAAACGTCTTCATAAAATTGACAATACTCCACTATAAATCTTTTTGTAGAGTGACGAATATGCCCATTCTCATTCGAACAATGTGTTATCTTCGATTCCTACTACCTCAGTAACTTTGAAGAGACGCAGCATCCTACAGGAAATCTATCCAAATTAAGGATATTAATCAGTGAAAATTGTCGTCGTTTATATCTACATAAGCAAGGATCTGTGACTTTCATTTGTATTATATCGCTGAGAAATTTAGTCGATTGTTTCTATGTTGCCACGCGGGATTAGCCGAGCGGTCTAGAGCGCTGCAGTCATGGACTGAGCGGCTGGTCCCGGCGGAGGTTCGAGTCCTCCCTCGGGCATGGGTGTGTGTGTTTGTCCTTGGGTTATTTAGGTTATGTAGTGTGTAAGCTTAGGGACTGATGACCTAAGTAGTTAAGTCCCATAAGATTTCACACACATTTGAACATTTTTGATTGTTTCTATTGCCTTGACACTCCAAGTTATATTTCATATTTATGTAATATTTACGATGTTAATTTTTTTGCAAATAACTCGGATGGAAGAGTGTTCATTTGCCAGAAGATAGGTCAATATTATATTAAGTCCATCAGGATTCTGTCAAACTAGGCTGAGCCTCCTAAACCCAACTCAGTCTTTTGATACATCACCCTCTCTTCTCAGCAGTTTTGCGAACATCTTGTAATCTACGTGATTTGCACAGCTGGTTGCAGTCTCGACCCAATGACTTATGCTGCAATGAAAACTATATGTAATCGTCCTTTGTAGAATACTCCTTTTATGCTTGACCACATGTAACCCAGGGTAAAATAAACGCAAAACTGGATATGAAATGATAATATGGTTCCTTTTGAAACTTCCTGGCAGATTAAAACCATGTGCCGGACCGAGACTCGAACTCGGGATCTTTGCCTTTCGCTGGCAAGTGCTCTACTAGCTTTTTTTTTCCTCATTTTGTTCGGTATTGTTCGTGTCGTTTGGTCTGGGCGGACCTAACAAGATATCCGTTCAAGTTGATCCTTGATTCCTTTACTCAGTTTTTTATTGCAGAGGGCGAACAGCCCTCTGACCGAACACGCTGAGCTACCGTGTCGGAGCATCTGAGCTACCCAAGCACCACTCACACATGACCCGTCCTCACAGTTTCAATTCCGCCAGTACCTCGTCTCCTACCTTCCAGACTTCACAGAAGATCACCGAGCGAGGTGGCGCAGTGGTTAGCACACTGGACTCGCATTCGGGAGGACGACGGTTCAATCCCGGGTCCGGCCATCCTGATTTAGGTTTTCCGTGATTTCCCTAAATCGCTTCAGGCAAATACCGGGATGGTTCCTTAGAAAGGGCACGGCCGATTTCCTTCCCCATCCTTCCCTAATCCGAGCTTGTGCTCCGTCTCTAATGACCTCGTTGTCGACGAGACGTTAAACAGTAATCTCCTCCTCCTCCTCACAGAAGATCTTCTGGGAACCTTGCAGAACTAGCACTCCTGGAAGAAAGCAAGATTGGACTAGCAGAATTGAAGCTGTGAGGAGTGCTCGTGAGTCGTGCTAGGGTAGCTCAGATGGGAGAACACTTGCCCGCAAAAGGCAGAGGTCCCGAGTTCGAGTCTCGGTCCTGCATATAGTTTTAATCTGCCAGGAAGTTTCATAGCAGGGCACACACCACTGCAGAGTGAAAATCTCATTACGGTTCCAGATACTGGCAGAAGTAAAGCTGTGAGGACCGGGCGTGAGTCGTGCTTCGGTAGCTCAGATGGTAGAGCACTTGCCCACGAAAGGCAAAGGTCCCGAGTTCGAGTTTCGGTCGGGTACACAGTTTTAATCTGCCAGGAAGTTTCATTATGGTTCCTTTTCTTCTAAGTCTTGTTCTGTTTTCTGAGACACAACTCGACAGCACCATGTGAGTCTCGCATGCCATCGTGCGTTTTGGGGGTTAATAGTGATTAAATGAAAGGGAAGATATTACGAAGTTTTGGTATGCAATCATCAAAGATCTTAATTGTTACAAATTGAAGATTATGCCACCAGAAACTGGTTGCTCGTCGACGTTCTAGAGACATGACATATATCTTTCCTCAGGAATATTTTTTGCATTATATTTGTATATAACAACGCCAGACATGACGTTCCCACGAAGGGTACCACTTTCTTCGCAAGCTCGGTGCCTTTAACTTCTTTCCAAACCAGCCTTTTCTCGGGACACGCCTGAGTGTAACATATTCGTCTCTATGCTGCGATACTGCGAAGTGAGACGTATTCTGCAAGAGAACAATTTATCACAGTACAAGGATGAGATTATCATTTTTTTCAAATGTTCTGGTAACAAGGCTGAGTGAATGGCTCTCTGTACTCATTACTGAGCGTGGTGAAAATGTGAGGTTTCCCATACTGTTTTCTTTTACTTTTTCGAAAGTTCCTCTTCAACCTGTGTTGACAGTGGATTACTAGGACTACAGTACGACTCCGAAGAAATATTGTACAGTGTATTATTACGTTTATGTTATTGTGAGTGAGCGTCGAAATAACTGAAAGTAATGAGTGAAGCCTGTTGCTCGCAAATAGCACCAAAGAGGGAGCTATGCTCATCGTCTCTGATCTCCATCAAAAGGTTCACATTCCACGGACACACTAGTCTTTGTGGAGACATAAATTTCAATCCAGAACGTTCGTGCACAGTCTGGTAACGCGTTAACCTATACTTCTCCAGCCAGCTTAATTTCGATTTTTTTTTCATTGACAGAACAGTAACCGGGCTAGATGCCAGCTCACTGGCATTTTTTCTCAACAGTAGCTCTAGATATGGGTTCCAGTAGCGGATGAAAAGGAAATATTTGTTATCCTTGGAACAGAGATGCAAAACCTTTGTGTAAAAAGTTCGCAAACGTGCAAGTGCACATCCGTCGCAAAGATGCCATAATCTTATTTATGGAAAAAATATGTATCCAGATAGCAGAATATTCGATAGCATTTTGTAAGATGTAAAAGTAACTTAGCAGAACAATGTTGACAACAAGATCCCAGGCGCTGTTCAGCCATACAAAATGAAGGGTTTTGTTTATTAGCGTAGACTTATAACTTTTCCTTCTGAAAGCGGGAATACTCAGTGGCGTCCCACACATCACTTCAAGGCGTTATAGCGATATATTTAGAACTCACATTGCAAAAGATTTTGTTGACGGAACCAACAGTGAAATTTATTAGTAGATAAACTAATTTGGAAACATAACCCTCCTTCCGTGAAATGTTGAATCCGATATTCTCGAAAGACGTGCTTAACGCGAGACGAATTCAGTGCCCTTAAGCCGTTATTCGATAAATTACATTTCGTGGAACATGACTACTAGTTGTGTTCTCTTTATCTCCATCCGGGCAGATAGAATCTTACGCTTGCGGCGCTTATCAGGTGATCAATTCCCCGACCTATTTATCCGCGCAAGTAGAGGCTCAAAGGAAGAGGGGTGGACCAGTAATGGATTGCGGTGTCTGCTGACTTTCATAATCCCTTTTGACACCCGATGGGCCGTTATATCGGATAACGAGAGCGACGGAAGCTCTCTGCCATTATCATTGTTGATGGAATTACGATCTTCTTTCTGCCGCCACGAAAAAGCAATATTAACAGATTTAAAGATTCTGTTTTTTGTTTCGTTTATTTAAGCTCCAAGAAAAACCGTGTACGATACCATTCCCACGACCTACTTATTTACAAACTATGTGGGTCCTTGTGGAAAGACTTATATGCTGCACGTGTTCCACAATATGAACAAAATGTCATACGCTGCAGGAATTCGTTCACAGTACGTCAACGCTACTAGCCATCAAAGCACTTCGCTCATAATGCACACACACACACACACACACACACACACACACACACACACACACACAGCATACGTGAAAGTAGCCCTCAAACCCTGTTGATACCACCTCGTCCATGTTCTTTTTTTCATATTTACTCCAGAAATTCTGTTTGCAATTATAAGCCATCACTTGCCATAAGAACGTCTCTACTCATTAATGCTCAAATTTTGACAGTTGACTGAAGGAAGAAATAGTCGAGATTGACTTCTCGTCCATATCGAGTGGACAGACGCGTCACTACATCGCAAAGGACAAGGGCGCGGTAACACTCAGCTTTGGCCTCCGTTATGGGAACTATCTAGACACTTGCACCATGTGATACAGGGAAACCAAGGTTACGAAAATCGTGATAATGAAATGGTAAGAGTTCAATACCTACAAGATTTACAACTTCGCTTGCTATTTCCTGTTTGAAAATGATAATACTTGCTTTTTAGGCCTTGACAGCAATTAAGTCTTGCGTTCAGTGTTAACTTTCAACACTAAACGGTTTATACAAGGAGAAGTCAAATGAAAACGAGACAGACAAAAAAATGTAAGTAAACTGTTTATTGTTTCAAAAGTAATAGCCGTAATTGTTAATACATTCATCACACTGTGAGACTAGACGGCCAGTGCCTTCATGGAAAAATGTTTGCAGTTGCCACAGAACTATGATTTACCAAGACGTCCACCTATTCGTCCGTAGCAAACCGACGGCCACTAATGTCTTTCTTCAGGGCCCCAAAACTACGTGAATCGCATGATAAGAGATCGGAATTGTATGGAGGCCTTCCAAGCGAAACTTCTACATCGTAATCGGAACAGCCTGCCAACAAAATGCACGCACACATGTTGCCAACGTTGTTTCGACTACGCTGCAAAAGTTTCATTGGTAACCGCTTACACATCCTCCATACAGTCCCGATCCCTCCCCATACAATTTTCATATTTTTGGAGCCCTGAAGAAAGACATTTGTGGCCGTCGATTTGCTTGGGACGAAGAAATGCCTAGACATAATCATGGTTCCGTAGGCAACCGCAAACATTTTTCCGTGAAGGCATTGGTCATAGTGGGATAAATGTATTAATAGTTACGGTGATTACTTCAGAAATAATAAACAGTTTATTTTTTACATCTGTCTCGATTTCAATTGACTGTTCCTTATACACACATCGAAAAATGTTTTGCGTCATCCCAGTTCCCCGAGTTCCTGAAGACATATGTAGACTGTGGATACTGTATCACAGCCCCAAGAAACGAGCCGCTTTCCAGGCCTTCTCCATAGCGGAAGTAGAAAGTACTGTTAAGCAACTGAAATTCGGTAAGGCTGCTGGCCCCGACAACATCTATAATGAATTTATTAAGAACATGGGCTCACACTGCATACGCTGGCTCACATCGCTCTTCACTTACATACTCAAAGGGAACAAACTTCGCAGACAATTCAAACTGTCGAAAGTTTTGGCCACTCTCGACCCTGGCAAACCTGAAGACAGCCCTGAAAGCTACCGCCCTATAGCACTCCTCAGTTGTACATTCAAACCTTTGGAACGAGTCCTCCTAACCAGAATAGCACCGTTCATCGAGGCTGCTACCCCTCCTGAACAAGCTGGCTTCAGACAAGGACACAGCTGCACCGAGCAAGTTCTTGCCATAACTACCCATATTGAAGCAGGTTTTCAAGGTCATCTGAAATCAACAGCTGTCTTCATCTATCTGACAGCCGCGTATGACACTGTCTGGCGACAGGGCCTGATCTACAAGATACTGCAAGTTGTACCAAGTCGAGAAATTGTGGATCTAATATCCAGCATGCTTAGTGAAAGGCAATTTGAAGTGTTTCTAGGCAGCTCTAAAAGCCACAAACGGGTACTAAATAATGGACTACCACAGGGATCTGTTTTAGCCCCATCACTGTTCAATTTATACATCAGTGATTTACCAACCACAATATCAACTAAATTCATCTTTGCTGATGACATCGCACTGGTAGTACAGAGCAGTAATTTCGAAGATGGTGAACGAATTATTACGGAGGATCTGGAGAAGATGTCAACTTTCTTTAAGACCTGGAGATTGATCCCAAGCACATCGAAAACTGAAGTCTCTTGTTTCCATCTAGTGAATCGTGCTGCGAACTACACACCAAGAGTTCTGCTCAATGGACAAACGTGGAGGTACAATCCTTTCCCAAAATATATCGGAATCACTCCAGATAGAACCCTGAGCTACAAAGAGCACATCACCAAGCTTTCTCATAAAGTTGCTGCAAGGAACAACATACTACATACGCTCAGTGGTACCACCGGGGGAACCCCTGCTGACTGTCAGCGCTTAACTGGAATCAGTCTTGTGTACTCTGCTGCCGAGTAGTGTGCACCTGTCTGGTTGGAAAGTGTGCATGTGAAGAAGGTGGACACAAAACTTAACGACACAATGCGCTGTATTACTGGTTCCATGCCACTGGTTACCTGTACTGAGTCACATCCCTCCATTTCACTTAAGGCGGAAACAAGCACTACTAATGGAGGCCAAGAAAATCTCTGCATCACCTTCTCTACCACTGCACCAGGATTTCTGTCATCCGCCACATCAACGATTGCGATCAAGAATACCAGCAAGTGTTACTGCAGGACAACTCATCGCGTATAATTTTGATCTAAATGAAAGCTGGAAGCATGAATGGTCAACAAAAAGATTGGGAACAAGAGCCCATCACCTTGATCCCACAAAGAAGCCAAAAGGTTTTGATCTACGGAGGAATCTCAACAGGTTAAGGACTGGACATGGTTGTTGTAGGTACTTCAGGTACTGGATCCGTTCACCAATAATGTAATCAAGAAGAGCAGACAATTGAACAGTTAGTCCAAAGCTGTCCACTTCATTCATATCCTGGAATTCCCGATGACTTTTTCACTCTCACACCCAGCTTAATTAACTGGTTGAAAAACACGGACTTTAAGGTTTAATCTCGTCTAATATCATATGTATATTCTATAAAATCATTTGCCTTATATCAACTGTATATTGTATAAAATCACCATACGATTAAATTAATAAATAAGTCCCTTTGACTGATTAGAGATGCCACTAAACCCGTCCAAAGACGTAAACAAGCATGCATGAGCAGCGCCTATTAGATGGAGAAGGTCCAGTCATTCCACCAGGAAGGAGGTACACGGCTCGTGTTGTCTGTAGTTCAACCATGCCTAGACGATCAATACCGCGTTTCGATTGCGTCCGCATTGTTATTTTGTGCAAAGAAAGGCTCTCAAGGAGAAACGCGTCCAGGCGTCTTGCAGTGAACCACAGCGATGTTTCTCGGACAGGGAGGAGATAGAGAGACACAGGAACCGTCGATGACATGCCTCGCTCAGGCCGCCAAAGAGCTACTACTGCAGTGGATGACTGCTACCGACGCATTATGGCTCGGAGGAATCCTGACAGCAACGCCACCATGTTGAATAATGCTTTTCGTGCAGCAACAGGACGTGGTGTTATGACTCAAACTGTGCGCAATAGGCTGCATGACGCGCAACTTCACCCCCATCGTGCACGTCTTGTGAAAGACTTCCTTCAGGATAACGACTTCGCTCGACTAGAATGGCCAGCATGTTCTCCAGACATGAACCCTATCGAAGATGCCTGGAATAGATTGAAAACGACTGTTTATGGACGACGTAACCCACCAACCACTCTGAGGGGTCTACGCCGAATCACCGTTTAGGACTGGGACAATCTAGACGAATAGTGTCTTGATGAACTTGTGGATAGTATGCCACGATGAATACAGGCATGCATCAATGCAAGAGGACGTGCTACTGGTATCCGTGTGTACAGCAATCTGGACCACCACCTCTCAGGGTTTCGCTGTATGGTGGTACAATATGCAATGTATGGTTTTCATGAGCAATAAAAAGGGCGGAAATGATGTTTATGTTGATCTCTATTCCAATTTTCTGTACAGGTTCCGGGACTCTCGGAACCGAGGTGATGCAAAACTTTTTGATGTGTGTATTACTCGCTTGCTGTCGAATTTTGTACAGAGAGTTCACAGTCTTTGGTCTAGATGATGTATTTAATATTTTCTACTGTAAAGTTAGGTTCAGAAATGGCTTTGAGCACTATGGGACTTAAATTCTGAGGTCATCAATTCCCTAGAACTTAGAACTATTTAAATCTAACTAACCTAAGGACATCACACACATCCATGCCCGAGGAAGGATTCGAACCTGCGACCGTAGCGGTCGCACGGTTCCAGACTGGAGCGCCTAGAACCGCTCGGCCACCCCGGCCGGCTGTAAAGCTAGGCCTGTTACGATTAAAATTTATTGTTATTGTTAGAATAATGTGCCTTTCCATATAATAAAAAAATCCCTTATCTGATATGGCAGGTAACAATGTAGAATTAAATGAAACATACGTGTTAAGGGCAAAAAAATGATTTGTTCGCCGGGCACCAGTTTCTACTACATACGATCAAGCTAGATATTAATAATCACAGGATGCGGCAGTCAGCCGTGTGGGGTTATCTACACATATTGTCAATATGAAATTGTACAGAGTATGATGAACAATTTTTCGTACTTTTTGTCCAGTTCCTTTTGCATGTGGAGCAAGAGATATATTACCGTCTGTAAGTGTCTGGACGTTCGATAATAAATGGAGGCAGCAGTACTGTTGCACAGTCGAACACAAAAACCGTTTCTCTAAATTTTCCCGACATGGTCTCGTGAGAAGAACGTCATCTTCTTTCCAAAGATTTTCACCGAATTTTCCATAGAATCTCTGTTACCCTATCGTATAAGCTGCATCGACCCGTAACAGTTTTAGCAGTGTGTGTCTGAATTCTTTCGATGCCTACAGTTAGGCTTTCTTGAAAGGACTCCAAATGCTATGACAGTACTCCATAACAGGTCGCACTGGTGTCTCGTATATAGTTTCGTTTACTGATGCAAGCACGCATGGCAAGGAGACATCGCGCTAATACCTTGAGGTATTGTGAGTCCACAAGTTTCTCCAAGTATGTCACATCCAGCCAAAGTTACTCATTGATGATTAGATCACGTAGAGCCACCAAAATGATATTGAAAACACCGTCGAAAGTACGTGTTTACCACTGAAAATAACAATAATAATCAGCAGCCAGTGAGGCAAGCCATTTACACTTCATTTCGCGACTGGCAAGTAGCTCATCAGTTGAAAATTTCTGTACCTGTCACGGCATTATTATTATTATTATTATTATTATTATCAGGTGCGACTGGGTCCTATCAAATTACGCATAACTATTATGTTTCAATTTTTGGAGTTTCCAAGCAGCTCTCATTTCTTCTCGATGGATTCTTTTCCTTTCTTCAGACCACTTTGTACCTGGTCTGGTGGTGACTTCATTCTCTGGTGGTACTTCCCATTTGCCAGTTTTTGGTCTGTGTAAGTATCCCTTAAAAGTGTCTGATGGATCTATATAAGTCTTTTCTAAATTCATCTTGACCTGCTAGTTCCAGTGTAGGAGTTTTGACTTGTTCTGTCCACATCGGAATTCTTTGTGTATCTTGATGCTGGAAGTCTGTGGATATGCCCATAAAGTTCCAGTCTTCTTTTTCTTATGGCTCCGAGCGCTATGGGACTTAACATCTGAGGTCATCAGTTCAAATGTGTGTGAAATCTTATGGGACTTAACTGCTAAGGTCATCAGTCCCTAAGCTTACACACTACTTAACCTAAATTAGCCTAAGGACAAACACACACACCCATGCCCGAGGGAGGACTCGAACCTCCGCCGGGACCAGCCGCACAGTCTATGACTGCAGCGCCTGAGACCGCTCGGCTAATCGGGCGTGGCTGAGTTCACCAGTTCCATTTTTCTTATGCCTGTCACGAGATTCGATAGGATTTCTGTTGTCCTTCGGGATAGTGTGTGTGTGTGTGTGTGTGTGTGTGTGTGTGTGTGTGTGTGTGTGTGTGTGTGTGTGTGTATTAAACTGGGGACACAGAAAAGACGAAGAGGCGTCGTCCCACCGTAACCCTCAATGGTTCACAAACCCACAACAGGCCACAGCAGTCCACCCACCCCTCCGCCGCCCCACACCAAACCCAGGATTATTGTGCGGTTCGGTCCCCAGCGTACCCCCCCGGGAACGTCTCATACCAGACGTGTATAGCCCCAAATGTTTGCGTGGTAGAGTAATGGTGGTGTACACGTAGGTGGAGACAGTGTTTGCGCAGCAATCGCCGACATAGTGTAACTGAGGCGGAATAAGGGGAACCAGCCCGCATTCGCCAAGGTAGATGGAAAACCGCCTTAAAAACCATCCACAAGCTGGCCAGCACACCGGACCTCGACACTAATCGCCCGGGCGGATTCGTGCCGGGGACCGGCACGCCTTCCCACTTGGAAAACAGCGCGTTAGACCGCACACCTAACCGGGCAGTCTCTTTCGGGATAGTAGTCTGTGGTATCTTTCGTTCGTTTTGAGCCGAGTATCCTTATTAGAATTTTGTGTTCTTATTTTAGGATATCTTCCAGAACACCTTCTCTATGGAGTGTAAGCGTTTTTCCCCCGTACCAGACTTGAGCCTTGATAACTATGATACAGTACCTGGTCTTTGTGTGTATGAACATACGTTTTTGCTGTAGATGATGTAGATTTTACTGCTTCAACAATGAAATAAGTTTACCAGTCTGATGACATTAAAGCTGTCACTACAATTGCCAAACTACCCTACGCCGCCGCAAGTAAGCGTAAACTACGCAGTTTCCCTAGTAGCATTGGTCAGTTAAGATCGTAACCGCGTTACCTGTACGTTAAGTGTGTTGCATTACCTCACTTCGATCGCATTGTTTGTTTATGCGATCAGTGTCTCACCAGATTTACCTAGAAACTGAAGCGATGAACTGTTTAGAAACTCAGTGAGGGTGTATAATGTGTCGCGTAACTTCCGGAACATTTCTGAATTCAGCTGTTATTTGGAAACTGTCGACTTGTAACGTGAAACACAGGGATGTTGAAGTGAAAATAAAGAAAACAATACAAATATAGCATATAGCGCTAGGAAACGCAATTACTGGAAAAAAGATAAAGTTAGAGGAAAGCAAGACAAGAGCGTAACAAACATTGCTTCACTACTTTATAGAGCTTACATAAGACATGTTAGTGTCATTTGTAAACAATCTACAGGAAGCTCTTGCCATTGATAATGATGAAGAACTTTCTATTGAGTACAAAATAACAATAATTATATATTTTTATTATATTCGAGAATGAAAATTGTACTTGCAGCAAAAGTAATTGCTTTGGTTTCATAAAAGCACAGAAGTTACGCGATCAACGATTTCTTATTACATATAAAACGCAATTTATATTTTGTAAGGACATAAAATACGCAACGGACAAACAAGCAAACAAAGAACCAAAAACCAAAGACAAGGCGTCGGCTTCCAGTCTCTCAATCAAACATTCAATTATTTTTCTTTCCCTACCAATGCTACTAATACTACCTGTAACCCTACCATTTACTTCGTCATTTATGTAGTGTATCAAAACTACCGAACCGTAGTAGAGCGCAACTCTAGCTGTCATAGTTTGGAGCCACATGGTAGTCATAAAATGTCGTCAATCATCAAGGTGAACATCAAAGTGAATATTTAATACGGACATTGTTCATAATAACCGAAATTATAAATAGTGGGTCGTATTGAATTTGAAAATAGTTTGTATTCACTATCTTATAATTTCACAGTAGGGTTACACGTCTTCGATAGATGCTTTATCTATTGTCTTTGCAGTGCTTTGTTGAGGCGTAATGTTAAATTGAATTCGCGAGCTGGCAGTGTGAAAATACTGCGTAATTTCAGTGACGTGCTTTTTTTTCTTGCTGCACAATTTACAGAGGAAAACGGAGATATCAACTGAGTCTGCAACATTACCCAGCGATCGTTGCAAAGAGCAATACTGCACTATCGAAGTAATGGAAGCAACTGAGTCATTAGTAGGAGATCAGCTATAAATATGCGATGATTTTTTTCCCTCCCTCTTTTTCTGCAAAAAAGTAAGTCCTGTTTATTGCCGCAGAGAACCCGTTTTATCCGAAACAGCTTTGTAACGAGATCAGTTCATCTCAAATTACTCCGCAAGCGAAATTGCTCGCGAATCAGAAGATTTAATTTGGCGGCATCGATTTGAGAAGCCGCTGGAGGCGGTAGTTAATTTACACAAGCCGTTGCCCTCAAAAGCCGAAGGCGTCTCGCAACATATTGACGCGTCCGTCGCCATGGTAACTGGCGCTCCTCGGAGGAGCCGGGAGAATCTGCTCGTGACGTGAACGAAATCGCTGGCGAGGAGCCGCCACCCGCCACCGTCTAATTTATTATCGTCATGCGCAGGAGCGGCGAAAAATTGTTGACCTCTTTTGCTTCCACCCTCTGCCTACGTTCGCTGCCCCGAATTTTTTGAAGCTTAAATAATGCAGTCCCTCAAAGCGACGAATTTATTCGCCGTCTTCTGGCGTCGGCAAATTCGCCTAGCGTAGGTGCTAGCTTTTCACGTCATCCGTTCAGCAGCTTTAAACTAAAAGCTTAAGAAGTGCCTACAGCTTTCCGCAAAAGCTGCTCGGTAGTATTACGAAGCGTTTGGCATATTATGAGTAGAATTTTTAATTACGTACCATTCCAGACGAAAAAATAATCATTTATAGCAATCGAAGGAAAAGGAAATGTAATTCTTATAATCATTATTGTTTGCTAGAAAGTAACTGGAAGAATACGCCCCACTGCTTGTCAAAATGTAGTTACTATTGCGTTTTACAGGCCGCTTATGTTTCCGCATTAACTTTAGTCTTAATTCTATTTGAATTTCATAAAGTCTCAACAATAATTTACGCGTATGTTGCTGTACATCTTCTCTCGTAAAGTTCGAATTATTACACACTCTTTAAAAAAGAACTCCCTAGTTTTAAGTGTAAATCTAATTTCGAAATTAATGAAAAATTACATCAATGAGTACATAAAAAAGCATGTCTTCAGGCCACGAGTGGCCTACCGGGACCATCCGACCGCCGTGTCATCCTCCGAGGAGGACAGGTATAGAACGGGCCTTGGGTCAGCACACCGCACTCCCGGTCGTTATGATGGTATTCCTGACCGAAGCCGCTACTATTCGGTCGAGTAGCTCCTCAATTGGCATCACGAGGCTGAGTGCACCCCGAAAAATGGTAACAGCGTATGGCGGCTGGATGGTCACCCATCCAAGTGCCGGCCACGCCCGACAGCGCTTAACTTCGGTGATCTCAAGGGAACCGGTGTATCCACTGTTTTTTTTTTTTTAATCTCATTTTGTTTTCTTTCGTTCGTTGCATCTGCTTGGGGCGGACGTCGTAAGACATCCGTTTAAGTTCGTTGTTGATCGATTAACTCATGTTTTTTTTTTTTTTTAACAGAGGGAGCTAACCCTCTGACCGAACACGCTGAGCTACCGTGCCGGCTAAACTTCGGTGATATCAAGGGAACCGGTGTATCCACTGCGGCAATGCCGTTGCTCCAATGAGTACATATCATGAAAGAGAATTCCTTCAAGTTTTGTTTAATGTTAGTAGACTTCAACTTCGACACTCGCAAGCAGCAACAGCACAGTTGCTGTTGCTGTTGTCTTGATAAAATATCTTTACGACTAAGCCCTGTGCTCCTTCTCCGGACCCCTGTTAACTGCGTGCAAATGTAATGCACACTGATGCTTGTGTTTCAAACCTACTTCGCCGAACCCGTAGCGGCGCCTAACGGCAGGCCATGACATTATCACTAGTAACAACGCAATTCCTGCAGCGCACAGTCTGAATACCATTCCTACAAAGTTGAGTACCCATGCGGTAAAGTTTCCCGTCCACACTGCCTCAAGGTGAGACAGTTCAATTATAAGCACCCTCTATCACAAACAATGCAATTTATATGGGTCATCTAGACCTCATCCTATTTTTAATATTTTTATTACACGTACACGCCGGCCGGGGTGGCCGAGCGGTTCTAGGCGCTTCAGTCTGGAACCGCGCGACCGCTACTGTCGCAGGTTCGTATCCTGCCTCGGGCATGGGTGTGTGTGTGATGTCCTTAGGTTAGTTAGGTTTAAGTAGTTCTACGTTCTAGGGGACTGATGACCTCAGAAGTTAAGTCCCATAGTGCTCAGAGCCATTTGAACCATTTTTTATGTGGTGTCACCGCCAGACACCACACTTGCTAGGTGGTAGCTTAAATCGGCCGCGGTCCATTTAGTACATGTCGGACCCGCGTGTCGCCACTGTGATCGCAGACCGAGCGCCACCACAAGGCAGGTCTCGAGATACGGAATAGCACTCGCCCAGTTGTACGACGACTTTGCTAGCGACCACACTGACGAAGCCTTTCTCTCATTTGCCGAGAGACAGTTAGAATAGCCTTCAGCTAAGTCCATGGCTACGACCTAGCAAGGCGCCATTAACCTTACATAGCAAATGATAGTTTGATAGTTATCGTATGAAATGTCTCATCCGGAATGCTGTATTCACAACAAGGATAAATAAAAGTTAAGTATTCGAGGAGCTGCATACTTTTCTTATTAGCATTCAATACTTATCCTGTTCCAGAATTCACGCCCGTCTGCGTTAGATAGCTTCCATTTCGGCCTCCTCTATCTACAAGGTGTTGGCACATTTACCAACACATCATTTTACACGGACACTAGAGTTTCAGAACATTTTATTCGGAGGTACAGCATCCAGGTCATTTCTCTGCTGAGACCAATAGGTTTTCAAAATTCATGTAGCATATGGTGGAAGGTGAAATAGAAAAGGAAAGTGCTGTCATACAGAAAGCCACTGAGCAGAAATGTGTGCTGCATAGACATTCATAGGACATTAAAACTCACAACATTGTGAGTTGCAAGCCGGCACATGCGACGTAACAGCATGCCCTTTGTGTTGCTGATGGAAATGGCCAACCTTTTTGAGGAGGTTTTTTTATTTACTTTTTTGAACACAAATCGGAACCGTTGCCTCTAAGCCGGCCGGTGTGGCCGAGCGGTTCTAGGCGCTTCAGTCTGGAACCGCGCGACCGATACGGTCGCAGGTTCGAATCCTGCCTCGGGCATGGATGTGTGTGATGTTCTTAGGTTAGTTAGGTTTAAGTAGTTCTAAGTTCTAGGGGACTGATGACCTCAGATGTTAAGTCCCATAGTGCTCAGAGCCATATTTTTTTTTTTTTTCGTTACCTCTAAACACGATGTAGCTGAGTGCCTAATTCCTTTTTTTTTTTTTTTTTAATTCTGCTGTATTAATATCCTTGGTTTATCTATAGAGTCACAACTCACTAAGATATTCCTAATTGGTGAAGAGGATTCGAATACCAATACTGAGTTAGTTTAAAGTTTATACTCGTAATTTCCATTACGGTAGATTCCTACCATTTGCCATTTGAAACCACATATACTGCATTGCTGACGTCGCTTGTGGCAGCGCAGCTAAATTGCCGCCTGACGCTTGAGAAAAAAGTAATATCACTTCTCCCTACTCATTCGCGTATCTGCTGGAGTGGTTGTTATTCTTTTATACATTCAGCGAATTTAATTGGTATTGCTGAGGCAAAGCAATCCAAACAAAATTTGGTTCCGTTTTGGTTCCTCCGCCTCAATTAAATGTACTACAGGACACACACACACACACACACACACACACACACACACACACACACACACACACACACACAAACGCGCGCGCGCAGTGACTCACGGACATCATGTAATAACCTACCTAAACGAGAATCACGACTAAAAAGAAATGAATCCCATGTTGACACGGGGAAATAGAATAAAAATATTGTAATGATCACTCAGTCACTACCCTTACTGATCGTTTGCTGAAGAAAATTGAAACGGTTTGTACATGTTATTTCGAAATTTGCGTACGATCTTTCGAGAAGTAAACTTAGTGACAGAAACGCGCACATTTGGTTAGAGCTTGTGACACCGGGAGAATCCATATTAATTTGGTACATGATTTAATGGCACGGTTTGTATAGTGTATTGAACCGGGGTCCTAGAAACTATTGTCCGTACATGGACACTGTTTACGCAGCAAACACCGACATAGTGTAACTGAGGCGGAATAAGGGGAACTAGCCCGCATTCGCCGAAGCAGATGGAAAACAGCCTTAAAAACCATCCACAGGCTGGCCGGCACAACGGACCTCGACACTAATCCGCCAGGCGAATTTGTGCTGGGGACCGGCACGCCTACCCGCTCAGGAAGCAGCGCGTTAGACCGGGCGGATAGCCGGGCGGGATAATGGGGCGATGGTTGGTCATCTTTCAGTCCAAAAACAACCTTACTGCGTTCGTATTGGTGGTGTGGATTGACCTGGACGCTTCTGAAAAACTGGTTCCGTACTATATGCCCTTCTGGGAGATAGCATAGAAGATATGTATGAAACCACTGCTGCCCTTACTGGGAATAGGTTCCTAACAGCATCGCAGTCTCTCGAATTCAAGTAATTGTAGTACGTGATGGTTAACCATCTGCTGTAGAAACGTGTGAGTAAAGTAAAAGAGGGATAGCCTTGATTTAGTGGAGTAGTACGAGGGTAATCCCAAAAGTAAGGTCTCCTATTATTTTATAAGAACATAGATCTGTTTATTTCTATAATGGTTTACATCGGCTTACAAAAATGGTTCAAATGGCTCTGAGCACTATGGGACTTAACTTCTGAGGTCATCAGTCCCCTAGAACTTAGAACTACTTAAACCTAACTAACCTAAGGACATCACACACATACATGCCAGAGGCAGGATTCGAACCTGCGACCGTAGCGGTCTCGCGGTTCCAGACTGAAGCTCCTTTAACCACACGGCCACACCGGCCGGCGTGAAAGAAGAGGTTCATAACTTTCTGAACAGCATGGCGGCGAGCTGGTATGAAATGGGCATACAAAAACTGTCACAGCGTCTACAAAAATTCATCGACGGAAATGGTGATTGTGCCGAAAAATAGCTAAATTTTCAAGCTGTAAACTGATGTAAACCATTGTAGAAATAAACAGGTCTATGTACTTATAAAAAAATAAGAGTCCTTAGTTTTGGGATTACCCTCGTATAACTATGAATCTCTTATTGGGGAAACCTGTGTGAAATATGGAATTCAGGTTAGGGAGTCACGCGTTTTTTCCAAACCGCTTTATACCGAAGCTAGAAGATGTTCTTCTGTCTCCGTGAAAGTCGAGCTACGGATTAGTCTCAAACGAGGAAAAAGGAGGAGGAGAAGTAATAGTTCTCGAAAGTCAACATTATTTGGGCGTCAGTTGATTTCTGATCATCAAGATCCTGATACTAGCCGAATTAATGTGTGTATGAGAAGGAAAGGGCTGGGGATACGGGTAGTGTAGAGTAGTATGGTCTGTGTTTATGTGTAGCGTGACAGTTACCAGTGATATGACATAAATTAAGTGTAAAAATATTTTTATATTAATTGTAAATTTGTATCCAAATATGTACAAGAAAACTCTTTGCAATACATATCAAAATATAACAACACAACATGATAACATAGTCCTACAAGAGATGATATTAATGTATGCACTAAATAGTTGTACTTTTAAAAATATATCCTTTTCTAATTAAGATGACATGTCTGATATAATTTTGTAACTGATCTATGGATTAATAGACAACTACACAACTATGTAACTAGATAACTAATGTTACGGTACAGATTTGAAATTCATTGAAGAACGTTCCCTTACATCCCCAACCGATTGGTATTTGACAGATGTAGAAACGGCTGCAGGCTAGACATTTCTTATCTAACTGGTAAGGATCTGCATATAACTTTGTACAATACCCGGCCTATCTAGATCTCTCGTATCGAACAGCTCTCAACTAGATTCCGCGAAACAAACTGCAATTTCAAACTGAGCGGATTATTAGTTATCTCCTGAGAAGCTCTGTTTCAGATTCAGTGCCTGAAATTACAAAAACCTAAAGATGTAATAGCACGATTGTATCACGTAAGAGATATGATGGTCAAAAATCAGTTTTTTCTCAGGAGTAGCGAACGTTCAAGAGGACTGAGTGAAGAAAGTATGTTACGTCCACATCGCAGATGGCAGTTGAGCACATTAAAAGGCGACCACAGCTTCAATGACTGAGGTAATTGTTTCTATATCGGGGCCCGCTGTAAATAAAAGCAAAGCTCTACGGAAGGACAACTGTACCATGATTCTTGAAACGTGCGCAGCTGCTTAGAAGAAATCATGAGACATGATAATCTGCCTTCCATTTGTTACCAATTAACATGATAAGTTTACGGCAAAGTAGCATACCACACTGCTTGTTTCCCATTCTAAAGTTTACTTTCACGCGATCTTATTGTGGTAAAATGCGGACATAACTGGTGTTCTTTCAGGACGGAATTACCGCTAAGAAAGAACGAAAGACTAATGTTTAACGTCCTGCTGAAGCGACGCCATTGCAGACGGTGCACATTCTTAGATCAGAGAAGGATACGGAGAGAAATCGCCCACATTTTTTCAAAGAAATCATCCTCGTACTGTCCCTAAGTGATTTAAAAAACGATGGAAATCCTAAATCTGTGTGGCTGGAAGAGAATTTGGACTGCCAATCTCTCAAATGGGAGTGCACTTCTCCGCCTCGAGCGATGGAACTACTGTACGTGCGTTACTACATATGTTACTGCCTAAACAGGAAGCAATGTTTAGGGATGGCAGAGGTCAATACTGGAAGCAGTTGCCGCTCTACAAATGTGATCCATTTCGTGAATCTGGCTAAATAGTAGATCTCATTCTTCTTTTTCTCTGCAGAAAAAAGTATAGCTCACCTTCGTTATGTCAATACCATCATTCCGTTTTTTGTTTCCTATGTCCGTTTTATGTAGGAAAACTGAACTTACCTTTACTACAGGGCAGCTTACCTATGAGGTTGCAACTTCGCCTGTGCATCGCAACATGTTTCGGTATAGGTTGTTTCGTGTCAGCATCCCAGTTCATGTTCAATTGACATCTGAAGGAAAGAATAATACTTCTGCGACAGGATCTGAAAGGCTGGGTGCTTTAGCTCAATAACGCATTTACTTTCCATATAGTCTCCTTTAAGTCCAATTTATTTTGTGCAATGAATTTCCAGCGAGAGCTTTAAATTACGGAAGCGCGATTCTGGATTGTCGGAAAAATACCTATCTATGGCTGTCAAACAGTTCATTAGGCTCGCAACGTTTTCCAGTTACTGATTTCCTTACATGTGGAGGGTGATGGAGGTCAGAGGATGCTATGTGTAGTGCATAGAGGACATCAATTAATTACGTGAGCTGAAAATGTGGGAGGAGGGTCCAGCAAAATCTCACAAAATCTCATTTAAGGGGGGGGGGGGGGGGGAGTGGCAATGAAATATCATAACGGACAATATTAAACTGCCCACCAGTCTTTATCGTCTCTCTGAACTGAACACTCTACACGTGTGCATGCTCTGGACTGTCCAATGTGAAACAAGTGCCGCACAGTTGTCAGACTTCATTCAGGGAGATCTCTACCTCGTCGGTCGAAATCACTGCATATCAATCAGCAGTGGCGCCGTGGCATTTTGTGTAGGGGAGGCAGAGAATTACAAATTTCGAAAAAGGAAAGAAATCTTAAAACGAAAACTTGTAAAACAGAAACACTGCAAAAGTAACTTAGTTACATATTTCAACTAAGATAGTAACTACTGCAGAAATTGTTATAAATAAATACATAAAAATATTAAACAGCCACGCATTGATAGAAATGCAACACATATTAGCTAATCGTTATATCTTTTATAAATTAGTTCTATCCTCCTGTCCTTTTTCTGGGCGTAAACATCAATAACACGAGATATGAACTCCCGTCGTTTGATTAAAGATTTCACAGTTCCCTACTCTGTAGCCAGAATCGACAAGTTTGACAGTCTGACATCTGCCATTGTGTTTCGAAGCTAGATTTTAGCGTGTTTTAATGTACTCTTGATTCTTTCGCAAGACGCGGTGGTTGCTGAAATTGCAGTAACCAACGACAGTAATTTCACACATTCAGTAAACACGTTTTTATAAAGCATTGTTTATAACGGATTTAAGGAGGCTCTGAGGCTGTGGACGTTTATCCCCACTACTGCACATATGGGGAAATTGTTTGGTCTACAATAACCGAGCCGGCCGGAGTGGCTGAGCGGTTCTAGGCGCTACAGTCTGGAACCGCGAGACCGCTACGGTCGCAGGTTCGAATCCTGCATCGGGCATGGATGTGTGTGATGTCCTTAGGTTAGTTAGGTTTGAGTAGTTCTAAGCTCGGGGACTGATGACCTCAGAAGTTAAGTCCCATAGTGCTCAGAGCCATTTGAACCATTTTGAACAATAACCGGAGAATTTTTTCTCGTTTACAAGTTCTGTAACAGCCGTTTCATGAAAATCCTGGAAATTAGTTTCCATGTTTGCTACTACTATGCCAGTTATTTCGAATGCTAGCCTTCTCAAATCCTGAATACTTGCTTGTGTTTCGTTAACATTAATTTCAGACACACCTGCTGAATTTATAAGGCTCTTAGCTTCCACTGTGCATTTCAGAATAATTTCCTCACACCTTAGTCTTTTAACACCTTTAACGCTGTTTTCAATTTCGAGTTTGCAGCTGCTTATTTCCACAGTTTTACTTTGCAAGATGTCATGCAAGATACTTTTATGCTGGAAAATCCAACTATGGAGCTGAAGTAGAAAAAGAAAAGCTTGATCATCCAGTATACTATTTAGCCCAGTTGCTTGATGTAAAAATTACCATCCCGCCATTCATTGTTTATCACGTCGTTAAACCCTGCTCTCGGGCCTGTATAACGAAGAATAATGGTTTGTACAGCGCGTGAATGAAAATTCCAGCTTGTTTCACAAGACTTAGTAGCTTAAATTCCTTTTCCCTCAGAGGTTCACTTCTTTTACTAGAACGGCTAACAAATCCGCGAAATCCTGATTGATTTGCCACAGAAATTTTTAGTTGTGTAAATTGTTTTACAAGCATAGGTTCAACTGAGGTGCGTACTAGTGCATAAAGAGAGCATGAGGATGTCCTTGTTTCGCGATAGAATGGGCACCATAATTTTTCCCTGACTTTGCGCTTCAGCCGTCGTATGTTTGCGATACGAATTTGTTTTTGCCAATATTCCAACTGATTAGAACTTGCAACAAAACAGTGGCTATGCCTTTTGCACTCCTGTCCTTTGGATACGTCATAAAACGTTACGAATCTATCTCGTATTTCTCCTGATTCGTTATTTGAGATAACGAAAAATTACACTCATTTTGCTACTAGTTGAACATCCGTTGTTACGTCGGCTTATCCTGATATAAAAGTACTATTTTTTACTTCAGTTGAAATTTTTTTTAACAACGTCCTTTAAATGCTCCATCAGATGCTAAATAATCTTTCATGTATGGTTCTTCTTCTTCCAAGAAATACAGAAGTTCCATGATGTTGAAATCCAGTTCGCTACGTGAAAGAAAAGGGCTTACTGCACTTGCTTGTAACAAGCACGGAATTCCGAACTGCTGTTGGCTGCAAGGCCAGAGAAGTGATGCATTATACTGGCGAATGCGAAGTTCTAACGTAAAATATTTGAAAACATTTGCGAGGGTACGTAATCAAATCGGATTAAGTTCAGTTTGGACGAATTATTTTGGAATTTTTTCGGTAGGCTGAGCCTTAGAGCCTTAATGGACGCTTCGCCACTATCTGTCAATGAGTCAGTCGCGATATTCTGTAACGCATATAAAACCGGTGTTATTGTGTTCAGCATGAATTTGTATCAAAACTTCCCAATGTGTATGTTAAGCGCCATGCCGACTAGTCGAAACACACATGGGAGCAAGATTTAATTGTTTCTGGAAGGAATCTAACTGGAGTGCACTGACAAGTATTCTCTTAGTGATCATATAAATTATTTTGTGACATGAGAACCATGAAAATCGCCCTCACTGGGAGCCAGTAATTAAGTGACGTCAATTAGTGAATGAAATCACACACAAAAGGGTGTGACATTTGGAGTTGGTATAGGAACGGAACACGGTTGATAATTAAAACATGAAAGAAATGTATCACTTTCAGTACAGTTTATTAATAGTTGGTCCAATGTTTCTTGTTAATGAGCTCTGAAAAGAACTGTTTCTGCTATTTAGTTGATATGTCATTGCCAGGAGATCCTATGGATAGTCTGGCTGCCTGTAATCACTGTTGCTCAATTAGCACCACCCAGGAGGCACGTGTAGGATATTTTAAGGTTAAACCTACGGACGTGAGCAACGTTACCTCCCAGGCAGGCTTCAGACCAGGGCGTAGCTGCTTTGACGAAGTATTGTCTCTCACATCCTTCATAGAGTCAGGATACCAAATGAAGCAGAAAACATCTGTGGCATTTGTTGATCTAACTGCCGCCTTTAACACTGTATGGATGGACGGCCTTATCTACAGATTTCTCCACATCATACCCTGCAGAACAATGGCTCGACTGATTAACAGCATGCTAAGTGATCGGAAGTTCCAGGTAATCACTCAAGGCAACATAAGTAAGGAGAGGAAGCTGAACAACGGATTGCCTCAAGGATCAGTTCTCTCACCTGTTCAACCTATACCTATCAGATCTACCTGACACTTCGTCCAGAAAATATTGATATGCCGATGACATGGCTCTGGCCGTAAAACACCAGGAAATGAAGACAACAGAAGAGATTCTAGCCAATGACCTGTCTGCATTAGATAATTACTTCAAAATCTGGATACTCCAACCCCATGTGAGTAAAACAGATGTGTGTTGCTTCCATCTAAATAACCGGCTGGCGAACGTAAAACTGGAAGTAAGTTTCAGAGGCAGGATTCTTCGTCATAATTGGAACCCAAAATATCTTGGTGTCATCCTGGATCGTACGCTATGCTTCAAAAAACACCTTCTTAACTTAGCTCAAAAGTTGAGGACTTGAAACAACATCCTCCATAAGCTATGCGGAACTACCTGGGGATCTTCAGCAACCACCCTGCGATCTTCAGCTCTGGGCTTGGTGTACTCAAGTGCTGAGTATTGTGCACCTGTTTGGACGAACAGTCATCATACAAGGCTTGTTGATACCCATCTGAATACGACAATGCGCATAATATCTGGCGCAATCAGATCTACTCCAGTTTATTGGCTTCCACTGTTAGCCGGTATAATGCCTCCTGATCTACGCAGATGTGCTGCCCTTATGAGAGAATTCCACAAGATCTCCAGGAATTCTAACCTACCCGTGCATAGCGACCTGCCACTTTTAAATCGTAAGAGACTGAAATCACGCCATCCAACACTGTGCGATGCTGCTGACATGGTTGCTAAGGATTTCAAACCTCTTGAAGAATGGAAAGGTCGGTGGGAAGCAGTGACAGATGTGCACATGAGTAAGATCTTCCCAGGTGCTAAACTGCCAAGTGGATTCGAACTACCACGCAAGACCTGGACTACTCTCAACAGAATCCGTACCTGCCATGGCCGATGCAGAGATGCTCTCTTTAAGTGGAAGAAGCTGCCTGATCCATCCTGTGACTGCGGGGCTCCATACCAGACTGTTCACCACATTGTCAGTGATTGCAAGATTCGAGCCTGTCACGGCGCCAAAGAGGACTTCCTGCTAGCAACCCCAGATGCAGTGCGCTGGATTGAAGGACTGGATATTCAGTTGTGAAGACAAACTTAAGTTTCTTGTGTGTCAATATGTACATATGTAAATGTAATTTAATTTCATGATATGTCTGTATTAGCCATTCGCTAAATAATAATAAACTAAGTACAGTTTATACAAAACAAAACAAAACTACAAATCTGAGAGCTGATTTGATTGGGCATGGACACGACTCAGTTATTGAAGGGAATGCGGAGATGAATCGTCTCACCATTACTTGTAGTTCCGTAGGCGGCAGGCGCTGTGTCGGTACAGCGCATCACCTCGGAGCTGTGGGCGCGATTCGGCTTCCCTCGGCAGCAATTGCGGCTTTGCGGTGAGGCCCAGATACGATCTTCGCGTTGTCTGTCCGTTGTCGGTTGGGTGGCCGAAGCTATGCTATCATGGTGTCGGAAGACGGATGTTGGCGATGGGTGGAAGTGCGCCCATGTCATCTCACTTCTGCGCTGTCTCGCCGACTGCCCTCATCACTCCTAGTCCACCTCTCAGTACGACGATTCCTCGAAATTTTCCTGCTCTCGACGTTGTCATTGGCGGAGCAAATTTTCAATGCCGCCCAATGATCACCGTTTCATGACCACGCCTCCCAGTGTTGGAATTCCTTATACTGCATGAGCTGGTGCGTGACTCGGGACTTTCTCGCGACTTCACATTCTTACGACATTTTTCTGCATTACGAAGTTGTTGTGAAAGCTGCTACACAACAGTTCTTTGTAATTGCTCTCTCTGCGAGAGGCCTGGGAACTCATGCTTGGGCTTCGTCTCAGATTCTGCTGGTGACCGTGACTTACACTGAAGAGGCAAATAAATGTGTAAAATCAAGACTAAAATCGTGTAGGGCCACCGCGATCACGCAGAGACGCCGCAACACAACGTGGCATGGACCCGACTAATGTCTGAAGTAGTGCTGGAGGAAACTGACACCACGAATCCTGTAGGGCTGTCCGTAAATCCGTAAGGGTACGATGGCGTAGAGATCTCTTCTGAACAACACGTTGCAAAGCATCCCAGATACGCTCAATCATTTTCATGCATGAAGAATTTGGTGGTCAGCGGAAGTGTTTAAACTCAGAAGAGTGTTCCTGGAGCCACTCTGTAGCGTTTCTGAATGTGTGTGGTGTCGCATTATCCTGCTGGAATTGCCCAAAAATAGTTCAAATGGCTCTGAGCACTATGGGACTTAACTTCCGAGGTCATCAGTCCCCTACAACTTAGAACTACTTGAACCTAACTAACCTAAGGACATCACACATATCCATGCCCGAGGCAGGATTCGAACTTGCGACCTTAGCGGTCGCGCGGCTCCAGACTGTAGTGCCTAGAACCGCTCGGCCACTCCGGTCGGCTGGAATTGCCCAAGTCCATCGGGATGCACAATGGACATGAATGGATGCTGGTGATCAGACAGGATGCTTACGTAAGTGTCACGTGTCACATTCGTATCTAGACGTATCACGGGACCCATATCACTCCAACTTCACACGACCCATACCATTACAGAGCCTCCACCAACTTGAGCAGTCCCCTGCTGACATGCAGGGTCCATGGATTCATGAGGTTGTCTCCATATCCGTGCATGCCCATACACTCAATACAATTTGAAACAAGATTCATCTGACCAGGCAACATGTTTCCAATCAACAGACTAATGTCGGTGTTGACGGGCCAAGGTGAGGCGTAAAGCTTTGTCTCGTGCAGTCATCAAGGGTACACGAGTTGGCCTTCGGATCCGAAAGCCCATATCGATGATGTTCCGTTGAATGGTTTGCACGCTGACATATGTTGGTGACCCAGCACTGGAATCTGTAGCAGTTTGCGGAAGGGTTGCACTTCTGTCACGTTGAACGATTGTTTTCAGTCGTCGTTGGTCCCTTTCTTGCAGGATCTTTTTCTGGTCGCAGCGATGTCGAAGATTTGATGTTTCACCGGATTCCTGATATTCGCCGTACACTCATGAAGTGGTCGCACGGGAAAATTCCCACTTCATCGCTATCTCGGAGATGCTGTGTCCTATCGCTCGTGTACCGACTATAGCACCACGTTCAGAGCAGGTAGGAACATAACTGGAGATAACTGGTATTCTAGTATTCTTCTCGTCCAAAGGTTATTGCAGGAAAACCCGATGTATGTCCGCACGCTGAAGAAAAACAGGCGAGAGGTTTCTCCCTAATTTGTGGATAAGAAGAGAGATGTGAAAACCACAATATTTGGCTTTTAAAATGACTTCACTTTACTCTCAAATGCTCTAAAGAAAAATACAAATGCACCGGTAATTTCTTCTATGCACCTTGAAGATACGTCAGTAGACTCTGCCTCCAGTGAAAACAAGAAACAAAATATAATCAAATTCTACAACGACACAAAGGGGTTGTTGATGTAGTGGACAAGTTGTGTGCCACATACTCAACTGTAAGGAAGTGTAATAGATGGCCTCTGATGATATTCTTTCGCGTAATTGACCTAGGTTAAATCAACAGCCTTGCAACTTTTAGAAGCAATAAATCTGAAAAGAAAATGGCAAGGAAGGATTTTCTTTGGGAAATTGAATTCTGCTAGTTGCAAGACCAGCTAAATAAGAGCGCAATAATGTATCGCTTACGCGGAGAAATCCGCCAAAAGGCAGCAAAAGACAAAAATGAGTGGGTCAACATCTGCTGTCAATGACAAACCAGCAAAAAAAAGAAGCGCCAGCTGCGAGAAGGACGTGCATCATGTGCCGTAGAAACAATGGCGTAAAAACTCGATTTACTTGTCATCAATGTGGAAAACATATGTACATGAAACATTTGCTTACAGTCGGTGATCGATGTCTGAATGATAACTGTAATGAGTCATCAGAAGTAAACTGTTGAATGATTGAATGTTCAGTTCATATTGTGGAAACATATTTGTAGGTATTACCAGTTTTCTAATGTAATAAAATGCATTATTTCTTCAAATAAGCATTAATTGATTCATGTAGCATCATTAACACATCACGTGGCTCCACTGGACCCCACGTCAATAATTCCACGTTAACAAAGGAAGGTTAAATAACGCCGGACTGGAGCGTGACTGATGGTTCAAATTTGGTCCACCGGTGTATTGGACCTTGGTCTAAGACACATTGTGACCATCTGAAAAATTCTTGCTCCATTTGGATTTTACGTGTAAAAGAAACTTTTTTTCTGGGAGGTTTCTGAAACGCGCCAATTTCTGTACTTGAAACTTGTATGAGTCGGTTGAACCTTTGCACGAAGGTAGGTAAGTGGATAAAGTGCAATGGAAATTTTTAATCCAGTAAACTTAATCCGTGGTCGAGACATGATGGTTTAAAGTCAAAATAAATGTAGAATGTAAAATTCGTCCTCCTTTGAATTGTATGCGCGGAAACGGTTTAAAGTGAATCGGATAAACGAAAACTGCATTCTTACGATAAAATTGAAAATAGGTTTTCAAAAATCTTGCTTCATTCGGATTTTGCGTGAAAAACACACTTTTTTGTGAATTTTGCGCGCGCCGTTCCTATGTTTCAGACTTGTGCGAAGCGTTTCAAATTTTGTAAGAGGGTAGACAAGTTCATGATGTACTCACACGAAAATTCCAGATATCTTGACAAGTTTAAGATGACGGGTTTTAACCAATTCCGTATAGCCCGGATGTGGCCTCTCTTCAAATCTCATCAAATGAGCAACCCTTCCGAAAACGAGAAGTATTGACAGGGCCAGGATCCGTGACACTTGGTTCCCTGAGTTGAAGCCTGTAGCCTTCAGGCGTGCATGAGGGAGAGAACGGGGCGCCGGCCAGCTGACACACTGGCCTCATTAGTCATTCCAGGAGGGCCCGACAAGCGGTTAGCTCTGTTCTCTGCTGTTTACGGAATGGCCCCTCTCGCCGGTTAGCTTCGTTGTACACACGCACTCGCAGTAACCGACCACTTATAGCAGTTGCGTCGAGTGAGCATTTCTGTTCCACCGTGGCGGTGATTCGCTGTTTGCATTTTGCCGATCAGCATCAGATTTAAAGAGACTGTTTTAACAACCTGCTTTTGAATGAAGAAGGATCAGATTTTACACAACCATCGAAAGCGAATACAGTACTGACAGCGCCAGTGACACCACGGGATCTCGTTTACTTCGCATACTTTTATTCTTTCATACCATAATGGAAAATATTTTGAGACAACTCAATTAAACCAGTAATTATGTTTTTAGCCTAAAAGCGAGTCTTCCGTATATAGCATTAATGCACAACGTTTAGACCTCCAAGTAACAAACTTGGGAGTCTTACACTGACATAGCAATAGAGCTATCTACTTATGAGATATGTGGCCAATAACGTAAATGTTTTAAAAGAAACGATGGCACCCACCAGCACACAAAAGACAAGTGAGCTGTGTTGCTATTGTTCACAAGGTGTGTTGCCCTCAGCATCATACTTTTTCAATAGCAATCCACACGGATTGAAAGCTGTTATAAGTGAAATGTTAATGTCTTCTTAGGATCTAGATAATGAGATTATAGTACATAAGTAAGTAAGTAGAATCCGAGTTTTGACCGTGATGGGCCAATCAACGGACCGACAACCGTGTAATCATGTGCCAGTGGCGTCATCGGATGCGTTTTGGAGGAACATGGGGTCAGCACACGTCTCTCCTTGCCGTCGTCGGCTTCCTTGACTTTGGATCCGCTACTTCTCACTCAAGTAGCTCCTCAGTTGGCATCACGAAGCTGAGTGCAACTAGTTCCAGTCCTCCTATCAAGGAAAAAACTTTTGGCAATACCGAAAATCGAAGCCGGGTCTTCCGCACAGCAGCTAGGCACGCTTAAGAAGTGAGCCAGGGAGGCAGACTGTAGCACAAAATAAATGAGTTCAGGAGGGTAATACGGAGCGCCGTGCTGGATCTAAAATGGTTCAAATGGCTCTGAGCACTATGGGACTTAACATCTATGGTCATCAGTCCCCTAGAACTTAGAACTACTTAAACCTAACTAACCTAAGGAGGCAGAGAAAATCCCTGACCCCGCCGGGAATCGAACCCGGGAACCCGGGCGTGGGAAGCGAGAACGCTACCGCACGACCACGAGATGCGGGCCCATGCTGGGTCTCAACGGCCTCGTATCACTAGCAGTCGAGATGACAGGCATCTTATCCGCATGGCTGTAACGGATCGTGCAGCCACGTCTCGATCCCTGAGTGTTAGGGACGTTTGCAAGACAACAACCATCTGCACGAACATTTCAACGATGTTTGCAGCAGTATGGGCTCAACGACGAATCTCTGGATAAGATTCCTCTGAACCACTGAGTAGTGTTTTGAAAGTAACAGTTATGTCACTGAGCACTTCTTATTTCAAATAATGTATGGAGTCGTCTGTTTAGGGTTCTTCCGACGACGGCCATTTGGGTGGCAATCTGACGTTCCGCCAGCAAGGACAGCTGGCGTCATCAGAGAATTGTACGTCAATGTTTATGATGGTCTGAAAAAGGCATGATAATTCTTTGAGAATGCCAGCCATTCGTGCTGGTAAAAAGTCAAATTAACAATCAAATAGCCGTCCGGTGAAGGACCAGTAACAGAGGCCACCTCGCAATATGACAAGAAGTGTCCCTGAAAATAGTCTTAATACTTACAATGCTTTATTTGTTTTGTAGCGATTATCTTTCAGTAAAAGGTTTTCAGAGTTAAAGTCGCTTTAAACTGACAAAATTTTTGCAACTAGCAACAAAAAACTACATTTCAGGGAGGGGGGGGGGGGGCAAGAATGGCGGTGGAATGATCTCTTACATTTCTGCTACCGACTGAAGTGGCGCAGTGGTTAGCACACTGGACTAGCATTCGAGAGGACGACGGTTCATATCCACGTCCGGCCATCCAGATTTAGATTTTCCATGATTTCCCTAAATCGCTTTAGACAAATGCGAAGATGGTTCCTTTGAAAGGGGCACGGCCGATTTCCTTTCCCATCCTTCCCTAATCCGAGCTTGTGCTCCGTCACTAATCACCTCGTTGTCGACGGGACGTTACACACTAATCTCCTCCTCAAAACTGCTGCGTCAGTCGAGTACACGCTTTACAAGTACATCTGGATGACACGGAGATAGCAGGTCGCGAGACTGCTAAGGCTGGGAAGATAGGACAAAGCATCCTTTCCACAATAGGTCTGTCAAAGGAAATCCGCGTGCCTTGGCCTCTTCAAAAAGCTAATGTTTGTTTTAGATGAGGATTACCGTGAGCGGAGTCAACAGCAATGTAAAAAAGTCGCTACAGCAGGATTTCCTCCAGCGGCGCTGTTGAGCTTCAGAGATCCGTGCAGCAGAACACATTTTCACACAAAAATGCAACTTTACACGGATTTCAGTTGATATATTTTCCTTATAATTCTAATGTTGTGCATGAACGTGTTAACATGCGCTTCTCTTACAAAACAGACTTTTTCTTCGGGCAGAAGCTTTACGTAATATTGCCGGCCGGGATTGCCGAGCGGTTCTAGGCGCTACTTCTGGAACCGCGCGACCGCTACAGTCGCAGGTTCGAATCCTGCCCCGGGCATGGATGTGTGTGGTGTCCTTAGGTTAGCTAGGTTTAAGTAGTTCAAAATTCTAGGGGACTGATGACCTCAGAAGTTAAGTCCCATAGTGCTCAGAGCCATTTGAACAATTTTTACAAATTATTACATCTCTCATCCTGATGTCATTGTTTTCTAAGTATCTCACTGCGGTACAAACAGTTCTTTTCGTTCTTGTGTCTCACCTGTTACTTCAGCTTTCGTCACGCTCACTGCTGACATAGTCTATAGTCCAAGTCTGTGAAGAATTCTAAATCACATGGAACAGGAATATTCTTGAGTACTATCCAGAAGCTACGGCTGAGTACAATAATCTATATCTGTAACCAAAGATCAGAAGAGACAGCTAGAGCAAAATACAGCAATATTATCTAGAAAAATAGAAATCTGTGAAGGGAAATTTGTTCTCATGTTAACACCATCTGAACACTCTATAGCTAGTTCATTTCCTCATAAGTAGCTGACACCGTGTCTCGGAATATCTCCCTCTTCAAGGAGCTACTGAGAAAAAACTGAAGCTTCTGTAAAGGCCATAGAATACGATTAAGCATCTGTTACACTACTGGCCATTAAAATAGCTACACCAAGAAGAAATGCAGATCATAAACGGGTATTCATTGGACAAATATATTATACTAGAACTGACATGTGATTACATACGCACGCAATTTGAGTGCATAGATCCTGAGAAATCAGTACCCTGAACAACCACCTCTAGCCGTAATAACGGCCTTGATACGCCTGGGCATTGAGTCAAACAGAGCTTGGATGGCGTGTACAGGTACAGCTGCCCATGCGGCTTCAACACGATACCACAGTTCGTCAAGAGTAGTGACTGGCGTATTGTGACGAGCCAGTTGCTCGGCCACCATTGTCCAGACGTTTTCAATTGGTGAGAGATCTGGAGAATGTGTTGGCCAGGGCAGCAGTCGAACATTTTCTGTATCCAGAAAGGCCCGTAAAGGACCTGCAACATGCGGTCGTGCATTATTCTGCTGAAATGTAGGGTTTCGCAGGGATCGAATGAAGGGTAGAACCACGGGTCGTGACGAATCTGAAATGTAACGTCCACTGTTCAGAGTGCCGTCAATGCGAACAAGAGGTGACCGAGACGTGTAACCAATGGCACCCATTACCATCACGCCGGGTGATACGCCAGTATGGCGATGACGATTACACGCTTCCAATGTGCCTTCACCGCGATGTCGCCAAACACGGATGCGACCATCATGATGCTGTAAACAGAACCTGGATTCATCCGAAAAGATGACGTTTTGTCATTCGTGCACCCCGGTTCGTCGTTGAGTACACCATCGCAGGCGCTCCTGTCTGTGATGCAGCATCAAGAGTAACCGCAGCCATGGTCTTCAAGCTGATTGTCTATGCTGCTGCAAACGTCGTCGAACTGTTCGTGCAGATGGTTGTTGTTTTGCAAACGTCCCCATCTGCTGACTCAGGGATCGAGACGTGGCTGCACGATCCGTTACAGCCATGTGGATAAAATGCCTGTCATCTCGACTGCTAGTGATACGAGGCCGTTGGGATCTAGCACGGCGTTCGTATTATCCTCCTGAACCCACCGATTCCATATTCTGCTGACAGTTATTTGATTTCGACCATGCGAGCAGCAATGTCGCGATACGATAAACCGCAATCGCGATAGGCTACAATGCGACCTTTATCAAAGTCGGAAACGTGACGGTACGCATTTTTCCTCCTTACACGAGGCATCACAACAACATTTTACCAGGCAACGCCGGTCAACTGCTGTTTGTGTATGAGAAATCGGTTGGAAACTTTCCTCATGTCAGCACGTTGTAGGTGTTACCACCGGCGCCAACCTTGTGTGAATGCTCTGAAAAGCTAATTATTTGCATATCACAGCATCTTCTTCCTGTCGGTTAAATTTCGCGTCCGTAGCACATCATCTTCGTGGTGTAGCAATTTTAATGGCCAATAGTGTTTTTGTTTATTATATTTGTTTGGTCCATCTGGTCCTGCAGACAAGATTCTTCGTTTTACATCCAAGCAAGTATACTTTACAAATCCACAAATCTGCTAGTACGCTATGCAGGACGTCCCGAACCTTTAAGGTCAGAAATCACGCAGACTGTAGGGCAGTGGTTCCCAACATTAAACCATGAACCAATGACTCCATGATACAAGTGATATTGCTTCTTTTTAACAACCTTTTCGCCAAAGAAACTGGTATAGGCATGCTTATTCAAATAGGTGACGAGGGTACTGGAAATTTCGTTCAACGCCACGACAAATGTCTAAGTAGGAACGGCAACTATTTATAGAGGTAGCTGGAAGGTGTGGCTAACTGTTGCGAATAAAAAATTTTTGATTCTCGCTGTGGTTTTCATTTCACAACCGGTCGGACCTTACTTTCCGAACAGCCCTCGTAAGTTTCTACGAACCCTTCAGTGTGCGAATCCTGCTCGTAACTGGCTAATTTTTCCAGTTAATGGGGATAAGTAACTTGCCACTTGTTCATGGTGACTGAATTGAAGGTAAAGTTATTTCATACATATGCGCCCTCCTAACAGAGGCTACTGCTACGGTCGCAGGTTCGAATCCTGCCTGGGGCATGGATGTGTGTGATGTCCTTAGGTTCGTTAGGTTTAAGTAGTTCTAAGTTCTAGGGGACTGATGACCACAGATGTTAAGTCCCATAGTGCTTAGAGCCATTTGAACCATTTGAATAGAGGCTACTTTGTACAGCATTGTTTGGCACTCGTTGGGGAGGCGGTACAAACAGAGCTCCGTGCCGCGAGCAGCTGCCTGAAAGAGTCTGAAGAGATTAATGACGCGCGCTCCGTGGAGACTTCGCTGCCGTCCTCTATCAGCCAGACTACAGCCAAACAAGTTTTCCGCTCCTTTAAATGAAAGGAGTGACGCGTCGAGTTGGCAGTGCTTGTTCGGCAGTTGGGCGGCGGATTAACATCAAGCGAACGAGCACTTAGCAGGGCACAGCTGTCGGCGGCTTCGTTAGCCGCATCACAGGGAAGCTTCGCTTCGCCATCGCATTCCTCGCCGTTTTCCTTTGCCGATGCGTTTCGCCAGACCAGCGAATCTGGCGGCGAAGTCGGGAGAACGAAAGCAATTCTTCTTCTTCAAGTGTCACCTCTGACGTGATTCCAGAGGAACAAATGAACTGGCGTGGAAGAGGGTATGATTCGTAGCGAGATTTCAGCATCAGTAAAGGAGGTAACATTCTAACCTAGAGTTGTTCATCCTGAATGCTCACACAACGGAAATTGCTATTTGAAAAAAGCACAGTAACTTTAAGGTTTTCCCTGACTTGAATACGTTTTTTCATGTTTGTAACGTTCATAAATAAATACGACCAGAGGTATATGTGATATGTTACGCCTTTGTCACTGGCTGTAATGGCTCTCGCCCCATTAATTTATCCCCAAAACTGTTCCTTATTTATCATGGCAGAAGACAGCAGGATATTAGTCAGCAATTAAATCTACCCATTCTATTAATTTACCGGTATTAATGGTGGTTGTGACCCATGACTGTGGATTGTATTACTCGAAGAAATACGTTATCTGATGTGAAGCCATAGTACAATAAACTGTATCACGTTTTAATTACAGAGATTATGACGCCCCATTGTCGAGATGTGTGATTTATTTAATTTAAAAACACATCATTTTTCGGGTTTACGTGATCCGATCCTCAAGTTCTCAAAAGTTTTAAGCTATTAGATACAGCTCAAAACATTCATGCAGCAAAAATGCACTGTCAGACTTTTAAGAACTTGACAACGGGATAATGTCTTCTCGAAATATGTTGGTTTTCTTAAATTAAACAAATAACACATCTGGAGAACTGGGTCGTCATAATCTTTGCACTGACATTGAAGAACTACAACAACCAGCCACAGTTTTGTAAAAACCATTTTGTGTTGCGCTGCGTCACTTGATCAGTGAACCTAAAAGTGTTTGTGCTATGCATGTAAAGGCAGGAAAAGAAGCTGTATATTACAGAACAAAAGGCAAATGCAGCGTTCAAAGTGCATTCGATTAAACATTACGCTGACGGAGAAGTAAGTGTACGACGCCAACTGAAGATGAAAGAATGCCCGAAACGTGTCTTGGGTGGATGCTGGCTTTCTTCAAGTAACTGTTGCATGTTCTCTACTTCAGTGATTTTATGACCAGGAGTATTTTGCACTAGGCGTTTCGGAAGCATGCTGCTGTCATCAGGTGCCCGCGTGTTATTAAAATTTTTTTGTGTAGTTTACACTTCTTTGTTCCCCGAGCAAAAGTATACTACTTGAAACAGGTGTATACATAGAAAATAATCTACTAGAGAACAGGCATATGAAGATATTAGCGCGGCTGAAACACGTCATACCAAACTATTTATGGCAACACAAGTGAATCAGTTTGAAAAATTACGATGTTTTGTAAAGTTTTTATTGCATTGACAATCATGCGTTTATCAGTACATTACGATCTAACTGATGTTATAGGCTCGAGAATTGTATTAACTGCAATACTTGTTTTTTTCTGCGTCTTTCCCTCTACATGTAATTTGAGTGGCGTCTGTAGGACAGACAGCAGCGCGGATGTAGTTTCAGGAAGTCTCTCAACTTTTTAGCTCTCAAACGTTGCATTTAGCATAGTTGCTCGCAGCTACGGTTTTCTCCCGCAACTGGTCTCTGGAAATTGTTCCAGTTTCACCCTGCTTACGTGAAATAAGTTCTTTGTTCTTTCAAAAGCAGGGACGTGAGGGACAATAAGCCTCATATACAAAGGGACGAGCAGCCCAGAAACTGTTTAGTGCCGGCTCTCATACGCGCGTGCGCGCAGAGATAAAAGAGAACGCAGAGTCGCCCTAAAAAAAAAAAGAAAAAAATGGGAGAGGGAAGAATTCCTCTATTCAGCAGGGCAAGTTAATTACTCAAAACCACTGCTCCCATTTTCACAGGTTTACAATTGCTCTTTAACATTCACTCTTTTGAGAATTCGGACACCAGTTACAAGCATTATTAGCAGCTATGATACTGTAATAACGATAAACTCAGGCGACTGCAATAAACTGAGTCAAAACAGTACAAAGCATTATTAGCAGCTATGGTACTGCAAGAATGGTAAACACAAGTGACTACAATGAACCAATGAAAACAGTGCAAAGCTTAACACTACTGGGAAGTTGTTTTGTATGTAGTGCGTTTTAGATGTATCGCATACCACGGCAGTGATATTTCAGATGCGAATAAAATCTTAGCTCGCGTGTCATTCGAACTTTCGTGACTTTATGCCACAAATTTCTTGAAAAGTACTTCATTTAATAAATTTACCTTTAATGTAGCTTCCTGTGTTATTTACATCATAATTCTGTGGTGTATGTGAACCGAACATCCCATACTGTCAAATACACAACCTGCGCAATATATTTAATTTACCACTTTCCACGTCCTGGTCACACCATAAGGCATCAGCGTAACTGGAATTCTAAGCACTGCTAGATATGCGCTTTTAAGTAATAATTCAGAAGTACCCTTTGTGGGGTCACCGCCAGACACCACACTTGCTAGGTGGTAGCCTTTAAATCGGCCGCGTGTCGCCACTATCAGTGATTGCAGACCGAGCGCCGCCACACGGCAGGTCTAGTCTAGAGAGACTCCCTAGCACTCGCCCCAGTTGTACAGCCGACTTTGCTAGCGGTGGTTCACTGTCTACTTACGCTCTCATTCTCAGAGACGACAGTTTAGCATAGTCTTCAGTACGTCATTTGTTACGACCTAGCAAGGCGCCATATTCAGTTACTATGTCTTCTGAACAGATAATATTGTGAATCGTGTACTATCAAGAGCGACGTTCATCATTAATGGATTAAAGTTAAGTATGAAACTAATTACGTCCAATTTCTGAATACTCATTCCTTGTCATGTTCCAGACCTCACGTCAGTATAGTTCTTCCCTCCTCACGCCAGCCTGCGTGAGCTAAGACGCGTGCATTTCGGCCTCCTCTCGTAACACGGTGTTAGCTCTTCTGGCCAACACAACACCCTTCAAACGGACTGTTCTGTTATAGCTACAGTAATGTCATTTGAAGATACACTGACGGAAAAAAAATCGCAGCATCAAGAAATAAGTAATATAGAATGATAAAATCCGAAATTTTATCATTCTATATTACTTATTTCTTGATGCGATACTCCCGAAGAGTAAATTTGTCTAGGTAACATACAGGGTGTTTCAAAAATGACCGGTATATTTGAAACGGCAATAAAAACTAAACGAGCAGTGATAGAAATACACCGTTTGTTGCAATATTCTTGGGACAACAGTACATTTTCAGGCGGACAAACTTTCGAAATTACAATTTTCAACAACAGATGGCGCTGCAAGTGATGTGAAAGATATAGAAGACAACGCAGTCTGTGGGTGCGCCATTCTGTACGTCGTCTTTCTGCTGTAAGCGTGTGCTGTTCACAACGTGCAAGTGTGCTGTAGACAACATGGTTTATTCCTTAGAACAGAGGATTTTTCTGGTGTTGGAATTCCACCGCCTAGAACACAGTGTTGTTGCAACAAGACGAAGTTTTCAACGGAGGTTTAATGTAACCAAAGGACCGAAAAGCGATACAATAAAGGATCTGTTTGAAAAATTTCAACGGACTGGGAACGTGACGGATGAATGTGCTGGAAAGGTAGGGCGACCGCGTACAGCAACCACAGAGGGCAATGCGCAGCTAGTGCAGCAGGTGATCCAACAGCGGCCTCGGGTTTCCGTTCGCCGTGTTGCAGCTGCGGTCCAAATGACGCCAACGTCCACGTATCGTCTCATGCGCCAGAGTTTACACCTCTATCCATACAAAATTCAAACGCGGCAACCCCTCAGCGCCGCTACCATTGCTGCACGAGAGACATTCGCTAACGATATAGTGCACAGGATTGATGACGGCGATATGCATGTGGGCAGCATTTGGTTTACTGACGAAGCTTATTTTTACCTGGACGGCTTCGTCAATAAACAGAACTGGCGCATATGGGGAACCGAAAAGCCCCATGTTGCAGTCCCATCGTCCCTGCATCCTCAAAAAGTACTGGTCTGGGCCGCCATTTCTTCCAAAGGAATCATTGGCCCATTTTTCAGATCCGAAACGATTACTGCATCACGCTATCTGGACATTCTTCGGGAATTTGTGGCGGTACAAACTGCCTTAGACGACACTGCGAACACCTCGTGGTTTATGCAAGATGGTGCCCGGCCACATCGCACGGCCGACGTCTTTAATTTCCTGAATGAATATTTCGATGATTGTGTGATTGCTTTGGGCTATCCGAAACATACAGGAGGCGGCGTGGATTGGCCTCTCTATTCGCCAGACATGAACCCCTGTGACTTCTTTCTGTGGGGACACTTGAAAGACCAGGTGAACCGCCAGAATCCAGAAACAATTGAACAGCTGAAGCAGTACATCTCATCTGCATGTGAAGCCATTCCGCCAGACACGTTGTCAAAGGTTTCGGGTAATTTCATTCAGAGACTACGCCATATTATTGCTACGCATGGTGGATATGTGGAAAATATCGTACTATAGAGTTTCCCAGACCGCAGAGCCATCTGTTGTTGAAAATTGTAACTACTGTAATTTCGAAAGTTTGTCTGCCTGAAAATGTACTGTTGTCCCAAGCATATTGCAACAAACGGTGTATTTCTATCGCTGCTCGTTTAGTTTTTATTGCCGTTTCAAATATACCGGTCATTTTTGAAACACCCTGTATTTAAGTAGTTAACATTGCAAGATCACAGGTTCATGAAAGCGTGAGATAAGCCATTGTAAATGTGAAATGCTGGTACATTACTAACCTGTGTAACCGCTAGAATGTTGAATGCAAGGATGAAAACGTGCATGCATTGTGTTGTACAGCTCCCGGATGTCAGTTTGTGGGATGGAGTTCCATGCCTGTTGCACTTGGTGCGTCAATACGGGGACGGTAAATGCTGTTTCTGGATGACGCTGGAGTTGTCGTCCGATGATGTCCCATATGGGCTCGATTGGAGACGGATCTGGTGATCGCGCAGGCCACGGCAACATGTCGACACTGTGTAGAGTATTTTGGATACAACAGCGGTATGTGGGCGAGCGCTATCCTGTTGGAAAACAGCCCCAGAAATACTGTTCATGAATGGCAACACAACATGTCGAATCACCAGATTCATGCACAAATTTTCAGTCAGGGTGTGTGGGATAACCACCAGAGCGCTCCTGCTGTCATACGAAATCGCACCCTAGACCGTAGCTCCACGTGTAGATTCAGTGTGTCTACCACGCAGACAGTTCGGATGCACGCCTCAGCTGGCCTCCTCTTAACCAACACACGGCCATTGTGGATCGGAGGCAGGATCAGCTTTCATCAGAAAATGCGATACACCTTCAGCCTGCCATCCAGTGAGCTCCCGCTTGACACAGCTGAAGTCGCAAATGGCGGTGGTTTGGAGTCTGTGGAATGCATGTTACAGGATGCCTGGTTCAGTGCTGTCCTTGAAGTAACCAATTTATTCCATTTGGTTGTGTCACTGTGGTGCCAACTGCTGCTCAGATGCAATACGATGCGCCAGTGCCATACGCCGAACACGATGGTCTTCCCTCTTGGTAGTGCCACGTGACCGCCCGTAGCCCGGTCTTCTTGCGATCATGCATTCACGTGACCACCGCCGCCAACAATCATTCACAGTGGCTACATTCCTGCCAAGTCTTGCTGCAGTATCACAAAAGGAACATCCAGTTTCTTCTAGCGTTATTACCTGACTTCGTTCAGACTCATTCTGCTGTTTATAATGGCGTCTTTGTCGCCTTAAAGGCGTTCTTGACTAACATCAACTCACCACGTCGCATCTCAAAGGTAGCTAACGCTCACGACCGTTACAACATGTGTTTAAAGCAAACCTGATTTGCAACATCATAGTCTGTCCAGTTGGCAGATGATGGTTGAAGCGATCGCTGTATCAAGCAGAAATCTTCAGATACCTCTTTGAATACTGGCCCCTATTTTGACTGTAACCGAGGTTGGAATCTTGCTACCCGTCTGTCAGGGGGATGAAAATGGTGTAGTAAATCGCCAAAACGCGTAGCAAAATGAAATAACAGATTGGGAATTAGACGGCTGAAAAGTGTTTGATTTGACATTCTGTTCTACCAATCGTTCATTCCTCAACGACACAAAACTGCTCCTCGGCACGGAGCCACTCGAGAACCGCTGTGCGAACGTCCTCGTCGTTGGAAAATCTCTTTCCCCACCAGTTTGCCGAAAGGATGGAAATCGCATGGTGCAAGATCTTTAATGTAAGGGCCCGGCCGAAGTGGCCGTGCGGTTAAAGGAGCTTCAGTCTGGAACCGCAAGACCGCTACGGTCGCAGGTTCGAATCCTGCCTCGGGCATGGATGTTTGTGATGTCCTTAGGTTAGTTAGGTTTAACTAGTTCTAAGTTCTAGGGGACTAATGACCTCAGCAGTTGAGTCCCATAGTGCTCAGAGCCATTTTTTTAATGTAAGGCGCTTCAGCATCACTCGCGTCTGTGGGGTCTTGGTCAAACAGTTGGCACCATTTCACTACGTCTGGAAGCGACATTGCGTCTGGTCCACATACTGCCAGAATTTCATGGTGAATCTGTGTGCATTTAGATGTTTTTTCCCCACGAGAATCGTAGTGTCCTGCGTATTTCGGATGCGTTTCCAGTTGCTGCGTCATTTCAGCCACACACTGTGACGCACCTGTCATACATACCGCAGCAGAACTGTATCTGCAGTAAACCAGGAACATACACTCTCTTCTGACAATGCGCCATTCCTATAGCGCGATGGCTTTAGCGTTGGACGACATGTGTGACTTACTTTCTGGCGTCTCTATGAAGAAAACATGTACGACATCTGAAAATGTGCAATTCAGCTACACACACGTTGGGTGTTCGTTTAAAATACATACACCAAAAAAAGTTTTGCATCACCTCAGTTCCGAGAGTTCTGGAACCTGTACAGAAAAGGCGCGCAGTCCGGAACCGTGCGACTGCTACGGTAGCAGGTTCGAATCCTGCCTCGGGCATGGATGTGTGTGATGTCCTTAGGTTAGTTAGGTTTAAGTAGTTCTAAGTTCTAGGGGACTGATGACCACAGCAGTTGAGTCCCATAGTGCTCGGAGCCAACCTGTACAGAAAATTGGAACAGTTATCAACATAAGCATCATTTCCGTCCTTTATATTGCTGATGAAAACCACACACTGCATGTTGTACCACAATACAGCGAAACCTTTAGAAGTGGTGGACCAGACTGCTGTACTCACTGGTACATCTAATACCCATTTGCACGTCCTTATGCACTGATGCATGCCTGTATTCGTTGTGGCATACTATCCACAAGTTCATCAAGGCACTGTTGGTCCAGATTGTCCCACTCCTCAATGGTGAAACGGCGTAGATCTATCAGAGTGGCTGGTGGGTCACGTCGTCCATAAACTGCCCTTTTCAATCTATGCCAGGCATGTTCGATAGAATTCATGTCTGGAGAACATGCTGGCCACTCTAGTCGAGCGATGTCGTTATCCTGAAGGAAGTCATTCAAAAGATGTGCACGATGGGGGCGCGAATTGTCATCCGTAAAGAAGAATGCCTCACCAATGTGCTGCCGATATGGTTGCACTATCGGTCGGAGGATGGCATTCACGTATCGTGCAGCCGTTACGGCGCCTTCCATAACCACCAGCAGCGTACGTCGGCCCCACATAATGCCACCCCAAAACATCAGGGAACCTCCAACTTACTACACTCGCTAGACAGTGGGGCTAAGGCGTTCAGCGTGCCGGGTTGCCTCCAAACACGTCTCCGACGATTGTCTGGTTGAAGGCATATGCGACGCTCATCGGTGAAAAGAACGTGATGCCAATCCTGAGCAGTCCATTCGCCATGTTGTTGGGCCCGTCTGTACCGCTCTGCATAGTGTCGTGGTTGTAACGATGGATCTCGCTATGGATATCGGGAGTGAAGTTGCGCATCATGCAGCCTATTGCGCACAGGTTGAGTCGTAACACGACGTCCTGTGGCTGCACGAAAAGCATTATTTAACACGGTGGCGCTGCTGTCAGAGTTCCTCCGAGCCATAAGCCGTAGGCAGCGGTCATCCACAGCAGTAGTAGCCCTTGGGCGGCCTGAGCGAGGCATGTCATCTACAGTTACTGTCTCTCTGTATCTTCTCCATGTCCGAACACCATCGCTTTGGTTCACTCTGAGACGCCTGGGCACTTCCTTTGTTGAGAGACCTTCCTGGCTCAAAGTAACAAGGTAGACGCGATCGAACCTTGGTATTGGCCGTCTAGGCACGGTTGATCTACAGACAACACGAGCCGTATACCTCCTTCCTGCTGGAATGACTGGAACTGATCAGCTGTCAGACCCCATCCGTCTAATAGGTGCTGTTCATGCATGGTTGTTTACATCTTTGGGCGGGTTTAATGACATCTCTGAGCAGTCAATGTCACTGTGTCTGTGATACAATATCCACAGTCAACGTCTATCTTCAGGAGTTCTGGGATCCGGGGTGATGCAAAACTTTTTTTGATGTATGTTGATTATGCAACGCAATGCCTTTAACAATAAATTTACGACCTTTCGACAAGAAGTTGTCTATATTTTCTTTCTTTATGCTACATTATTCGTATAATCCGCTGTTCGATGTAATATATGTAGTGGAACACACGAAGTGTATGTGAATCATTCGGAAAATAAGTTTTTCTTAAATACATGTTATCACTCGCACTCAGGTAAAACAGTACATTCTGCACAGCAAGACAACAGCGTTTAAGTGCTGTATGAGTAAACTGACGCAGGCACTGTTGCCTCATTTATTCAGATAGTCGTGCATATGCGGTTTTATCTGTTGGAAACTCGTGAAATTTTTACGTTTATTCGCTTCGCTTGGAGGCTCAACATAACTGTTGATCTGTTTTCTTCACCTGTGTTTCAGCTATGACCAACAGAACGGTTTATTAGACTGTCATAAAATTCAGGGAATGGACAACGAGGTGAAATAAGTCATGGGATACCTCCTAATATTTTTCCGGCGTAGTGCAACAACTGGACGTGGCACGGAGCTCAACAAGTTGTTGGGAGTCCCCCGAAGAAATAATGAGTCATGCTGCCGTTGTAGCCGTCCATAATTGCGAATGTGTTGCCGGTGCAGGATTTTGTGCACGGACTGACTTGTCGATTATGTCCCATAAATATTCTGTGGGATTCATGTTATGCGATCTAAGTAGCCAACTCATTCTCTCGAACTGTCCAGGATATTCTTCAAATCAATCGCGAACAATTGTGGCCCAGTCGCATGGAGCATTATCATCCATGAAAATTACATCTTTATATATACGAAGGTGGTATCTGTTCTTTCGGACATAAACATACCGTCGGTGACCATGCAGCTCGTTAGAATGAAATTACACTGAAATAAACACCCTTAGCTGCTTACAGGCATTGACATGCCTCATCGGGGACAGATGAAAATGTGTGCGACGACCGGGACTTTAACACGGGATCTCCTGCTTCCATGGCAGACGCTCTATCCATTTGAGCCACCGAGGACACAGAGGATAGCGCGGCTGCAGGGATTTATCTCTGGCACGCCTGCCGCGAAACCCAGATTCTCAACGTATTGTCCCGCACTACATTCGGAGAGCTCCCGCCCATTATACTCATTACTCGCGGCGCGTTGCCGATTCCCGTACGAGTTCTGGCACTGTTCGTGCATTCGCACAGAAGAAGAAGATGGTCAAGTGGTGAGCCTTAACTATATATATACTAAGATGCTATCTGTTCTTTCGGACATCTTTGTTTGGGAACATGAAGTCCATGAATGGCTGCAGATGGTCTCCAAGTAGCCGAAACATAGCCATTTCCACTCAACGAACGGTTCAGTTGGACCAGAGGGCCCAGTCATTCCATGTTAACACAACCCACACCATTACGGAACCAGCACCAGCTTGCACAGTGCCTTGTTGACAGCCTGGATCCATTGTTTCGTAGGGTTTGTGCCACATTCGAACCCTGCCATCAGCTATAACCAACTGAAATGAGGACTCATCTGGCCAGACGACGGTTTTTCGGTCGTCTAAGGTCCAACACCTATGGTCACGAGCCCAGGAGAGGCGCTTCGCCGGCCGGAGTGGCCGTGCGGTTCTAGGCGCTACAGTCTGGAACCGGGCGACCGCTACGGTCGCAGGTTCGAATCCTGCCTCGGGCATGGATGTGTGTGATGTCCTTAGGTAAGTTAGGTTTAATTAGTTCTAAGTTCTAGGCGACTGATGACCCCAGAAGTTAAGTCGCATAGTGCTCAGAGCCATTTGAACCTTTAGAGGCGCTTCAGGCGATGTCGTTCTGTTAGCAGAGGCATTCGCGTCAGTCGTTTGCTGCCATTGTCCACTACGACAAATTTCACCATATTCGACGCACTGTCCTAAAGGGTACGTTCGTCGTAAGTCCCACATTGATTTCCGCGGTTACTTCACGCAGTGTTGGTGGCCTGTTAGTACTGACTACGCAAACGCCGCTGCTCTCGGCATACTCTTGACGCTGTGGATCTTGGAATACTGAATCCCCTAACGATTTCCGAAATGGAATATCCCATGCGTATAACTCCAGCTACCATTTCGCGTTCAGCGTCTGTCAGTACCCGTCGTGCGGCCACAATCTCGTTGGAAACCTCTGCATATGAATCACTTGGGTACAAATGACACCTCCCCTAATGCACTGCCCTTTTATACCTTGTGGACGCGATACTACCCTGCATATGTGCATATCGCTAACCCGTGACTCTGGTCACCTCAGAGTAACATAGAAGATGGAAACGAAGGTAAATGAAACTAGGATACAAGCTCTGAAAATGTCCTGGCCAGAGGTATCAAAGTCGTTCCTCAGGTAGTTCTATTTCACAAATTATCTGCGCCCTGCAGTAGTATGTAGTCCGAAGTCATTTATAAATTAGTAGCATCTACACTTTGACGTAAAACTGTGATGGTAGGAGGAAAAACAGAAAATTTGCAAGAGACTGAGTGGATTCAATTGACGCTAGGATTTCAGTATTGATATCTTATTATGGTTCTAACATTTTCTAAATTGGAGATGGATGCTAGAAACTGTTGCAAAACATTTAGCTTCACTTATATTACGACTATGGTAATTGTACCAGAATCTGCGACATGGAGGTGTGTGAACGACGTGTGTGAACGCATCTCTCTTTCTATGCTCGTAAAGAAAAATACTTTTAATATTACAGTCCTGCAGACCTTTCCTTGTTACTTTACATTCCACGATTCTTCTCGGTAGTCGCGATTATACTCGACGATGTATTTCATTTTCGGTGAACTAACCGCTGTGATCGATTTCCGTAGTAATACGAAACAGCAGGGCTGCAGCGTTATCACAGTTACAGCATGCCCTTGCCGCAACCGCCGTAATTGGTCTGCACGGAAGGTTTCATCAAAGGGAGGTGACAGCCCACGTGCATACATCCCGCTGCCCATTAGACGGGCGAATGTTTGCAGAGTCCACGTGAACACGTACACAGATCAGTGTGGAAGCCCGTTCTCAACACGATCACTGTTTAACTTGCGAAGCGACAGCAAACGTGATTTGGCGAGACGTCGGCTCCTGATATCTCTCAGTAACCACCCGCGACAGGGTGTCCTTGGGATGAGGCAGGGAGAGACTGGATTGGTCTAACTTTCTTCGCCCGTAGAACATAGAACAGTGAAAGCGCAGGTCAGGAGAGGTATTTACGTCTGTCCTCAAGGCGGTGCAATACGTACTGATTTCCTGCTGCATGAACGAAGGTTGGAAACAGCATCAGATTCAGGCCATGTTGTGGGAAGTTTGATCCCCCGACGGTTGTCTCGGCGAGTATCTTGGGAATATTCTTGAGAAGCGCAGCTTTCCAGACTCTTACTGCAATGAGAGCATATCTCCCAAAAGAATCAAACTAGTTTCGTATGTGGCTCATTTACGTCACCATCAACTACTGTACGCTCGATCTTCTTACTATTACCTTTCGAAGCACCCTCACTTCATATTGACGTCACTCGTGAGAAACCAGACTAACATATTAGTTTTGTAGTTTTCAGAAATGTTCTAATTTCCGAGAGAAATTTATTAGTTGACTATGTCATAAAGTTTCATTTTTGTATGCTATACCTTTGCTAAGTTTCTTCATATTTGGCACAAAAATATTAGAGTTATTATTTAAGCTATTTTTCTTGAGATCTGGAAACCTGAATATTGTGCAAAGGATCATTATGATTGTTACACACTTAGGTAAGTGTTTTAATAAACTGTTGTGGTCTTCACTCTGAAGACTTGTTTGCTGTAGATCTCTACGCTAGTCTATTCTGTGGGAACTTTTTCACTCCCAGATAACTACTGCAACCTACATCCATTTGAATAAGCTTATTGTATTAATTCTGTGGTGTCCTTCTACAATTTTTGTTCCCCAAATTTCCCTGCAATACCCGACTGACTATTCCTTGACGCTTCATAATGTGTTCTATCAAACGATCCCTTTTTTAGTCAGATTGTGCCATAAATTTACTTTTCCCCAACTTCTGTTCAGTAATTTATCATTAGTTACATGAGCTTCCCATCTAATCTTCAACCTTCTTCAATAGCACCAATTAAAAAAAAAAATCAGTTCTCTTCTTTTCAAACCTGCCTGTCACCCACATTTTACTTCAGTATAGGCTGCACTCCAAACAGGTTTTGTCAGAAACGACATCCTCACACTTAAATTTATATTCGATGTTAAGAAATCACTATTTAAAAAAAAATTATTTTCTTGTTATAGCCAGTCTGCATTTAATATTCTTAACACTTCAGACATCATCAGTTATTTTGCAGCCCAAATTACAAATCTCACCTACTCTATTTAGTATCTCATTTCCTAATCTAATTCCCTCAGAATCTAATTCCCTCCTTCCAGAATGACCAGTCCACCCAGGGAATGCCACGAAAACATCCCCCAGACCACACGTTCCTCCCTCCAGCCTTGACCCTTCCGATGATTGGTGCAGGATGTCTGCTTTCAGACGTTTCACGTCGACAGAGCACAAAACATGATTTATGTGAAAAGGCCACATGTCACCACTAAGAGGACGTCGAATTGTGGTATTGGGGTTCAAATTCTAGCCAGTGTCCTCGATGAATAGCATCAGCACCGGTTCACGAAGCAGGCACCTGCTGCGGAGGCTCATACGAAGCAACGTTCTTGGAGGAGGCACTGTTGGTAGTCCCTTGGTTCATCTGGGAGGTCAGAAGCCCAACAGTTGCAGATCTATTCGCCCGTACAATCTCCGAAGCTCTCGTTCATCTGCGGCGCGTGATGCACCACAGTTTCTTTGACAACGGTCGTGGATAGCGCCATTTTCCCATACACCGTATACTTTAACCACGGCGGCACACGAATAGTTTACAGACTCAGACGTTCCGGAAATGCTTCCACCCTTGGTTCGAAAGCTAGTGATTGTGCCATTTTGTATGTCAAATAAACCGCTCGGTTTCCTCATTACAACAATGCCCGAACTGTTGCCCGCGTCCTCCGGACACGGTTTATATTCCCTGCACTGCTACTGCTGCCGCCAGCTGTATGTGTGTGTGTAGTTGTTGCACACTGACGTCGAACATAGGTAGTGCTCACATTAATGTGGGTTGTTTCGGGGAGAAGACCAGACAGCGAAGTCATCGGTCTCATCGGATGAGGGAAGGACAGGGAAGGAAGTCGGCCGTGCCCTTTCAAAGGAACCATTCCAGCATTTACCTAGAGCGATTTAGGGAAATCACGGAAAACCTAAATCAGGATGACCGGACGCGGGATTGAACCGTCGTCCTCCCGAATGGTTCAAATGGCTCTGAGCACTACGGGACTTAACATCTGTGGTCATCAGTCCCCTAGAACTTAGAACTACTTAAACCTAACTAACCTAAGGACATCACACACATCCATGCCCGAGGCAGGATTCGAACCTGCGACCGTAGCGATCGCGCGGTTCCAGACTGAAGCGCCTAGAACCGCTCGGCCACACTGGCCGGCTCCTCCCGAATGCGAGTCCAGTGTACTAGCCACTGCGCCACCTCGCTCGGTCACATTAATGTGATTGGACCGTGTATAACAGTGTGTACAATGATTCGCGATAACTGTTATCAAACAATAAACAAGAAAGAACGCCTGTAGCAGTCAACGGAGGCAGGCAAATTTGCAAGTAACAAGTAGGATCTAACTACATCTTATAACAGAAATGAGTTAATTAGTTAGTTACTTTCTTGTTCCAGTTTCCATACTCGCGATATACTTTATGATGTTCAACATAAAACGTATATGTAAAAGAAGATGCAAAAAATAATATATGGCTACATGCTGGCCATTTACAGGATTTTTTCTGTAAAAGTATCTAATTATTTCTATTCTAGAATTCATCTCTGGTATAAAAGGAATTTTTAATGACAAACATATTGAAGCAACATTTGAAAACACTTCTACTATATATCAGGCATTTTATTCCTATAAGTAGGTTTTCAAAGACTTCTGTAGCTGCATGTTTCACTCTTTTCTGTGCCAAAGTTAGATTCGCTATAGGGTTAAGGTGATCATATTTCCTTCTAGTGTTGTATCTGTGAGTATCTCTTTTGTTCTCAGACTAATATGTATTGTTGATGACAAATTTACTAAGTGGATAAATGTATTGTGAGTGTGCTTAGTTATCCCAGCTGCTTAAACATGTAAATGTTTTAACCATACGCAAGATTCTAATCACTTTCTTTTATGCAATGAGTACTTTTTGCCCAAGTGAGGATTTATCCCATAGCATTATCCTATAAGACATCAGTGAATGAAAAAATGCAAACTTACAGAGCTATATATCACCAAAGTTGGCAACTATTCTTATGGCAAAAGTAGCTGAACCTAAACGTTTTAGCAAATCTACTACATGGTTTTTGTAGTTAATTTATATCAAAATTAACACATAAGAACTTAGAATTTCCTGTCCCATTTATTATTTCATGCTGGTGTACTAGGTTCATCGGAGGTGGGATATTTTTGACAGCGCATAACTAGGTGAGCAGAATTTTTTCAAGGATTAACGCTAGCTCATTAGTGTAGTATTACTCAGTAACTTCCACAAAAATAATTTATTCTGTTGTCTACTGCTGTTTCTTTGCTCGGATTTGCAATAATGCTTGTATCAGTTGCAAACAGGGCTAATTATGCCTCCTGATTCAAATAAAATGGCAGATCGTTAATGTATAGCAAGGACAGTATTGGGCCAGTTATCGAACCCTGTGGGACTCGCATTGTAATTTCTCCACATGCAATCAACTGGTGTCCCCCTTTGAACTACTTGAATAGTTTAGGGGAATGAAAAAAGAGAAACTTTGGTTAGCTCAGTACGGAAACCTGAAATAAATTCATCACTGAGCAAAAACCAAAGTAAAGTAGTGAACTTTAAAACATAATTGAAGACATGAAGCCTCAGTAAACTGGAATCACTTTTAACTATGGGAGAGAGAGAGAGAGACACCGTGTTGGTCACGTGATGTATTTAAAGTGGTCCAGATGATGCCCCTCTTCATTAAGTTCAAAACACTCCAGAAAAATAACTGTCAGTTTTGCCCGTTATGGTTATTCCTATTGAAGCCAATTAGGTTAAACTTATCCATTACGAATGTTTAAGAATCGGTGTCTGTTTATGATGCACAGGAGGTTACATGACTATTTCAAAGGGTAATTATCGATGCTTGCTCTGTGATAAGAAGATAAAACATGCTTTAATGCATCGCCGTGAGTATTGTTTATTTGGCGATATGGATCCAAAAATGAATTCAATACTTACTGCGACAGTATAGGCGACTCTGAACTGCCCTCAAAATACTTTAACTTTATATTATTTTATTTCTGGGCACTCATGATAATGCGAGTTTTGATTACCGTATTTGCCCATAAATTGACTGTATAATATGTCACTGCAAGACTAGAAATAAGACACCAGATTAATTGAAGTTTGCTCTTGTAGTAACTTATTTACTTATTTTATTTTTGGGCATTTGTTTAACGCCGGTTTTGATTAAAGTATTCGCCCATACATCAACACTATTATATGCAGACATAAACAAATAATGGCTGTCAAATTAAACACCTTTCAGCCGTCAAGTTTCCAACCTTATTTTACGTGGCAAACAGTTTCAGCGTTTTACTACGCCATCTTCAGGCCCTTGACCGACTCGGCAGATGATGGTTGAAGTGATCACTATAGCAAAAATCTACTAATACCAGAATTGCTGGCCACTGTTTTGATCACAACACAGGGATATTCTTCCTACACGTCGGTCAGGGGCCTGAAGACGGTGTAGTAAAATGCTGAAATTTGTTGCCAAATAAAATAAGTTTGGGAACTTGACGGTTGAAAGGTGTTTGACATACTGTATCGAACAGCCGAGTCCCGTAATCATCTATAAAAAGATGGACACACAGAGATAAACTAGCAAGGTCTCCAAGCAAAGCAGGCCTATGTTATATCTTCGTACGAAGATCTTTGTAAGAAGCCACAGTTGCCAGCAAAGTTTCCTAACGACGGTGTATATATACAGGGTGTTACAAAAAGGTACGGCCAAACTTTCAGGAAACATTCCCCACACACAAAGAAAGAAAATATGTTATGTGGACATGTGTCCGGAAACGCTTACTTTCCACGTTAGAGCTCATTTGATTACTTCTCTTTAAATCACATTAATCATGCAATGGAAACACACAGCAACAGAACGTACCAGCGTGACTTCAAACACTTTGTTACAGGAACTGTTCAAAATGTCCTTCGTTAGCGAGGATACATGAATCCACCCTCCGTCGCATGGAACCCCTGATGCGCTGATGCAGCCCTGGAGAATGGCGTATTGTATCACAATACGATCACGAAGAGTCTCTACATTTGGTACCGGGGTTGCGTAGACAAGAGCTTTCAAATGCCCCCATAAATGAAAGTCAAGAGGGCTGAGGTCAGGAGAGCCTGGAGGCCATGGAATTGGTCCGCCTCTACCAATCCATCGGTCACCGAATCTGTTATTGAGAAGCGTACGAACACTTCGACTGAAATGTGCAGGAGCTCCATTGTGCATGAACCACATGTTGTGTCGTACTTCTAAAGGCACATGTTCTAGCAGCACAGGTAGTGTATCCCGTATGAAATCATGATAACGTGCTCCATTGAGCGTAGGTGGAAGAACATGGGGCCCAATCAAGACATCACCAACAATGCCTGCCCAAACGTTCACAGGAAATCTGTGTTGACTACGTGATTGCACAATTGCGTGCGGATTCTCTTCAGCCCACACATGTTGATTGTGAAAATTTACAATTTGATCATGCTGGAATGAAGCCTGATCCGTAAAGAGAACATTTGCACTGAAATGAGGTTTGACACATTGTTAGATGAACCATTCGCAGAAGTGTACCCGTGGAGGCCAATCAGCTGCTGATAGTGCCTACACACGCTGTACATGGTACGGAAACAACCGGTTCTCCCGTAGCACTCTCCATTCAGTGACGTGGTCAACGTTACCTTGTACAGCAGCAACTTCTCTGACGCTGACATTAGGGTTATCGTCAACTGCACGAAGAATTTCCTCGTCCACTGCAGGTGTCCTCGTCGTTCTAGGTCTTCCCCAGTCGCGAGTCATAGGCTGGAATGTTCCGTGCTCCCTGAGACGCCGATCAATCGCTTCGAACGTCTTCCTGTCGGGAGACCATAGTTCTGGAAATCTGTCTCGATACAAACGTACCACGCCACCGCTATTGCCCCGTGCTAATCCATACATCAAATGGGCATCTGTCAACTCCATTTGTAAACATTGAACTGACTGCAAAAGCACGTTCGTGATGAACACTAACCTGTTGATGGTACGTGCTGATGTGCTTGATGCTAGTACTGTAGAGCAATGAGTCGCAAGCCAAACACAATCACCGAAGTCAACATTACCTTCCTTCAATTAGGCCAACTGGCGGTGAACCGAGGAAGTACAGTACATACTGACGAAACTAAAATGAGCTCTAACATGGAAATTAAGCGTTTCCGGACACATGTCCACATAACATCTTTTCCTTATTTGTGTGTGAGGAATGTTTCCTGAAAGTTTGGCCGTATCTTTTTGTAACACCCTGTATATACATATCACGTGAAAAGTGAGTGATAGGTTACCAACTGTCCACTATAATTGAAGCTGATATATATATATATATATATATATATATATATATATATATATATATATATATATATATATATATATATATATATATATTAACAACAAAGCCGCCCATACTGTTGCAGTAAGTTCAGAATTCGTTGTTGGATCCAAATCGCCATATAAACAATACTCATGGCCGTGCATTAAAGGAAGTTCCATCCTAGTGTCATAGAGCCAGCACGCAGCATTATGCTTTGAAATAGTCACGTAACCTTTCCTACATTATCTGAAGACGGGCCTGGAAAGGTACGAAAACCGGTTTATGGAATAAATAACTATTTCAAAGAAGTGACTGGTTGCAGTTTTCTGAATTTATGTTGAATCCAATGTTCGATTTTTTAGCCACAGGAAACGGTCACTGATCTGATTAAAAGCGAGGTCTGATCCCGATACGCAGCTCGGAGGGTGTGCCATTCGAAGTGGGGAGTGCACCCACTTCTCCCGGTCTCAGCACGTCTGAGTTAGCTAATGGTCGGCCCGTCTCTGAGGAAACAAGGCCCTTACCGTATGTGGCCCAAAGGGCGTCAACACATTCGCCGAGCTGCATAAACGTGTACAGCCGTCTCGAGAGGTAGGGGACTGCGGTACAGAGGCGCAGCATCTGCTACGTACCGCTGCCGCCCACTCGACGCGGAGCTGAGGACGGGCCCAATTACCAAGGACAAAGCGCCTGCAGCTATAATGACTCTACAGCCACGGAAACAGCCTCTCTGGCTGAGCCCGCCGGCGCTGCCACGACGGCGTTCTGATCGCAATCGATAAATTCTTCTGGAGCCCGCGAGACCACAGCCAACGCCACCGCCTGACACAACCTGTCCCGCCGGCCTCTGCTTTTCTTCAGCATCTTTTATATCAGCGTCTGTCGGGTTTAGAAGCGAGTCCCATTACATAAAGGGCATTTGCTCGCTGGAGTTTGCGTCAATGGCTAGAGTGCCTTCATTTTGCTGCAACGCCTTATCGTTATCAACCAAATAAGGAAGTCTTGACTGCTGCCTAACTACGCATCGTGTGAACTCCAGAATAAAACTTTCACTCGTGTGAGCTGATATGAAACTTCTTGGCAGATTAAAACTGTGTGCCGGACCGAGACTCGAACTCGGGACCTTTGCCTTTGGAAGGTAGGAGACGAGGTACTGGTGGTTCAAAATGGTTCAAATGGCTCTGAGCACTATGGGACTTAACATCTGAGGTCATCAGTCCCCTAGAACTTAGAACTACTCAAACCTAACTAACCTAAGGACATCACACACACCCATGCCCGAGGCAGGATTCGAACCTGCGACCGTAGGAGTCTCGCGTTTCCGGACTGAAGCGCCCAGAACCGCACGGCCACCGCGTCCGGCGGTACTGGTGGAACTAAAGCTGTGAGGACGAGTCGTCAGTCGTGCTTGGGTAGCTCAGTTGGTGCCGGCACGGTAACTCAGCGTGTTCGGTCAGGGGGTTCGCTGCCCTCTGTAATAAAAAAAAACTGAGTTAATGGATCAACGACGAACGGAAGCGGGTGTCTTGCGACGTCCGCCCCGAGCAGATACAACGAAGCACTTGCCCGCGAAAGGCAAAGGTCTCGAGTTCGAGTCTCGGTCCGGCACACAGCTTTAATCTGCCAGGAAGTTTCGTGTGAACTCTGTTTGTCATAGTCATATTTTAATCTATAGTGCATTTTGTATGTGAGGGGTAAGCGTTAACCAGCTTTACATTCACCTGATCAGTTTCTTCCGAAAACAAGACTTGGGATTTTAGTGTGGAAAACGAATTTCGGTCAACAAGCGTCTACTCGTATATCTAAGATTTGGCATATGCCACTGTCTCAAATAACCATCTCTAATATATCGTATGGCTTTGTCTTGCGTGCAAGTGCGAGGGGCGTTCAATAAGTAGTGCGACACATATTTTTCTCGGCCAATTTAGGTTGAAAACATGCGTAATTTTGTGGTGTGACAGAGTAGAGTATTCCTGCGTCAGATTCTACAGTTTCATGAAGTTTAGATTGGTGATGGCGCTATACATTGCCTTCAAAATGGCGTCTGTAGCGTAGGTGCATTCCAAGCAGATATTTGTCATTGCCTTTGTTTTGGCGGGATATGAAACTATCGCAGATATTAATAAGTGCTTGAAGAATGTCTATGGAAGACCTGGCACTGAACAAAAGGCAGGTGACTCGTTATAACCCTGGATTCGATGTGGGGCGGCGAGGGGGTGGGTGGACTGCTGTGGCCTGTTGTGGGGTTGTGAACCACTGAGGTCTAAGGCGGGACGAAGCCTCTCCGTCGTTTCTTGGTCCACGGTTTAATACATACATACATACATACACACATACGAGGTGAGTCGTTAGGCAAGGCGTCTGTCATCATCGCAACAAGGTCGCGCAAACCTTTCCGATCTCTCGCGTTGCGGCTGGCCCCACCCAACTGTGACTCCTGCAATGTTGAAACGTGCGGACACTCTCATTCGAGGTGATCGACGGAACACAATCAAAAACCTCGCTGCACAGCTGTACGTCTCTGTTGGTCGTGCTGACACATTCGATCACCAGTTGGTATACTGGCCGCCTAACAGAAGACCACAAAGGGAAATGAATGGCCGTCTGTGCGGAACTGCTTCCGCGTTACGAGGCTGACCGCGACAAATTTTTGTCGAACATCGTCACAGGCGATGAAACATGGGTACATCACTTCGAATCGGAAACAAAACGGCAACGCGTGGGGTGGCACTACACCATCTCTCATCCGAAGAAAGAGTTCAGAGACGCACACTCAGTCGGTAGAGTCATGGCAACGGTCCTCTGAGGGAGTTATTCGTTTAGTGTCCTGTCTCATGGCGCAATAATCAACTCTGAAGTGTACAGTGCTGTTCTCAGGAAACTGAAGAAATGACTTCAGCTCGTTCAAAAATTCAAACTAACTTCTCCTTCTCTCTGACAACGCTCGGCCTCACAGAAGTTTGCGTACCCAAAAGGAGTTTCAATGGACTGTTCTTCCTCATCCATCCCACAGCCCAAATCTGGCACCTTTCGAGTTCCATTTGTTTGGTCCAATGAAGGACGCATTCCACAGGAAGCAGTGAGTGGATGGTGTGGAGGTTATTTATGCAGCAAGACGTTGGCTCCCTCGTCGACCACGTTGACCAGGAGAGTGGTACCATGCGAGTATACGGGCCCTTCCTGTACAGTGGCGTAAGGCCGTCGCATTGAACGCAGATTATGTTGAAAAATACGGATTTGTAGTCAAAAGAGTGGAGAATAATATTATGTATTGGAATACTTGAATAAAAACAACCTGCTTTCAGAAAAAATGAGTTTCATCACTTATTGAAGGCCCCCCGTATTTACGAATATTATACTCGGAAGTACAATTTGTTACTGTCAATATACTTCTTAGTTACGATTGCAATTTCTTTTGTAATAGTGTTGTCGTGTGTGATACTATTCGATATGTATGATTGTTAATACCATACCTGTGAAAACCACAATCGCAGACAATAAGTATTTTGACGCAGTATTGACCACAGTAAAAATTTTTATGGAGTCTGTGGAGCCTCGCTTCATTAAACCGTTTCAAATATTTCGACGTCATTCCACCTCTGAATCAAGTAGAAAATTTTCACCAGGAATAATATCACGTGGAAACTTAAAAACAACATATGGCGTCTAAAGCCCAACGTCTTTCGAATATCTCATTTCCACAAGAAAAGCACGTCACGAAAGCCTGGTCTATCTGCGCTCATACTCGTCAGATTAATATGTCTCTCAGTAGGACAGAACTGATTGTGATTGGTCGCTTAGCATCCGTAGATGTCAGAAGATCTGGAGGAGATGTGGAAAGGTGAAATATGAGGCTTCACTACAGCATTCGATATTTGGACGTGATTCTAATCATTCAAGGATGAGACAACAGAGGAGCATCGTCCACGGAACAGAAGCAATTCCACATTCGAATTCTTCAGAAATCAACCGTATCCTACTATTGCACAGCAGAATAGTGATTAAGTGTAGGAATAAAATTTTGTTAGAACCGACTGAGACGACGCTAAGTGGAACACGTTCACGGAATACGCAGTCAACACTCGGAAGAAATGAAGGAGAAACGGACAGGGAGGTTATTGAAACTTCCTGGCAGACTAAATTACTTCTGCCAGTACCTTGTCTCCTACCTTCCAAACTTTACAGAAGCTCTTCTGCGAATATACTTCTTAGTTACGATTGCAGTTTCGTTTGTAATAGTGTTGTCGTGTGTCATACCGTTCGATAAATATGATTGTTAACACCATACCTGTGAAAGCCGCAATCGCAGTCAATAAGTATTGTGACTCAATATTTACCGTAGTAAAAAAAATTATGGACTTCGCAGGAGAACTTCTGTAAAGTTTGGAAGGTAGGAAACGAGGTACTGGCAGAAGTAAAGCTGTGAGGACGGGGCGTGAGTCGTGCTTGGGTAGCTCAGTTGGTAGAGCACTTGCCCGCGATAGGCAAAGGTCCCGAGTTCGAGTCTCGGTCCGGCACACAGTTTTAATCTGTCAGGAAGTTTCGTATCAGCGCACACTCCGCTGAGTGCTAGTTCTGCAGGTTCGCAGGAGAGCTTCTGTAAAGTTTGGAAGGTAGGAGACGAGGTACTGACAGAAGTAAAGCTGTGAGGACGGGGCGTGAGTCGTGCTTGGGTAGCTCAGTTGGTAGAGACCTTGCCCGCGATAGGCAAAGGTCCCTTGTTCGAGTCTCGGTCCGGCACACGGTTTTAATCTGCCAGGAAGTTTCATATCAGCGCACACTCTGCTGAGTGCTAGTTCTGCAGGTTCGCAGGAGAGCTTCTGTAAAGTTTGGAAGGCAGGAGACGAGGTACTGACAGAAGTAAAGCTGTGAGGACGGGGCGTGAGTCGTGCTTGGGTAGCTCAGTTGGTAGAGCACTTGCCCGCGATAGGCAAAGGTCCCTTGTTCGAGTCTCGGTCCGGCACACAGTTTTAATCTGCCAGGATGTTTCATATCAGCGCACACTTCGCTGTAGAATGAAAAGTTCATTCTAGGGAGGTTATTGTCTCATAGTGTTCGAGTGAGGATGCGGGGGAACCCGTGGTTCACTTCTTAAACAACAGTACAGAGCAGACACCGGGCTCTACTGTAACGAGGCTACATTTAGTATCTCCAACTAGGGATTACACAAGAACGTGTCTGAGGCTGCAAACTTTGCATAAAGGAACGCTCTAAGGCCTTGATGTTAAACATATGGCAAGCTAAGAACGCTGACAGGCTCAGAAAACGGGAGCATATTCGGCCACCTGTACGGGGGAATCACGTCGTTGACTGCTATTAAACCCTCGCCTTTCTTCCGCTCTCAGTTAAGCCATTCTATCTGCGTCGCGGATACCGATAAAGGGTCAGCCCTACCAGCTGCAGGATGCACTGGTGAATACAAAATAGTGTCTACCGCCGCTGCAACCTCGCAGTCAACTGCTACGAGTCCGCAGCCGTCTGGTTGTGGAGGGAACTTCGAATCTGCGAGCTACACTCCTGTCGGTCACAACCGTGACTAAAGATGACGGCCGGGCCAATCTTCCGCGGATGAAGAACCGATCTGCATTGCATGTCTGAGTCGTTAACTTGGGAGCAGGGCGCTGGAGCCGCCAATCCCGGGCGCTACCAGTTCGCAGTGTTTGTCTTACCGGCTGTATGCTGGGGCTTACTCCCGGGCTGACTTTCGTGTCGCTGTAGGGTCTTCCGCCTGCACGCCATCTCGACAACTGATAACAGGGAATGCGGATTAGGTCTTAGCGGGCTAATTCCTCGCCGTGCGCTGACGTTCTAATCTGCGCCTTCGTGCAATGCGGGATCAGCATCATCGCTGCTACGTAGCGCGGGGAAGAAGATAGAGTCGAGGTAAACCTCTTGCTAGTAAATCATTATTAATAGAACGATGTCTCACTAGCGCCACAGCGCTGCACAGCATTCCCTCACCGCATTTCCGCACGTTCTCCTACACTCACGTAGGGGGCCGCATATGGCGGGCACATACTAGGACTGTTGAGTTTTCTAAAATATCGGGACTAAGATGTTTCGATATATCGAATAAAAGCAACGACATCGACATAGGGCGGAAATGGTACCGACATAATTGCCTACAAAAATATCAGTGGCACATTATAAATATACTACCAGGTTTAGAGATGTACACTCCTGGAAATTGAAATAAGAACACCGTGAATTCATTGTCCCAGGAAGGGGAAACTTTATTGACACATTCCTGGGGTCAGATACATCACATGATCACACTGACAGAACCACAGGCACATAGACACAGGCAACAGAGTATGCACAATGTCGGCACTAGTACAGTGTATATCCACCTTTCGCAGCAATGCAGGCTGCTAATCTCCCATGGAGACGATCGTAGAGATGCTGGATGTAGTCCTGTGGAACGGCTTGCCATGCCATTTCCACCTGGCGCCTCAGTTGGACCAGCGTTCGTGCTGGACGTGCAGACCGCGTGAGACGACGCTTCATCCAGTCCCAAACATGCTCAATGGGGGACAGATCCGGAGATCTTGCTGGCCAGGGTAGTTGACTTACACCTTCTAGAGCACGTTGGGTGGCACGGGCTACATGCGGACGTGCATTGTCCTGTTGGAACAGCAAGTTCCCTTGCCGGTCTAGGAATGGTAGAACGATGGGTTCGATGACGGTTTCGATGTACCGTGCACTATTCAGTGTCCCCTCGACGATCACCAGTGGTGTACAGCCAGTGTAGGAGATCGCTCCCCACACCATGATGCTGGGTGTTGGCCCTGTGTGCCTCGGTCGTATGCAGTCCTGATTGTGGCGCTCACCTGCACGGCGCCAAACACGCATACGACCATCATTGGCACCAAGGCAGAAGCGACTCTCATCGCTGAAGACGACACGTCTCCATTCGTCCCTCCATTCACGCCTGTCGCGACACCACTGGAGGCGGGCTGCACGATGTTGGGGCGTGAGCGGAAGACGGCCTAACGGTGTGCGGGACCGTAGCCCAGCTTCATGGAGACGGTTGCGAATGGTCCTCGCCGATACCCCAGGAGCAACAGTGTCCCTAATTTGCTGGGAAGTGGCGGTGCGGTCCCCTACGGCACTGCGTAGGATCCTACGGTCTTGGCGTGCATCCGTGCGTCACTGCGGTCCGGTGCCAGGTCGACGGGCACGTGCACCTTCCGCCGACCACTGGCGACAACATCGATGTACTGTGGAGACCTCACGTCCCACGTGTTGAGCAATTCGGCGGTACGTCCACCCGGCCTCCCGCATGCCCACTATACGCCCTCGCTCAAAGTCCGTCAACTGCACATACGGTTCACGTGCACGCTGTCGCGGCATGCTACCAGTGTTAAAGACTGCGATGGAGCTCCGTATGCCACGGCAAACTGGCTGACACTGACGGCGGCGGTGCACAAATGCTGCGCAGCTAGCGCCATTCGACGGCCTACACCGCGGTTCCTGGTGTGTCCGCTGTGCCGTGCGTGTGATCATTGCTTGTACAGCCCTCTCGCAGTGTCCGGAGCAAGTATGGTGGGTCTGACACACCGGTGTCAATGTGTTGTTTTTTCCATTTCCAGGAGTGTATATTTAAGTACTGATATACACTATGCGATCAAAATTATCCGAGCACCCCTAAAAACATACGTTTTACATATTGGGCGCATAGTGTTGCCACGCCGGCCGGTGTGGTTCAAAAATGGTTCAAATGGCTCTGAGCACTATGGGACTTAACATCTGAGGTCATCAGTCCCCTAGAAGTTAGAACTACTTAAACCTAACTAACCTAAGGACATCACACACATCCATGCCCGAGGTAAGATTCGAACCTGCGACCGTAGCAGTCGCGCGGTTCCGGACTGAAGCGCCTAGAACCCCTCGGCCACGGCCGGTGTTAAGTCCCATAGTGCTCAGAGCCATTTGAACCATTTGTGTTGCCACCTACTGTCAGGTACTTCATATCAGTGACCTCAGTAGTCATTAGACATCGCGAGGGGGCAGATTGGGGCACTCCGTGGAACTCACGGACTTCGAACGTGGTCAGGTGATTGGATGTCACTTGTGTCATACGTCTGTACGCGAAATTTCCACACTCCTAAACATCCCTAGGTCCACTGTTTCCGATCTGATAGTGAAGTGGAAACGTGAATGGACGCGTACAGCACAAAAGCGTACAGACCGAACACGTCTGTTGACTAACAAAGACCGCCGACTGTTGAAGAGGGTAGTAATGTGTAATAGGCAGACTTCTATCCAGACCATTACACAGGAATTTCGCCGGCCGGAGTGGCCGTGCGGTTCTAGGCGCTACAGTCTGGAGCCGAGCGACCGCTCCGTTCGGAGGTTCGAATCCTGCCTCGGGCATGGATGTGTGTGATGTCCTTAGGTTAGTTAGGTTTAATTAGTTCCAAGTTCTAGGCTACTAATGACCTAAGAAGTTAAGTCGCATAGTGCTCAGAGCCATTTTTTTTTTACACAAGGAATTTCAATCTGCATCAGGATCCACTGCAAGTACTATGACAGTTAGACGGGAGATGAGAAAACTTGGATTCCATGGTCGAGCGGCTGCTCATATGCCACACACCACGCTGGTAAATGCCCAACGACGCCTCGCTTGGTGTAAGGAGCATAAACATTGGACGATTGAAGAGTGGAAAAACGTGTGGAGTGACGAATCATGGTACACAATGTGGCGATCCGATGGCAGAGAGTGGGTATGGCGAATGCTCGGTGAACGTCATCTGCCAGCGTGTGAGTGCCAATAGTAAAATTCGGAGCCGTGGTGTTATGGTGTGGTCGTGTTTTTCATGGAGGGGTCTTGCACCCAATGTTGTTTTGCGTAGCACCATCACAGCCCAGGCCTACATTGATGTTTTAAGCACCTTCTTGCTTCCTACTGTTGAAGAGCAATTCGGGAATGACGATTGCATCTTTCAACAGGATCGAGTACCTGTTCATAATGCACGGCCTGTGGTGGAGTGATTACACGACAGTAACATCCCTGTAATGGACTTGCCTGCACGGAGTCCTGACCTGAAACCAATAGAACACTTTTGGGATGTTGTGGAACGCCGACTTGGTGCCAGGCCTCACCGACCGACATCAATACCTCTCCTCAGTGCAGCACTCCTTGAAGAATGGGCTGCCATTCCCCAAGAAACCTTCCAGCACCTGATTGAACGCATGCCTGCGAGAGTGGAAGCTGTCATCATGGCTAAGCGTGGGCCAACACCATATTGAATTCCAGCATTACCGTTGGAGGGTGCTACGAACTTGTAAGTCATTTTCAGCCAGGTGTCCGGATACTTTTGATCACATAGTGTATTATTAATTATTCTATAGATCAACAAGCAGCCTGCCTATCCGCCTTAGAGCAAGAATTGAAAGGAAAACGATGCACGTTCACGCTTGGTGATAACCATTTTGGATTTGTCTATAACACTTCATGTCGACTTCCCTGTTTTTTCGTTTCTGTAAATGCCAGCGACCTAGCAGTCGTAGTTTCAAAACTGCATGGTGAACCTAAACGTTGCCGAGCGCCGATTACGTCAGTATTTCCCCCCACACGTGTTCGCCCACAGCAACGACCAGCGTACTGGACGACGGTAAATAATGAGATACAATCTTGCTATCTGATTTGATCGGAACCTTCTTAGGTGAGACTGTTCTGCCATACACCACTGCTTCTTGTGCAGCATATGCTTCCGTCGTTACTTTGAATGGGGGTAATGTTTAGTGATACCCAGCTGTTTCTCTGCTGTGCTATAGCTCTGTCATTTTAAATTTGGTAGAAGTCTGTATATTTTTATGACATTTCGGATTCATACTGCCCTGTCAGTGTGACACGTAGACACGATTAAGTTATAGATGAACACTGTGAACAATTATTGGTATATCGTATGTTCAGGTGCACATGTTTCAGTTATATGCTCACCTGAAGCTGTGGCTTTTAGCACAACGAAACCGGTAGTGATCAAATAATGAAGCACTAAATACTGCTGAAGCGGTCTATTAATCCGCAAGATTACTCTATACAGTTTTTCTAACATACGTTTGTTGCCCCTTTCGTACTAGGTGCTTTACCTGTGTTCGACATTCGTTTGTAAGTTGAAACGCGCGTAACAGCGTAAAAGTCAGTAGGCTACCAAATCAATGTGACAGAGATTTGTAAATTACAATGCTCGTCTTCTGCACTAACTTTGTTAACAACCACAGCAAAGAATAATAGCTCTCTTCCACGACATTTGGACATGTCTAGCAGCAACAGTGAATTTTTCACATCAGTTTTGCTTTCACCAAAACCATAATCTTTTCTATAACATAGCGTTCAGGCAATGTAGGTTTTCTGTTCAGAAAACCAGTGCTGCGTATAAGAAAGAGCATATGTTGTAATTCTGAGGCACATCAGTTAGAAATTATGGTAAGTCTGAATTCATGGCGAGTACATCATTAGCTACGAGCCTTAATCATCATTCAATAGTTCAATAAGGAAAGGTGAAAAATCGAGATCTCCTATACGTGTCAGCCTCCTACATACATGTAGAAAAGGGGAACGTTTTCCTGAATTCTCATTAACAAGAGCTCCGCACTTTGTATCGAGCGTTTCTGCACCGGATAATGGCAGGCACTACACAGAATCTCACTTTAGAGAAACGCCTTTGTAATTTATACGGCACAGAGTCTATAAACATGAGCGAGTGCTTCATTTCCGACACAGTTAGGGAATTAGCAGCCACATACGGAGCAGCTGGCATCGACTGCGAGCTTTTCCGCGGAATGTCAATAAGTTGGTCTTGGCAGCAGTCCACCGAGGGTTGGCGACAGCCGGAGATAGATGCCGTAGCCGACAGTGATGACAACTCATTCGCAGCCCGCCACAGTCTGCCTCATTTGGCAAGAAGAGAGCTTAGCTCGTCCGAATTTCTCTCCAACTGAGAAAGGAATTAGCTAAGAAAGAAACGAGGGAGATTTGGAAGGAAGTAAAGCTATGACGTCCGCTATAAAAACCGCTCGAATCACTAAACGGGAATGTTATGCTCTGGCAATACGTACGCCGGATAACGACATCATTGCCCTGCTGATATGTCAACCCGCAATAAGAATGTGCTGGCAAAGCTAGAAGAATTTTGTCAAAAGTCAGTGAAAACATTAACGGCCACTATAAGGCAACAACGACGTCGTTATACTGCGTACACAATGTCAGGGCAGAGCATTTCAGTTTGGTGAAGTATACAGGAAAACTTCCATGCTTTCCTGTGTTAGAGTGTTGTATTTTACACATGTTTCACGAGACACAGACAAAAATAATGAAATGCTGCAACAGAATGTTTCCAGTTTTTGTAGTTATTGTTTTCCTGAACTTAAGGCATTTTATTATTTACACGGTCTTTCAGTTATGAAAAACAATCTAAAGTACTGCTGTGCTCTCATAAATAGGCAAAATAAATATTTCCATATAACGTACAAGTTATCCTACGAAGATGTTACTACTCGGTGAAGTCCCTCTTAAGGCGATCAATTTTTGTTCAAATGGTTCAAATGGCTCTGAGCACTATGGGACTTAACATCTGTGGTCATCAGTCCCCTAGAACTTAGAACTACTTAAACCTAACTAACCTAAGGCCTTCACACACATCCATGCCCGAGGCAGGATTCGAACCTGCGACTGTAGCGGTCACGCGGATCCAGACTGAAGCGCCTAGAACCGCACGGCCACACCGGCCGACTGATCAATTTTTGTCTGAGATTATTTAGGCATTTATGTTACCTGGTTATCTTAAGATTACGACACATACTTTTACATTTCATCAAGCAGTCTTCACAATCTGTGCTAAAATGAGAGATGACCTTAGTGATAAAATTTGCAACTAAACAGAATTACAGCCTATTTGTTCATACTTTCTAGAGAGTTAAGAATAACTAACACAAAGACAATGACAGCAATGTTTAGGCTATTGAAAAAGCAGATTTAGTTTGAATAACAATTGTAGCTAGTTTGGAGAGATCAGGTCTGTGGACGCAGCCGCAGTGGGCTTGAAGGGAAAGAACAGAAGCAGTGAGAAAAAAGTATACTAGAACACAAGTGATGACAGTGAAAAATTAGGACTCATGACCTTAAAATGAAAGACTGAAGAGAAGATGAAGGGAAAATGAGAAAGAGTAAAGGAAAAAAAGATATAAATTTGCTTCGTTGTTAGATCAAAGAAAATTTCCTTACCACGCCAACGGTAGCACAGATGGTAGCAAAAATGCTACAATCTCTACTTAACAGAATCATCGTGCTGTGTCATGGGTTAGTGGAAAGTAGACGTCATGAATGCGTTCCAAAAAGGTTTTTGTTTGATGATAACGCACAGCCTCAGCATCAGGCAGACGAAGTACTGAATTTCAGTGATAATGAGATGACAGAGTTACGGGACGAGGCATTCACGTCAGCAGATTGCGAATTGATAATCTGATAAGACGTTGTGCGTGGCTTTTCTAATCACATCTTACGTTATGGAGCATTTGCGGTAGTGACACTGGCAAACAGACGAATGTTACAGGAATATTGCGCGTAAACAATCACAGTTAGCAGCTGCAGAAGAAGTCTTTAATTTTGGCTACTCCTGCAGTATTAAAAATAAATTTATTAGTTAACACAAACAGAAATAAAACTTCACTCGTGGAAGAGACAGTGCCATTTACGGAAATCCCAGATGGGAATAACCCTTGTGAACTTGTTTTGAATGTGATCGTTGCAGACGACAGTCAACATATGTCGGAATATTCCTAGTAGCTTCTTGAGGATGCTTCATGTCTACAACAGTTTCTTCAGTGTAAGTTTTTTGCCTGCAGGTCGTTAACCGTCCAAATCACATACACAAAATATCTGAAATACATATTATCCACAGCAATTTCCTTTAAAGATACTTCGCCAGAAGATGATGAGACTGAAATTCATTTTGAAACGTTGTGGGATTTCAACGCAGCCACTCGAATGGAAGTACGATAGTATATCGTTAGGAGTATAGGGCGGGAAAGTGAACCTTCACAGCATGAGTTCTGTTTGCTTCAAAGTTGTCAGTCTAGTCGCATATCTGTTCAGATATTACTCATACAGGTATTTTCTTCACTAGGAGACGGCGCCAGAAGTGTACCAGAATTCCTGTATTCCCAGCTTGAAGGTGCGTATGCTTGCGTTTTCTTGCATTTTTAATTCTTCTTTTTCATTAGTTTCATTTTTATTTTGCAATTTCCATCCATTTCGTACTGTTGCCTCTGTTCAATCCAACGTGTTCGCATATGGTTTAGAGAGCCTTCAGTTCTCTGAATCTGTTTCATTTTCTGTTGACTTTGCGGTACTTTCTTTATGTGGGTACATCGTTCTCCAGACTTTTCCAGGATTTTCATGTTTTCTCTTGGTCTTGCTTTGTGAAACTTGGCTCACATGTTAGACAAACGAATGTGCCTTCAGCTCTTCGATTTTCAGTTCCCTTTTTTATCGGTAGGCTTTAAATTAAATTCCATTCACACGTGTGTTATTTCTCATCTGTATTTCTTACCATTCGTAATTTTCACTGATTTCTTTCTCTATGTGTGTGCTTTGTGTGATTGTACCACCTGATGTGACTACTTTATGCTTCACGTTGTGATTATTTCAGCTTTGCAGTTTCTTTTACGTGTCAGGTATTTTATTACTTCGAAATTGTGGAATTTGCGCTGTTTATTCTGCACGTTAATTTTTTCGGCCACGTGGCTCTCCCGATCCGTTTGGATAAATTTGTACTTCTATTCCTTACAGAGTAAATATATCTCATCTCAACTGCGTTTCGTCCCGTGGTTTTTCTTTAAATTCCATCGTAAGAATTTTCTGTGTTCATCATTGATGCGTTAGACCGGTGGGATCATACCTTATAGCCGACCACACACTATGATGTGTTATGTTTTAACTCTTCTGGTTTCTTTTCTGTGTGTGTGTGGTACATAATCATTAAACTGTTCCAATTTTACAAATCATCAATGATTGATGAGCGAGTGAGGCAAGGTATTTTCTTAATTTTCCTGTACCTTGCTTATTAAATCAGGCGCAAGCAACCATTATTTTTCTATGTAAACGTGCACTTTTTTAATCTAAATTTCTGGATACAATAAATGTTCATTCCAATTTAGATTCAATTTCACCGTTACTGCAGGTGCTTTATCTCACACATCCCAGTCTCTGTTTCCTAAGTTACATCGTAGGGCATTTTGCCTTGCGTAAATGTGTATAAGTCATATTATTATTGAATAAAGATTCGTTCTTTCAAATGCTGAACCTAGAGGAAGGTTGCTTGTCTCATTAATGATAAGTTCCAGCTGTCAGTCGTCTACTTTCGGCCTTCCATACGCCCAAAAGGAAGTGTACTTTGGATGCTTGCCATCCTTTGCTGAAGGAAGCTTATCCTCTGCTCGTTGGTTTTTAATTATTTATTTGCTTTACCCTTGAAATTTATTAAATAATTACACCACTAGCTCAGTTTAATCAAGTGATCAATCGGTCATTACGCAAACAGTTATCTTTTTAATGCTGAACCTAAACTATATTGCTTATCTGAATAAATATATTTTATCAGACGAACAAGTAATCTTTTAAGGTATCAGACCGATTTTCGCTTTTAACTTTCGACTCTGTTGTTTCCGGATCAGGGTCCTTACTGATACATTTATCCTTCTCCGTCATACCTGAAAGTTTGTAACATCATCACGGAATCACCTCGTATACAAATGATCTTGCGGATGTCTAAAGCTTAAAATTGTTCGCAAACAGCCAGAAGAGAGCATGTAGACCAGGGTGCCCAGGGAAGAAGGATGTGAAGGTCCGTAGAGAGGGAGAATGGCGAGATATCAGAATAAGAATGGAGGGAACAGGATTCAAGGATTAGTAGACTGTCACATTGTCTTCGTTTACAAAGCCGAATTCTCTTAAGATACGATGTCGAGTCTGAAATTGTGACTGGATCCTCACCTATCATAGTGTTGGTCAAATGGGAAATACTCTATTACAACGTCAATAAGGCCTGGGACCCACGAGACTATGAAATCTACACGGGGAAGGAAATTGCACGTGGAGTACCCAATCCCCCTAATTACTCCAAAAGGAATCTGGAAGTACTAATCGATTCTCCGTAGTATTTTTGTAATAATGACAAATATCTTTTATAAATACTTATTTTAACAGTCTCAGTTACACATTTCGATCGCTCAGATGATGTGATTAATCACGAGGTGTGAAAAGTCAAAAATTTAAAATATCTTTCTTTCCTTCTCATTTCCATATTTTCTGCTTCTTGGCTCTCGCCTTTTTATTTTTATTATTCTTATTAGTTATTTCTGCAAAATTAGAGGAAGGGTAGTTTTAATGGATATTTATAACAGATGAATTAGTAATATTTAGCTTATAGAAGAAACAGATCCAGAGAAACCCACACTGCCGTAACGGTGGTCCGCTGGCAGGTAACGAGCCTGTTAGAATGTTACAGACTCTAAGAAATGACAACAAAAATATCTGATTTTTGGTATAACTTGTTGAAAAACGTAATGTTTAAAAAACGGACCATTTAGTTAACTAAGTGACAGACCATAAACAAAGATAGATAGATGTAAAGAAAAGTGTAATGTTCGCAGACTACGAATTTAGATACAGGAGGTTGACAGCGTTGAAGACTTCCTACGAGGTAGAGCGAGACATGCAGATGAATAGCGCCTTGTGCCAAGATTGACAGCTCACTCAAAAACATAAATAAATGTAACGTAATACATGTAAAAGGAAAGAAAGATCTAACGTTTGACTTTGCAATCGTCGATCAGTGGTATGAGTCATAACCTTCAGGTATCCGGGAGTTTCTGCCGGGTCGATTTAAGGTGGAGCGGCCATATAAATCCAGCCATGTGGCAGGCACACGTCTGTTTCAAATTTATTGTGAGAATCCTGAGGACGTGAAATTCACGCAAGAGAGAGATCGCTTACAGAAACGTCATGCGAAGATGTTTTTAGTAGTTTCTGGCGGGCTGAGAACCTTACGAAGTCTTAGTATTGAATGAGGTAGAAACGATCCAGAGAACAGCTCCACGTTTCGTCAGAGCTTGTTTAGTATGCCTGACAGTGTGACAGAAATTTTCAAGAAAGTACAGTGGGAGACGTTACAAGAAATATGTCGTGCATCGCGGGAGACTTAAGGATTTCCAAGACTCCACGTTTAAATCGGGCCAAGCATCATTCTACTCTCTCCAACATAGATCTCGCACAGCCACCATGACCCTAATTCGGCTTCAGACAGAGGTATAGCGACAGCCTTTCTTACCCGCGAATGGGATAGGAAAGGGAGCGGAGAGGTGACGAGAAGATGGGGGCGGGGGGGGGGGGTGGAGGAGGTACCATATGTACCCATTGCCACATAGTTCGTGGTAGCTTGCTGGGTACAGAAATTGATATAGAACTGCTGCAGTAACGATAAACGATATTGGTTTCAGACAACGAAAGGTTGTTGGAGGTCTTTATAGGTATATCACTGCGTAAGGTGACCGTATCTTCAGAAACTTTCGATATCACTGAAAAATAATTAAAACTTTTGTATAAGTAAATAATTCGCTTCCGTCGCACAATGATCAACGTGTCTGGCTGCAATGCAGAGGACCCAAGTTCGACTCCTTGTAGTGTCAGTGACTGCTCCTTGATGAGAGGATTGGGCCGGCGTCCACCCAGTCTCGTAATGCCAACAGAAGTCAAAGAGGCCGACAACGACCGGGAGAGTGCTATCCTGATCCCATGCCCTCGATACCGCATCCAGAGGATGACATGACGGTCGGTCGCGATTGGCCCACCAAGGCAAGAACTTCGAATTTTTTCTGTACTAGTAAAAAACTGTAAAACCGTCCTGTTTTTCTGTCAGTTTGAATACGCTTATCTCCAAAACTATAAGACGAGTTTCCATAGGGTTTTCACATGTAGCTTGACTGTAGCTTCGGGCGACGTATAGGCTTTATTTCACCGAAATCGGATCAGGAAAACAAAACCGTAATCTAAAATTTTATTTTAAATCGTCTGCTCGCCTTAGTAGTTCGTATGTTTAATCATTAAGGAGTTGTACACCAAAGAACCAACAGACGACTGTGTTACTTTCGTAGTAGGCTAGGACAAAGAGACAACAGATGTTGCTCCTGGTATTTTTCACTCAGTAGCAGATGTGTTTCCGGAAGTTTACGTCAGTGGCATAATTAAGTGCCGCACTCTCATCTTTACGAATACAAACTAACAGCTAATATCCTTGGCTAGGACATACGGATTTGGTGATTTCGCTTTGTCTACTAAAAACTAAACGACATGGTTTTGCTTGTTTCGATAGGATTTATTTGTATTATTTGTTAGGAAAAACGAATGCATTGAGTTTGATTTGGAAACCTCAGAATATCTAGAGATTTCAGATTTAACTATGATGGAGTCTTGTAGTGCCATTGAAGCTTTTTCAAAGAAAAGATGACTCGTTTTTTGGAAGCAATACACATAAGATTTTAAATAGATTAGATCCTATCAATCAGTAAATAATTCAAAATAATGTTGTTGAATTTTATGATTCCTTTCGTACATACATTGTAAAAAATGTAAACATTTATGACAACGCTACAATTCAGTCCTTGCTCGCACTGTCCCGAAGGAATTCGGTTAATTTTAATGATTGTCATAACATGCTTACTCATTTTCAGGTAGGCATAAATAAGGATAACCTGTACAATGAATTTTGTTCTTTGAAAAATATAATAAATAAAAAAATTGCCACCGACGGTAGCACAGTTGAAAAGTGGGTATCCGTAATGATTGAGGCAGAGGCCAAAGGAATGAAAGCCAAGGAGATATATAAGATTCTTGGCTTTGTTCTCGGTATACTGGCATCTAATGCTTACACTGAAAGAATTTTTTCTTTGATGAAGACCAAACGGCCTGATGATAGGAACAGTTGCAATCTAGATTTAATGAAAACTGAACTACAAAGAAGTGTTAATTTTTGGTAAACATGTGATGAATTTGTCCAATTTGTAAAGAACGATCGCAAACTTCAGACTGCTGCCAAGAGTGTAAACAAATATAGTTTTAAGTAAAAAAATTCTGTGGACTTTCAGCTTATAATTGTTATGAAGAAGTTTTTTGGTTGGTCCATGCAATAAACCTGTTTTAAGTTTTAAATAAATTGTGTTAGGCCTATGACTTTTGACGGGTCGAATGCTAACTTATTTTGACAAAAAAAAAAAAGCCGCGCGGGATTAGTCGAGCGGTCTCAGGCGCTGCAGTCCTGGACTGTGCGGCTGGTACCGGCGGAGTTTCGAGTCCTCCCTCGGGCGTGGGTGTGTGTGATTGTCCTTAAGATAATTTAAGTAGTGTGTAAGCTTAGGTACTGATTACCTTAGCACTTAAGTCCCATAAGATTTCACACTCATTTGAACATCTTTTTTTTTTTTTTTTTGACAAAAAAAAGTACAGCTAGTCATGCGAAGAACAACTGACACGCCTGAAACACGCAGCGTCTACGTTTGTGCTCTGTTTATGGTCATAAGGTAGCATAAGCCCTCCAGAATTGTACATATTTAAAGTGTAATGGTAAATTATTAGGAGTAAGCGGGCATGTAAACTCGCTCAGCTGCGCCACTTTCCATCAGAATTTCCCCTTCTATGATGTTACTATCGAGAGAAGTAACTTAAAGCCGCTGTGAATGAAGGGTCCTGAGGAACGAGGTAATGTTTGGAACTCTCGATCAGAGTTGCGTCCCGCCTCGCTTTCGGAAGGAGCTTCCAAAGAGCGATTTAAAGCCTGATGTTCTCGAACCGCAAGTAGTCTCGCCTCAGGATCTCCATTGAGACCGCATAGTCGTCAGTCTAGCCATTCCGTTGTATCCAAATGATTTGCAGTATCTCGTCTCCTACCTTCCAAACTGGTAGAAATACAGCTGTGAGGTCCGGCCGTGAGTCGTGCTTCGGTAGCTCAGATGGTAGAGCACTTGCCCGCGAAAGGCAAAGGTCCCGAGTTCGAGTCTCGGTCGGGCACACAGTTTTAATCTGCCAGGAAGTTTCATATCAGCGCCCACTCCTCTGCAGAGTGAAAATCTCATTCTGGAAACATACGAATGGTTTGCTGCGAAGCTCTATGTTCAATAATGTACAATGAACGGTCTGCTCAGAAACACTTGTGCGTGCACCAGCATTGTGCTCTTTCGGCAGAGATGCCACAAATCACCATCTATCCCGCTTTACAGAGCATACAAGCCTCCAAACCCCACGTTCTGTGAAGAGTCGTGGACGTCCACTCATTTAGTGGTAGTTCACTGTTGTTATACCCATTTTCGTAGATGCTCACGACAGTAGCACTTGAATATTGTGCCACCTTCACCGTTTTCGAGATACACATTCACAGGCTCTGCGTAATAATAATCTGCCCTTTGTCACAGTCACTTATCTCAATGGATTTTCCCATTTGCAACCTCTATCCTCGCTAGAGTGATCCCCCGTCCATATCTGCTCCGCTTACATATGCGTGATCAAAAAGTCAGTATCAATTTGAAAACTTAATAAACCACGGAATAATGTAGATAGAGAGGTAAAGATTGACACACATGCTTGGAATGACATGGGGTTTTATTAGAACCCAAAAAAAGTATTGTTAGACGCGTGAAAGATCTCTTGCGCGCGTCGTTTGGTGATGATCGTGTGCTCAGACGCCATTTTCGTCATGCTTGGCCTCCCAGGTCCCCAGACCTCAGTCCGTGCGATTATTGGCTTTGGGGTTACCTGAAGTCGCAAATGTATCGTGATCGACCGACATCTCTAGGGATTATGAAAGACAACATCCGACGCCAATGCCTCACCATAACTCCGGACATGTTTTACAGTGCTGTTCACAACATTATTCCTCGACTACAGCTATTGTTGAGGAATGATGGTGGACATATTGAGCATTTCCTGTAAAGAACATCATCTTTGCTTTGTCTTACTTTATTATGCTAATTATTGCTGTTCTGATCAGATGAAGCGCCATCTGTCGGACATTTTTTGAACTTTTGTATTTTTTTTGTTTCTAATAGAACCCCATCCCCCCATGAACCATGGACCTTGCCGTTGGTGGGGAGGCTTGCGTGCCTCAGCGATACAGATGGCCGTACCGTAGATGCAACCACAACGGAGGGGTATCTGTTGAGAGGCCAGACAAACATGCGGTTCCTGAAGAGGGGCAGCAGCCTTTTCAGTAGTTGCAGGGGCAACAGTCTGGATGATTGACTGATCTGGCCTTGTAACATTAACCAAAACGGCCTTGCTGTGCTGGTACTGCGAACGGCTGAAAGCAAGGGGAAACTACAGCCGTAATTTTTCCCGAGGACATGCAGCTTTACTGTATGATTAGATGATGATGGCGTCCTCTTGGGTAAAATATTCCGGAGGTAATATAGTCCCCCATTCGGATCTCCGGGCGGGGACTACTCAAGAGGACGTCGTTATCAGGAGAAAGAAAACTGGCATTCTACGGATCGGAGCGTGGAATGTCAGATCCCTTAATCGGGCAGGTAGGTTAGAAAATTTAAAAAGGGAAATGGATAGGTTAAAGTTAGATATAGTGGGAATTAGTGAAGTTCGGTGGCAGGAGGAACAAGACTTTTGGTCAGGTGATTACAGGGTTATAAATACAAAATCAAACAGGGGTAATGCAGGAGTAGGTTTAAAATGAATAAAAAAATAGGATTGCGGGTTAGCTACTACAAACAGCATAGTGAACGCATTATTGTGGCCAAGATAGACACAAAGCCCATGCCTACTACAGTAGTACAAGTTTATATGCCAACTAGCTCTGCAGAGATGAAGAAATTGATGAAATGTATGACGAGATAAAAGAAATTATTCAGGTAGTGAAGGGAGACGAAAATTTAATAATCATGGGTGACTGGAATTTGTCAGTAGGAAAAGGGAGAGAAGGAAACATAGTAGGTGAATATTGATTGGGGGGAAGAAATGAAAGAGGAAGCCGCCTTGTAGAATTTTGCACAGAGCATAACTTAATCATAGCTAACACTTGGTTCAAGAATCATCAAAGAAGGTTGTATACCTGGAAGAATCCTGGAGATACTAAAAGGTATCAGATAGATTACATAATGGTAAGACAGAGATTTAGGAACCAGGTTTTAAATTGTAAGACATTTCCAGGGGCAGATGTGGATTCTGACCACAATCTATTGGTTATGAACTGCAGATTGAAACTGAAGAAACTGCAAAAAGGCGGGAATTTAAGGAGATGGGACCTGGATAAACTAAAAGAACCAGAGGTTGTACAGAGTTTCAGGGAGAGCATGAGGGAACAATTGACAGGAATGGGGGAAAGAAATACAGTAGAAGAAGAATGGGTAGCTCTGAGGGATGAAGTAGTGAAGGCAGCAGAGGATCAAGTAGGTAAAAAGACGAGGGCTAATAGAAATCCTTGGGTAACAGAAGAAATATTGAATTTAATTGATGAAAGGAGAAAATATAAAAATGCAGTAAATGAAGCAGGCAAAAAGGAATACAAACGTCTCAAAAATGAGATCGACAGGAAGTGCAAAATGGCTAAGCAGGGATGGCTAGAGAACAAATGTAAGCATGTAGAGGCTTGTCTCACTATGGGTAAGATAGATACTGCCTACAGGAAAATTAAAGAGACCTTTGGAGAGAAGAGAACCACTTGTATGAATATCAAGAGCTCAGATGGCAACCCAGTCCTAAGCAAAGAAGGGAAGGCAGAAAGGTGGAAGGAGTATATAGAGGGTTTATACAAGGGCGATGTACTTGAGGACAATATTATGGAAATGGAAGAGGATGTAGATGAAGATGAAATGGGAGATAAGATACTGCGTGAAGAGTTTGACAGAGCACTGAAAGACCTGAGTCGAAACAAGGCCCCGGGAGTAGAAACATTGCATTAGAACTACTGATGGCCTTGGGAGAGCCAGTCATGACAAAACTCTACCATCTGGTGAGCAAGATGTATGATACTGGCGAAATACCCACAGACTTCAAGAAGAATATAATAATTCCAATCCCAAAGAAAGCAGGTGTTGACAGATGTGAAAATTACCGAACTATCAGTTTAATAAGTCACAGCTGCAAAATACTAACGCGAATTCTTTACAGACGAATGGAAAAACTGGTAGAAACGGACCTCGGGGAAGATCAGTTTGGATTCTGTAGAAATGTTGGAACACGTGAGGCAATACTAACCTTACGACTTATCTTAGAAGAAAGATTAAGAAAAGGCAAACCTACGTTTCTAGCATTTGTAGACTTAGAGAAAGCTTTTCACAACGTTAACTGGAATACTCTCTTTCAAATTCTGAAGGTGGCAGGGGTAAAATACAGGGAACGAAAGGCGATTTACAATTTGTACAGAAACCAGATGGCAGTTATAAGAGTCGAGGGGCATGAAAAGGAAGCAGTGGTTGGGAAAGGAGTGAGACAGGGTTGTAGCCTCTCCCCGATGTTATTCAATCTGTATATTGAGCAAGCAGTAAAGGAAACAAAAGAAAAATTCGGAGTAGGTATTAAAATCCATGGAGAAGAAATAAAAACTTTGAGGTTCGCCGATGACATTGTAATTCTGTCAGAGACAGCAAAGGACTTGGAAGAGCAGTTGAACGGAACGGACAGTGTCTTGAAAGGAGGATATAAGATGAACATCAACGAAAGCAAAACGAGGATAATGGAATGTAGTCAAATCAAATCGGGTGATGCTGAGGGGATTAGATTAGGAAATGGGACACTTAAAGTAGTAAAGGAGTTTTGCTATTTAGGGAGTAAAATAACTGATGATGGTCGAAGTAGAGAGGATATAAAATGTAGACTGGCAATGGCAAGGAAATCGTTTCTGAAGAAGAGAAATTTGTTAACATCGAGTATAGATTTAAGTGTCAGGAAGTCGTTTCTGAAAGTATTTGTATGGAGTGTAGCCATGTATGGAAGTGAAACATGGACGATAACCAGTTTGGACAAGAAGAGAATAGAAGCTTTCGAAATGTGGTGCTACAGAAGAATGCTGAAGATGAGGTGGGTAGATCACGTAACTAATGAGGAGGTATTGAATAGGATTGGGGAGAAGGGAAGTTTGTGGCACAACTTGACTAGAAGAAGGGATCGGTTGGTAGGACATGTTTTGAGGCATCAAGGGATCACAAATTTAGCATTGGAGGGCAGCGTGGAGGGTAAAAATCGTAGAGGGAGACCAAGAGATCAATACACTAAGCAGATTCAGAAGGATGTAGGTTGCAGTAGGTACTGGGAGATGAAGAAGCTTGCACAGGATAGAGTAGCATGGAGAGCTGCATCAAACCATTCTCAGGACTGAAGACCACAACAACAGAATCCCATGCCATTCCAAGCATGTGTGTCAATTGGTACCTCTCTATCCACATTATTCCGTGATTTTTTCAGTTTGCAAATTTGTACTGACTTTTTGATCACCGGGTACTTTTGTTACCGCCGTCATGTGTCCGCAAAGCCACCAGGTGGCGTCCAGCGTCGTGGTGGGCAGTGGTCATAATGCTTTGGCTCATCAGCGTAAGTCAATAACAAATTCCGAGTACACAAAGTCTCGGAGACAACAACAAATAAATACCGGGGTAACGCAGGGTTTCTCAGATAGCTCATAACTAACTGAGTACTTAAATTCAGTCTGAACTTAGTGCCAATGTTATGCAGTTATTTGGTGAATGAAAGCATCGGTAAGAAAAGCATTTGTCTGGAAGACAGTTATACACATTGCCAAATCACGTGAAGCCATGTAGTTGAGTTAGTGAAAAGCATAGCATGCGGCACAGGGAAACAAAATCGCAGGAGGGGGTACCGAGGTAGCGCACAACACAACAATACGGGTAGAAATTGGCCTTGGATGTCGAGAGTCCTGGATGTAAGAATCAATGACGGTTAAAGGTATGGGAATGCTGAATAAATCGGCCGGCCGGAGTGACCGTGCGGTTATAGGCGCTACAGTCTGGAACCGAGCGACCGCTACGGTCGCAGGTTCGAATCCTGCATCGGGCATGGATGATGTCCTTAGGTTAGTTAGGTTTAAGTAGTTCTAAGTTCTAGGCGACTGATGACCTCAGAAGTTAAGTCGCATAGTGCTCAGAGCCATTTGAACCATTTAGCTGAAGAAATCTTGAAATAATTAACACTTTTAATCAGAATACTGAAAACATAATATCGGCGTGACAATTGAACAACAAAATTATCAGACTACTTTCATTTTAAGAAAGCGGCAAACACAGAAAAATGTTTTACAATCAATGATAGCGTTGTATAAGAGTTGGTGCCGTAAATATAGTTCGAAATAATAAGCGACAACTCTGCACTAATTACTGTACCTATTATTTCATGTAATCATTTACCTATGAATCAACGTCAAGAATGGCGGAGTTCACCATCATCTTCAAGGTAACACATAGCAAATTATACGCATGTTTAGCGGAATACTACTTCAAAAGAGAAGATACATCAGGACACTGTTTCAGGATAAGGGCTCGGGAATTTGAATGACCAAGATTAAAGATGCATGTCACAGATTCACTCACTCACAATTTATTGTAGTCTCATTACATCATATGAACAAATACAAAAATCCGTTGAGCTAATAAACATTTAATAATTAACACTTAGAAATTCATGAAACAGTAAAAACACATGAGCCTACATGTTATGTTTGGCTTCACATCCCAGGATTTTATGAGACGAAACCATGCCGACCTTCCGCTGATGCCGGACAAACGCAAAAGGAAAAGACGTGTGTAGGTATTTTGACAAACTAAACTCCGTACATTTCGTTAAAATACTTTGAAGGGTAACACACATCTGATCAAGTATCTGGCATACCGACAAAGCATGTTTCGGTTGACAGTGCCATCAACACCCAATTGTTAAGCCTTAAAACCCACTCTAAGAACAGAAGATTCTCAATTTCAGAGATGCTTTAAGTCAATAATTTCTTAGCAGATCTACGTAATAGATACATCACTCAACGAATACTATTATCTGAAGCACTTCTATCTGTCGATAAAAGTGGTCATATTATTGTGATGGCCCCTTTTACGTACTTGATCTACATCTACATCTACATCTATACTCCGCGAGCCACCTTACGGTGTGTGGCGGAGGGTACTTATTGTACCACTATCTGATCCCCCCTTCCCTGTTCCATTCACGAATTGTGCGTGGAAAGAACGACTGCTTGTAAGTCTCCGTATTTGCTCTAATTTCTCGGATCTTTTCGTTGTGATCATTACGCGAGATATATGTGGGCGGTAGTAATATGTTGCCCATCTCTTCCCGGAATGTGCTCTCTCGTAATTTCGATAATAAACCTCTCCGTATTGCGTAACGCCTTTCTTGAAGTGTCCGCCACTGGAGCTTGTTCAGCATCTCCGTAACGCTCTCGCGCTGACTAAATGTCCCCATGACGAATCGCGCTGCTTTTCGCTGGATCATGTCTATCTCTTCTATTAATCCAACCTGGTAAGGGTCCCATACTGATGAGCAATACTCAAGAATCGGACGAACAAGCGTTTTGTAAGCTACTTCTTTCGTCGATGAGTCACATTTTCTTAGAATTCTTCCTATGAATCTCAACCTGGCGCCTGCTTTTCCCACTATTTGTTTTATGTGATCATTCCACTTCAGATCACTCCGGATAGTAACTCCTAAGTATTTTACGGTCGTTACCGCTTCCAATGATTTACCACCTATGGCATAATCGTACTGGAATGGATTTCTGCCCCTATGTATGCGCATTATATTACATTTATCTACGTTTAGGGAAAGCTGCCAGCTGTCGCACCATGCATTAATCCTCTGCAGGTCCTCCTGGAGTACGTACGAGTCTTCTGATGTTGCTACTTTCTTGTAGACAACCGTGTCATCTGCAAATAGCCTCACGGAGCTACCGATGTTGTCAACTAAGTCATTTATGTATATTGTAAACAATAAAGGTCCTATCACGCTTCCCTGCGGTACTGCCGAAATTACCTCTACATCTGCAGATTTTGAACCGTTAAGAATGACATGTTGTGTTCTTTCTTCTAGGAAATCCTGAATCCAATCACAAACCTGGTCCGATATTCCGTAAGCTCGTATTTTTTTCACTAAACGTAAGTGCGGAACCGTATCAAATGCCTTCCTGAAGTCCAGGAATACGGCATCAATCTGCTCGCCAGTGTCTACGGCACTGTGAATTTCTTGGGCAAATAGGGCGAGCTGAGTTTCACATGATCTCTGTTTGCGGAATCCATGTTGGTTATGATGAAGGAGATTTGTATTATCTAAGAACGTCATAATACGAGAACACAAAACATGTTCCATTATTCTACAACAGATTGACGTAAGCGAAATAGGCCTATAATTATTCGCATCTGATTTATGACCCTTCTTGAAAATGGGAACGACCTGCGCTTTCTTCCAGTCGCTAGGTACTTTACGTTCTTCCAGCGATCTACGATAAATTACTGAGAGAAAGGGGGCAAGTTCTTTAGCATAATCACTGTAGAATCTTAAGGGTATCTCGTCTGGTCCGGATGCTTTTCCGCTACTAAGTGATAGCAGTTGTTTTTCAATTCCGATATCGTTTATTTCAATATTTTCCATTTTGGCGTCCGTGCGACGGCTGAAGTCAGGGACCGTGTTACGATTTTCCGCAGTGAAACAGTTTCGGAACACTGAATTCAGTATTTCTGCCTTTCTTCGGTCGTCCTCTGTTTCGGTGCCATCGTGGTCAACGAGTGACTGAATAGGGGATTTAGATCCGCTTACCGATTTTACATATGACCAAAACTTTTTAGGGTTCTTGTTTAGATTGTTTGCCAATGTTTTATGTTCGAATTCGTTGAATGCTTCTCTCATTGCTCTCTTTACGCTCTTTTTCGCTTCGTTCAGCTTTTCCTTATCAGCTATGATTCGACTACTCTTAAACCTATGATGAAGCTTTCTTTGTTTCCGTAGTACCTTTCGTACATGATTGTTATACCACGGTGGATCTTTCCCCTCGCTTTGGACCTTAGTCGGTACGAACTTATCTAAGGCGTACTGGACGATGTTTCTGAATTTTTTCCATTTTTGTTCCACATCCTCTTCCTCAGAAATGAACGTTTGATGGTGGTCACTCAGATATTCTGCGATTTGTGCCCTATCACTCTTGTTAAGCAAATATATTTTCCTTCCTTTCTTGGCATTTCTTATTACACTTGTAGTCATTGATGCAACCACTGACTTATGATCACTGATACCCTCTTCTACATTCACGGAGTCGAAAAGTTCCGGTCTATTTGTTGCTATGAGGTCTAAAACGTTAGCTTCACGAGTTGGTTCTCTAACTATCTGCTCGAAGTAATTCTCGGACAAGGCAGTCAGGATAATGTCACAAGAGTCTCTGTCCCTGGCTCCAGTTCTGATTGTGTGACTATCCCATTCTATACCTGGTAGATTGAAGTCTCCCCCTATTACAATAGTATGATCACGAAACTTCTTCACGACGTTCTGCAGGTTCTCTCTGAGGCGCTCAACTACTACGGTTGCTGATGCAGGTGGTCTATAGAAGCATCTTGTTAATTGCTAATTTCTTAAAAAGTATTAAAACACTACCATCCCACATTGAAACTGTACTGATTCTGAATAAATTAGTCCTCCGAGAAAGAGAGCCGCGCAGATTAAAACTGGTCTTTGTGTTAATATTTTCATCCTCTTGTGAAGTGCTGTCGGGCGTGGCCGGCACTTGGATGGGTGACCATCCAGCCGCCATGCGCTGTTGCCATTTTTCGGGGTGCTCTCAGCCTCGTGATGCCAATTGAGGAGCTACTCGACCGAACAGTAGCGTCTCCGGTCAAAGAAAACCATCATAACGACCGGGAGAGCGGTGTGCTGACCACACGCCCCTCCTATCCGCATCCTCAACTGAGGATGGTTGGTTCAAAGGGCTCTGAGCACTATGGGACTCAACTGCTGTGGTCATCAGTCCCCTAGAACTTAGAACTACTTAAACCTACCTAACCTAAGGACATCACACACATCCACGCCCGAGGCAGGATTCGAACCTGCGACCGTAGCAGCAGCGCGGCTCCGGACTGGAGCGCCTAGAACCGCACGGCCACCGCGGCCGGCTCAACTGAGGATGACACGGTGGTCGGATGGTCCCGATGGGCCACTTGAGGCCTGAAGACGGAGTGTTTATTTCACGAATTCCACAAAAGTATCTGATAATAACAATACTCGCCATTCTGTGGCTCATCCTTAATGCTAATATTTTCTTTTGCATGTAAAAACTAATGTTTCAATAATATGTGTTTGAAAACGGCTCTTGCATAAGACTGCATTTATGCAGGTATTTGTACTGCACGCGAACTTGAGCACATAACTTGGCTGCAGTTCTAATTTTCCAGACGTTAATGAGTTCGGCGTCAAGTAAGGCGCTTGGCCAACTTGTTATACGAACTAATTTTTGATACGCTACTACGTGATTAACACGATTTATATTGTATTCTCTGCAGCAATCGATTCCTAATGCATCATTTTAACTATAAAAATTGATTTGGCAGTTCATTATTGACAACAAATGGTTCAAATGGCTCTGAGCACTATGGGACTTAACAGCTGAGGTCATCAGTCCCCTAGGCAGGATTCGAACCGTAACGGTCGCGCGGTTCCAAACTGAAGCGCCTAGAACCGCTCGGCCTCTCTGGCCGGCTTATTGACAACATACTGACATTTAAATAACCACTCAAAAACTACCGTTTAGCTTAATTCTGACGCAAAAATTCGCTTAGACTCCAATACAATTGTGGCAGCCGTCTTCAACGAGGAATAACATTCATCTACGACGTACGATTTCGTACTGTACATCATTGGAAGAGATTCTGTAATTACCAGTTTTCTTAATTCGATGGAGAAAATAACTGCATTTTTCATTTACTTTCTCGGCCACTCAGTAAATATCTTTGCGATAGAAAATCGTGCTCGCACGCAGTAACGGTGCATTATCGACTTAGAACGAGCTATGGTAGGTCACTGTAAATTATCGGTGCTGTGAATATAAAAGCGCGACGTCGTCAGTGCTCGGGAGACGCCGAACATGTCTAGAGCAGCAGCGGCCGTAGCATCAGTCTCCTCCTTAAAGACACTGCACCGTCCTCTATCGTTTGGCTTGGCTCTGGCACGTTACGGCAGCGGGGGGGTGGGGGAGGGGGTGGGGGTGCGGAGGGTGAGGGAGGGCTGGATAGGAAGAGCAGCGCAGCTTGAGTTGTGGCTCCGCCGCCGATGCCACAATCGTAAGCCGGCAATTTTAGCGAGACAGGCGCGCGCCTTCCCTATAATTTGTGAGAATCCTCTCCTCTCGAATCTAGTTCGCGTTTTCCGATTCGGTACGTCCCACCCGCCGAACAAGGTTCTCGCGTGCAGGGAACCAATACGGCAGCCCAATCTTCTCATCGATACGGTCTACGACAGTCTGCTTCGGTTCTATGCTAAGACTCTTCGCGTTGTTCGCCGTGCAAGAATTGTCACTGTTAAAGTAACGGATAACTATCATCGCACGTCTCTTTCTCTGCCTATCGTTTGATTATAAAAGCACTCTACCCCTCGTCCGTTCTGCGACTACGTATATCATACAGGCAGTGTTATAGGTACATACGCAAGAGCTGTATTACACAAAAATGTGGTTTAGTTATTGTATACAAAGTTCAAAAACAGCTGATGAGTACCATAAAAATACAGTTTTAGACTGTTACATACACTACTGTAACAATGAGCAGGATCCTCAAAACTAGTTTCACTTGTGAGGTCCAAAATGTTGTCAGCTTTATAGTCTGACAGAAAAAAAAGTGTCTACATCCAAAAAAAGAAGCGTTCTGGGAGGAATCTTTGGGACTGTTAAAAATATAGAAAAATAGACACAGCCGGCGAACATAAAAGTATGTGATACAACTAACGGTTGTAATTTCTGGTATATTGTGTTCCAGTATTAGATCTGTCGAAAGTTGGAAGTCCCACAGCAGTTTGGTATAATCGTTTCGAAAGCTGTCTCTGCCACCATTTCCCTGCCACCGGCACAGTGGGCGTTTGGCATAGGTTCCAGTGGATCATTTGTGCCACAACATTGTGCCTCTGCTCGTAGTCCGCAGCTCGTGGTCGTGCGGTAGCGTTCTCGCTTCCCGCGCCCGGGTTCGATTCCCGGCGGGGTCAGGGATTTTCTCTGCCTCGTGATGACTGGGTGTTGTGTGATGTCCTTAGGTTAGTTAGGTTTAAGTAGTTCTAATTCTAGGGGACTGATGACCATAGATGTTAAGTCCCATAGTGCTCAGAGCCAGCCTCTGCTCGTAATCAGTCTGAGCGATTTCTTTGAAACAGATCAAACGTGGTCAATTGTTTCCTCATGTCCTTTGCGGTGTCTGCACTTAGAGTCTTCTGCTGATTTTTCGAGTCTAGTTTTAAACGGGTCAGTTCTGATGGCTTGTTCATGTGCAGCAAGAAACAGTTCTTCAAAAAAAATGACTCTGAGCACTATGGGACTTAACATCTATGGTCATCAGTCCCCTAGAACTTAGAACTACTTAAACCTAACTAACCTAAAGACAGCACACAACACCCAGCCATCACGAGGCAGAGAAAATCCCTGACCCCGCCGGGAATCGAACCCGGGAACCCGGGCGTGGGAAGCGAGAACACTACCGCACGACCACGAGATGCGGGCAAAACAGTTCTTCAGTTCCATTGTTTGGGTTCCGTTGGACAGTCAAGCGCAGGTCTTATCGATTTCGCCTTCGATGTTCTCCAAAAACTGCCAATAGAATGCGCTATTGCGCGAGTTGTCAGTACGGCATTGGAGCGCAGCTTTCCATTATTGATTCTTGGTTTGCGACACCGTAAAAAGCTTTCTGTTGTCGACTTCAGTCGGAGCCGATTCCTGGCTATCTTACACATAATATGCCAATGAATGCTTCTCTTCTTCCATTGTCTTTCTTTCTTGCAAGACTCCTCTACCATCTGTTTTTCTGGCCACCTATGGTATGTGAACGTCACTGTGAGGGTCAATAGGATAATGATAGGTCATGAGTTTTCTTGTTTTCCTTTCCAAATCATGCAGCTCTACTTACGTCCTATTCATAACGTCTGCAGTGTATTAGAAGTTATTACTACACTACTGGCCATTAAAATTACTACACCACGAAGATAACGTGGTACAGACGCCAAATTTAACCGACCGGAAGAAGATGCTGTGATGTGCAAATGATCAGCTTCTCAGAGCATTCACACAAGGTTGGAGCCGGTGGCGACACCTACAACGTGCTGACATGAGGAAAGTTTCCAACCCATTTCTCATCATTTGGCCGGCGTTGCCTGGTAAAACGTTGTTGTGATGCCTCGTGTAAGGAGGAGAAATGCGTACCATCATGTTTCCGACTTTGATAAAGGTCCGATTGTAGGCTATCGCGATTGCGGTTTATCGTATCGCGACATTTCTGCTCGCGTTGGTCGAGATCCAATTACTGTTAGCAGAATCGGTGGGTTCAGGAGGGTAATACGGAACGCCGTGCTGGATCTCAACGGCCTCGTATCACTAGCGCTTGAGATGACAGGCATCTTATCCGCATGACTGCAACGGATCCTGCAGCCACGTCTTGGTCCCTGAGTCAACAGATGGGGACGTTTGCAAGACAACAACCATCTGCACGAACAGTTCGACGACATTTGCAGCAGCATGGACTACCAGCTCGGAGACCATGGTTGTGGTTACCTTTGACGCTGCATCACAGACAGGAGTGCCTGCGATGGTGTACTTTGCCGGCCGGTGTGGCCGTGCGGTTAAAGGCGCTTCAGTCTGGAACCGCGTGACCGCTACGGTCGCAGGTTCGAATCCTGCCTCGGGCATGGATGTGTGTGATGTCCTTAGGTTAGTTAGGTTTAATTAGTTCTAAGTTCTAGGCGACTGATGACCTCAGAAGTTAAGTCGCATAGTGCTCAGAGCCATTTGAACCATTTTTTGATGGTGTACTCAACAACGAACCTGGGTGCACCAATGGCAAAACGTCATTTTTTCGGATGAATCCAGGTTCTGTTTACAGCATCATGATGGTCGGATCTGTGTTTGGCGACGTCGCGGTGAACGCACATTGGAAGTGTGTATTCGTCATCGCCATACTGGCGTATCACCCGGCGTGATGGTATGGGGTGCCATTGGTTACACGTCTCGGTCACCTCTTGTTCGCATTGACGGCTCTTGAACAGTGGACGTTACATTTCAGATGTGTTACGACCCGTGGCTCTACCCTTCATTCGATCCCTGCGGAACCCTACATTTCAGCAGGATAGTGCACGACCGCATGTTGCAGGTCCTGTACGGGCCTTTCTGGATACAGAAAATGTTTGACTGTTGCCCTGGACAGCACATTCTCCAGATCTCTCACCAATTGAAAACGTCTGGTGGCCGAGCAACTGGCTCGTCACAATACACCAGTCACTACTCTTGATGAACTGTGGTATCGTGTTGAGGCTGCATAGGCAGCTGTACCTGTACACGCCATCCCAGCTCTGTTTGACTCAATGCCCAGGCGTATCAAGGCCGTTATAACGGCCAGAGGTGGTTGTTCTGGGTACTGATTTCTCAGGATCTATGGACTCAAATTGCGTGCGTATGTAATCATACGTCAGTTCTAGCATAATATATTTGTCCAATGAATCCCCGTTTATCATCTGCATTTCTTCCTGGTGTAACAGTTTTAATGGCCAGTAGTGTAATTGCTTGTTTACAGAGAATGGTAAATAACATCACGTCAATACGCAAGTTGAGGTCGCTTAATGCCAATTCAGCATAAAGGAAGAGAAATTTTGGTGGCAGGGGATGAGGGGGGAGGGGGGGAGGGAACCAAGTTCTGTATTACGGTTCAGCGCCTGCGTGGAGGTAGGCGTCTCCAGACACGAAGTCTGTTCGTACTAAAAGCCTGTGAGATATTTTTGTCAGTATTACAGCGCGGTACATGAGCGCTAGCCGTGTGACGTAAATGAACGTATGTCTGACAATTATTTCATTCAATATGGCTCAGAAGTGGACGGTCTCTATCCGTTACTTTCCTAGGCTTTCCACAGTAATGTTTTTTCTGAAGATCCCCTGACGCATACACTTCACAATATCATCGCTAATTTTGACAATTAGCACATGTAACTTCCGGGAATCTGTCTGGCAAAAGAACCATGCACCTTTCGAATTAATTTAGTTAGTTTTGGTGACTAAGTCTTGCTGTTGACACGTCTCTTATATTGAGGAGTCGTTACTTTTATATATCCTCGAGCGTGTAGTCTATCGTCACATGCAACGCATGTGGTTATACGTCCGGAATTGTTTTCCAACATAGCGTATTTCTGAATCTAGCTCCAGCGTTCGGCGATAGGTAGAAAGGAGTAATACGCTTCTTTTAAAAAAATCGTTTAATGTCTTTGCCTGTGGCCACGTCATTATAAATAAAGCACTGTCGCCGCGTGGTTTGTGGCGCCATGTCTCGGATAGCGCGGCCCTCCCGCCGGAGGTTCGAGTCCTCCCTCGGGCATGGGTGTGTGTGTGTTGTTTTTAGTTTAAGTAGTGTGTAAGTCTAGGGACCGATGACCTCAGCAGTTTGGTCCCTTAGGAGTTCACACACATTTGAACATTTTTGAAAGCACTGTCGCAGTTTAGGAAAAACATGAAAGTTATTTAACGCTTTGTCCACGGTCTCCTTGAAGAAACTTTTCCTGTATCCCTCTAAACCTCCGGCCAGCCTGATTTAGGTTTTCCGTGATTTCCCTAAATTGCTCCAGGCAAATGCTGGGATGGTTCCTTTCAAAGGGCACGGCCGACTTCCTTCCCCATCCTTCCCTAATCCGATGAGACCGATGACCTCGCTGTTTGGTCTCTTCCCCCAAAACAACCCAACCCAACCCCACTGAACCAATTTAGATGCTCCGTAGAAATGCTAAATTAGTGTAATCGGACTTCGATTTCAAACCATGGGAGTCTAGTTCTTCTAACAGCGATGAAACGCCGCGCTGCTGTGCTGGCACAGTTATCACAATATTTGCTACTGTGTGAACTGAGGTGTCTTTAGATAATCCCTGGAACACATGCATTGCACTTTCACAAATGTGGGAAATATAGCTATAAACTAGGTGAAGAGAGTCAACAGCTGCCGGCCGCAGTGGCCGAGCGGTCCTAAGCGCTTCAGTCCGGAACGCGTGACTGCTATGGTCGCAGGTTCGAATCCTGCCTCGGGCATTGATGTGTGTCATGTCGTTAGGTTAGTTAGGTTTAAGTAGTTATAAGTTCTAGGGGACTGATGACCTCAGATGTTAAGTCCCATAGTGCTCAGAGCCATTTCATTTCAAGAGTCAACAGCTGTAGAAACCTATGGATAAACCAAATACAGCATCTTTTTCAAATTGATGGAAATGAACGCCTAATTTATTCCCTAGCATTAAGTAAAGGCTGGACGTCCGCCAACCAAATTCATCATGAGAGCTCTCACATAGTCTGCTGAGCTACATTCAGCAGGTTACTCATCTCCCTGTATTACGAAATCTGTGAAGAAGAAGGCATTACAAATACATTCACAGACTTCAGTAATGTCATCTGTTTCCATACGCCACTGCTGCACGACTACACTCCACAACAGTAACTATTAAACGTGGTAGAACGAATGAGTAAGAAACAGTGCAAATAACCACTTGGTATGTTGTAGGGAATATTAATAAGACAGGTCATGCTAATAATTCCACGTGCCTGTTCTCGAAGATGAAACTTATCCGCCTATATCATGTTCTTCAGCAGTTCATCTTTTCTTTCTGATCTATTATTACTACCCTACCTGCTGTCTTGTGCAAAACTAACAATGCCGTCTCATTTGAAGCCAGTCACACCGCAAAAGTCTCAAATCACCCCTCTGCCATTGGCCGCTAGCGCGTTGCCATCTGGGTGGTAGTAATTTCATCTCGTTCGTCCACAGTATCGTGCTGAGTCAACCCGCAATCTTTGTCTTGTAAAATACACAGAGAGCGTCTGCAGGGATTGCAAGCCACTGGGAAATGAGGGGTGGGATTGAAACCGTGCGCTGGCTCGCGAGGGTGCTCGGTTAGCGTTCTCGTCAGAGCGCCAGCGCTGGAATCAAGAGATCTGCCGGCTCACCATACAATTTTAATCCCCCACCAGCACTTGAATTCTGCGTGCGCTAGCCTGCTGAGAGAAAATAACTTCTTTCAGATTATACCCTTGTCGCACATTAAAATTCTCTGTAATAACTCTCTCCCCCAGCCTAACAGTCATTCTGACGACACGGCGGGAAGCCGAAACGTTGTCACTGGCTCGCAAGTGCTCCACGAGAAAGGAAATATAAACTTGCCCTTTAACTACTTTTAGTTACACTCTTTCATATCAAGAAACGATGAAGAGGGCTGAGAAAGGGATGCGTTGTTGATAAATGACCGTGCAGTACAGAAATGTAGTCTTATGCAAAAGCCGTTTTCAAACACATATTATTGAAACCTTAGTTTTTACATGCAAAAGAAAATATTAACATGAAGGATCTGCCACAGAAAAGCGGAGACTGCTATTATCAAATACTTTTGTGCCACTCGTGAAATGGTAACCTCAAATGTGTGTATGAATTCCTAACAGTGCAAACTGCTGAGGTCATGAATCCCTAGACTGACACACTACTTAAACTAACTTATGCTAAGAACAACACACATACCCATGCCCGAGTGAGGACTCGAACCTTCGGCGGGAGGAACCGTGGAGTCCGTGATGTGGTGCCTCAAACCGCGCGGCCACTTCGCGCAGTGAAATTGTAACCTCGACAAGCAAACTAACAAATGTGCTTCATAGCGTTTTTCCGAATTTAGCAAAAGCGTATAGTGTAAAACATGTTTCTCACATGTTCACAAAATCAGACTGTACTGCCTGAACAAGAATGTCAAGTACCCAGTAGGTGAGGAGAAAAAGAAATGAAACTTCTTCACGAATTTGGAGAGCATGTGCCGCTATTTCATTGATTACAAAATCGAGTCAATTTTAGAAAGAACTCGGCACTATGTGCCTACCTATCACGACTTTCACCCCTTCTGGCCTCGCCGGCCGCTGTGACAGAGCAGTTCTAGGCGCTTCAGTCCGGAACCGTGCGCCTGCTACGGTCGACGGCTTCTTTCGTAAAACCAAGTTGGTATTGGAAGAGAGACATACATACTTAACCCGAAAGCTAATTAATCTGACAGAGTTGTAAACAAATATTACCTTGCCATTCCTTTAAACAAGAAGTAGCATACGGGATAAACAACTGCAGTCAACACTCTTATGTCAGAATATGGGAAAATATGTGGTTCCCTTACAACAAACAGAACCGTAGTAATCGAATGAATGCCGTAAGTACAAGAGGAAACAGAAAATTCAATTAGTTATTCTTCAAATGCATCGTTTGGTGGATGTTGTATGCAACCAAAAAATTGACGTAACAGAAGCTGTAAGAAAGAGAGATGTTCAGTATTTTCGGGTTAAAAATATATCATAAAAATTATTAAAGTAGTCACCAGCGCGATACTGAATAAGTGTGAGACAAACGCAAGCAGAATGTATGAAATAAAAATAGTCGCTTTCACTCGTGGTGTGCAATAAGTGGTGCAAGAGAATAAGAAAACACGAGTCGTATACTACTTGATTAGAAGCTCTAGTTAAATGCTCAGAACGGATATTAGAAACAATATCCATTTTGTCCTGTGTCATGCAAGATTACTCAGCTGAACAGCATAGTTTCTGTAATCTCTGAGGTGCTGCAAACTATGTGAGCATTGATCTAGTTTGCGAAGTTTCTCAGGGCACAAATTTCTCCCCCTCCCTGTTTCTCCAGCTTGCAATATTGTTTTCGTCACTGCTGAACGTCCTTCATCGGCTTTGCCATATCTTAATATCTTTCACAAGAAGATGAAGATATTAACAGAAAAAGCAGTTTTAATTTGCGGAGCTCTCTTTCTCGAAGGAGTAATTTGTTCAGATTCAGTAAAGTTTCAATGCGGGATGGTAGTGTTTTAATACTTTTAAAGAAATTAGCAACTAACAAGATTAAGTACTTAAAAGGGGCCACCACAATAATATGACCACTTTCAGCGACCGAATAAGTGCTTCAGATAATATCGCAAAGGTACATTTTTATGAATAATTTTTGCAAAAAGCAGTTACGTTCGTAGTACGTTATAGGCCATCTCCAAGAAACAATACGCAAGCGTAAGTAATATTCTTTATACAGGTATTTGCGCTTTATATCACTGTTTTGTGAAGAGATCAGATCACTCCCAAGTCACATATAATAGCCGTAAGTTTTAGAAAAAAGACAGAAAATTCACGAGAGGCGATTTATGGACTGACAGCAGTTTGGTCTGATACACCGGACAGTCTGCATGTGGTTGTTATGTGGTTTTCCTCATGCATTTAAATACCCAGCGGGTTGCTTTTTTCAACTGCCCCTCAAAACTACAAGATTAAAAAAAAATCAAACACGAAAACACAAAGCGTAGAGTTTAATCAGTTCGCAGACAGTTGGCGTAGAGCGAGGTGGCACAGTGGTTAGCACACTGGACTCGCCTTCGGGAGGACGACGGTTCAATCCCGCATCCGGCCATCCTGATTTAGGTTTTCCGTGATTTCCCTAGATCACTCCAGGAAAATGCCGGGATGGTTCCTTTGAAACGGCACTGCCGACTTCCTTTCCCATCCGTCCCTAATCCGAGCTTGTGCTCCGTCTCTAATGACCTCGTTGTCGACGGGACGTTAAACACTAATATCATCCTCCTCCTCCTTCAAAACAGCGCCAGGAAAATACTTCATCCATACCTTTTTCTTGAAGCATAAGAAAAAGGTATGGATGAAGTTTTTTTCCGAACATTCTTTTGGTAACTTATGTTTGCCACCTGATGGTCTTTCGCTCATCTTGAATGTGTCACTCTTTTCTGCGTAGGAGAAACGTACTGATACCACCACGTATCCTTCATCTAGATGAATCAGTGATATATAGACTCTACCCCACCTGTCTGTGAACTGAGTAAACTCTACGCTTTGTGTTTTCGTGTTTGATTTTTTTAATCTTGTAGTTTTGAGGGGTAGCTGAAAAAAGCAACCCGCCAGTTACTTAAATACGTGAGGGAAACCACATAACAACCACCTGCAGATTATCTGGTGTGTCAGACCAAAGTGCTGTCAGTCCAGTCCATACAAATAACTTCATGTGGCTCAACGGCCTAATGCCAGTTTAGCATTTCGACTTTGCTTGTCCCTAACCAATTATCCAAGCGGGAAAAGGTGACCTACAGTTGAATGTGGAATCCGAACCACGCATTGTTCCTGGCGACCATTCACATTTCTGGGGGGAAGAGGGGGGGTTGAAGGCTACGTAAAAGGCAGAGTGAAAATTTCCGTAGTCCCAACGGGATTCGACACCGCGACCTTCCGGTTTCCCGGTACGCGCTTTTCCGCATTTTTTATGCGTATATTTATTTCATTTTGCATACAGCAACCACACAAATTACAGTTCACAGTAACACAAAACAATAACAATTACAGTTATAAATTATACCTGTACCAGTGTGCTTTAACAACATTAAAGACAGTGGTTAGTAACAATGGTAAACAACCGTTTATAACTAGACTACCAGGTATGACAATCCAGTCCGTACAAAGTTACGTGTGGTGGTTCACTTCAGCCTCCCACTCTAGCAAGTCTACGATCTACCAGTAAGCTACTGGAAGAGGCCAAACATTGTGTATCTATGACCAGAAACGACTAAGAACTAAAATCAGTCGCAAAATATGTTTCTGATGACTAACTGAAACCCTCAGCTGCTGACAGGTGTTGTTGATATACCTCGGCGTGGACAGCTGAAAATGTGTGCCTCGACCGGGACTCGAACCCGGGATCTCCTGCTTACATGGCAGACGCTCTATCTAGCTGAGCCACCTTTTTTATTATTTTTTATTTTTTTTAAAGGAGGTGGGGGAGGGCGGGGAAGGCAGAGCGATCAGGGGTCGTAACCCGAGGCCTGGTCGCAGTGTCCCCCTCGTCCGTCAAGGAATCAGGGATGGGAAGGGGAAATCTTTTGTGGGAATTATTATTTATTTATTTAGTTTTATTTACTGTTTTTAATACATACTTAATGTGGTTTTACTTTATACCACAACAAAAATAAATGTATCTAGCACCGCATCGTGCTCTGAGAAAAAGAAAACAATATCTCGGCACGTTCCTACACCGAGGTAATGTATATGGGGAAAAGGAAAAAAAGTGCTTCATACAGGATGCAGAAGGGTGTGTCGCTACTCTCCTTACGCTTCATCATCCAGGTACGTCTTCACGTATATCATGTTGTTCCACCGAGAATCGAACTTAGTCATGTCAGCTCACTCAATGGGTATCTTCTCCTACATGTTGATGATCCAGCTGCGTGGAGGGTCGCGTAGGGCACTCCCTAAGTAATTAGAAAAATACTGTCTGTATTTTGGGTTCCGTACGATCTTGCAATGACGTTCTTGTAGGTAGTTCCAAAAGTCTAATACATCTTTAGGTCCATCGTGAAATAAGTAGTGTACCGCATGCGCACGGATCCACGTGACAGCGTTGGTCTTGGCGCGCGGGAAATACTGTTGATCCGGAAATAGTAGAAACCGAGGTGTAATGTGTTCCGGAGTCACTCGTAGAAAATACGACAAAATTTGTCGCACCAAGCGCCATACGTCTTCTGCCGCGCCACATGTGAGACGGTGTTCGTCCGTGTCTGGTATCCCGCAGTCTACGCAGAGAGGCGATTCCGCCATGTTTATGTTGTGGAGGCGTGATCGGGTGATCTGTTTACCATTGACTGTGATGTACCATGTGGATCGGACGGCTGTGTCCAGTGGAATCGCGTGAATCGTCTTCCACACCACCTTCCAATTAACCTGAGGGCTTTTGGTCTCCACGATGTTTGGTGGGCGCCTCTGCTGTAGGACATGAAATATATCCCGCGCCGTGTTTCGTTTTCGTTTCGTCGGTGGTACTGCGATACGGACATAGCTGTGTTCAATGTAAAAGTTCCCGAAGTAGTAGAAGGCTGGGGGTATGTCTTGCGTCGTCAGTGGGGGCATAATGGAGGGCGGAGCTAAGGACTCCAACAGCAAACCTGTCAAACTTTCCGGGTGATGGCGCCACAGCTTGATGTGTGAGCTGACATACAGGGCCACAGCTCTGTCGTGGACATGGACTAGACCAAGACCTCCCCTTTCTGGGGGAAGGGTCAGTGACTCATAATTGACTTTGAAGAGCATGCCTGTACTGACGTAGGCTCCGAATGCCGCTAATAGACGTCGAGCCATCAGTAACGGTATTGGGAGAACACGCGCTGTGTGTGGAAGGCGCGATGCGAGGTAAACATTGACGAAGTGTGTCCTTTGGAGAATGTCGAGGGTCCGCAGACGAAGGTTGAAGATCTGGACCCGAATTTGTTGTAATAAGCTGCGGTAGTTAAGAGCCGCGGTGCGTCTTATGTCGTCGTGAAACTCTATTCCGAGACATTTGATAGTGCCACGAAGCTGGAGGGGTTCGACACACGCTGGGGTCAACCCGTCTCCTATGGCCATGGCGACCGATTTGGCGACGTTGAGACAGCTGCCGGAAGCCACACCGTACGTGGTAATCCATTCTAGTGCTCTGTTGACATCGTCGCGATTGCGGAACACGAGAACCAGGTCGTCTGCATATGCTGTACAGCGAAATGTGACGTCACGTAGGGTAAGACCGGTGAGGCGTTGACGGAGACCACAGAGGAGCGGTTCCAGTGCCAGAGCATATAGTAACGTCGACAAGGGGCAGCCTTGACGGACGGAGCGGAAAATCGGGAGGGACTGCGAGAGACGCCCGTTAACGAGCACTTTGGAAGTCGCCCCTCGGAGTAGGCGCATCACGACGTCTGTGAATTGCTGTGGGTACTGCATGTGCTGGAGAACGGACGTTAGGTACTCGTGATCCACTCGATCAAAAGCTTGGCTAAAATCTAGTGATGCCAGCGCTCCCGGGATGCGGCGTGCCCTGGCTAGGGCTATTAAGTCACGGTATCGACACAGTGCTGTGTGGATGTTGTTGATACCCCCTAGGGAAGTCTGATCTGGCGAGATGACGTAAGGCAGGGTCGGTCGTAGACGGTTTGCTAATAGTCTGGTGAATATCTTCATGTCGCAGTTGACGAGTGTTAGCGGGCGGTAATCTTGTATTCGAGCCCCACCTTTAGGCTTGTGAACAGGTATAATTATTCCTTCTACGAAGGTCGCAGGGAGCGGCACCGCGGGGGACATAAGCTCCCGACAGATGTCTGTTAACTTGGGAGCCAGTAAATACTGGAAAGTTCTATAAAACTCCACAGGGAGCCCGTCGGGGCCAGGAGACTTATTCGCCGCTCCTTTACCGATGGCGTCCATAACTTCGTCTTCCGTAATGTCGTTCAATAATTCAGTTTGGAAATCCTGTGGGACAATGCCGTAAACCCGTTGTGAGACTGCTGTCACCGTCGTCGGGTCGGAACATGGAGCTGAATAAAGTCGTGCGTAATGGTCGAAGAAGGCTGCAGCAATATCGCGTTGTGTGGTGTGATGATGGCCGTCCTCAGTGGTGATGGCATGTATCAGCGCCCGTCTTCGCAGTGTACGTTCTCGGATGACGTGGTACATGGTGGGTCGTTCCGTTGCGAGTCTGTCTTGTGTCCGCGCTCAGACGATCGTCCCTTCGAGGTGTCGGCGCATATGGGCTACGATCTGTGCTTTCGCACGCTGAGCTGTCAGCTGTCGTTCCGGTGTGGCTGGCAAGGAGGTGCATTCGCGAAGGACGGTGAAATAAAAATCAAGGGTCTGCCGCCTCCAAGCAGCAGTCTCACGACCATACGAAGTAAAGGTTCGCCGTAGGGCCGGCTTGGCGCAGGTTAACCACCAACTAATCGACGTAGGATACGTTGGGAGGCGGCGGACGCACAAACTCCACGTGTCTTCGATGGCGCGTCGACAATCCGGAGAAGCGTGATGAGCAAGGTTTAATTTCCAGGGATGTCGGCTGCGCCACACCCGTTGGCGACGAAGGGTGACGGCACATATATAGGCCTTGTGATCAGAAAAGGCTACTGGCCACACCTCCGCGTCACTCACCGTTGCCGCGAGAGAACGGGAGACGTAAATCCTATCGATGCGACTAGACGAGTGACTCGTGAAATGGGTGTATCCCGGTCTATTTCCAAGGACATGTTCCCATGTATCTACTAGCTGGAGATCGCCGATGAGTGTCCCAAGTTTGGGGCACGGTGAATGGTGTGGCAGCTGATCTTTAAGTGCTTGGGTGCAATTGAAATCGCCCCCTAATATCAAGTCATCGTGCCTGCCCTGAAAAAGCGGTGCTATTCCTTCTGCGAAGAAGAGCGATCGGTCAGGACGGCGATTCGTTCCGGAAGGGGCGTACACATTGATAAACCGGACGCCTTGCACCGTTACGGCCATTCCTCTAGCGTCGGGGAGATATCGGACTTCGTCCGCCTCGAGGCCCTCTCTCAGGAGAATGGCGACTCCATTGTTAGTTGGCGAGGCGTGGGACACATGAGCCGTATAACCATACATACCCGGGAAATCGGCGACGAAGACTTCTTGGAGAAAGACAATGTCAACGTCTGCTGCATTGAGCATGTCGTGGGGCAGCGACAACTTCGTACGTGTCCGAATGGTGTTAATGTTGATGGTCGTTAAGCGATTGGTTTGTAGATCGTCTCCTGCGGTGGGGGCTGCCGTCAGTGTCGCCGTAAAAGGTGGGGCCTGTCATCTGCTGGCCGCGTCCGCGCCGTCATCTGTTGCTACTCGGGAGGGGCCGAGGTGTGGGAGGAGAGACCCCTCTCCTCATCCACCACAGCGGCCGTAGAATCGTCTTCAATGTCATCCGCCCAAGGTCCGTAAGTTAACGGTGGCTGCGTTAGAACACTGGTGGGCTGAGTGACTGAGGGTGAATCCGCAGTTGTTTCCGGTTGTGTACCAACGGCGGGCGCTGTGCTGGCCATCCGTTTGTCTGAGGGAGCGGAATCGGGTTTGTCAAAATCAGACAAAGTGACAGGTGAGGGCGATCTCGTGTCATCCATTCTCCTCGTCGTTTCGTCGGCCGTCCGGTCGTCAACTGGAGAAGACGTCTGCTTGAGGCAATCGTCTGAGGGTGTGCGACGTCGCTTTTTATGTTTTCTCGGTGACCTTTGTTTGCGGACGAGGGTTTCTGTGTCCGAAAGAGTTTGTGGTTCCCGGATAGCATCCCCCTCAAGAAGAAAGGCAGAGGTCGGTACAACCCTAACGTCGAGTTCCATTCTCTCGTCCGAATCTTCATGTGGAGTCGATGGGCGGCGTTCTTCAACCCCTGCAGACACCGTAATGGTGTTGGTCAATCCAGGACCGGCGACAGGTGCGCATTCTAACGCTTCCTGTCTTCCGGGGGGTTGTCGTCTGTCATGACGGTCGATCGTGTCACCTCTGCGTAATTGAGGGGGAGGGCCGTGAGCGTAGGAGGTGGTGTCGTGTCATGCAATGGACGTTGTTTAACCCGACGTTGAATACACGCCGAGCGCACATGACCCTCCTGGTCGCAACCAGAACAAGTACGAGGTTGGCCGTCGTACATTATTATTGCTCGACAGCCACCTATGACTAAGTAGGACGGCACATGTTTCTTTAATTCAATTTTCACTTGTCGGACGCCGTTGAGGACTTGGTACGTCTCGAAGGTGTTCCATTTTTCGGCCACGTGGCTAATTACCGTCCCATAAGGGCGGAAAGCTGAGGTAACGACGTCCGGTGGTACTTCGAAAGGGAGTTCGAAGACTCTTAGTGTGCGTAATCCTAGTCCAGCATGGTCAACAGTAACCTCTCCGATGTGACCATCGGAGTGTTTGAACTTGAGAGTGTTCGCGCATGTGTTCACAACTGCGTGACATAACTCGTCATCGACCATCTTGACGTAAACGACGCTGCTTGTGATGGATAGGTGGATACCGATGATGTGCTGTGTTGGTATTTGAACTTCGTCACGGATGAATCGTTCGACTTCAAAGGCTCGTGGTCGTGCGTAGTCGGGCTGGAAGCTGATTTTGATGGTAGCTTTTCTGTACGAATGAGCCATGGCGACTCAGTGTTAACGGACGCGAGTATTAGCTGCGGCGAGGAAGTAAACCAACTATGCGCGCTCGCGACTCTGCGGACGGGACCGCGACTCTGCGGACGGGACGTAAACAAGACGTCCTCGCCGCTCACTGGCCGAGACATTATCTATTCATAATCCTCTAAACGGCGTAACAGTTTGTAACGGTAATTTATAAACATTTTGAATGTATCGTGTGCCTCGACCGGGACTCGAACCCGGGATCTCCTGCTTACATGGCAGACGCTCTATCTAGCTGAGCCACCTAGGACACAGATGAATACCGCGACTGAAGGGACTTATCCCTTGCACGCTTCCCGTGAGACTCACATTCCCACCTGCCCACAATTCTACATATATCAACAACACCTGTCAGTAGCTGAGGGTTTCAGTTAGTCATAATTTATTCCAGGGAAAAACTGCACGGTCATCAACAGTATTCTGTTCGTTCGAGAACAGATACTGTCTTCATATATATAGTTAAAGGCTACCCAGCCATTGACCTTCGTCTGTGCGAATGCGCACAGTTTGCCCAAACTCTTACGGCAATCGCGAAAGCATGCACGAGTAATGAGTGACTGGGCAAATGTCTATAAGGTACAATACATATGTAGAATTGTGGACAGTTGGGGATGTGAGTCTCACGGGAAGCGTGCAAGGGATAAGTCCCTGCAGTGGCGCTATTCATGTGTGTCCTCGGTGGCTCAGATAGACAGAGCGTTTGCCATGTAAGCAGGAGATCCCGGGTTCGAGTCCCTGTCGGGGCACACATTTTCATATGTCCACATCGAGATATATCAACAACACTTGTCAGCAGCTGAGGGTTTCAGTTAGTCATCATTTAGTCCAGGGAAAAGCTGCACGGTCATCAACAGTATTCTGTTCGTTTGAGAACAGTTACTGTCTTCATATAAACATATTTCTTTTGTTGGCAACAGGTAAATATGACTTGTTATTGAAACTGGCTATGCAAAAACGTCAAAAAAGGGGAAGGAAGCTGTAAAATCTGCTAGCGTCAGTAATTGTAAAACAATTACACACCTGGAGAAGTCGTTTCTGAGGAGAGAAAAGACAATATTCACAGAGGAATTGCGTTACGATGCAGGAAGCGGAAATTAGTTGTACGACGCAGAGGGTGCCGCTTGCTTACCTGCCTCTCTAGCGTCATTTATAATAGAACAAAGGAAATTTATATTCGGGCTCTCGTGACTGCAAACCGTGGAGGTGTAGTCGCCGGTAACGTAGGCCCGGGACGCTTAAGAGCGCAAATTACATTAATCCGAGCTCCCTGGGTACACTCAGCACGCTCCGTAGTAAGTAACGGCGGTATTGTGCTCTGGGGAAATATGAGGGCGGCCAGCGACTGATGCTGGCCCAGCATGCGCTGCGTGGCCGTACTAACTTAAATACAGTACTGCCTTGCACCAGCTCTACACAGAAAAGGTCAATACTGTTGAAGTAGTGATATCTAACATCGGACTCAGGTAAGATTCAATTCTACACTCTAAACATACGAAAATACAGATTTAAAGATACATTCAAAATGTTTATAAATTACCGTTACAAACTGTTACGCCGTTTAGAGGATTATGGATAGATAATGTCTCGATCGTGAAGCTATATACGGAGCTCTGCTGTTTCCGTGCTGCAGAAAGAAATACACTACTGGCCATTAAAATTGCTACCCCACGAAGATGACGTGCTACAGACGCGAAATTTAACCGACAGCAAGAAGGTGCTGTGATATGCGAATGATTAGCTTTTCAGAGCATTCACACAAGATTGGCACCGATGGCGATACCTACAACGTACTGACATGAGGAAAGTTTCCAACCGATTTCTCATACACAAACAGCAGTTGACCGTCGTTGCATGGTGAAACGTTGTTGTGATGCCTCGTGTAAGGAGGAGAAATGCGTACCATCACGTTTCCGACTTTGATAAAGGTCGCATTGTGTAAGTAGGCTGTTTAGGTTCTTATATTGGTAACGCCGGCGCCACGTAGCACTCTGTATGAAAATCACTGACTGTGCTGTGTGCAGTCTGTGGCTGGTTGGCATTGTTGTAATACTCGCCATTGTAGTGTTGGGCAGCTGGATGTTGACAGCGCATAGCGTTGCGCAGTTGGAGGTGAGCCGCCAGCAGTGGTGGATGTGGGGAGAGAGATGGCGGAAATTTGAGAGCCGATGATCTGGACGTGTGTCCATCAGAGACAATACATTTGTAAGACTGGATGTCATGAACTGCTATATGTATTATGACTTTTGAAAACTATTAATGGCCAGTAGTGTATGTAAGGGTGAAAGGTTGCTGTATATTTACAAAGCACTCTTCATTCTAAAGTTTGCCCTGCATTCGAAGACTGGCAGCATCTAGATGGACACAACATTCTTCCTCCGATATAAGCATACTGACGTGTCCGCAAAGACAGGTTTTTTGCTTATTCCTCTACAGATATCGATCTTTTTGAAATATGAATGTCTTTGATTCTGGTTAGCGGTAAGTACGCCTTCGAATTCGCTTTGTCTGGAGGGGTGATCACGTGACGCGACGTCAACCTCTGTTCGGCGCAAGGCAGATAATTTGTGTAAGCGATACACATGTTGCGGCTATGTGGGCTTTCCTACCGTGATGTTTCCGGCCCATGCTTCAGGTACCGTCTCACTTACGACCACACAGTTTTCCACCGTGGGTTTTGCGACCAGAGCCTCCCCCACTGCTAATTTACACCAGTCGCTCAACAGTACATTGCCCTCGTCGAGAGCCCTCGTTTCCACTTACCTCCGTAGGCCTATGCTATATGAATTCCGTGCGCTGTGGGTATCGGAATGATTAGAATACCTAAAGGAAAGCCGTGTCTACTCAGGGCCATCGCTACCGGTTGCACAGCAAATGTGAGTATACGAACTGTTTGTGCGTGAATTCCTAACGTAGTAAGTGCCGACGCCATTTAAAAATTTCAAACGGCACAATTATGGCTGAACAGCAACATTCTTACCCACCTGACGAAGTAGATTTGCAGATTAAGAAACTGCAGGAAGAGAGTCCACGGAGAAAAGACAGTATCTGTTTTCCGAAGTTTTTAAGAAAAATTTTAAGATTTGAAATATAAAGGTTTAGATTACGTCGCAAATGTGCGAAATTTTGGGACTCCAAGACTCCATTGTAAAGGAAGAAGAGAACTTATTGGAACGACCCAGAACCCTGGCTCTAGTTCGGAAATTCAACTGAGCTAAGTCATTTTGAAGTTAACAAAGTAATATTTTGTTTTGAAAATTGACGATGGGTTTCTTCCTGACGAAAGAATCCTGGTGTTCGGTTGTAAAGAAGCAGAGGGAGTCCTGTGTGAGAATGGAACTGTTCTTATTAACGGGGAATTTGACATTTTTACTAAACGGTTCAAACAACTATGCACCATAGACTTTGTCATCGGAAGCATAGAAGAGGAGAGGAAGATATTTCAAGTTTTATTTGCATTGTCACCCCACAAAAGTATAAACACACAGGAAAGACTCTTTCTGGATTGAACAATAAGATTACTGTGAGCTATACGTCGAAATCGCTACATTTAAAGCCATGAAAACAGTGATCTGTGAAGCAACCCTTTTTCCCTTCAACCAATGTCTGTGGAAGAAAATACAAGAACTGGGATTAAGGGAGGAATACAGGGATAGAGAAAAAGACCGATTGTGTGCTGCAATGACACATTTTCCACTAAACAGTGTTGATGAAGGGTCGGTGATAATAATGAAGGAAATGTTATACGCTATAGAACGTGAATACTGTACGTTTTGTGCCCGCCTTGGATAAGGGACTATTGTCCGAGGGGTGATCCCGGCGTCCACAGCAATGATTTGGAACCAGCCAAACTAAAGCTGCACGAGTAACGATAAAATTACTTCACTACAGACGTAATTCACCTCATACACTGGAATTTTATTCCACATAAGAGATGAATGGATGTAAGATAAGTCTTTAAGAAGGAAGAAGCAGCTTTACAAGGAAATGCCTCAGCTTCCGTTTGAGAATCTGAGGTCTGTCACTAATTACCTTCAGTTTTTTCAGAAGGCCTTAGAAAATGAATACTGCAGACTAACACATATTATTCTTAAAATGCACAAGAACGTTTTACCACTTATAGATCGTTTACTCCTCTTGAATACATTAAATGCAAGCAGATGTTCCTTTCAAATAAACGCATATACTCTGCAAAAAGTGCGTCTAGACGTTCATTGTCGCTCCATTCGCGTGTGAAATGTGGGAAATAGACTTATTCGTCTATGTCGAAGCTATTACTAATTTAACTTTATCTTTGCGTGACAGTTGAACACAGAAAATGCAGTATGGTTGCCATTAATGACAGAAAATCGAAAAACGTATTTCAAAATATTCAAGATGTTTCGAGGTATCTGTGTATTGGTATCATTACCTGTAGTACGAGTTCGCTCAACAAACGAGTGGTCAGATGATTTTCAAAAAAATTGCTTTCAGCACTATGGGACTTAACATCTGAGGTCATCAGTCCCCTAGAACTTAGAACTACTTAAACCTAACTAACCTGAAGGACATCACACACATCCATGCCCGAGGCAGGCTTCGAACCTGCGGCCGTAGCGGTCGCGCGGTTCCAGACTGAAGCGCCTAGAACCGCTCGGCCACACCGGCCGGCGATGATTTTCATTTATTGAGTGTTTTAGCGTAAGAACAAAACTAATGTATGTTCGTGGAAACACTCCTCTGGCACATGAATGTGAGAGCATTTCCTAGCAATGAACTACAGCAGCACTGCATCAGCCTTAAAGTGCGCACAGATCACGCAATGTACCATTGGCTTCCTAGGTCACCTCATGCCACTTTCTTTTTTCGTTTGTTGCGATTTCTGGAAAACTGTGTCTATGTGCGTCCCCTTCCATCAACTTCGAGCGACGCCGGATACCATCAACGCGAAACACAGTAACTCCAGGCACGTTTGAAAAAGTACAGAGCGAGTTTGACTATTGTCTGTTTTTCGTGTGTCCAGTGGAGAGCACATTGAACTTTTGTTCAAGATAAATGAAAATTTTTATTCTAAACGTGTTTGTAAAAATTACTCCAAGTTTTATGTGTATGCATGTAAAAAAGTGCCCTTTCAAAGTCTGGTAGTTCTTTTGAAAATAAAAGATTTGTAGTCCTATTCGTAAGTTAAAATTTACCCAAGGTTTCTGTCTTCACCCATGTAAGAGATATAGTCCTGTGACTTTCTGGAAAACCCGGTGCATCGACTTACTTTTCCAGACAAAGTAAGAAGACCGTCTAGATTTCGGCGGCTATAAAGTAAAAGAATATCATCTGAAAAGTTTTCGTATTCGGAGTTTTCTGCGTGTTACGCTGTTTACTCTTTACGTTAGGATATTGTGCACCACTCAGAAATATATTCAGGAAACTTCTGAAGGGTAAAAGTGTGCTTGCTACGAAGACTCTGTTTAGAAAAACGAGTTTCACGAGAAGTTAGTGTCGCGCCGGTGGCGGTGAGAGCGGGCGCTTCAAGACCCTTGCAGTGGCAACTTCTGCCTCGTACGGGCTGCTAAGCTTTCAAAGTGCCATTCGGAACGCTAAGAATAATTACAGCCGACACGAGACTTTCAAGCATCAGCTGTCCTCACAAGCTGCCATGAAATGGAAATGAGGAACCACGAAACGGTGGGTCGTAGCCCCAACTCGCGTATTTCGCATCAGTGTTCCCTCTCAATCCACCCGATCCCGTCGGGTCCCCTTGCCCAAGTCCTGCCAACTTACGCGGACAGCTGATGTCGTCAACAAAATCAGACTGTTGGCAACGGGCTCGGAAGTCTGACGTTTACTAAATACGCCACAAGACGGTCTCACTTTTGCGTCCGGCGCAGCGTGCTAGCTGTGCCTTTACTTAGCTTCAAAAGCCCAGCAGCTGTGCTACCTCAAAGCAAATTTTCCAGAAGACAGATTTTCTTTCGGAAATTTGAAACACCCCATGTAATATCTCTTGCAGCGTTCTCTCCGCGATATTTTCAGAAATTTTATAAATTATATAACTCAGTACATATCTCGAAATATCTCTTCTTATCTTACCGATTCCTGAACTTTAATATACGATGATTATCAATGCAAAGTAGTTTCAAGCCCTATTATTCCTTGAAGCGTCCATTTACTCCATGGAATAGCTTCTCTGCTATCTATGTTTTCTCTTATGAAAAGAATGAGGAGATCTTGCCTATTAGCCGTGAAAGAAGGAGGATGTATATGTATGTATTGTTGAGCTAGTCGCCATCTTGATGAGATTCTGTATGAGAAGGAATTTAATACATGAAATAAAGTAAAGTAAGTGTGTTCGCGTATTATTTAACTGATTATTATTGACAGTGTCTGCTTACTACGCTGTGTTGCACGGGATCATTGGGGAACGTCTGATTTACACTGGACGAACCTGCCGTTTTGTATGCTCAAGATATCCAGTTCGAATAAATAGGCTAACACGGTCTTACCAGCAGATCTCCGGTCTTCCCCATGTGATCACCGTAAGTTAATAATTATTACAAATGTTTTCAGGAGATCGACTGACTATTTTCGTTGCACCGAGACTTCAAAATTGCTTCACTGCCTTATGGAATTTAAGTTAAGCTCAATTTAATCAGGATAGAACATATTGAACTGTGTGAATGTGATAAGCCTGCTTTGTGAATGAAAATTCCCTTAATATACGCATGTTTTTACTATCCTGATCAGTGAAGCTAAATCAGACCGGTGTGAGAGAGATTTTTTAAATTTTAGATAAAAAAAATATTAAACCCAGTTTCGTCCTTTATTGAGTTTGTGTGATTTACCGAAGCCGCCAAACAATTAAATATTATAATTATATGACAGTGTGCTTAATGGAGGAAGGCTATCGGTTTTCCTGCTGTGGTTTCGGGGGTATTTCAACCGAGTGCGGCTGTTCTGAGACAGAATAGTTAATGATTGAAAGTCTGTCTATTATTAAGGACCACAAAAGTTGCGATGTACAAACTGATATGTATTTTCTACTAACACACAAATTCTGGGGCAGTTGCTACCTTCGCCTTACACGTCTAATTACGGTTATATCTTTTCATTGGTAGCTGATTTCAAGTACTTCGTCACACGCAATGATGATGGTTAACATTCACAACAATCCTCACTGCAATCCATGGTTGCTGCTGGCCGACGCGGTTGACGCGAAACACGTAATTCGGCACTTGTCGCTTTCTGTTTCATATCACTCGCGAACCGGTATCGATGAGGGTCCACCCCACGACGATCAGGGGGACGCGCTCATTTGTCATACTCCGGTGAATTTACCGTTTAATACTCACTCGACCGCCATTCTTGCCCGTGTCTCCAGCACTACTGCTCACTCGACACTCTACAGTACTACTGCTCACTCGACTCTCGTCTCACTGCCTCCTGCAGCGCTCGACAATCGACTCCTGTACACTATCGACCTGAGTGTCGGATACTAGCATCTATGCTCGTGGGATCAGAGATCCTTTACAAATTCCTAAATCTCTAGTCGCTCGGTAACTCGAATTTGATGCTGAAACGATATAAATCATTTTATAAAAAGCTATCCTAAAGATATTCAAAATGACTTCACGCTCAAAATTTAAGCGAATGTGGCTGTCACGCGTAAAACTACACAAATGTACTTCTTCTAAATAACTTCTAACTTGGAAACGTATCATAGTTATTAAAGTTAACTGGATTATAACTTACTAGTGCTTTATCGGGTAAGCGGCTCACACTTGTTTACTTTCTATTTGTAATTTCATTCCAGAGAAAAAGGATGTTGCAAAGACTAGGAACATCTAAGGACTACAACAACCAAGAGAGGTTCAGAACCAAATCTGTCACCCAGATTTATGTTTAATGTGGTTTGCTACAATCATTCTGTGTGAATGTCGAAATGGTTACTTTGGAAACGACATGCCAGTTCGGTTACACAGTCTTGTCGTAATGTACCTGGAGCTCCAGATCCTACAACAGTCTCGTCGACTGGACGTGAACCATAATCTTCCTTTCTTTTCCTCTAGACATTATATCGATGGAAAATTAATATCAGATTTATGTTGAAAATCCCAATATAATCCAATGTACAGGTGTATTAAGATAATGATATCAATGATCCTGCAATGTGAATTAAGCAAAATTGAAGGAAAACAAATAAATAAATAGCTCTGAATTCTCGTGAGAGCCAGTGCGGAATAGATTAAAATGAGAGTAGAAAACTTTTAGATTATAGTGAGCTGATTTGTAAAGCCTCTTATAATTAACAAAAATGCAGTATTCGAATTCTTACGTACAGAAATGCACGAAGTTTTGTCACTCGAGGAAAGGTTGTTTTATTGTTACAGTATTATCCTAGTTGGTTTCCGAGCTCTTTCATAACGGGAGTGAGTAGTGAATATTAGACTTACAGAAACAGGTCACCAGAACTGTTTGGTAAGCTGCCTATGGCATTGCGGGGTTTCTCAAAGTTTGTCGATACAATTGGTATCCAATAAGTAAAATAATTTAGGATTTGCACTGTTGAAGAGGGTCGTAATGTGCAGACATCTATCCAGACCATCACACAGGAATTCCACACTGCATCAGGATCCAGTGCAAGTACTATGAAAATTAGGAGGGAGGTGAGAAAACGTGGTTTTCATGGTCGCACGGCTGCTCAGAAGCCACACATAACGCCGATAAATGCCAAACGACGCAACGCTTGGTCTAAGGAGGGTAGACGTTGGACGATTGAACAGCGGAAAAACGTTATCTGGAGTGACGAATCACAGTACACAATGTGGCGATCCGATGGCAGGTAGTGGGTGTGGCGAATGCCCAGTGGACGTCATCTGTCAGCGCTTGTAGTGCCGAGAGTGGTGGTGTTATGGTGTGGTCGTGTTTTTCATTGAGGGGGCTTGCAACCCTTGTTGTCTTGCGTGGCACTGTCGCAGCACATGCCTACATTGATGTTTTAAGCACCTTCTTGCTTCCCACTGTTGAAGAGCAATTCGGGGATGGCGATTGCATATTTCAACACGATTGAGCACCTGTTCATAATGCACAGCCTGTGACGGACTGGTTACAGGACAATAACATCACTGTAATGAACTTGCCTGCACAGAGTCCTGACCTAAATCCTATAGAACACCTATGAGATGTTTTGGAGCGCCTATTTCGTGCCAGACCTCATCGATACCTCTCCTCAGTGCAACACTCCGTGAAGAATGGCCTGCAATTCCCCAAGAAACCTTCCAGCACCTTACTGAATGTATGCCTGCGATAGTGGAAGCAGCCGGCCGAAGTGGCCGTGCGGTTCTAGGCGCTCCAGTCTGGAACCGCGTGACCGCTACGGTCGCAGGTTCGAATCCTGCCTCGGGCATGGATGTGTGTGACGTCCTTAGGTTAGTTAGGATGAAGTAGTTCTAAGTTCTAGGGGACTGATGACCACGGCAGTTAAGTCCCATAGTGCTCAGAGTCATTTGAACCATTTGATAGTGGAAGCTGTCATCAAGGCTATGGGCGGGCTATCACCATACTTAATTCCAGCATTACCGATGGAGGGCGCCACGAACTTATAAGTCATTTTGAGCCAGGTGTTCGGATACTTTTGATCACATAGTGTATGTGGCACATTAGGGAATACTTTATTTTACTGAGTGTACTAAAGTGTTGGAAAGTCTTTCTTTTTCAGTCAACTGATTTGCAAAGCTACCCTAGTGACACATATTTATCTCTTAAATCCTGCGTTTTTTTTAACTTTATGAACATGGCTTGTATGCGTAGAAGAAGAGTGTCCTGACGACGATCGCGTCAGGTGAAGTTAAAGAGCGCAGGGCGAGTCAGAGGCAGCAGAGGTGGCACAGCCGGGAATCTCCTTCGAGAGGCGAGGTGTGAAGGCGGGATTTGCTGGTAATCCGGCGCTCGCCACGCTGACAGGGCAGGGCCCTCACTTGGCCGGGCTCACGTCTCACGAGCCGACTTCCAGGAACCTCCTGCTACCTGCTACGTGCCATCAACCCAAGCATTACTTATCCTGCGTGTGGCTCAAATTCGGCAAGTCGCTACACGCTTCAGAATACTGTTACAAAATTCAGCTTAAAAAAGACCTTACTTGCTTTATTACAACTAGATTATGACCGTCAAGGGAGTAAAATGAACCATCGAATTGGATAAAAGAAAAGAACAAGCTGAATTCAGAGGCAACTTCTGTGATGCTAAACAGATGGCTACTGTCGTTATTTTAGTGGAAGAACCAGTAGAATATCACCCACAACTTTACCTACTATGTATAGATCTCGAGAATGTTTATCCAAACGTCAAGAAAAGCCAACTTTGGAAACTGATGATAGTACGAGGTTTCCTGGGAACGATTATTAATCTAGCAAAGATAAGTATTAGGACTCCAGATGCCACGTTGAACCGCAGGTCAGATTTCAGGACTCTTTCAACCAACTGCAGGGCTGTTTACTCTCCGAGATTAGGTGCCTTCTCGTACAGGACCACGTCAAGAACAGAACTTCAGGACTAAATAAATTGTGCATACAATGGGATTCTAAAGAGAATCTTGAGGACTTTCACATTTAGTGCTTTGTATGTTCCTTTTCCGGTATGCTACAAAATGTGAGACCAGAGCTTCAAGGTTTAACCAGCTATGCATATACATTTGCCTTGAAGACCGGCTTAAGAAAGACAAAGTTAATTTGAGCAAGCCACACAGTAGTGGAGGCTATGGTCAGAGATAACATAGAGAAAGTAATATTTCAGTCTCTCTGTTATTTCGATACCCCCATCACAGTAGATAGAGACGCGAACAAAGATGTCTGACTGGGAGCGCACAAATGACGCGCACTCTTCTGAGAACTACCACCTATTTGGTGACCGAATAACTGAGCAGAAGATTTAGTCATAGGCTCTTCTAGAGTAATGTTCAGTTCTCACTTCTCTTTGTCTGTAAAAATGCGCAAATCCATGCGAATCCGAAAAGTCTTTCCAAAAAATTCTCATTTCGGACGTTGACGCTGGGTGAAAAACAAGGACCGTTGTAAACTAACTCGTAGGAGACTAACGGCGCTGAGTTAGACACACTCGCACAGAATCACGAGATGACATAACAGGGTATACATTTAAATGGAACCTTGAGGGTAAGAGAGAGAGAGAGAGAGAGAGAGAGAGAGAGAGAGAGAGAGAGAGAGAAGAAAACTAGAGACTACATGGATGAGAATAAGCGAGATGTGAATCAGGAGTAGTAGCATGATTTGGGCGGAAGAAAATGTTTTTGCGCAAGGCTGTGGTGTATGCGTAAGGTTTGTTGCTGTTCTATGTACCATTGGGAATAAAAATATGTGTCAATCATTGTCACATATTTAAACTAAGCAAAAAATGCAACAGTTTAAAGAATTCCTCGGAGGAGAAAATAATGAATAACTTAAGTAATTAGCACTGAGGCAAATTTTTGATCTAACAACACACGTAGTAGCTGGCAAGTCCTCGGTATATTGCGACGTACTAAAAGTTCAAATAACACTCTCTCCACAGCGAATTAAAGGCGTGACTATTGATTTATGGACGATTTTTAATCTCTCGGCTGCCTTCCAAGATCACTGTTCAAAGGTAGGGGTTTTTAGTGGTTGCCGAGAGGGTGGCTCTAAACGAGCGATCCGTTATACATATCCATCTGACGAAAAACGAAAAGAGGTCAAGAATGAAGGATGTTAGGTGGGCTATGAAAAGCACTGAATATGGTTAACGTCATGTGGACTAGTTAGAATGTAAGGCCGAAGTAAACTGAGGAAAGAAAATTTATTTCATTTTTATAAATTCACTGATGTAATCAGACAGGCAGCAGCAACCGGTCGAGACAGATGCACCGACAGGGTAGTAACCGATGTTGTGACATTTACGATTTACTAACCAGGAGCGAATTTTATAATATCATCTGTACGCTTTAATAGTTTAGTTTCTTGAGTTTTTGCTTGTTAATTTAATATCTAACATCCACAGTTCTCGTGTTTTCGTTTGCGTCGGAAAGTAAACCGATTTTGTGACATATTACAAGTTCTTAATCAGGATCGAATTATTTAGTTTCACCTGAGTGCTTCGGTAGTTTGGTTTTTGAATCACTGCGTATTAATCTAATTTATTAGCACAGTTCCTGCGTTTTTGTCAGTGTCTACAATAGAGTTCCACAGCACGTGCCGATAGTCCGTTTATCTGCATAGTTTAGTTTTCCACGGTCTTTATTATGGACGGGGACAGCGATTGCTGTGCGCTGATGCGAGCCGAGTTGGTGACACGTCACCCTCAGCTCAAGACTGTGATGGCTTCTGTTACATAGCTTGAGGCTCCAGTGGATGGGCACCTCTGTTGTGGGCCGGTCGTGAGGATCCAACGGACGTCCAGCACCGGTCCTCACCGGTGGCCAGGCCACTTACTGATCGCACTGAGGTTGACCCCTCACCTGTGGTCAAGTGGGAGGTTGCCCCGGAGCGTAGAAGGTGGCGAAAGACTTTCCAGGTGGCTGCACGTAAGGCCTTCCGGGTTAGCTCAAATGGTTCAAATGGCTCTGACCACTATGGGACTTAACATCTGAGGTCATCAGTCCCCTAGACTTAGAACTACTTAAACCTAACTAACCTAAGGACATCACACACATCCATGCCCGAGGCAGGATTCGAACCTGCGACCGTAGCAGCAGCGCGGTTCCGGACTGAAGCGCCTAGAACCGCTCGGTCACACACATCCATGCCCGAGGCAGGATTCGAAGTTGCGACCGTAGCAGCAGTGCGGTTCCGGACTGAAGCGCCTAGAACCGCTCGGTCACAGCGGCCGGCTCCGGGTTATCCTGACAAACAGGTTCGAATGGCTGACACTGTCGCTGAGCCAGATTCCGTCGGCTGTGCTGTTGCAGTGAAAACCTCTCACCCTGTAAGATCCGGACAACTGATTAATTGTTGGGAGCTCGGACGTTAGGCGCGTTATGGGGCCCCTTAGGGACATAGCTTATCATTTAGCTACAATATAGCAGGTTGCAACTGGAAGCAATTAATTCCATAAATTATCTGGGAGTAGACATTAGGAGTGATTTAAAATGGAATGATCATATAAAGTTGATCGTCGGTAAAGCAGATGCCAGGATGAGATTCATTGGAAGAATCCTAAGGAAATGCAGCCCGAAAACAAAGTAAGTAGGTTACAGTACACTTTTTCGCCCACTGCTTGAATACTGCTCACCAGTGTGGGATCCGTACCAGATAGGGTTGATAGAAGAGATAGAGAAGATCCAACGGAGAGTAGCGCGCTTCGTTACAGGATCATTTAGTAGAAGCGAAAGCGTTACGGAGATGATAGGTAAACTCCAGTGGAAGACTCTGCAGGGGAGAGGCTCAGTAGCTCGGTACGGGATTTTGTTGAAGTTTCGAGAACATACCTTCACCGAGGAGTCAAGCAGTATATTGCTCCCTCCTACGTATATTTCGCGAAGATACCATGAGGATGAAATCAGAGAGGTTAGAGCCCACACAGAGGCATTCCGACAATCCTTCTTTCCACGAACAATACGAGACTGGAATAGAAGGGAGAACCGATAGAGGTACTGAAGGTACCCTCCGCCACACACCAGCAGGTGGCTTGCGGAGTATGGATGTAGATGTAGATGTAAATAGCTGTTAAGAAGGGGAAGAAAACCAATGTGCACGCCGTGTGCAAAATGGTCATTCCAGAGCTGTACATACACGGGAAAAAATTACAGTAATTTATTGCTGTGTCACAACAAATAATAAGCAATGTGAACACTACAGGTACACCGGATGAAAATAGCGTAGCTGACTGATACACCAGGTAATTTAGTACGCTGTGGAGTACTGTACGTTTTCTTGTGTTGGTTGTGCGATTCATATTAATACAGACACGTTGTGTTACATAAACGTCTAGTACTTACCTACTTTCCTCGTTCGTCTCGTGCCAAAGTGCTCGGTGTGCAAGATATGTTCCTCGTACACACGCAGGCCGTAACTCTAAAAATGGACGTTTACGACTGATGTTTATAGGGACCTTTCTTCATCCCTTGATGTATACTACATACTCTGTAAATATTGCAACAACTGTCCTGACATTTGTATAATGTTAAAACTGTTATGATAATCAATTAACTTCTTTCTGTTGTGAAATGTGTTATTTTCTCTGGCTGCGTATTTTTAACGGGAAATTGTCGGATACATTGGGCTGAATGTTTTCGTATTACACGCATTGTGTGAAGCGAGCCCGGACGAAACCAGTGTCATAAATCAGTTAAGGCGTGAATGAAATTGGAGTGCAGGCTCAATGGAGAGCGGACAGTGCGCAGAACGCAGAAGCTTCATGCCGCCACTCCGCAGTTCCGGGCACTCACAGCTGTTGGCTTCCGTCTGAAAATTCGGCCAGCTCAAGGCGCTAATTATCCACGCAAAGTTTCGCCAGAACTAAAGCAACAGCCAGTGTTTGCAAGTAGCTACACAGTTGTACTTCACATTTGTGATGAGAAATTAGTTTTATTATTTCAGCTATGTTGCGCTCTGTTGATTCGTAGTAAATGGATGCAAATAAGTCAGGAAATTTACAGCAAGTCACAAGCAAAAAGAAGTAATATTCTGCTGAATGGAATTTACATTATACAATCTTCCTATCCAAGTCCTTTTTGTCACTGAGATACACTGATGAGCCAAAACATTATGACTACCTGCTTAACAACTTGTCTGTCCTTCTTTGGAACGTAATACACTATGTGATCAAAAGTATCCGGACACCCACAAAAAACATACGTCTTTCATATTAGGTGTATAGTGCTGCCAACTACTGCCAGGTACTCCATATCAGCGACCTCAGTAGTCATTACACATCTTGAGAGAGCAGGTGATTGGCTATCACGTGTGTCATACGCCTGTACGCGAGATTTCCACACTCCTAAACATCCCTAATTCCAATGTTTCCGATGTAATAGTGAAGTGGAGAAATGAAGGTTATACACAATGCTGGTGACTACTTTGAAGGTCAGTAAAACTTTGAAACACGTATCAGATGGTTCAAATGGCTCTGAGCACTATGGGACTTAACTTCTGAGGTCATCAGTCCCCTAGAACTTAGAACTACTTAAACCTTATTACGCTAAGGACATCACACACATCCATGCCCGAGGCAGGATTCGAACCTGCGAAAACACGTATCTGCTGTAGATAAATAGTCTCCACTATTAAAGTTCCAATCCTCGTATATTTATGTTACTTATTCATTAATTATACACACGTACAAACTTTTTTATTGTTTTAGGATTCATTAAGGATTTAACCTTATTTTGCTTCGTGCAGCGTCTGTATTTGAAGATGTGGATGTGAACCAGGAGCTAAACTGCGTAGACGACGCGGCAAATACTCTCAGAAAATAGGACGAGGTAAGAGGCACGTCACACGTCTAATCTCCTACGTCCTGTGCGGTTCTGATCTTGCGATCATTTAGCATCGACACATCTACCGAATCCTGACAGGAAATTTCAGCTTGAGGTCAGAGTCGTCGGTTGACGTTTGCCGGAAATTACTGCTTCAAAGAGCGGACGGCCGTATCTGCAGGGGCAGGCGCGGCAAGTGTTATTGACAGCAGTGGCCGCTCTATTACCGTTTTACAGCCAGCCGACTCCGCGACGGATTGCTTTGACCCTTTGTGCGCTTTCCATCTTGTCTGACAGACCATTAACGGAAGGTGAAAAACCGCCTAGCACCGACATGGCGCGTGCTGCGACAGCCTAATGGCGCGAGTGGCTTTGTCCGATATTCCAATTACACGGAATAAAAATCGAGCACCTTTCTGCCGCAGGGGCCGTCTAGCGTCTAGTGTTGAAATATCAAAGTATATGAAAAGAACAAGGGCCTTCTAACTGTGGTTAAAACACCAAAAACCGCTTTTTGACATCAACACCCGTTTCTGTTGCTACTTTTGCGTAGAATTGTCCTGCATCATATGTACCGGGTGATCAAAAAGTCAGTATAAATTTGAAAACTTAATAAACCACGGAATAATGTAGATAGAGAGGTAAAAATTGACACACATGCTTGGAATGACATGGGGTTTTATTAGAAGCAAAAAAAAAAAAAAAAAATGCTAGACGCGTGGAAGACCTCTTGCGCGCGTCGTTTGGTGATGATCGTGTGCTCAGACGCCACTTTCGTCATGCTTGGCCTCCCAGGTCCCCAGACGTCAGTCCGTACGATTATTGGCTTTGGGGTTACCTGAAGTCGCAAGTGTATCGTGATCGACCGACATCTCTAGGGATGCTGAAAGACAACATCCGATGCCAATGCCTCACTATAACTCCAGATATGCTTTACAGTGCTGTTCACAACATTATTCCTCGACTACAGCTATTGTTGAGGAATGATGGTGGACATATTTAGCATTTCCTGTAAAGAACATCATCTTTGCTTTATCTTACTTTGTTATGCTAATTTTGCTATTCTGATCAGATGAAGCGCCATCTCTCGGAAATTTTTTGAACTTTTGTATTTTTTTGGTTCTAATAAAACCCAATGTCATTCCAAGCATGTGTGTCAATTTGTACCTCTCTATCTTCATTATTCCGTGATTTATTCACTCCTCAAATTTGTACTGACTTTTTGATCGCCTACTACTTTCAGATTCAGTTTTGGCAAATTGCTTATCCAGTTAAGTTTATTTCGTTGTAATTTTCATGTTAATAATATGGTCTGATAGTAGGAGTGAGTTTTCTGTAGGAAATTACGGTTACAATTAAGGCTAAAATCTGAGGCATTCGCGGTAAAGAACGTCGTTCACCAGTTCCCACACGTACTCATTTTAGCAGGTAATTTTCTCATGTAGGCCCTTAGCGTGCCACACGTAAGATACATCAGTATTAATGCGAGAATTGAAAACGAATGCCGATTTTCTTTCTCTTACAGCTCGGAAACGGAACGTTCCTGGACATACCTTTCTAGAAAAGCCTATATCAACTAACTAACTGAGTACCCGACGTTGCGCATACAGGTATTTACTCCAGTCTTCTATTAGTTCATATCCTCCTTCCCCCTCCGTGTCTGGTCATCTCCTTCTCCCCCATTAAAAAAAATGGCTCTGAGCACTATGGGACTTAACATCTGAGGTCATCAGTCCTGTAGACTTAGAACTACTTACACCTAACCAACCTAAGGACATCACACACATCCATGCCCGAGGCAGGATTCGAACCTGCGATCGTAGCGCTCCCCCATTCTCTTTCCACGTTATCACCCACAGTATTTGTTTCCAGATCGCGATTAATAATTGTACCAAATTTGGTTGAAATCGTTCGAGAGGTTTAGCATTAATGACGTTTTTATGTGTGGCTTTGCCCATGTACGCACGTGTCAAATAGATTTCACGTGGCTACTGCGTGCGAAATGTCTTGCGAATAGAGTTTATAGTGAAGAAGTAATAAATTAAAATGTCATGCATGATGCGCATTTTTTCACGTATCCGAGTGTCATATCTCCTGAACTATGTGACAAAATGGTTCAAATGGCTCTGAGCACTATGGGACTTAACTTCTGAGGTCATCAGTCCCCTAGAACTTAGAACTACTTAAACCTAACTAACCTAAGGACATCACACATCCTGCTCGAGGCAGGATTCAAACCTGCGACCGTAGCGGTCGCGCGGTTGCAGACTGTAGCGCCTAGGACTGCTCGGCCACGAACTATGTGACATAAAGTAATATATTTTTGTAGGTACATCAGCGTCATACGAGGTTATTGTCTGCTGTGTGTGTTGCGAATACAGTTAGTAGTTACGCAATAATAAATTAAAACGTAATGATTCACGCGGCTGTTTCACTGCACGAATAGCGGAAATGCAGTAAGCGATAAACTTCTTCCCTTTCACAAATTTTTGGGGGATTGTCAGCGAGAAAAAGTTTCGTAAAGGTTTAAAATTATGTATAAAGTTTATTGCATATCGTTAAGTGCTCTCATTTTCAAATACTGGATGAATAAAATATGGATATTCGTGAGCCTTGGGCTACAATGCTTTTTCGCCCCCACACTCGCGCCTGTGATAGGACTGTGGTTCTTACGCTTACAGCGATTCTTTCCAGCGATACGCATACCAAGTTTGGTTAAAATCGGCCAAGTGGTTTAGGATGAGATGTGCAACACACATACATACATCCATGCACCTATTTTTATAAGCTGACTGGATTACCTTTTACGTCCATCATTTGCAGTAGGCGTTAGACAGCATTTCATATTCACTCTTCGGCAGTCGCTCCTAGGAAACTGATATATCACTTTCTTTTATATGGATAATTCATAATTTTTCCCTTAACCTTATTGTTCATACACTGACCTGCTCGTACAATGGGACGCAGAGCTCCATGTAAGAAGGCTAGCCAGACCTGGATCTACTCCGCGCGGCGAACTGCCGACCATTGGCCTTGAACATCAGCCAACCTTAATGTGGTTATTGTGCGGTTTTCCACTCTCTTTTAACAAATGCAGGACTAGTCCCCAATTTCTGTCTCAGAAAAACCTACACTCCCATACTTAAAATACGATAATACACAGGACCAAGTTTATATCATTCATAGACAGACGACATATACAACTTATGGCCTTAAATTAACTAATGACTGTGGCGTCAGGAATTCCATTCGGCCACAGTGATGGAATAAAATTGAACTGTAAAATCATGAAAGGAAAATGAGAGAACCATTTGTGCCATACACTGAGAACCGCGTTTCAAAACAAAATGAAGAAAAAAGGCATAGGGTCAATAGAGGTGGAACGTTAAATCTGATCAAGAATGATATGAGTTACAAGTGTTCGTTATATAGGTTGATCGGCCAACACCAGTACTGATCTCGAATCGTATTTTGAAACTAAGGAAATCGAAAATCAGATCGTTGACCGAGTGAGTTCCGTAAGAACAATATGAGCGCTATAAACTGCTAAATCCAATTCTATACGAATGTCATTAGCGTGAAGAAGTATTTCATACGCATCGCACACGCCGATTCCCTCTGAAACAAAATTAAACCCGTCTTCAACTTACAAACAGCTTCTGCTTATGGAAGCTAACAGCTAATAGAATGTCAATATTAAAAACATTATTTGGTAACATGGTTACTTCTTGACTCATAAGCTGTCTTTCTTACCTGTCTCGAGCAAACAGACAATCCCACCAGCAAATAGTTGGGAGTACTACCGCAAATCAGTCTTTAGATACCTTATGAGTCAGGTCGTCTTGGTTTCGGAAACAAGGACGAGTTAAACGAGCAATATTTCATCTCTCTTTATACCACGAAGTTCCAGGAGGCAAAGTTTCACCCCATTAATTTATCTGTGTAGAAGTTCGAGAACATAATGAACATACCCCTTCCCTTTTACGACTAATACAGCATTGATCAGCAGCTAGTCCAGATACCTTTTCGATGAATCCCCTCTTTCTTTAAAGAAGGTAAAGTAGAAATGCTTCTCTGTATGGCACAAAAGCATTTTACGTTAACCATATTCAGATCAATTCCTAACAAGGACTCTCACAAATTTCCCTTTCAGTTTTCACTTATGGTGCAAAATCAGAATGGAGTAATGCTCTACCGTGCGGTAGGTGAATATACCTACGCGTTTGAACGTTAATGGTACATAGATAGAGCTATAATATAAATCTCTGCCAAATTGTGACACGACGCAATTCAGGCATTCGATGTGTCTTCAAAGCGATGTTTTCAGTAGCATAAATTTAATTCCACGGTGCGTCGGGGACTTTAAAGACTTAGTTGCAAGGATAGAGCATAAGTCACACATATGTAGCCAACTTTACAGGAGTCCCACCTAACTTTGCCACCTCATATATGTCCGAAATGAAACAAAATGTGAAAAATGAAATTGGCCAGAGATACACCTATGTCGGGCTCACACAATGGGCAGGAATGAACACTGCCAACAAGTACTCAAATATGACTTTCAACCACGCCCGGGTTCCCGGGTTCGATTCCCGGCGGGGTCAGGGATTTTCTCTGCCTCGTGATGGCTGGGTGTTGTGTGCGGTCCTTAGGTTAGTTAGGTTTAAGTAGTTCTAAGTTCTAGGGGACTGATGACCATAGATGTTAAGTCCCATAGTGCTCAGAGCCATTTGAACCATTTTTTATGACTTTCAACACATTTTTTTTATATGGCACATGTATGTTTTTTTTTGTACTCAAGTGAAAACTAGAGGTACAGTTACTGATTGCAGACTTGGATTCACTGTTATAAACCTTATACCTGTTAGCATACTTAGACTTTAAATAATGGAAACGGTTCCACAGTTTCTGCCGTAATGCCTTAATGCTGGTTGCCCGTACAGCTCTGACGCCTGCTGTACGCAATCCTTGCTCTAAGCAATACGGCAGAAACTGTGGCGCCGTTGTCATCCTGTAAAATCTGCGTATTTCAGAAGGTACGAGGTTTAGGACGGTGAAAACAAGTCTGTAGTAGTTAATTATACCTCTAGTTTTCATTTCCGTAGAAAAAAGTCAGACATGTTTTGTGCTGAAAGTGGTGTTTGTTTACATTTATGGATTGTGCATTCCTGCTCATTTTGCGAGTTCCTGACATAGCTGCATCCCTGGCCAATCGAATTTTTCAAGTTTTGTTTTGATTCGAAAATACATGATGTGGCATAGTTAAGTGGGACACCTTGTACGCTTGGGAAATATGTAGAACGAGGAAGAAGTGTTACCAGCTGTGCTACGACGAAATGTCATGATAAAGGCATAATATGACTTTGGTACTTACGAACAATCTAGGAAATACCCACGGTTGATATGGATAAATGTTATTGTTTGCAATATACAGATGAATTACTGGCACGTATTTGCTATTGTTCGTTTTTTTAAGCTACATACAGTACATTTTTACGGTTGTGTATAAACTAAAATTTTCTACAATTTCTCATTTCTGTAGGAATACTACTGCCAAGTGTTAGGCAGTTCTTGAATAATCAGATGTGTAAATGTTCTCGGAATATATGCTTTAATATAAACAATATGCCATTTCCATCGATTAGGTCTAGTTTCAAATTTTTCATAGTGCCAACGAGATTCCTCTCATGACTTAATGACTGACGATGATTTTTGGAATTGTTTTAATTGTATTCCTGTCTACTAACTTCTAATCACCTAAGATGTTCCAGATACATCCCGTCAAGTATAGTTCATTGATCCTCACGTCAGCCTACGTGATCAACGCGTGCAATTAATGGCCACCTCTTGTGAACAGACTAAGAGTCAAATTGCGTGACTCAGCTGGGTCACCCTTTTTCCACGAGGCCCATAGTTCCGTCTCATCCACAACACTAGGCTAGGCTGTGCATGTGCAATGACAGCCATTTCCGAATGGGGCAATGGTCAGCTCATTTGCCTAGTAAACAGGAGACCTGGGTTCGAATCCCTGCCTGGCTCAAATTTTCAGCTTTCCCCAGCTAATGCCACTAATTCCTTTAAGTCTTGCTTCTAGTAATTCCACGCTGTCCCACAAAACCCCAGTTTTTCCATCAGTAATTTAAATTCATTAGTTCAAAACGCAAAAGATTTACGTTTAGAGATTACTGTTATGCACATCGCAAGTTTTATTCTTATTCTTATGATCTTCTCAATTTGTTGTAACATTGTGTGTGAGAAAATTTCAGTTCTTAGATTTTAAAAAAAGTAGTATTGTCTTCTTTTAAAATGAATATTAAAAAACAGGTGTCGTATATAAGTCTGTTACCTACTAATTCTATCGAGTGAGATGACATAATGGCTAAGGAACAGGATAGTTTCCAGAGAAGAGTGGATATGAAGGCTTCATTCAGCCATCCTGATTTAAGTTTTCCATGTTTTCCATAACTCAGTTATGGCGAATGTTTTCTTCAACGAAACCGCAGCCTTAGCGTAGATAATTTACTAATTTCACTGTCTGTACATACTACAGCCTACAGGACAAACGTAATTTCGAGGAAAGGAAATGAAATTAAACGTTAGTTTTGGTTTTACCTGACTTCCCGAAGATCCGTATAAAAACTAAAAGAAAATGGTGGCAGGTAATCGACGGCAATAGCGATGATCATTCACGACATCCTCACAATGACACTACGTGTTTAAAACAAGTACATCAAACAACTCCAGTGTTGCCTCCTTCCACCGGTTAAGAACTGCGCTGCTAATCTCACGTAAGGAGGAGGAGGCGAAGCAGGTAACGCAGTCGTCAACCGACAGCAAACGACAACTGAAATTATTACTATTTATTTTATGGCCTTCATTGGACCACTCTAGTCAAAAATACAAAGTTGTTCACAAGTTTTTGCAGAGGGATACAATTTGGCTCAACAATAACTTAATATGATATTTAGGTAATATAATTATTAGCGTCTATTCTTACATGAAAGGTGTTTTGCTCTTCTGTCTGCCCAATATTTCTTCATTCTTTCAGATATTCTCTTTCTTTCTTCATCTGAGACCACTCTTCCTGTACTCCTTTTATTGATTTTCATTTGTAGTCCGGTTTGCAGGTCTTGCAGTATTCTGGTATTCTCTGTCTCGTTTTTTAGGTCATCTACTGTAATTTGGAGTTCTTTGATATCTTCCTTTATTTCTGTGATCCATTTAATGTCGCTCTTGCTATTCCACAATTTTTGTATTATTTTTTTACTAATTCTGTTTTTTGAAACTGAAATACATTCATTAGGCTGAAGATTTCCAGAATTTCAGAGTTCTCACATACATCAGATACTGCGCTATTCGAAGTAATGGCTTGCCACCGAAAATTAAGTTATCTAGAAGTGATAGTGGACAAAATTGCACTTAGTCTGATCTTCATCTACACCTACATGACTACTCTGCAAATACAATTTAAGTGCCTGGCAGAGGGTTCATTGTACCACCTTCACAATTCTCTATTATTCCAACCTCGTACAGCGCGCGGAAAGAACGAACACCTATATATTTCCGTACGAGCTCCGATTTCCCTTATTTTATCGTGGTGATCGTTTCTCCCTACATATGTCGGTGCCAAGAAAATATTTTCGCATTCGGAGGAGAAAGTTGGTTATTGGAATTCCGTGAGAAGATTCCGTCACAACGAAAAACGTCTTTCATTTAATGATGTCCAGCCCAAATCTTGTATCATTTCTGTGACACTCTCTCCTATATTTCGCGATAATACAAAACGTGCTGCCCTTCTTGGAACTTTTTCGATGTACTCCGTCAGTCCTATCTGGTAAGGATCCGACACCGCGCAGCAGTATGCTAAAAGAGGACGGACAAGCGTAGTGTATGCAGACTCCTTAGTAGATCTGATGCATTTTCTAAGTGTCCTGCCAATAAAATGCAGTCTTTGGTTAGCCTTCCCCACAAAATTTTCTGGGTGTTCCTTCCAATTTAAGTTGTTCGTAATTGTAATACCTAGGTATTTAGGTGAATTTACGGCCTTTAGATTAGATTGATTTATCGTGTAACCAAAGTTTAACGAATTCTTTTCGCACTTAAGTGGATGACCTCACACTTTTTGTTATTTAGGTTCAACTGCCAATTTTCGCACGATTCAAATATCTTATCCAAATCGTTTTGCAATTTGTTTTCATCTTTTGATGACTTTATTAGTTTATATACCACAGCGTCATCTGCAAACAACCTAAGACGGCTGCTCAGATTGTCTCCCAAATCGTTTATATAGATAAGGAACAGCGAAGGGCCTATAACACTACCTTGGGGAACGCCAGAAATCTCTTCTGTTTTACTCGATGACTTTCCGTCAATTGCTACGAACTGTGACCTCTCGGACAGGAAATCACAAATCCAGTCACATCACTGAGACGATATTCCATAAGCACACAATTTCACTACAAACCGCATTGTGGTACAGTGTCAACAGCCTTCCGGAAATCCAGAAATACAGAATCGGTATGAAATCCCTTGTCAATAGCACTCAACACTTCATGTGAATACAGAGCTAGTTATGTTTCACAAGAACGATTTTTTCTAAACCCATGTTGACTGTGAATCAATAGGCAGTTTTCTTCGAAGTAATTCATGTTGTTCGAGCACAAAATATGTTCGAAAATCCTGCTGCGTATCGACGTTAATGATATGGACCTGTAATTAAGTGGATTGCTCCGACTACCACTTTTGAATATTGTTGTTACCTGTGCAACTTTCCAGTCTTTGGATACAGATCTTTCGTCGAGCGACCGGTTGTATATGATTGTTAAGTAAGGGACTAATGTATCAGCATACTCCGAAAGGAACCTAATTGGTATACAGTCTGGACCAGAAGACTTTCTTTTAATAAGTGATTTAAGTTGCTTCACTACTGTGAGGATATTTACTTCTACGTTACTCATGTCGGCAGCTATTTTCGATTCGAATTCTGGAATATTTACTTCGTCTTCTATTGTGAAGGCATTAAGAAAGGCTGTGTTTTGTAACTCTGCTTTGGAAGCAGTGTCTTCGATAGTATCTCCATTGCTATCCCGCAGAGAAGGCGTTGATTGTTTCTTGCCGCTAATATGGTTTACATACGACCAGAATCTCTCTGGATTTTCCACCAGGTTTCGAGACAAAGTTTCGTTGTGGAAATGTTACAAACATCTTGCATTGAAGTCCGCGCTTAATTTCGAACTTCTGTAAAAGATCGCCAATCTTGGGGATTTTGTGTCTGTTTAAATATGGTATATTTGTTTCGTTGTTTCTGCAACAGTGTTCTAACCCGTTTCGAGTACCAAGGAGGATCAGCTCCGTCGTTTGTTAATTTATTTGGAATAAATCTCTCAATTGCTGCCAATACTGTTTCTTTGAATTCAAGCCACATCTGCCAACGGCCTTGCCGCTGTGGTAACACCGGTTCCCGTCAGATCACGGAAGTTAAGCGCTGTCAGGCTGGGCTAGCACCTGGGTGGATGGCCATCCGGTCTGCCGAGCGCTGTTGGCAAGCGGGGTGCACTCAGACCCTTGTGAGGCAAACTGAGGGGCTACTTGATTGAGATGTAGTAGCTCCGGTCTCGGAAACTGACATACGGCCGGGAGAGCAGTGTGCTGACCACATGCCCCTCCATATCCGCATCCAGTGACGCCTGTGGTCCGAGGATGACACGGCGGCCGGTCGGTAGCTTCGGGCTTTCATGGCTTGTTCGGGAGGAGAGTTTATTAAGCCACATCTGGTCTACACTATTATTATTAATTTGGAAGCAGTGGAGATTGTCTCTCAGGAAGTTGTGTGTTATTGTCGTGAAACTGGCTAGGTTCCCACTTTTATGCCCAAAGGACGATATCTCATTGGCTGAATTACGTCATGATATCACAAAAATGGCGCGTACTGAGGTGGCGCCCTCTAAGTCCGTAGAGTACGTTTACCCTCTCTATCAAGCGTCGCTAGCAACGCCATCATTCGGCTGTTGGAACTGATGGTGTTACGCCGTCGCCAAGGTAGCCCCTGCGAGCCGGCAACACACCTAACAACACACAGGGCTGAGGTTGTCAATGCCTAAGGCGTAAGCAATGGTAAACATCGGCTGTTTTGGATACAGACATTCTGCGTACTACTTCCTGCAGAGGGAGTTCGAGATGGCCTGCAGGAAGTATTAATACACTAACATCTGATTGGCTGGCCAATACTATTTAAAGGCTAGAACCAGCACCGAACGTCACATCTCCGCTCCATCCAATCCAAAGCCCACAACTGCCTCCGACTCCTCAAGCTCCTCTCTGGCCGGACATGGGGGTTGCAACCCTCTACCATCCTCCACACCTACAAATCCTTCATCCGTCCCATCCTCTGTTATGCCAGTCCTGCCTGGATATCTGCCCCCCCCCCCCCAAATTCTATCAGTCCCTCCAGATCCTTGAGCATCATGCACTCCGCCTCGCCTTCCGTATCCGCCTCCCGTCCCCCACGCGGATCCTCTATGATCTCATTCCTTTCGCCCATCTGCTCCTATTCCTCGAACATATCCGCATCCTCTACACCTCCCGCCGTCTTGAATCCCCTCACCCCCTGGTTGCTCCTCTCCTCTCCCGTCCCCGCCCCCTGCCACGTCTTCACCGTTGTGTCCCCCCTACCCTCCATCTCTACACCCTCCATCTCCTTTCCCAAGGTGGCTTCCGTCAACTCCACCCCCCGGATGATGCCCTCTCTCCCTCCATTTATCCTTCCTATCAACTCTGATCCTCAATCCCCCTCCTTTCCTCTGTCCTTTCCCTGGGCTCCCTCTCTCCCCCCCCCCCTTCCGTCCTGTTTTTCTCCCCACTAAACCTCTCCCTACCTCCCTTCTCCCCCCCAGTCCTTTTGTATTCCCCTCCTCTGCCTACCCCACTCCCTGTCGCGTCTGCCCCCCACCCCTCTTATGGGTCCTCATCCTCCTTCAGCTCCTTTCCCGGCTCCCCCCTTCGCTTTTACTCTCCTTTCCCCCCCTTCTTTTGTTTTCCCATCTTCTGTCCAGTTTCCCCCCCACCTGCTCTCGACTGTGGTGTCACATTTGCCAACTTTTTAGTGCAGTGTTCCAGTGACTATTCAGTGTTGTTTGTCTTTCTCGTGTTGCGAACAGAAACCATGCTGTCGCTCGGTGTGAATTTTATGTCCTTTGCGAACAGAATCCAGACTGTCGCCGTGTTTTTTTTTTTAAATTGTCTATTGTTTTTCCTGTCTGTTTCGTATGTATTTTTATTAGCGTCATCATCCCTGTGTTGTTGTTTTAAGTTCCACGATTTCTTTTCGCCTTGTTACTCTCTAAGTCTCCGATTTTATCGCCTGTTTTTTATTATTTGTTCTCTTGATCTTTGTCACAAAATCTGTCGGCTGAAGAGCGGCGTACTAAGCTGCTGCCAGTCCGCCCCCTTCGGGGGGAATTGAAATTCAATAAATGAAAAAAAAAAAAGCCGAACGTCAGTTCACGCCGAATACCGACCTCAAGAACGTCTCCACAGAAGACTACGTCTTCGCCATCGGAATAGGACTTGCAATGATGTGTATATGTGTTACCACGGATTCTTGTGGGAAACTTAGAAGTTATCTTTTGTTGCCTCTAGTAGGAAATTCTTACTGCCTTCATGATTGTGACTTTTCGTTGTTATTTAGTCATTTCCATGTAGACTCATGTAAATAAAAGTTGTGTTGAATGTATGCTTTCCCGGCGTATACAGCTGGCGAAGAGTTCTCGGGCTTCCAGCCGGGTGGCGGTGTCTTTAAACTGCGACGTTTCGACGAGTGACATACTCATCATCTTCTGGCGAAGAGCCGAGACTTTGCGGATGCCGGTCCATTTATACCTGCGGTGTGCCGCGGGAGGCTGGGTCCAGTGGAGCCGGCGGGGGGGGGGGGGGTGTAGGGGGAAGCAGGTGCGCCGTTCGTGTCTCCGTCAGAGCATTCTGATCGCGTCTCGTGAGCTGGACGGTTCTTGTTGCGTTCCTGGCGTATTGCGGCTAATGCTGGATTCCAGGCCGCGCTCAGTTGATAGCCTTCGTCCCTGTTCACGAGATTCTCGTGGACCCGTATTTCTATTGATTCTTTAATGACGCTATCCCAATAGCTCCCGGCTCGGCACAGCACCCTGGTGTTTTCGAAATCAAAGGTGTGGTTTTCTTTGATGCTATGTTCAGCTATAGCAGATTTCTCTATCTGTCCAAGTCGAACATGCCTGATGTGTTCCTCGCACCTTTTAGAGATGCAGCGCTGCGTTTGACCGATGTACTGCACACCACATTCGCAGGCAATGTTGTAGATACCAGGTGTGTTTAGTTTGAGTGGGTCTTTAGCTGAGCCCAGCAGCTCTTTCGTCTTCGGCGGTGGCCGGAAGACGGTATTTATGCTTGCTTTTCTTAATAGCCTCCCGATTTTGGCTGATGTGGGCCCCAAATATGGAAGAAAGGCGAGTCTCTTGTTAACTTCCTCTTCCTGAAATTTGTCAGCCTGTCTCCCCTTGAAAGCCCTGCCAATCTGTGTTTCACTGTACCCGTTTTTCCGAAATACCTCTCTTAGGTGGTGTAATTCGTCTGAGAGGCTTTCTTTGTCACAAATGACGTGCGCCCTATGTACCAAGGTGGTCAGTACCGACTGGCGTTGCGCCGGATGGTGGCAGCTGGTTGCATGGAGGTACAGGTCTGTGTGCGTCTTTTTTCTATATACTGAATGGCCCAGCGTGCCATCCGCTTTCTTCCTGATCAGTATGTCCAGGAATGGAATACAGCCATTCTCTTCTACTTCCATCGTGAAGGTGATATTCTTATGTATGCCGTTTAGGTGGTCCATAAACTACTCCAGTGCCTGCCTGCCATGCTGCCAAATCACGAAAGTGTCGTCCACATAGCGGAAGAAGTGCCTGGGTTTACGGTGAGCAGTTTGTAGTGCCACCTCCTCAAAGTGTTCCATATAAAGATTCGCGATCGCTGGAGCAAGGGGAGATCCCATGGCCACTCCATCCACTTGTTCATAATGCTCTCCATTGCACTTGAAGTAGGTGGTCGTAAGTGCATAATCAAAGAGCTTCACTGTTTCAGGCTCGAAGCGCTGATTAAGGAGCGCCAAGGCGTCTTGTAGCGGTACTTTCGTGATCAAGGAGGTGACGTCGAAGCTCACGAGTAGGTCATCACTCTGTATTCGGATGTCCTTCAGTATTCTAACGAAATTCGCGGAGTTTTTCACGTGATGACTGCAGTGTCCCACCAGTGGTTTCAATAGTGTCGCCAGGTATTTGCCCAGTCCATAACTGTGCGAGTTGATAGTATCCAGAATCGGCCGTAGAGGCACCCCATCGTTGTGAATCTTGGGCAACCCATACAGGCGCGGTGTCGTTGGCGCTCTGGGATACAGTCGTTTCTGCACTGCCTCTGGTAGATCTGAGTCCTTCAGTAGCGCCACGGTTTTCCTGGTCATCGTCGATGTAGGGTCCTTGTTGAGCTTCCTGTAGGCTGGGTCTTGCAGCAGAGAGCAGATTTTCTGTTGGTAGTCGACTGTGCGAATCAGGACCGTCGCATTTCCTTTGTCTGCTGGGAGGACCATGATGTCAGCATCATCCCTCAGTGCGCGGATAGCCTGGTATATACAACATTGCCTGCGAATGTGGTGTGCAGTACATCGGTCAAACGCAGCGCTGCATCTCTAAAAGGTGCGAGGAACACATCAGGCATGTTCGACTTGGACAGATAGAGAAATCTGCTATAGCCGAACATAGCATCAAAGAAAACCACACCTTTGATTTCGAAAACACCAGGGTGCTGTGCCGGGAGCTATTGGGATAGCGTCATTAAAGAATCAATAGAAATACGGGTCCACGAGAATCTTGTGAACAGGGACGAAGACTATCAACTGAGCGCGGCCTGGAATCCAGCATTAGCCGCAATACGCCAGGAACGCAACAAGAACCGTCCAGCTCACGAGACGCGATCAGAATGCTCTGACGGAGACAAGAACGGCGCACCCGCTTCCCCCTCCACCCAGCCCGCCGGCTCCTCTGGACCCAGCCTCCCGCGGCCAGGTGGTGGGGGCACACCGCAGGTATAAATGGACCGGCATCCGCAAAGTCTCGGCACTTCGCCAGAAGATGAGTATGTCACTCGTCGAAACGTCGCAGTTTGAAGACACCGCCACCCGGCTGGAAGCCGGAGAACTCTTCGCCATAAGTTGTGTTGTAAAAACTTTCAAATTGTCAGTTAAAACAGGTGGGGCAGCACAAGTTCGCCACTCTCACTAGCGACAACTGATTTTTTCACGTTTGATTTCGAAGAACGGGCGTTGAATTGTATCCCCGTCCGTCCGACCAGCTTCATCAGATATGTTGACGATGTGTTTTTAATCTGGCCGCATGGCAGTGGATGACTGGATTCGTGTACATTTGTGTAATGAATCTCCCCATATCCTATGGCAACCCGATGCGATGGTTTGGGTTGATGAATGCCTTGGTAAAGTTACCTGTCATCACATGTAGTGCTAACAGCGTGGTACAGTGGAGCTGGTGTTGGGTATTGGGCTGTTTTCTGTCGTTATGATGTGAACCCTATACTGCGCTTCAGAAAATGTTAATTGTAGAAGGCTATGAACGCATTTTGCATCATTGTGTGCTGCATGCAGTAAAGGATGAGTTCGCAGAGGATGATTATTTGTATCAGCATAATAACGCAGGTGCACTGGCCAACCCAGAGCGCCAACCTGAACCTCTCAGATATCTTAGAACGTCGATTTCGCTCCAGATCCCAGCGTCCAACTCCACCACCGTCTCTGGTTCCAGCTGTTGAGGAATAACGGGCTGCCATTTCTCCACAGACATCCAGACACCTCACTGAAAGTGTCTCCCGCAGAGTTCAAACCGTCATAAAAGCGAAGGGTAGATACACACTATTTGCATGTCCACTAGTAGATGTCCGGATACTTTCGATCATATAGTGTAAATTTAAATGTCACGAAGTGTTTCTTGATGGTGTGTATATAAACATACATGGAAGCGAAACGTGGACGAGAGACGATTCAGACAAGAAGGAGACAGAAGCTTCTGAAATGTGATGTTATAGAAGAATGTGGAAGATTAGATGGGTAGATCGGACAGAAAATGAGGTGGTACTGAATCGAGTTGGAAATATGCTTTATGGCACAGCTTGACTAAAAGAAGCGATAGGCTGACAGCACACATCGTGAGTCATGGCGAAATCTTCAGTTTGGTAATGGATGGAAGTGGGTGGAGGACTGTAGAGGCAGACCAAGACTTGACTAAAGTAAGCAGGTATAAAGGGACGTAGGTTGTGGCAGTTGTGTAGAGGTGATGTGCCTTACTCAGGATAGACTAGCATGGAGAGTATGCTCGGACCTCTTTCTGCAGTGAGGCACTGTGTCAATTGTTTTCCGGAAATCTGTTGCCCATCTACAGTTCGTAGCATTTGAGCGCGAAAAAATCAAACTGTTTTTCGCAAGAGTGATGCATTCTAAATCAAAGCAGATTTGTGGACAGAAGCTTTGCTGTCTAAAGGAAATTTAGTGTATTCGAACTTAGAATATACTAAACAATTCTGCAGCAAACCGATGGTAAAATACTGGTCTCTGATTTTATGGGTCCCTTCTTATATACAGTAGTAACCTGCGCTTTTTTCCGATCCCTTGGCACTTTGCAATTGGCCAGAGATACGTGTTAAATAAAAGCTAAGCAAGGGGCCACTGCCGAAGAATATCCTCTGGAAAACCGAACTTCCATCCGGACCTGGAAACTTATTTGTTTCGAATTCTATCAGTCGCTACTAGACGCCAGGAATTTCTATTTCTGTGTGCTCCATACGACAATCTGTGCGACGGTCAAACGATGATTTGTCTGTACTATTCTCCTGTGTAAATGATTTTTTAAACGAGATATTTGAAACTTTAGCTTTCCCTCTCTTGTGCTCCATTGCGGTACCACATTGGTCGACGAGTGACTGTACGGAAGGCTTCGACCAGCTTAGATGTTTTTCTTAAAAAAAAAATTTAAAAAAATGGTTCAAATGGCTCTGAGCACTACGGGACTTAACTTCTAAGGTCATCAGTCCCCTAGAACTTAGAACTAATTAAACCTAACTAACCTAAGGACATCAGACACATCCATTCCCGAGGCAGGATTCTAACCTGTGACCGTAGCGGTCGCGCGGTTCCAGACTGTAGCGCCTAGAACCGCTCGGCCACCCCGGCCGGCTGTTTTTCTCAGGACCAGCATTTTTTCAGGTACATGGAATGACCTTTTGCTAACGTAAGACTATGGACACTGCTGTACGCTTCACGCGTTGATCGTTTTATAGGTGCAAGAATATCTACTAACTTTTGCCTGTAGACATTTTCAGGTTTCTTTTCTTTTTTTAAAATACCGAGAGTGCAACACTCTCTGCTTCCTCAGCATTATCCTAATTTTGTTATAAAATCACCGACGGTCTTTTCAGTTCTCCAGGTTTCGCAGTATTGCACAGTTTCCCCAGATGACCTAATAGAATTCGTAGTAAAAGCATAAACTTGTTTTTTATGGAGGGTAAAGCTTGGCATACAACAAATTAAAGCTACAGTGCTAGCTGTTTCCATCCCGGTTCCCTTCCCCACGGGCTCTCTGAGTGATTGATTGCCGTAGGTTGCCGTACGGTATCCGAAAAGAAAGAATAACGTGCTGCACTGCGAGGAGCCGATATCGAATAAACAACGCGAGTTTACAGAGCTAAATTGTTAAATCTTATGTAAATTTAATTTACCAGATCCTCCGAAGGGTATAGCTAATGTTTGCAATACGAATATTGTTTCCGGTGCGTGAAACATTTACAACAAAATGAAAACGTACAGCTTCCGAAGTACTTCATATGGCTCTTGCACAGAATAGGCAAGTGATGTGGGTTAAACTTTGCATTCCTTTTGTTTTCGTCACGAATAGAAAAAAAATGTTTTTGCGTTTTTCACACGTTTCATTGTTCAGTTGCAAGAAGTCTCTGAACACCGAGTTAAATTTTTCAACGGATAGTGCTGATTAGCAATTTAAGATCCAAAACTGTATTTTCAAACCTGTGCTCTGAAAAATTAGAAGGATGCAAACATGGAACACAATTATTCACATTAAGTAACAAAAAGACAATTTTAGGGAAACCGTCCACCTTAGACTCTAAAAATGCGACTGAAAACGGTAAGTATGATAACTCTTTATAGGTATCACACTTATCTAGAATTCCATTGTCGTTATAGAGCAGACTGTACAAACAGGATCCAAATCAAAAAATCACACGGGTGCAAGTCATAATCACTGATGACGAAACTGAAATTCCGACATTAGCCGCAATCTGGCAATGGCGACAAGTGAAAATTTAAAACTCTCTGGCAGATTAAAACTGTGTGCCGGACCGGGACTCGAACTCGGGACCTTTACCTTTCGCGGGCAAGTGCACTCCCAACTGAGCTACCCAAGCACAAGTCACGACCCGTCCTCACAGCTGTGTTTCCGCCAGTACCTCGGCTCCTACCTTCCAAAGAGCTGTGATGACGGGTCGTGACTCGTGCTTGGGTAGCTCAGTTGGGAGTGCACTTGCCCGCGAAAGGCAAAGCTCCCGAGTTCGAGATTCGGTCCGGCATACAGTTTTGATCTGCCAGGACGTTTCACACCAGCGCACAATCCGCTGCAGAGTGAAAATTTCATTCTGGAACTGAAAATTTGTTCCGCACTGCAACTCGAATCCGGATTTCCATCTTCAATCGAGCGGTCGTCTCAACGCATTTAGCGTTTTCATAAGCTCAATAAGGGGACCACACACTAAGTACGAGACATATCCCTATACCGTAACACCTCCTCCTCAGTGCGTCACTATTGGTGCTACACACGATGTCAGGTAATGTTTTCCAGGCATTCGACAAACGCCTTAACATTGCGTTGGATTGCCCAACGGTATAACGTGATTAAACACTCCAAATAACTCGTTTACAGCCATCCACTATCCAGTGGCGTTGCTCGTTACGCCACCTCAAGCGTCGTTTACCACTGACTACAGAAATTTGTGGCATATGATGAGCTGTTTGACCATTGTACCCGGTTCTTTTTAACTGCATACGCACAGTCATTGTACTAGTCGGACTGCTTGGTAGCACTTTGGAATCACGAGTGGTTCATTCGGATGATTTCATGCGATTTTTTACAACCACCCCCAGAGCTGTGTTAGATGGTTTCTGTCGGTCAATGCATGAGGTTTCCCTGGTCCTGGTCTAGCTGCGGTCGTTCCTCTGTATTTCCACTTCTCAGCCACATTACGAACAGTCGACCAGGTCAGTTTTGAAAGGCTTGAAATATCCCTGACAGATGTGTTACTAAGGTGATGACAAGTCCACAGTGGAAGTCACTGAGCGTTCCTGACAGACACATTCCGGTGTTACTGCCTGCTTCTCTAGTGACAGCACAATGCTCTCGCCTCGTTTTTTACTGGCGGGTCTACCTCTTGTGACTTCAAATGGTGAATTCTGCGTTACATAGCGGTGTATACTTTTGGTCACATAGTATAATACTAGAATGAGAAATTACTTTGTCTAGCGCTCAGTCTCGGTAGGGCATAGAAAAATATATTTCAGCCACAAATATCTTGATCAGCGACGTAGTTATGTAACAAATTTTCTAGATAATAACATTCACTTCAAACACGAACTGAAATTATATCTGCTAGACAGCTGCTTCCATTCCACGCAATGTCTATACGTGTAGTAGTAGCAGCAACTCTCTCTCTCTCTCTCTGTGTGTGTGTGTGTGTGTGTGTGTGTGTGTGTGTGTGTGTGTGTGTGTGTGTGTTGGAGAGGAAGAAATTAAATGAGAAAATACATGGTCATCAGTTTGCCACATTTTTCGCCGAGAAAATGTAGCATACTATAATCGTGTCGTAGGACAGGCCACAGTTATGATCCACGGAACAAGCAGGTAACTAACTAAACCAATCACTCAACATGAGTTTTGCAAACCACCGAAGATATTCACAAGCGATTTTCTGAATAAAGTCTGGGCACTCATAGTGCGAAGCTGGCATAAATTTTAAGTATTGGTACTTCATATAAAATTTAAAACTGTGGCTTTGCCGCTACATCATATGCAGTTGAAAGACAGTGACAGTTATTTTTCGTAGGCACTCTTCGGGGTTAGTAAGAAGAATGGAACGATTAACTGTCGAGCACGCTCTTTACAGATGATGATGATGATCATTAAACTTATCAGTGATTTACAGATAGTTGTGCGTCACATTTTGTAACTGTATTATTAACATTGAAATGTATTCATACTAGAAATGAGGATTAGCTTGGATTTCGATGAACTCATTTCGGAAAGAAGCAGTCGTTCGTTTGTGAATGCCAGCCTTGAAGATGAAACGTAACAATTACAATGGACTTAGGAACCTACCTTTACCTCAAAATTCAGGTGAACCTAAGATATTCGAGGCAGTTGTACGATATATGTTCATTTCTTCTAAATCACCATTGTATTGTATTGTGTTGTACTAAACCGGGGACCTAGAAGCGACGGAGAAACTTCGTCCCGCCGTAGCCCTCGGTGGTTCACAACCGCACAACAGGCCACAGCAGTCCACCCACCCCACCGCCGCCCCACACCGAACCCAGGGTTATTGTGCGTTTCGGCGAATGTAACCCCAAAAGTTTGCGTGGTAGAATAATTATGGTGTACGCGTACGTGGAAACGTTGTTTGCGCAGCAATCACCGACACAGTGTAACTGAGGCGGAGTGAGGGAACTAGCCAGCATTCCCAAGGTAGATGGAAAACCGCCTTAAAAGCTATCCACAGGTTGGCCGGCACACCCGACCTCGACACGAATCCACTTTGGCGGTTTCGTGCCGGGGACCGGCACGCCTTCCCGCCCGGGAAGCAGCGCATTAGTCCGCGCGGCTTGCCGAGCGGGCTTAAATCATCATTGTAAGGGAAGAACGTATATATCAATTTCCAGGAGAAAAATTGCTCATGTGTTTCAAACGTTAAACAAAAAACTACAGAAAATCTTCAGTGATTATGTTTTCCTTATGGAGACCGTCTCTAGACCTAAATAAAATATTTCTGAATTAACTACAACATTCGAATCACTTCAATCGTTTTTTAGTAATTTAGCTGCGGAGACCCCTCTATGCAAAAAGAAAATCACTTTCGATTTTCGCCACGAATCCCCCGACTGGAGAACTACAAAGCAACTTAGAAAATATGGCTCCAAATAATTATTCTGATACAAGTTCGTACTGGGAGACAATCATAAAGCAACATCCTCACATATACACTCCTGGAAATGGAAAAAAGAACACATTGACACCGGTGTGTCAGACCCACCATACTTGCTCCGGACATTGCGAGAGGGCTGTACAAGCAATGATCACACGCACGGCACAGCGGACACACCAGGAACCGCGGTGTTGGCCGTCGAATGGCGCTAGCTGCGCAGCATTTGTGCACCGCCGCCGTCAGTGTCAGCCAGTTTGCCGTGGTATACGGAGCTCCATCGCAGTCTTTAACACTGGTAGCATGCCGCGACAGCGTGGACGTGAACCGTATGTGCAGTTGACGGACTTTGAGCGAGGGCATATAGTGGGCATGCGGGAGGCCGGGTGGACGTACCGCCGAATTGCTCGACACGTGGGGCGTGAGGTCTCCACAGTACATCGATGTTGTCGCCAGTGGTCGGCGGAAGGTGCACGTGCCCGTCGACCTGGGACCGGACCGCAGCGACGCACGGATGCACGCCAAGACCGTAGGATCCTACGCAGTGCCGTAGGGGACCGCACCGCCACTTCCCAGCAAATTAGGGACACTGTTGCTCCTGGGGTATCGGCGAGGACCATTCGCAACCGTCTCCATGAAGCTGGGCTACGGTCCCGCACACCGTTAGGCCGTCTTCCGCTCACGCCCCAACATCGTGCAGCCCGCCTCCAGTGGTGTCGCGACAGGCGTGAATGGAGGGACGAATGGAGACGTGTCGTCTTCAGCGATGAGAGTCGCTTCTGCCTTGGTGCCAATGATGGTCGTATGCGTGTTTGGCGCCGTGCAGGTGAGCGCCACAATCAGGACTGCGTACGACCGAGGCACACAGGGCCAACACCCGGCATCATGGTGTGGGGAGCGATCTCCTACACTGGCCGTACACCACTGGTGATCGTCGAGGGGACACTGAATAGTGCACGGTACATCCAAACCGTCATCGAACCCATCGTTCTACCATTCCTAGACCGGCAAGGGAACTTGCTGTTCCAACAGGACAATGCACGTCCGCATGTATCCCGTGCCACCCAACGTGCTCTAGAAGGTCTAAGTCAACTACCCTGGCCAGCAAGATCTCCGGATCTGTCCCCCATTGAGCATGTTTGGGACTGGATGAAGCGTCGTCTCACGCGGTCTGCACGTCCAGCACGAACGCTGGTCCAACTGAGGCGCCAGGTGGAAATGGCATGGCAAGCCGTTCCACAGGACTACATCCAGCATCTCTACGATCGTCTCCATGGGAGAATAGCAGCCTGCATTGCTGCGAAAGGTGGATATACACTGTACTAGTGCCGATATTGTGCATGCTCTGTTGCCTGTGTCTATGTGCCTGTGGTTCTGTCAGTGATGTATCTGACCCCAGGAATGTGTCAATAAAGTTTCCCCTTCCTGGGACAATGAATTCACGGTGTTCTTATTTCAATTTCCAGGAGTGTATATATTTTCCTTCAATGGCGACTGTTCTGCAGAAATGGATGGCGTCGTCGTTGGGTGCCACTTATCACCAGTGGAGGATTTTGAAGAGAAAACTCTGGTAAAAGCTCCGCTGTGCTCTTTAACATATGTTGACGACATACTTGCAGTGTGACCAAACGCGAGTGAAAGGCTCCAAGGGTTTCTCCAACGTCTGCAGTATCTACATCCCACCATCGCAATCACTACGTCGGTGGAAAAGATTGGTTACCTCCCCTTTTTTGACATCAACGTCAAGCGCAAAGCGGACGACACTATAGAACAGGGTGTTTACAGGAAAACCACCCACACTGAGTTGTATCTCCACGCCTCAAGCTGCCATCATTCTATACATCGCGAGGGTGTGCTATATGCACTGGTCCACAGAAAAAATGAAAATGAGCGGACAGTAACGTTGGCCAGGAGGCCCCTATTCGGGGAAGTTCGGCCGCCAAGTGCAAGTCTTGTTTCATTCGATGACACATTGGGCGACTTGTGCGCCGGTGATGGGGATAAGATGATGATGATGATGATGATGATGACAGCACAACAACCAGTCCACGAGCGGAGAAAATCTCCAACGTGGCCGGGAATCGAAACCGGGCCCACTTGCATGGAGGGCGGGCACGTTACCACCCATCTGGTCCACAGAGTCCGTATAATAATGGATAAATAAAGCGTACCAAAGGAGCTCAACAACTGAAGAACGACACTGTGCGGTTGGTCCCGGCGGAGGTTCGAGTCCTCCCTCGGGCATGGGTGTGTGTGTGTGTTTGTGCTTAGGATAATTTAGGTTAAGTAGTGTGTAAGCTTAGGGGCTGATGACCTCAGCAGTTAAGTCTCATAAGATTTCACACCCATTTGCACTTTTTTTAAAGAACGGGTTCGGCGGGAGACATACCTGGCACGACTTCTGGTAAAAGGTACAGGTAGAACAAATAGAACACGCCGAGGAGAATAAGACAGTTGCGTATCTAATGACGACGGCAAACTATCGAACAAAATCGGCTGAATCTTGGGTCAATGTAACATTAAACGCGTATCCGACCACCTCTGAAAACACGTTCGCTATCAGATACGGAGAAAGATTACTTAGGGCTCCGTAAACCGGGTGTCTACAATACACCATGTAAATTGGTAAGGCATACATCGGGCAGACTGTGCGGAGAGTCGAAAAAAGGTGCCAGGAGCGCAGGAGACACACCGAAGCAAAGCAACGATCAAAATAAACGGTTGCAGAACACTGCATAGCTACAGGAGACTCAACGAAAAACGAACGAACTGAAATATTAAGACAGACCTCTTCGTTTTGGGATTGCGTTCTAAAGGAGGATGTTGAAATATGCGCGGCCGACGGTGTAATCAATAGAGAAAATGGCTTCTCTTAGAGTGCAGCGTAGGACGCAGCGCTGGAGTAACAACATTGGTTCGACGGGAGAGACAGAAACACTGAGGGACCGGAGATCGCGCATAGCATTCAAATTCGCGTCTCCCCACACCCCACTCGACGCGACGTGCGGTAGCAAGGGAAGGGGTTGGGGAGCGATAAGGGAATAAATGAGGTGCGATGTGGCAAAGACGCTAATTCTATAGGTATCACCTGAAGATGAAGACAAGGTACGCTCACGAAATATCGTGCTTCGTTAAATACTGCACCCCCTGGACGCCCGAGAGCAGTAAAAATACTTAAACCGCCGGGAAAGATTAAGATCACACAATTTTCGACTTTCTTTCATCTTGTCTTGTCAGAAAATATATACTGCTCGAGGACAGTTAGACTGGTCGCAACGATGAATTTGTTTGGAAAACAATGAACGTGGTAATCAAACAAAGGAAGAAATCATTTTCCCTAATAGATGCAATATGTACAGACCATTGGCCGCTTGCTGCTTTCGTCAACTGAAGATTTCACACTTAACTTTACAGCTCCTTAAACCAAAGTTCGTGGTAATTTTTTTCAGTAAAACTATTTTCTCTACTTTGAAATCTGGCTGACGTAAAATCGTTTCAAAATATGCTACTCTGCAATAAAACGTTCCCAGGTGTATTACCGTGCCATCACTGTTTCTATACAGGCCAATTTTTCGGAAGATGAGGCAAGTATATTTAATTACATCCCCCTGACGATGGCTACTAGTAACAGTAGCATAGACATGGTGTATGAAACAATATGACAACGGTGTCACATAGGCCTACCCGGAAAAATGTTTAGCTGAAGATAGCGCACTTAAATTGGTCGCTACGCTTGAGAAAAAATCATGTTATGTCGCTGCTGATGAATTTAAAAATTTTACTTTTGTGAAGTGTAACCACTATTCTTGATTAACTACTCAGAGTATTTCACTGAAATATCTTACAACCGAATTTTAACAGCTATATAGTGTCTGAATGAATTAAGCCCCTAATGACAGGAAATGAAGCTTCTCGTCAAAAAAAAAAAAAAAAAAACGATGTCTAGGTACCATTATAAGCAAAATCATAGTGACGGGATGGACTCAAGCGATTTTCTCAGCAATTGAAAAGTATCCAGAATTCTGGAAACATCCCCCAGGCTGTGGCTAAGCCATGTCTCCGCTATATCCTTTCTTTCAGGAGTGCTAGTTCTGCAAGGTTCGTAGGAGAGCTTCTGTAAAGTTTGGAAGGTAGGAGACGAGGTACTGGCAGAAGTAAAGCTGTGAGTACCGGGCCTGAGTCGTGCTTCGGTAGCTCAGTTGGTAGAGCACTTGCCCGCGAAAGGCAAAGGTCCCGAGTTCGAGTCTCGGTCGGGCACACAGTTTTAATCTGCCAGGAAGTTTCAATTGAAAAGTAGTTCACACAGGACAATGTAACGCTCTGTCCAGGGCCATAAACCTTTACAATCCTATAAACTATGCACGAATGTGAATTCTGAGAGAGATATAACCAGATTAAGCGTTACACAGAAAATATTTGAGGAGGTATATAACAATTAGCGGGACAGTTGAGATATCTAGGTTCTGAAGTATTGTCATCGGCAGAATGAACTAAAATGGTTCGACGTCTTTCTGTCTGTTCTACGGAGTGGAGACAACATTACGGTCACCGAAATGGTGGTAATAACGGAAAGTTGCTGCAAAAGGGGAGGTGTTGACTTGTGTTTACTCTACCAAAGGAATTACACAAGCAGCTGGGTTTAGACAGGGTAGTGAACAGATCGTGCAATGCAACAACAACGTGATTTACCCCAAGCTGTGACATGGAGAACCATAGGACGCTTGGAAGCGGAACACAAAGAGGGAGGTGGCTGCAGCTATTGGAGCGTCCCCAAGTGTAGTTTCCAGGACCTGGACGCAATTTCGGACAACAGGAACCATTAAAAGAAGGCAAAGCCAAGGTCATCCACTGGTAACATCAGCTAGAGATGGCCGTTATCTCCGGTTAACAGCCCGTCGAGACAGAAGGCTGAATGCAACTCAGCTGCAACGCACCCTGCAGGCAGCAACAGGGCGCGTAATGTCAACACAAATAGTCCGAAATTTCCTTCGGGAATGTGGCCTCTACGCACGGAGACCTATGGTGTGTGTCCCATTAAAACCACCACACCGTTTAGCCCACAGAAACTGGGCGGAGGAACATTAGGATTGGAGTCGTAACGCATGGCGCCGGGTGCTGTTCACAGATAAGACAAGATTTTGTGGTCAGCTGGACAATCGTTCTTCCCTCATCTTGAGAGAAGATGGTAGATGAATGTTGTGGGCAGGAGTCAGTATTGGCGGACGTACGGACCTGTATGCGGTTCAGAATGGCGCTTTAACTGCTCAGGGGTGTAGAGACGAGATCCTTCGACCTTTTCTTGTGTCCTACGCTGCTGGCATAGGAGATGGGTTCCTTCTGGTGGACGATAACGCTCGTCCCCACAGACCTGCGCTGGTGGACAACGTGCTTGAAGCTGAGGGAATTGAACGAATAGTGGGGTCAGCTTGTTCACCGGACTTAAACCCGATTGAGCACGTGTGGGATGCAATTGGCAGACGAATTGCAGCCAGACCTGCACCTCCCACAACGGTTGCAGAGGTGGATATTGCACTCGTGGAAGAATGGCCAAATATCACTCAAGAGCAGATTGATAACCTCATACTGTCCATGCAACGCAGGTGTGCAACTGTACTGGCCGTCCGAGGTGATCACACACCATATTAGAGGGCAACGAGAATGACTGTTTTGCTATTATGGTAGCCCCATGGTGCCTCCCTCTACGTAAACGCCATTTAAACCTCAAATAAAGAGTTGAGATAACAAAGTATCGTACTGTATCACACACAAATTACAATTGTAACCGATACCTGAATAAAATACGTTGGTTCAAATGGCTCTGAGCACTATGGGACTTAACATTGATGGTCATTAGTCCCCTAGAACTTAGAACTACTTAAACCTAACTAACCTAAGGACAGCACACAACACCCAGCCATCACGAGGCAGAGAAAATCCCTGACCCCGCCGGGAATCGAACCCGGGAACCCGGGCGTGGGAAGCAAGAACGCTACCGCACGACCACGAGATGCGGACTAAAATACGTTACCTTATGTCTATTGTGAATGATACCTCACCTGATCACCTAATTGTTTTGAGCAGTGTATGTATTTTCAGTGAGGGAAAAGAGCGCGTCACCTAAGAGTAACAAAGATTGCTAAAAAATAATTAGATGGTTGGAAAAAAGCGTGGGCTGGCCAACGAAATGTAAGAATGTGACTATCGTGAATTTTTAAGAAGACGTACTCAAAGGAGTCTTCGATATAGTTGTGGTGAGGTTTGCAGTTCTGTCTAATGTGACGTACTGTGACATTTGCTGGAAAGTGTCGTGTGACTAGGGTCTCCCGTCGGGTAGACCGTTCGCCGGGTGCAAGTCTTTCGATTTGACGCCACTTCGGCGACTTGCACGTCGATGGGGATGAAATGATGATGATTAGAACAACACAACACCCAGTCCTTGAGCGGAGAAAATCTCCGACCCAGCTGGGAATCGAACCCGGGCCCTTAGGATTGGCATTCTGTCACGCTGACCACTTCTTTTTTTAAATCGTTGTCTTTGGTCGTTGAGAATGCCACATCACAACCGTTCGTTTGTTGATCCTTCGACTCAGTCTTTTATTACAGAGACCAACCAGCTCTCTGAGCGAACACGCTGAGCTACCGTGCCGGCACCACTCAGCTACCGGGGGGCGGACTGGAAAGTGATTCAAATCCTTGACCGTGATGCCTATCAGAGTATTTTCTGATGAACGCCTAGATTAGTTTGTCTCAGCCTCTGCTACCACAGGCACACAATCGGCCGTCCACAGGTGCTGGCTATTCCTCCAGTCAGTGTACAAGCCACGAGTAGCAGGAGGATGAAAAAAATTGATTGCCGCTTCATAATGAAAAATCTACCTGCTGAAGATCTGTTTGTCTCTAAGCCAGCCACAACTAAAATCCAGGTAAATGATCCTTTAATTCATTGCGGTAAAGAAAAACTGCCATGAATTTATTTGTGTTGCAAAACATATAATTTTCGATGAATTAGAAGCGATTATAATCCACCTTCATCGCATTCGTGCAGGTAGTGCAACTAGACCTTTATGTTCCAAATGTCACCCTCAAGTCAGTCACTTTGATACTGCCATCTGGTGGTAATTTAGCGGACAGTAATGCAACGATCGTAATTTTCAAGTGCAGTTAACGTTATTTATCATTCCAACCTCGATGCTATAACAAATACTTCAATTCCCACGTAGCATGCCCATTGTTTTAACGACAAAACGTACACTACACTACACTTCGTTCCGGTCAATACTTTCCATTATTCTAATAACTGTTACATTTACCGTGAGTCCTGTAGCACAGAATATCGAAAGAGTGTCAAGCGCATTTTGAGGTTCCTACGTTGAAAAGCAGCTCGTTGTGTTCTCATTACTGTTCTCTAGTTGGAACAACAGCCACGAGTCATTAATCATAAGATGAGTGATTACTGTATGAGGACCAGCATACGCGAATTCACGTCTTTCCCGTCTCAATATTAAGTCCAGTAGGTAGGTGAGCGAGCTATGACTATGGAAACTGCCTTAATATGAGGCGACCTGTAATCTACATGCTAGCCAAGTTCCTGATTATCGGATTTTAGCCAGCACTTGAGTGCTTCGCGGAAGTAGTACACAACCACGGCTCATTATATTAACGGGTTATGTAAATCATATGCAGTGGATGGTATATCATTCAACTACGGGGGTTAATATCTCGCCTTCGTTGCTCACATTATAACAGCACTATCAGGTTCTTGGGATCCCCCCAGGCACTTTGCCAGTATATGAATCCCGTTAATGTTGAGCAATTTATACCCGATTATGCTTATGACGGATCAACTTAGAATCTTATCAACACAATTGTACACGGTGGAAAAATCGGTTGAAACTAGATGATGAATAAATGACTCATTCAGACGAAAGGAGGTTCAGCCTTTAGGTCCAGTCGACGACGAGGTCATAAGAGGCGTAGTGCAAGCCCAGATTTAAGAAGAATGTGGAAGGAAATCATCCGCTAACGCTCCTCTTCAGCGATGCGTAGAAATCACGGAAAACCAAGTCTGGATGGTCAGAGTGGTCCTCGAACCGCCACCCTCCCGAATACGAGTGAATTTCCGCCACTCTGCGGCACTTTCCTCGGTTCGTATCACTTCGACGCTGTAAAGTTTGTGAAATTCATTTTCTGTGTATTTACCAAACTTTGTCACAGTCTCCATCAGATACCCTCGGACATAATGCAATTTGGTACACAATAAAGAATTTTCAGCATCGGTCTTATTATGTCAACTGCTCCTAAAAGTAAAAATGCATTTCTCAATGCTTGAAATTCTCGAAAACATGGGTCCCTTTTGTGCTGCCTAGTTTTACACTAGAGGCTGCTAGGCCTTTCCGGACACACCGTCTTTAAGATTGGTGGCGGTTCGGGGCCTTGGCGGCCGCACACACGTCTGCTGGGATTACCTGCTCGCTAAAACTTGCCCTGTTGGCCAGAGGGGAACCATTAGGTAGCATGATGGCATGTGCTTTAATCCGACAGCTTCAAACTTGGAAGACTGTGGCCTTACTTTCACACATGCTGTGAGACTTCTGATGCTTTGACGAGGCCGCTGAGGAAAAACCGTGTTGCTGATAGGCTGCATTAGCGGTTCTACTTTCATCATGTCAGCACGGACCTACTAAAAGTGTTCATACGCACCAAAGAGAACATTTAGAGCAATGGAGACGGACATCGGTACGCTGAGACAACACACTACAGATTCACTCACAAAGGAACATATTCCCAGTGGGTCCCCGATTTTGTTCATCATTTGCACGACTGTAGTACATACTTAGATGTAACAAATACTCCTTTAGTATGATGCGCTTCTCAAGCATTTTCGAAATATCAAGGTTCGATATTTTACGAGCATGTTGTATCCCATGTACGAGCAGCAGCTGTTGACCAACGGCGTTCGCGAAACCGGCGGTGCAGAATGCAAGGCTGCACACGAGTAGAGTCATTTTCTTGTTATTCCAAATATTCCAGGAAACAGTTGTATTGACAACGAATCATTTTTCTTTGAAAACGAACAGTTATAATAAAAATGATAACCATTTTGATATACTCGTGGCGAGATATAATCGCAGAATTATTCATCAATATACTCGTATTTATGCGCGTATCGCAAAGACACTGTTGTTTTTGTGGTCTTCAGTCCAGAGACTGGTTTGATGCAGCTCTCCGTGCTAGTCTATCCTGTGCAAGATTCTTCATCTACCAGTACCTACTGCAACCTATATCCTTCTGAATCTGTTTAGTGTATTCATCTCTTGGTCTCCCTCTACGATTTTTACCCTCCACGCTGCCCTCCAATACGAAATTGGTGATCCCTCGATGCCTCAGAACATGTCCTACCAACCGATCCTTCTTCTAGTCAAGTTGTGCCATAAACTCCTCTTCTCTCCAATTCTACTCAATACCTCCTCATTAGTTATGTGATCTACCCATCTAATCTTCAGCATTCTCCTGTAGCACCACATTTTGAAAGGTTGTATTCTCTTCTCTCGGCGCTACAGTCTGGAACCGCGAGTCCGCTACGGTCGCAGATTCGAATCATGCCTCGGGCATAGATGTGTGTGATGTCCTTAGGTTAGTTAGGTTTAAGTAGCGCTAAGTTCTAGGGGACTGATGACCTCAGCAATTATGTCCCATAGTGCTCAGAGCCATTTGAGCCATTTGAACCATAATTGCGAAAGTGTTGCCGGTGCAGTATCTTGTACACGAAGTAACTTCTCTCTAATTCACTCTAATTTTCACGAATTTTCTTCAAACCAATGGCAAACAATCGTGGCCCCGTGAAATGATGCACTGTCGTCCCCAAAATTCCATCGTTGTTTGGGAACATGTAACCCACGAATGGGTGCAAATGGTTTCTAGGTAACCGAACATAACCATCACCAATTAATGATCTGTTCAGTTAGATCAGAGGGCTCAGTCCATTCCATGCAGACACAGCCCACAACATTATTGAGCCACCACCAGCTTACACAGCTCCTCATTGACAACTTGGGTCCACGGCTTCGTGGGGTCTGCACCAGACTCGAACCCCACCTTCAGCTCTTACTAATTGAAATCGGGAATCATCTGATCAGACCACGGTTTTACAGTCGTCTAGGGTCCAACCGATATGGTCGCGAGCCCAGGAGAGGCGGTGACGTTCTGTTAGCAAAGAGACTCGTGTCGGTCGCCTGCTGCCATAGCCCTTTAACGTCAGATTTCGCCGCTCGTCGTACGTCCGACATTGATGTCTGCGGTTATTTTACAATATGTTGCTTGTCTGTTAGCACTGACAATTCTACGCAACTCTTCGTCGTTAATTGAAGGTCGTCAGCCAATGCGTTCTCCGTTGTGGAAGGTAATGCCAGAAGCCGGTCGGAGTGGCCGGGCGGTTCTAGGTGCTACAGTCTGGAACCGCGCGACCGAATCCTACCTCGGGTGTGGATGTGTGTGATGTCGTTAGGTTTAAGTAGTTCTAAGTTCTAGGGGACTAATGACCTCAGAAGTTGAGTCCCATAGTGCTCAGAGCCATTGGAACCATTAATGCCAGATATTTGGTATCCCCGACACACTCTTGGCACTGTGGATCTTGGAATATCGAATTCCGTATCGATTTCCGAAACAGAATGTCTCATGCGTCTAGCCCCAACTATCATTCCGCAATCAAAGTCTGTGAATTCCCATAGTGCGTCCATAATCTCGCGCCTCCACTTTTCACCTGACACAGGTGAGCACAAGTGACAGCTCCGTGAATGCACTGCCCTTTTATGCATCGTGTACGCGATACTACCGCTATCTGTCTATTGCTGTCCCATGAGTTTTATCAGTTCAGTATATGACGGCTGGAACTCTGCTGGGTACACTTTCAATGAGGTGCGTGAATGTCTGTGGAGGAATGGTGGCCCATTCTTCCTCAAGGGCCGAAACCCAGAGGAGGTAGCGATGTGGACGCTGGGGGCTGGCGAGAAGGCGTCATTGTAACTCATCACCAAGATGATCCCTGGGGCTCAGTTTGGGACGGTGAGGAGACCATACGGTTACTGTCCACAGATCATCGGTTCACAGATTCTGCTGTATGATAGGGTACATTGTCATGCCGATGCAAACAGTCATCGTCTCCGAATTGTTTCTCTTCTGCAGGTAGTAAACAGTGCTGCAAAATGTGTTCATATCCTTCCGCAGTTAGCAGTTTCTTAAGCGCAACAAGGGGTCAACACACTAACGACGACAAACGCTCCCATATTATAACACAATTTCCTCCGTAGTTCAGTTTTGCCAATATGAATGATCGCAGGTAACGTTCTCCAGGCATTCGCCAAATGAAACATTATCACCGGATTGTCATAGGATATAATGTGATTAATCATTACAAATCACTAGTTTCCAGTCATCCACTGCCCAGTGGTGAACTACTTCGAGTGCATTGAGTGTTGACTACAGAAATGTGAGGTTGATGAGGAGATGCTCGACGGTTGTATCCCTACGCACAATCGTAGTGTTAGCTGGACTGCTGGCAGTAACCTGGAACTCACGAGTGATTCCTTTCTGTGGTTTCATGCGATTTTTAACAAGGACCCTTCGGCTCGGTGGTGTCTGTGCGTCAGTAAGTGAGGTCGGTCTGTTGTTGGTTTAGCTGGCTGTTACCTCGCGTTTTCACTTCACATGCAGATCACTAACAGCCTACTTGGGAAGCTTTAGAATGGTTGATATGTCCCTGACGGATTTGTTACTCAGGTAACATCCAATGACCAGTCCACGTTCGAAGCGTCTGAGCTCTCCCGACTGATCAATTCTGGTGTTACGCTTCTCTACAGCACTCGCCGCCCCCTTTAATACCATCGGCTCCACCTCTCATGACATCTAGTGGTTAATTCACCATTGTACAGGATTTTACAGATACCTCTGATCAGACAGAGTTTGCGTTATTCAAAGCAGGCATAGTCCAGTATGATTTCATTATACAGGTTGATTATAATTAAACTTTCAAACCGCTGTAGAAATAACACCACTGGTCAGAATGACGTCAAATTGCAACGGAATATTATCGGAGAAGGGGGAAAACGTATGGCAGAATAAACATAAATAGTTACAAAATGTAGCAATAGATGGCGCTGCAAGCATCATAATTTAATAGTGGTCGACTACAAATGACAAATGAATCGTACAACAATGCCTAAGGTGTATGTTTGACGTTAAACAAACTGTACTACTCAGTACAGTACAGGTGTGATAGTGTTAGTTACGTAAGCGCATTCACCACGACAAGGTAATATCAGATCGGATGGGGAAAATCGGTTTTTAATTGTCCTGAGGCCAAAAACCGCATAAAAAGCGTCAATCAAAATCAAAGGGGATTATTAATTTCCGTGTGACTGGCGCAAAACGTGTTAAATATGCAGTTCGCCGTTCTGTGCAACAAGTTGAAATCGAGAAACAGCATGTTCCAGAACTGATCTAAGTGTTTCCGGGTTCACGTTCAGAGTGTATTTGCAATTGGAACACTGAACACAACATCTTTCAGATAGCCCCACAGCCAGAAGTTACACGGATTAAGCTCAGGAGATCGGGATGGCCAGGCTGTAGGGAAATAGCGGCTGATAATTCTAGTATTTCCGAAATGGCGCTTCAGCAGCTGCTTAACTGGATTTGCAATTTGCGGAAGTGCGCCATATTGCATAAAAATGATCCCATCCACACATTCAGGCTGTTGGAGCTGGAATGACGTTGTTGCGCAAAAGACACTCATAGCGCTTACCAGTGACGGTACAGGTAACTGGACCGGAGGCACCTGTCTCTTCAAAAAAATATGGCCCTATGATAAATGATGCTTTAAACCCGCATTATACAGTGCCCTTTTCAGGATGAAGTGGTACTGGTTGATTTGCGTGTGGATTTTCCGTTGTCCATCTTCGACGTTTCTGTGTACTGTCAGAGAGAAGTGGGCTCCGTCTGTCCACAAAGTCTTCCACGGCCAATCATTGTCCACTTCCATGCGAGCAAGAAATTCTAAAGCAAAGGTCTCTCTTGTTGGCACATCAACAAAAATGGTTCAAATGGCTCTGGGCACTATGGGACTTAACTGCTGAGGTCATCAGTCCCCTAGAACTTAGAACTACTTAAACCTAACTAACCTAAGGACAACACACACATCCATGCCCGCGTCAGGATTCGGACCTGCGACCGTAGCGGTCGCGCGGCTCCAGACTGTAGCGCCTAGAAACGCTCGGCCACTCCGGCCGGCGGCACATCAACAGGAAGCAAGACATGCACATCGGCAATTTTGAATGGATAGCAAAGAAGGATGTTTCGTAGGATTTTACGAGGGTTGGAACTTAAATAGTGGCAACTATTTATTCACAACCGATACAAGAGTTACATGCTTGCACCTGTTACTGGCCTTGAGAGTAGTCACTACCGTTGTGTAGAACCCGTTGCCAGCGATGTGGAAGGCGTAGTATACCGTTAGCAGAGCCTGTTCTATTGATGGTGCGCATAGAGCGGTCTACTGCCCGTCTAATCTCTGGAACAGTTCTGAAGCGAATGCCACGAGATGGTTACTTCATCTTCGGAATGAAATCAGTCACGTGGAGTTAAGTCCGGGCAGTATGGTGGATGGCACAGTACTTCCAAGTCCCATCGACCGAGCAGAGCAGCCACAGCTTGCGCTGTATGAGCCCGCGCCGCGCATTGTGGTGCAAAATGATGGATGGGTCGCGCAGAAAGTGTAGCCGCTTCTTTCACAAAGCTGGTCACAGCTGATGCTCCAAAAATGAGCAGTAATACTGTGCACTGACGGTCTGCCGTGGAGGAACGTAATGCGTTAGAATGACACCATCACAGTCGAACACGAGAATCAGCATAACTTCAGACCGCTCCATTCGCACCATCAACAGAACAGGCTCTGCTAACGGTATACTACGCCTTCCACATCGCTGGCAACTGGTTCTACACAACGCTGGTGACTAATCTGAAGGACAGTAACAGGTGCAAACACGTAACTCTTTTGTATCGGTTGTGAATAAATAGTTGTCACAATTTAAGTTCCAACCCTCGTACGCACCGTGCTCACACGTATCTCCAACGTTCGGGCAATTTTCCGTGCACTACACGTTTGTACACCACCACTCGTCCCCTCCTGCATTGCTGTGGCCACTGCTTCCACTGACGTCGAATCAATTCGTTACCTCCCTCTACCAGGTTGCACAGACAAACGGCAGTCATCGGACCATTGGACCAACACCTGTTTTCAAACCCATCAGTGTCCCGAACTTCTTCAGAGCGACGAGTGCACATTTATCATTCTTGTAATACAGCTTTACAAGCAGAGGCCGATCCTGAACTGAGACAGTCATGGCGAACGTCGAAGACGCGAAAGGAGGAAAAGCCGTTTACCCGCCGCATTTATAGTAACTTCAATAGGTCGTGCGCATGACAGATGTTTTCATTTACGTATTCTTGCACATATAGCGCCATCTATTGATCAATTTTCACAGTATTTTTTTCTTTTTCCATACGTTTTGTTCCTTCTCCGGTAATATTCCGTTGCAATTTTACGTCATTCGGACCAGAGGTGTTATTTCTACTGCGTTCTGAAAATTTAATTGTAATCACCCTGTACATCGTCACGGATGTATCACAGTGATTATTGTTATTATAGGCATTATTATTATTATTATTATTATTATTCGTTTCTGAAAAAAATAGTTCATTTTAGTGATATAAGGGTTTGGTTTATGGTCAGGGAAAGAGGTTGCGTGAGTAGAACGCACTACGGGCAGACTTTCGATGATCTTTATTCTCTGGTTGCGCTAACTGAACTCTGGTGTGGTATTCAAAAAGCTCCTATAACTTTGAACCTTTGTTTCTCGGAATGTCTTGAGAAGCGACTCGTACTAGAGCAACATTTGTTACGTCTGCAATAACTGTGCCAAAAATGAGAAAGGTGATGACGCAGTGTGTGTATTGTTTCATTGTCAGTCACGTGACGTGTTTACTAACTTTACAGGTGGCGGCACTCTAACTACGGTTTCGAACGACAGTTTTCACTTACATGAGCAGTTCATGAGACGTTGATCGTATAAATGTCGTTGAATGTATGCGGAAAGCTAAAACTGTGTGCCGGGTCGGGAAGCAAACCCGGATCCTCACCTTTAGCGTGCAGTTGACTACAAATTACGTCATAGCGACTCAGTTTTTCAACCAGTCACTAGCTTTCCCCTTTCACTCAAAAATCTGCAGAGCGTGTGCCCTGGCGCAGTGGAGCTAGCACCTCCGATAGCTAGGATCATGCAGGAAGTTGTGCTTAATCGCAGCCGTGTTTACATCGCGGTCCGGCGCACAGTTTTACCTTGCCGCGTACACTCACCGCGTACCCTGTACAGAATAAGAAATTTCACATCACTAGACCTCAGATTAACGCAGTTGGTGACATGAATTCTGCCAAAAAATGCAAAATTAAAAAAGTCTGCTTAAGTCTTCTCTAGAGCTAAAATTTTCCTAGAACTGAGAAGAAGGTAATAGTCAAAGCCAAGTTTCTTTCGCGGGAGACCGTAACAGAAAAGTTTCAGATTTTAAACTGCAAGTACAGGGTTATTACAAATGATTGAAGCGATTTCACAGCTTTCCAATAACTTTATTATTTGAGATATTTTCACAATGCTTTGTACACACATACAAGAACTCAAGAAGTTTTTTTAGGCATTCACAAATGTTCGATATGTGCCCCTTTAGTGATTCGGCAGACATCAAGCCGATAATCAAGTTCCTCCTACACTCGGCGCAGCATGTCCCCATCAATGAGTTCGAAAGCATCGTTGATGCGAGCTCGCAGTTCTGGCACGTTTCTTGGTAGAGGAGGTTTAAACACTGAATCTTTCACATAACCCCACAGAAAGATATCGCATGGGGTTAAGTCGGGAGAGCGTGGAGGCCATGACATGAATTGTTGATCATGATCTCCACCACGACCGATCCATCGGTTTTCCAATCTCCTGTTTAAGAAGTGCTTCTGCTTTAGCCTTTTCCGTAAGATTTTCCAAACCGTCGGCTGTGGTACGTTTAGCTCCCTGCTTGCTTTATTCGTCGACTTCCGCGGGCTACGCATGAAACTTGCCCGCACGCGTTCAACCGTTTCTTCGCTCACTGCAGGCCGACCCGTTGATTTCCCCTTACAGAGGCATCCAGAAGCTTTAAACTGCGCATACCATCGCCGAATGGAGTTAGCCGTTGGTGGATCTTTGTTGAACTTCGTCCTGAAGTGTCGTTGCACTGTTATAACTGACTGATGTGAGTGCATTTCAAGCACGACATACGCTTTCTCGGCTCCCGTCGCCATTTTGTCTCACTGCGCTCTCGAGCGCTCTGGCGGCAGAAACCTGAAGTGCAGCTTCAGTCGAACAAAACTTTGAGTTTTTCTACGTATCTGTAGTGTGTCGTGACCATATGTCAATGAATGGAGCTACAGTGAATTTATGAAATCGCTTCAATCATTTGTAATAACCCTGTACTTTTAAGTAACTTATTTGATATCTCGCGAAATGCAACTTAAAAAACGTAAAAAAACTTGTTTGTAGTGTGGAAAAGGAAGGCGGAAAACTAAATAAGCATGACAACAACTCCCACAGAAATGCGTAACCAGTCAGTCCTCCAATTCTCTCATGAGCTGCTCAGGAAGAAAGATTTACGTTTAGTACAAGAGAAATTAACACATGCTACTCTCGTTATAATGATTTTCGAAGTGTAAATGTAGGTGTCAGGTACAAAAAACCTCTAGAACTTTCGCGTCTTCTCTGAAACTATAGTCATGATGGGAGCCGTTCCTATTTGAGAACTTATTAAATTTATTGGGCCGGCCTCGGTGGCCGAGCGGTTCTAGGCTCTTCAGTCCTGAACCGCGCGACTGCTACGGTCGCAGGTTCGAACCATGCATGTGTGATGTCCTTAGGTTAGTTAGGTTTAATTAGTTCCAAGTTCAGGGGACTGATGACCTCAGATGTTAAGTCCATAGTGCTCAGAACATTTTTTAAATTTATTGGACGTTGCCTTTAACCATTTAGAAACAGAAGTGAGTAACGACAGATATGGTGCATAATAACATGTATACAACACAGGCGTTAGAAATTACATTGATTTCAGTTAAGCTTCATTTTACACTTTGTATATTCACACACTTAACAAGTCCATATATCACTACTTCTCAGGCTGGGTCCTTTGTGTCTGACTTATAACTGGATATCCACTTCTCGCATAAACATGGCAATACTGACATAGTCCGTTGCGGTCAACTGTGGTAACAGCTTCGTCACAGATGTAGGTTGGGGAGTTCCTGCTCTGATCAAGGCCTTCAGAAACTTGCGACTTAGTCTGTCATAACTGAATACGCTAGTATGGCATCACTGAAGTCTGAATTGTGTGGACTTCGCAGTGTGGGGACAGCTAAACTTTCAACCTATAAAGATGTCAAGGATGCCAGGCGTGACCCAGCTCGATGTGCGTTATAATAGTTGTATTCCGATTAGGTAGCTTGATTTGGGAGGACCAGGTTTTTCATGGAACACGCGGGTGTATCGCGGCATAATGTCTTCCTTTGGACTGTTATGATAGCTCCCACTTCTGTGACCATTCTTGATGGACTTTTCCCATACGATTTGCGACGTTAAGCTTTGTCTAACAAACAGCTCTAGAGTACGGAACACTTTACTATGTGCGTGTTAAGTGTGATGTTATCTTCTTGCTATAAGAGTCAAAAATGGCTTTGAGCACTATGGGACTTAACATATATGGTCATCAGTCCCCTAGAACTTAGAACTACTTAAACCTAACTAACCTAAGGACATCACACAACACGCAGTCATCACGAGGCAGAGAAAATCCCTGACCCCGCCGGGAATCGAACCCGGGAACCCGGGCACGGGAAGCGAGAACGCTACCGCACGACCAGCTGTAAGAGTCGGTCGACATTAATATCAGAGATTATGTGAAACACTTCCACTAAAAGATGTGTACTTTCCGATAGCTTGGTTGTGCCTGATGATACACCATCCTGATATTACTTCCTTACTAATGCCACATCCTTTCACAAGATGTTACACTCAAACTGAAATTTCCGTTGCTAACGCCTATGCAGGATGTGGCTAGAAGTAAACAAGTTGAATACTATTATAAATCAGTGTGTGAAGAGGTACTCTTTTCGTGCAAAAGAAGGTGTAAAACCACGAGTTTTACTCTCTCGTGCTTGGTCGGTAAGACAACAATAGCACTTTACTGATACCAGTCTTCAGTGCGCCTGTAATCAAATTAATAGCGAGGTAACAGTACCCAATTATAAGCAATGTTGTAGTGGTGAAAAGAGATGCGGACTGCTGGGTCGTCGATCGTCGATAACGTCACATCCAAGAAGAGGAAACAGCCGCGTCTTCTGAGAGTTGCGAGGCGCTGCCGCGCCGCGGTCATCAAATACCGTCGCCTGGGAGAAGCACGGCAGTTCTGTCTTGAGTGCCGCCTCGAGTTGGCAGTTGCCGAGCGAGGTGGCGCAGTAATTAGCACACTGGACTTGCATTCGGTACGACGACGGTTCAAACCCGCGTCCGGCCACCCAGATTTATGTTTTCCGTGATCTCCCTAAATCGCTCCATACTAGAGCTGGGATATTTCCTTCGAAAGGGAACGACCGATTTCTTTCCTCATCCTCGACGCACTCCGAGGTTGTGTTCCGTCTATAGAGGTGAAGTTCGACTTCCGCCTCTAGAGGACAGACTCGTCGCATCTTTGCTCCACCTAACATGTATCAATATTTAATGTACAGAAAATGTATTCACGATCTCGGATATGAGCGTCCATCGGCTGTATATTGAACTGAGGAGAGTGAAAATTTGTGCCAGACAGTAACTCGAACCCGGATTCCCGCTTTACGCGAGTGGCCACGTTAACTGCTTCGGCTATCCGTGCACGAATCTTGGTCAGACCCAGATATCCATATGTCGTCGTCCATGTGTCACAGCCTGCACTCGTATGGTACATATATTCCCGCTCAGGAGGGACATATTTATTGGGAGTCTAGGGACTGTTATTGACAAATAAATGCGAAATAGGAATGTCTCTGTTATTATAAAGTACTTCTCAATAACAAAGGCACTGCTATTTCGTATTTAATGTACAGAGTGTTGAGTGGTGTCAACGGACACGTCATTGTAGCAACTGCGGTCGAACATTCAGGGTTAGACATCTACAGAATTGTACATTCACACAGCTCAGTGTCTTCAGCTGCTTCTTGTGTATTTGGAAATCACGAGTTATATTTGCTTAAATAATTCCTCAAGTGTTCCGACCCGCCAGGGTAGCTAAGAGTGCCAACGCGCTGCTTCCCGGACTAAAAAAAAAACAGCCCGGCATATCAACGACGAGGGCTGGTGTGCCAGCCAGCCTGGATGTGGTTTTTAGGCGGTTTTCCACATCCCGCTAGGTGAATACTGGGCTGATCCTCACGTTCCGCCTCAATTACACGGCTCGCAGACATCTGAACACATTCGCACTATTCCATGGATTACACTGGATGCAGACAATTGGGATACATTCATTCCTTCCCGGGGGGGGGGGGGGGGGGGGTACGGGGTGGCGACAGGAAGGGCATCCGGCCACCCCTTAAAATTAACATGCCATGTACGATTAACCAGCAGACCCCACAAGTCGGAATGAATGCTTGGAAAGAGAGAGAATTCCTCACGTGTTCCCTTCAGCCACAGCAGTGGAGAGCGACAAAGATACACTGATAAGCCAAAACATTATGACCACTGCCCACTGCGACAATGGACGCCGCTTGGTGCGTTGCGGGCACGTGACTCAGTAACAGATAACAGAAGTATGTAAGCGGAACAGATCCGGTCGGGGGAGGGGGGGTCACCGAAGCGAAGATATGAGCTGCAGATGGGGAAATCCATTGAGATAAGTAACTCTGACAAAGGGCAGATTATAATTAAGCAGAGTCTGTGAACGAGTATCTCGAAAACGGCGAAGCTGGTCAAATGTTCACGTGCTACTGTCGTGATCATCTACGGAAAGAGGTAGAAGGACAGTGGAACTACCACTAGGCGCTAAATGGTTGGACGTCCACGACTCTTCATAGAACGTGCGGATCGGAAGCTTGTCGGCTCTGTAAAGTAGGATAGATAGTGATCTGTGGTATCTCTGCTGAAAGAGCAAAATGATGGTGCACGGACAACTGTTTCGGAGCACGTCTTCTATCGTACATTGTTGAACACGGAGCTCCGCAGCAGACCACCCCTACGGGTTCACATGTTGACCCAACGACATCGACAGTTACGATTGCAGTAGGCGCGGGACATCGAGATTCGATTATTGATCAACAGAAACGTGTCGGTTCTTCGGGCGATCACATTTCTGCTACACTAGGTTTCTGTTCGTCTCCACGAATGCCGTCATCGAGGTGAACGGCTGCTCGAAACGTGGAGCGCACCAGGCGCCAGCGCACCAGGAGCAGTATTATGCGGTGGGAGACATTCTCCTGTGCTTGCATGGGACCTGTAATAGTAATCGAAGACGCGCTGACAGCTGCGAACCATCTGCATCCGTTAACGCTTGATGTCTTCCCCGACGGCGATGTCATTTTTCAGCAGTGGGGCCAGAACCTTGCTACAGTGATTTGCGGAGCATTATGGTGAACTCACGTTGATGTCTCGGCTACCAGATTCGCCTGATGTAAATCCTATGGAACTCATCTGGGTCGCTATCGGGCATCATCACCGCGTACGTAAATCGGTGGCCCGTTATTTACGCAAATTACACGACCTCTGTGTAGACTTCTAATGCCACATGCCTCCACAAACCTACCAACAAACTGTCGGATCCGTGATATGCAGAGTCAGTGATGTATTTCATTTCAGGCCGTCTGTCCGCTTAAGCGAGTGTGGTGATCACCGAGCTATATTAATTTCGGTCCGGCCGGGGTAGCCGAGCGGTTCTAGACGCTACAGTCTGGAACCGCGCGACCGCTACGGTCGCAGGTTCGAATCCTGCCTCGGGGATGGATGTGTGGGATATCCTTAGGTTAGTTAGGTTTAAGTAGTTCTAAGTTCTAGGGGACTGATGACCTCAGATGTTAAGTCCCATAGTGCTCAGAGCCATTTGACACGGGAGGCCATTAAAATTACAACACCAGACGGGCTAGAACCTTCACTTAAAGGCAGGGAGTCGATTTAGGAAAGAGCTCTAAATGTGGAAAAGCGACAGTTTGGAGGACACAGGGTGTCCCATCAGTATCTTGTTTTAATTAAAGGAGTCCGCCCCGATTGCTGAGTGGTCAGCGTGACAGATTCCCGTCCTACGGGCCCGGGTTCGACTCCTGGCTGCGTCGGGGATTTTCACCGCTCAGGGACTAAGTGTTGTGTTGTCTTCATCATCATTTCATCCCCATCCGGCGCGCAGGTCGCCCAATGTGGTGTCGAATGTGATAAGGCCTGCACCAAGGCGGCCGGACCTGTTCCGCAAGGAGCCTCCCGGCCAACGACGCCAAACGCTCATTTCAATTTTTTTAATTAAAGGAGAGAATTTTTACATAAAAGTCGGGAAATACATGGGCTGTATTGACATGTTAAGGGTAAACTAAGATCGAATGCAACGATGGATGTCATATGATAATGCGCAAAAATGCCTGCTGTAGTATATTCAGGTTTTGACTGGGATCCATCAAAACTTCTCTCTTGTAGAATTTTTTGTCCGTTTCGTTGGATCATGAAAATTTATCTAGTTTAAAGCTATCATAAATTAAAATTTGGGTACTTGTGACTATTATTGACTCAAATTACAATAAAAGGTAGCTGAATGTTTCAGAATGAATATTCGGCCCTGCAACGCCGTGTAGGTGTTGTGAAAATTCTTGACAGTTTAAATCAGTGTACTAGGCAGGTTCTCAGATCTGGATAGGAATATGACATTCATACTGTCATTTATGCGTCATAAAATGTGGTGTCACCGCCAGACACTACACTTGCTAGGTGGTAGCCTTTAAATCGGCCGCGGTCCGTTAGTATACGTCGGACCCGCGTGTCGCCACTATCAGTGATTGCAGACCGAGCGCCACCACACGGCAGGTCTAGAGAGACTTCCTAGTACTCGCCCCAGTTGTACAGCCGACTTTGCTAGCGATGTTTCACTGACAAATTACGCTCTCATTTGCCGAGACGATAGTTAGCATAGCCTTCAGCTACGTCATTTGCTACGACCTAGCAAGGCGCCATTAGCAGTTACTATTGATGCTGTAAAACATGTACCGTCAAGAGCGATGTTCACCAATTATGGATTAAAGTTAAGTATTCCAGAAGCTACGTACGTTTTTTACTAGTCTCATTTCCCCTCACGCCAGCCTGCGTGAGCTTAAACGCGTGCCTTTCGGCTTCCTCATAGTGGCTTGGCTGTCTTGCCAAGCCACAACATAAAAAACAACAGTAAAGGACGATACTGTATTGGGCAATGTGATCACAAGTACGTGTGTAGCTCAGGATGAGAATGTTGCAGACACCGCTGCATGGACTACCATACTGAACAAGTTAGCTTACTCCCATAGTGACCACTTGGTTGGGCGTTTCAGTTTTAACAACTACCTAAGTCATCAGCTCTTTCTGTTATCACCGTGAAGAAAGAACGAACACAGCATAAAAGCTATCAGTACCTCCACTTTTCCTAATCGCTACTGTATCTCTAGCTAACACAACGATCTTTTAGCACGAAAACTGTAAACTTCTAGATTGACAATGAGGAAAAAAGTATCTCTAGGTAAGAAAAGGGCTTGTATGTGAGAATGAAGTCTTTTGCGATGGCACTGTTGTATAAAACATTCTCGGACTTCTTCCCGCGTCAATTCAAAATAAAACCTCAAGCTTTCGACGATTTCTATCATCACTATCGTCAGGAGCAACTGGCTGTCGAAATTCAGTCTCGCACAGTCTTCGAGATCACGGACTTCCTCTGTCCGGAGGTGATGGAGGCTAAGCAGCGATGCTGCTGTTCCTCCTTTGACTGCTCTGTTGTCGTCAGTGTGGCCTCTCGATGGGATGGGCCTCTGGCTACTTCGCTAGTTTTAGACTGGCGAAGTAGGCGGATTGTCCAGACGGCATAATACGCGTATGAAGTCTGGATTCTGATCAATGAATCGGGTCATTCCGTCCACAGTGTAGTTCTTCTCGAGCTCCAGGAATTGCTGGTATGCTGGATGCTGTTGGATTTCCGGACGCACTTCCCTAGCCGCCGTGCCCCGGGCTGAGACCTCAAAGATGTGTTCCCAGTCCGTGGGCGTGAAGACAGGCTGTTGGTTGATGATGGCCAGGTCCTTCCTCGATACCAGTCCTCTAAGAGCCTTGTTGTTCCTCACTGGTCCGTAAGGCTGGTGAGGAAGGGCCGGTTTCGTCCTGTCGGGTGGAGTAAATGGGTAGGGGTTGTCCAGGTGCGGGTATGTCCCGTCACGAAGAGACGCGGCGATCTTCTGCAGCACAGGCCGAACGCTGTGCTTCGTAGGGAGCGGCAGGCATTCAGTCTCCGCCGCAGCAAGTGGGGGTGTGTGGTGGCCTTATATAGCCCAAGGACGGCTTCTGCTTGGTCGGTAGTTGTGTCATGCTATTGCAGATGGTTTCAACGTCTGCGCTGTTGGCGCCACCGCTCCCGTCATAACGTAAACATTCCGACAAATATCTATGGCTTTTTTCTGCATCGAGAGCTCGCTTCCACGCATCGATAAGATTATGTCCGCCGTCACGGTTGAAGGTTTTCTCACACATTCTTATTTATACAGATTCTAAAGAGTGCCAGCATATGGGAGCCTGGGACAAAACTCTGTTTTCGTCAAACAGCATTTTATGTTTTTGAAGGCATCCGTGGCTGTCCTTGGTCTATATTAGGCCACCGTAGCTTCAGTTTTGACAGCGACTAGCTCCTGACGATGAAGATCATGGAAATCGTCGAAAGCTCGGCGCTTTATCCTGAACTGACGTGGCGAGGGCCGAGAATGTTTTATGCAAGAAAAGCACTTATCTTTAATCGCAATCACTTACAGGTCAAAGTACTTCGTTCAGTGTCTTTCTAGTGAGTACATTGCTTCCCCCAAAGATATGTAAGACATAGGAAGGCGGTAAATGTGTTGTATAGGACGGAATTTCCAATAAATCATATCTCAAGCTACACAGTTTTCCTATTAATAAAGCACTATTATGGGCAGGTGCATTATCCTGATGAAAGTTGTCCATATTTCATACGTTATACCATAAGCAACAAGGCGCTGTCTGAAATCAGGAAGAAAGGAAGATTAAAATTTAACATCGGACAAATAACAATGTCATCACTAGATCGGAAAGACAGGCTCGGATTGGAGAAAGAGATTGGCCATGTCTTTAAAAAAAGTGTTTGCCTGAGACAATTTAAGAAAACTACAGAAAACGTAAATCCGAACGGCTGATAAACGATTTCATCCGTCGTCCTACCGAAAAGACTCCAGTGTCTTACCACTTAGCGTATGAAGTAACCTTACAGGACCGAGGGAAACTGATTGACGCATTCTGCAAAAAGGACTCGCGGAAACCGCATAGCTTGACCACGTGAGAACGCAATTAAAACGTAACCAAAGTGAAAAACGCCTAAGTAAGACATGGGTTCGTGGCTCGAAGTTTTCTCAGTCTAACGAGTATTTTAACATGTTACGGGAATTTTCCAGCCCCTTCTAAGGTCGGTGTCGTTCTCTGATCCGTGAAAGATGATCTGGTTTCCCGTAGGGCTCCAGTATACGTGGTATGGGGTCAATATGGGAAAGCCTACATTAGCTATATAACACGCACAGTACATCAAAAGTGCACGGAACTTAGTCGCCACGCTCGCATTTCCCAGTCCAGTCAATCAGCCATAGCTATGGATTGCATGCCCGCGAGACTTCCCGAGGATTATTATCTCGGAAATACAGGCAATGGCGAGATACACCTGAGAGTAGATTATTAAGGACTCTGTGAAAAAACGTTCGGCGGAAGATGTTATTAGTAGTGATGGCGGCTTTCAACTGAAAAGGCGTGGGACCGATTCGGTTTGTTTACTGCCTCTACAAAAATAAAATTTGACTTCTAACGCCTCGTCCGTTGCCAATTAAATTTATCGGTTTGATCATCGAATTTTAGCTCCGCAGCACCGACATTCGACGGAGAGCACGTAATAACACAATTATCCACGCGCCCTCGGCCGTCGGATAGAGAGAAGTATTCGACAGAGAACGATCGTGCAATCATGACGTATGTGCATACGCCACCGCACCAGTTTTTAGTATAAGCTTAATGATGTGAACTACAAATCTAGTGTAGTTTACCATGGAACACTAAGTGGGGGGAAAATGTACACTACTGGCCATTAAAATTGCTACACCACGAAGATGAAGTGCTACTGACGCGAAATTTAACCGAAAGGAAGAAGATGCTGTGATATGCAAATGATTAGCTTTTCAGAGCATTCACACAACGGTGGCGCCGGTGGCGACACCTACAACGTGCTGGCATCAGGAAAGTTTCCAACCGATTTCTCATACACAAACAGCAGTTGACCGGCGTTGCCTGGTGAAACGTTGTTGTGATGCCTCGTGTAAGGAGGAGAAATGCTAACCATCACGTTTTCGACTCTGATAAAGGTCGGATTGTAGCCTATCGCGATTGCGGCTTATCCTATCGCTACATTGCTGCTCGCGTTGGTCAAGATCCAATGACTGTTAGCAGAATATGAAATCGATGGGTACAGGAGGATAATACGGAGCCCCGTGCTGGATCCCAACGACCTCGTATCACTAGCAGTCGAGATGACAGGCATCTTATCCGCATGGCTGTAACGGATCGTGCAGCCACCTCTCGATCCCTGACTCAACAGATGGGGACGTTTGCAAGACAGCAACCATCTGCACTAACAGTTCGACGACGTTTGCAGCAGCATGGGCTATCAGCTCGGAGACCATCACTACGGTTACCCTTGACGCTGCAGCACAGACAGGAGCGCCTGCGATGGTGTACTCAACGACGAACCGCGGTGCACGAATGGCATAACGTCATTTTTTCGGATGAATCCAGGTTCTGTTTAGAGCATCATGATGGTAGCATCCGTGTTTGGCGACATCGCGGTGCACGCACATTGGAAGCGTGTATTCGTTATCGCCATACTGGCGTATCACCCGGCGTGATGGTATGTGGTGCCATTGGTTACACGTCTCGGTCACCTCTTGTTCGCATTGACGTCACTTTGAACAGTGGACGTTACATTTCAGATGTGTTATGACCCGTGACTCTACCCTTCATTCGATCCATGCGAAAACCTACATTTCAGCAGGGTAATGCACGATCGGATGTTGCAGGTCCTGTACGGGCCTTTCTGGATACAGAAAATGTTCGACTGCTGCCCTGGCCAGCATATTCTCCAGATCTCTCACCAACTGAAAACGTGTGGTCAATGGTGGCCGAGCAACTGGCTCGTCACAATACGCCAGTCACTACTCTTGATAAACTGTGTTACCGTGTTGATGCTGCATGGGCAGCTGTACCTGTACACGCCATCCAAGCTCTGTTTGCCTCAATGCCCAGGCGTTATTACGGCCAGAGGTGGTCGTTCTGGGTACTGATTTCTCAGGATGTATGCACCCAAATTGCGTGAAAATGTAATCACATGTCAGTTCTAGTATAATATATTTGTCCAATGAATACTCGTTTATCATCTGCATTTCTTCTTGGTGTAGCAATTTTAATGGCCAGTATTGTTACATTGCTACTTAACCATCGTAAATTCTACTACTCCATGTTTTATTAAAAGAAGTCACAATTTATAGTTAATGCACTAGTTAATTACAATTATAAGGCCCCAGTGGTATGTCACATATAAAACAAATACCAAACGTCCTGCTCTATACCGTATACTAACAGTACCAGATTGGCAGTTACCGCTATTTGTACCAACTGCAATCGTAAATTTTACGAGGTTTAGAAATCTAGGGCTAAACAAACTTGAGACGAAACCTCATTGCATAGCACTCGGGTTGTACCAAGGAGATACAAATGCTGAAAATCGTATCACACCTTGTCTGTGTGTTTCCCAAATTCGTTCGCTGACTAGCAGCCGCAGCTGGACCCAGCCTTGTAGGAGTCGCCACGATTTCACATGCCAGAGGGGCGGGTTAGTTGAAGCGCTCCGACCCCCGGCCCGTGCTTCCGCTAGGAAGCAAGGCCCGAGCTCGCAACAAATGCTCTGCATCTTTAATCGGCCCTCGAGTGCCGGCGGGACAATGCAGGGGCAGGCCGCAGCTCAATGCTCTCGCGGGACAACAGTCCGCCCTTTACTACCAAAATGGAATGCTCCGTCCCCTCGTATTATCTCCCGTCTTGCTAATAACCGAACAGCGCAGCGTGCCTCCTTCCTAGCACGCAGCGCCAGAAGCGTACGTTTAACAGTCACGTAACCGCGCTCCGAGGCGCTGTCGCAAACTCTGCGCTCTCGCTCTTGACTGTGAAATCCTTTTTAAAATATTTTTGGAAATGTAGTAATGGAGTAGTATTGATGATAATTTTGTGAATGAAAATAACAAGGCACATTCCAAAAGGAAATCTTAGCTTCACAACAGGATTTTATTCATTGTAGTGACTCAATTATTTTCGTTATATTCGGTGCTTGACTTCGGGAATTTCCATTGGTTCGATTTCACTGGAATAAGTTAAAGGGGGTAGGACGTCAAACGGGCCGACTTGGAGCAGGAGAGGCATCACAGGACATTTTAATTTCCACTGTCTATACTTTTACAAATAATTTCATAAAACTTTGTCAGCATGGCCAGGAAAGATTCAGGATTCACACTCGTAGCAGCGGAAGTTCAAAAACATAACAAAATAATTTTTTTTACATGTGAAATTTCATCATTTTTTCGCTTACTATTGGCTGCATTTGTTCCTATAGGTACATTTTTTTTCACAAGTAAGAGAGATTCTTTGATGAAGTTTGCACAGCATACAAAACATTCTTACAGGTGTATGAAACTCTAGAATTTTCCAAATCTATTAAAAACTGTGGTAAAAATTGAGATAATTAATTACAAATTTGATTTTTTCTAAACATAAAGTTTAAAACGTAACACCTCATTCATGTTATCATAAATTAGATTCTAGAGTTTCAGACACCTGTAAGTATGGTTTGTATGCTGTACAAAATTCATCGAACAGTCTCTCTTACTTATGACGAAAAGTGTACCTATAGCAACAAATTCAGCCAAAAGTATAAGTGAAAAAAATGATGAAATTTCACATGTAAAAAAAAATATTTTGTTATATTTTTGAACTTCCGCTGCTAAAAGTGTGAATCCGAAATCCTTTCTGGACATGCTGAGAAATTTTTATGAATTTACTTGTAAAAGTATAGACAGTGGAAATTAAAATGTCCTGTGGTGCCTCTCCTGCTCCAAGTCGGCCCGTTTGACGTACTACCCCCTTAAGACGATGTAATTACTACTAAAAGAACTATTTCCTTCTGCAGCAGCTATTTATTGGTTGTAGCAGCGTTTTGCCAAGAACTGAGGCACAGAAAACAGGAACACCTGTTTGTAAACGCTGTAGGTCACACTGATGATGCCAGACTGTATAGCTGTAGCTAATCACATCCACACGAGCAGAAACATAGCAAGTGATATCCACAAGAGTTTCGCTGTTGCTAACTCAGAAATTAAATGGAAACATTCATACACTTTAGGAAACTTAAGATTATACTCACGTATAATGAAATGGTCAGAAAATATTTCAGCTGAGGATCTGAATTTAATGAAGCTTATTAACTTTAAAGAATTTCTTTCTTTCAAAAAGACAAAATGTACAGCTATGCGCATAACACAAATCACGTCTAAAATTTACAGCAAGTCATCGTCCCAGCCACATTACAACTTCTTTGTATAGAGTCTCTTTTCGACACGTGCATCATTCTTACGACATGCGCAAATATTGGTGCTGTTAACCCATGTAAGCCAGAACCAGTAACATACAAATAGGTGGCAATAAAGACGAGTTATGTATCATTAATTTCTTTCCAGATGCTACTGGAACCAGTAAAAGCCATTTACAAAAACGACTATTTTACTCATAACTATATCGTCTTATAACTTACCGGTGTACGTGAAACAACGCTTCTAAAAGATGATGAATACAAGCAGTGGCGACATATTGGTGTTAATACGCCGAAGATGAGTCCCAAGCCACGAACTGCGTGCCGGCCGTGGTGGCCGAGCGGTTCTAGGCGCTTAATCTGGAATCGCGCTACTGCTACGGTCGCAGGTTCGAATCCTGCCTCGGGCATGGATGTGTGTGATGTCCTTAGGTTAGATAGGTTTAGGTAGTTCTAAGTTCTAGGGGACTGATGACCTCAGATGTTAAGTCCAATAGTGCTCAGAGCCATTTGAACCACTTGAACTGCGTATTCTATAAAATCATGTTTCGAAGCTGTCCCAACGCAACCCCCAACCTCTCCTCCCACAAATATTTTGGAAGTCGAGCTATTTAACTCTTTCGCGTTTTCTCTTTTCTTCAGTCTTTCCTCTGAATTTTATTTCTTTTTCTATTTTCCACCATGTTATTTTTGATTTACCCTTTTAATTTTTCTGTCTCCTGTTTTCGAAAAAGTTTGACTTGATTTCGTTAACTAATCCAAAGAAACTGGAACTTCTTTACGACAAAAGGTACAGTGCGATAACTGCTGAGTGGAGTCAAAATAAATTTTACAGAGGGAGCATATTTGTGTAACTCTAAACACGGCTGGCTTCAGTTTCATGCGATTATTTGTTGACAATGTAGCTGTGAACGCTGTGTGGTGAGCAGAATAGCTACAATTCACTTCCCAACGACTGTCGAAGTTTCTAGCACAGATCTTCCCTTAGTTACCAAACTACCCCAGTCTTGCCGTAAAATATACACTGAAGCGTCAAAGACATTGGCATAGGCATGCGTATTCAAACAGAGAGATGTGAACAGCCAGGGTATGGCGCTGCGATCGGCAACGTCTACATAAGGCAAGTGTGTGGCGCAGTTTTTAGATTGGTTACTGCTGCTACAATGACAGGATCAAGATTTAAGTGAGTTTGAACGTGTTGTTATAGTCGGCGCACGAGCGATGAGACAACAGCATCCCCGAGGTAACGATGAAGGGAAAATTTTCCCGTACGACCATTTCAAGAGTGTACCGTGAATATGAGGAATCCAGTATAACGTTAAATCTTGGACATCGCTGCGGCCGCAAAAAGATCCTTCAAGAACGGGACCAACCATGACTGAGGACAATCGTTCAACGTGACAGAAGTGCAACTCTTCCGCAAATTGCTGCACATTTTAATCCTGGGCCATCAACAAGTGTCAGCGTGCGAACCACTTAACGAAACATCATCGATATGGGCTTTCTGAGCCGAAGGGCCACACGCGTAATCTTGACGACCGCACGACACAAAGCTTTACGCCTCGCTTGGGCCTGTCATCATTGACATTGACCTGTTGATGACTGGGAATATGTAGCCAGGTCGAACGAGTCTCGTTTCATATTGTATCGAGCGGACGGGAGTGTACTGGTATGGAGACACCTTCATGAATCCATGGACCTGCTTGTCAAAAGAGAACTCTTAAGTGTTGCGACATTTCTGCGTGCTCGCGGGGGCCATACACGATATTAGGCAGGAGTACCAGTTTCTTTGGCTCTTCAGTGTATAACGTTTTATGTAACTGTTTTATAAGGTGGTCGACAGTAAAACGTGTAAGTGAATTTAATCTCAGCCAACAGACACAGATTCTTTTCTGTAGACGTTTGCCACAACCCAGATGGGCAAACAGATTGGTGTGTATCAAAATCAACGGTGAGGTCAAAAATATAAACGGAAAACTGTGAATTTTCTGCACATGTCTTTTTTTTTTTTTTTTTTTTTTTTTTTTTTTTTTTTTTTTTTTTTTTTTTAGGCGACAGTCAGCTACTGCCATTAAAATGTTCTGGGATTCTCCCTAAGTGATACAGGGAAACAATGTAAAACTCGAATCCGGGTGTCGAGACAGGGAACTGAAGAATGGTCCTCCAAAATATGAGATTGTCTTAACCATTACGTCACCTCGTTAGTTTTTTTTTTTCCAGAATGGAAACGCCTTTGGAAATATACTCTCCCTTTGCAAGTTTTTATTATAACAGAATTTAACGTAATATTGTTTCTAACATTAATGTGAATTAATACAGGAAACATCTTGAAGCGCTCGTAAATGATGTATTCACAAATACACTCCTGGAAATGGAAAAAAGAACACATTGACACCGGTGTGTCAGACCCACCATACTTGCTCCGGACACTGCGAGAGGGCTGTACAAGCAATGATCACACGCACGGCACAGCGGACACACCAGGAACCGCGGTGTTGGCCGTCGAATGGCGCTAGCTGCGCAGCATTTGTGCACCGCCGCCGTCAGTGTCAGCCAGTTTGCCGTGGCATACGGAGCTCCATCGCAGTCTTTAACACTGGTAGCATGCCGCGACAGCGTGGACGTGAACCGTATGTGCAGTTGACGGACTTTGAGCGAGGGCGTATAGTGGGCATGCGGGAGGCCGGGTGGACGTACCGCCGATTTGCTCAACACGTGGGGCGTGAGGTCTCCACAGTACATCGATGTTGTCGCCAGTGGTCGGCGGAAGGTGCACGTGCCCGTCGACCTGGGACCGGACCGCAGCGACGCACGGATGCACGCCAAGACCGTAGGATCCTACGCAGTGCCGTAGGGGACCGCACCGCCACTTCCCAGCAAATTAGGGACACTGTTGCTCCTGGGGTATCGGCGAGGACCATTCGCAACCGTCTCCATGAAGCTGGGCTACGGTCCCACACACCGTTAGGCCGTCTTCCGCTCACGCCCCAACATCGTGCAGCCCGCCTCCAGTGGTGTCGCGACAGGCGTGAATGGAGGGACGAATGGAGACGTGTCGTCTTCAGCGATGAGAGTCGCTTCTGCCTTGGTGCCAATGATGGTCGTATGCGTGTTTGGCGCCGTGCAGGTGAGCGCCACAATCAGGACTGCATACGACCGAGGCACACAGGGTCAACACCCGGCATCATGGTGTGGGGAGCGATCTCCTACACTGGCCGTACACCACTGGTGATCGTCGAGGGGACACTGAATAGTGCACGGTACATCCAAACCGTCATCGAACCCATCGTTCTACCATTCCTAGACCGGCAAGGGAACTTGCTGTTCCAACAGGACAATGCACGTCCGCATGTATCCCGTGCCACCCAACGTGCTCTAGAAGGTGTAAGTCAACTACACTGGCCAGCAAGATCTCCGGATCTGTCCCCCATTGAGCATGTTTGGGACTGGATGAAGCGTCGTCTCACGCGGTCTGCACGTCCAGCACGAACGCTGGTCCAACTGAGGCGCCAGGTGGAAATGGCATGGCAAGCCGTTCCACAGGACTACATCCAGCATCTCTACGATCGTCTCCATGGGAGCATAGCAGCCTGCATTGCTGCGAAAGGTGGATATACACATTACTAGTGCCGACATTGTGCATGCTCTGTTGCCCGTGTCTATGTGCCTGTGGTTCTGTCAGTGTGATCATGTGATGTATCTGACCCCAGGAATGTGTCAATAAAGTTTCCCCTTCCTGGGACAATGAATTCACGGTGTTCTTATTTCAATTTCCAGGAGTGTATTTACAAATCCTCATTAAAAGTAATTATTTTTGAAGAAAATGGGTAATTTCAATGGGATTGCTCTGCATGCCCCTCGTAAATGGCACTACATCGATTTTGGCTGCCCTAATGTGGTGGTTCCAAGGTGGGAGACGGTGAACTCAACAACAAACATAGCGTAGTCTCAAACATACTCATTGTTCTCATTGCTTTCTGTGCTACTTTTGAAAAGCGCAAACAAAAAAAGTATAAGTCGATATCCATCTATTAATGTCTTTTTTATAAGGCAGTTGTTTGATAATTACTACTTAAGTGAGTAGTATGCCTTCTTTTGGCTTACTAGCCGTTACAGTGGAGGCACCTGTCACATGAGACGTTAATACAACGTGAGTTTAGTGCAGAGATGAAATACGTGGGCCGGCCAGAGTGGCCGTGAGGTTCTAGGCGCTACGGTCTGGAACCGCGCGACAGCTACAGCCGCAGGTTCGAATCCTGCCTCGGGCATGGATGTGTGTGATGTCCTTAGGTTAGTTAGGTTCAAGTAGTTCTAAGTTCTAGGGGACTGATGACCTCAGAAGCTAAGTCCCATAGTGCTCAGAGCCATTTGAACCATTTTTTTGAAAGACGTGGGCGTGCTGGAAAGTAATGCCTCCGAATTTTTTTATATGATAACTCTTCAAACTTTTTAAATGAAACAAACTTTAGTAATATTCTAAATCCGTTTCCTTCATGTCTTCGTATTTATTTCTCAGTGTAGTCACCCTGGCGACGAATACATGTCTCCCAATGAGAGACCAGTTTGTTGGTTCGACTTTGTTGACGGAGCCACAATCGCACCTCTGCTCGCATCGCTTCATTACTGTCAAAGTGAAGTCCTGGGGGGTGTTCTTTAGCCTTCGAAACAGATGAAAATCGGATGGGACCATGTCGGATTGTATGAAGTTGATCGATGATAGTGGCAGTACAAAAAAGGCGCCGGATCGTTGTACATGTCGCAGCACTTGGGTGTGATACGGCATTGTCATGCTGATTGAGAGAGTACTCCATGTGTAGACGAACTCTTCGAATTCGAAACTTGACTCCAACACACTGCTTCTAACACACCGGCGTAGTTAAGTTAAACACCGTCACGTTGCACTCTACAATTCGGAGCCCTCTGGCGGCAGAGGGCTGCAGATATTTAGAAATGAAGAATGAAGATGTAGAACGTTTATAATGTTTGTTTCGTTTAAACAGCTTTAAGAGCTTTTATATAAAAAATCGGAGGCATTACTTTTCAACTTGCCTTCGTATTTTCGAGAGCAAACTTTTGCAACGGTCCACATGGCGTAATTCGTATAAGGCACGACGTCGTGAATCCGACGCGATTTTCAGGTCCGAAAAATCCGCAAGGGGGTCAGTGCCGGATGGCCGGCGCTTTAATCCGGCGGCCACTCAAGCTGGCGTACTGGAGTTAGCAGAGTGCTACAGGAAACGCTTTTTTCCATTCCTTTTTCCCCGGATGCTGGTGGCCGAAAGAAAAAGACAGTTAATTGTCCCACGTTCTACTCCAAACATCGGCTTTACTAATATAGTAAAAGTATGCACGCTGTCACAGCTCACACTCGAAGTGATATCGATCTGCACTCAAATATTAGTGATAGCTCTTTGTACCGACGTGATGCAGTAGTAATAGTCTGGAACTGTATTCAGGTGGACGTCGCTTGAAATCCCCGTTCGAATATCCTGACTTAGATTTCCGATGAACTCCCTAAATCCCCCGAGGCAAACGACATGGTCGTCCCTTTGAAAAGAACTCAGTCGGTTTCCTTCTCCACCATTCTCCAATCACAGCTTGTCGTTCGAATGGAATGTCCTCGTCCACGGGACATTAAATTCTAATTGTGTTGTCTAAGAAACGTCTGTACTGATGTTCTCCAGTTTGTCGGCCGTAGGAAACCTATGCACGCAGGATGTTTTACAATTCTCGTTACAGGCTTTATGGCGTTGTAGAGGGCTCTTACAAGGGGAAGGCCTCAGACACGGCCAACCGATTCGGCTCAAATTTGGCAGGTCGCTTGTGTACAACCAAAAACGAAGGAATCTAAGGTATTTTGGGTCAACACCCCCGCGTTTTTGAGAAAATCATCCCTAAAGATTATGACGAGCAATGGACTCAAAATTGGAGGGATCGACAGATAATTGTAAATAGAGCATTTTTCCTCATCAGGTACGGGGTCCGCAAACGCATACTTTTCCAGAAATCGAGGTAGGAAACTTTTACAACTGTCGCTTCTGTACCCACCTGGTAAACACTCTTTGCCGACAGCACCGATAGCGCGACGGCCAAAGTGACTGGCTGGGAATCGGAGAACCCGGTTTCGAATCTCGAAGAAACCTAGCGGATGTTATTCTTTTCGTTTGTATTTTTCCCTATCTCAATTGACAGGGATAGGAGGGTTAATAAGGTAAGTAAATCAATAAGGAATGATAATAATAAGGAAGGCAAATAAATTTCTCAAACCTTTTGGGATAGTAAACAACTAAAATGTTACTCCAGGTCACTTTACAAGGGCTCTTCCAGTCACTGTTACGTGTCCTCACTTTTCTTCAAACAACTAGATGGATGGTACTTGTCATATAAACATTCGAAACAAATATACTCACGGCACCAAGAACATCTAATGATTGCATTCTTTCGACAACTACACTGTTCCTTCTGAAGAGTGGGCGAAAAACAAACTTGGTTTACATTTAAAAATGTCTTTTTTTGGGAACTAATTTTGAGGCGTACCACGCATACGACATTATTGTCTGAAAAATTGATGCTGAAAGCTCGTTATGGTTCAAATGGCTCTGAGCACTATGCGACTTAACTTCTGAGGTCATCAGTCGCCTAGAACTTAGAAATAATTAAACCTAACTAACCTAAGGACATCACACACATCCACGCCCGAGGCAGGATTCGAACCTGCGACCGTAGCGGTTACGCGGTTCCAGACTGAAGCGCCCAGAACAGCACGGCCACACCGGCCGGCAAAGCTGGTTATGAATTATGCTGTGAATAGTTATTGCATCCTTGCGGTTGTGCAATTCCCGCTGGGTTTCAAGAAGCACACTGCAATTCTGAAGCCTAGAAATAGATTTTTTAACTTGGCGATAGAAATAAACATCACACGGCTGGCACACAGGTGTGCAGTTTGGCTGACCCTCGCCATCTATACACATTGTGTCAAATATTGTAGTATTAATTTGTCCACTCCAGAAATCCAATATTAGACAAAACTTGTTATCAGAAGAGTATGGTTTTAAAACAGTCTCAAGAAATGTTCTGTAAATCGTATTCGTCAGTTTCCCGGATTTGAAGCACGTAATGTAAACATTTTTCAACGAGTCGGTTAAACGATTGACCTCTTCTATAACCCGAGGAGCAAATGTATCATTCGTGTTTTATAAACACAGGAAATCCTTAGGCAAAACTTTTCCAGAGGCTGTGATGGCATATTGCGCCGTGTACGAATGTGTTAGTTTGTTTTTACTACCAACTGCGACAAGGGTTCGTTTTTCTCCCTTATGCGATAACGTGCGTCGAATGTTCACCCGATACTCGCATCCTGTTTGATCAGGTGTTGATCACGTAATCACTATTAAAACTGGTCATCAGTGACGCCGTTTGCGTTATGAAAAGAGCCGTCACTTTCTTTATATTCTCTATATTTTGTACCTCCTTATGAGAGACGTATTTAGTGACGTGCGGTAACTTCCCGCTTGCCATCGTCTGTGACAGGCTCCTAACTATAAATTACAGCGCTAGTCGAAGGGTGCACGTGATCCATTATTACTACAAACTACATACAGTACTCGTCATGTGTTACTTACGGAAGAACACTGTATTCATTCACAACACGTATTTCATTCGGCGCATTAACGATGGAAAAATCACTACATGTATCCACGAGGTTCGCGGCGGCCTAATGACGGAAATCAACTCTTTCCGATTGACTTCTATAAGACTCGTGCTCGACACCTTCACTCTTCCAGGTTCACAACTATGATATGACGAAGAGGCAACCTGGACAACATAACTCTCCCCGCGTGAGTTCTGTCCCGTGCCTCGCTGTAAACAAGCGTCGCGCGGTTGGCTATTTGTCATCCATCGCGAGGAATTCGCAGCACTCTTACTCGGAGTTGCTTTCATGTGACAAGGCTTAAAATTGTAATACTTTAATAACTCACGGCGTTTGGGAAATTAGTCTGCCTGTCTTATTATTATTATCATTCCTTATTAATTTACTTACCTTATTAACTCTCCTATCCCTATCAATCGAGATAGGGAAAAATACAAACGAAAAGAATAACATCCACTAGGTTTCTTTGGGATTCGAACCCGGGTTTCCGACTTCCAGCCAGTTACCTTGGCCATTGCGCTATGGGTGCTGTCGGCGAAAAGTGTTTACCATGTGGTTACAGAAGCGGCAGTTGTAAAAGTTCCTTACCTCGATTTCTGGAAAAGTTTGCGTTTGCGGACCCCATACCTGATGATGAAAAATGCTCTATTTACAATTATCTATCAATCCCTCCAATTTTGAGTCGATTGCTCGTCATAACCCTTAGGGATGATTTTCTCAAAATTGCAGGGGTGTTGACCCAAAATATCTTAGATTCTTTCGTTTTAGGTTGTACACAAGCGACCTGCCAAATTTGAGCCGAATCGGTTGGCCGTGTCTGAGGCCTTCCCCTTGTTAGTAGATAAAGTTTTGATAAGGAACCAATGTCAGGGAACGTAACTTTTGGATGTAAAATACAAGGCTCATTCGGAAAGTAAGTTCCGATCGGTTGCGAAATGGCATCCACTGTAAAAATCAGATTTCTTTGTTTTTACATCAGTCAGCTACACCTTCCATCTACTTTTCTCCATAGTCGCCGTTCCGATTTAGAAATTTGTCATTGCGTTACACCAACTTTACAATACTCTCGGCGGTCAGACTGTGTTAGGGGAAAGTTTTATATGAAGAGCGGTGAAATGGCCTCCATTTTGCGCATGTGAATTATGGAGAGTTCCTGCTTTTGGACACTGATATTTTTCGGCATCTGATGAACTTTTTCTTTTCGATTTGCGTGTGATACAAGAAGGACTTATAAGGTTTCAGTGTGTAGGCATTGTGGAATTTATAGTTTGATGTGCTGTGGAACGGGTATCTAAAGATAACTGACGCTATTAATCGTGGTTTATCTAAGCGCTTCCAAGCTCTTAAGAAATTCGATCAGACTCTGAAATTAATTTATGCGGACCATGACTTTCGATTTTTCTGTGTTCTTATTGGAAATAAACTCGGATCTGTGAAACATTAAAAATAGCACATTTCCATACAACCCGTACGGTTACACTATGATTCATGTGAGTAGAGATGAAAATCGGGCTGTACGGTGGGCGATCAAAGATTTCCCCATCGAAAACGCTACACGAGAGTATTCGTTGCCCCTGCAGTGTGCTGCAAAGAATTGTCATGAAGAAGGAACTGCATGACAGTTACGTATTGTGGACTGCATGAAATCGGGCGACATCTCCTGGCGTGAACCCCATACTTGGCAATAGACACTTTTTCTAAGCATCTTTACGTGCTCACTGTTCTCCCAGAACTAAAAAGAGCTACGTGACGCGATCGACGAGCATGTTAGAGACACTGGTCAATAAATCTGTGCGAAGCTTCGTCCGATTTTCACTGTGGTTTACATTTTGCGACCGATGGGAACTTACTTTCTGAATAACCCCCGTAAGTTTTAAGATCGGATTAGTTTCAAATCACCCATTTCACGGTATACATACAGCCAGACAATAAGCTCTGAACTGTGCGTTCTACAGGAGCCAATGGAATGGCCAATGTTCCGAGTATTTGTCGTCGAGTTCTCTTATATGTGCGAAGAACGTCGTCCTTGAATGTCCAGATGCTCCGCGTCCTTGAAGAACTACAGCACCCCCCCCCCTCCCCCCCCCCCCACGCAGCTGTGTACGTACGAATTAATCGCAGCCGTTGTTATGGTCGAACGAAAATGATAGGTGAAGCCATAATTACAACAGGACTGACGACTGCGTCTTCTTCTCAGTTTTTGTGCTCACAGTAAAGTGTGAGGTTTGAAAGTGAACTGATCTTCGAACTTATTCTACATCCAAGCGTTACATTTCTGGACATGGATTCCTGATCAAAACTTTATTTACTAAGTCCCTCAACAGCTCCTGGAAGCCTGTAATATGTGCTGTGAAACATGTATAAGCTATGCTCGGAAAACATTTGTGGAACTTAACTTCTTTACCAGAGGTCAGATTAATCAAAATTAACGTAAGATCGATAAAAAGATGCCAAAACTATACATGTTAAAATGCTATGTTCTGTTTTCAGATTCGTGCTTGCTACAGACTTGAAGAAAATAAAACTTGTATTTCTGTTTGCATCTTTGTACTGTACAATTTTTTCGAACAATGATACTATGAAATTGAAATGCGGGCAAATGTCTATATCCAGCGGCAGTGAAATGATATATCTGCAGCTAAGATTCAATAGATATTAAAAGTGTATTCTCTGTGACACTCGACAGCATAGCCAAGATCGGTAACACAAAATTGTGAGGTTATTGCCCGAATCCTTGTGAAAACGTTTCCTTCGCCATCTCTTGCCAGCTAAGGGAGAGGAGGAGGCGCATAAACTTCCTGATTCCCGGACTTTGCGCCAGCGCACTGAATTAAGTTACACATCTCCTCACAGCATATCATGGAGTGAGGGAATGTGATAGTGTTGGCACAGATCTGTTCGTCGTTTGCAAAAGTTTTCCTCGGCTGCATTCTCAGTGCTTTTTGAGAGAAGTAGACTATGTACCGACATCAGATTTCAATTATTCCTTCCTTTCATCCTTAATGGCGCTGCACAGGCATCCATCGCAGTCACCCACGTGATAAAGATACACTACTGGCCATTAAAATGCTACACCACAAAGATGACGTGCTACAGACGCGAAATTTAAGCGACAGGAAGAAGATGCTGTGATATGCAAATGATTAGCTTTCCAGAGCATTCCCACAAGGTTGGGGCCGGTGGCGACACCAACAACGTGCTGACATAAGGAAAGTTTCCAACCGATTTCTCATACACAAACAGCAGTTCACCGGCGTTGCCTGGAGAAACGTTGTTGTGATGCCTCGTGTAAGGAGGAGAAATGCGTACCATCACGTTTCCGACTTTGATAAAGGTCGGATTGTAGCCTATCGCGATTGCGGGTATCGCGACATTGCTGCTCGCGTTGGTCGAGATCCAATGACTAAGCAGAATATGGAATCGGTGGGTTCAGGAGGGTCATACGGAACGCCGTGCTGGATCCCAATGGCCTCGTATCACTAGTAGTCGAGATGACAGGAATCTTATCCGCATGGCTGTAACGGATCGTGCAGCCACGTCTCCATCCCTGAGTCAACAGATGGGGACGTTTGCAAGACAACAACCATCTGCACGAACAGTTCGACGACGTTTGCAGCAGCGTGGACTATCAGCTCGGAGACCATGGCTGCGGTTACCCTTGACTCTGAATCACAGACGAACCTGGGTGCACGAATGGCAAAACGTCATTTTTTCGGATGAATCCGGGTTCTGTTTACAGCATCATGATGGTCGCATCCGTGTTTGGCGACATCGCGATGAACGCACATTGGAAGCGTGTATTCGTCATCGCCATACTGGCGTATCACCCGGTGTGATGGTATGGGGTGTCATTGGTTACACGTCTCGGTCACTTCTTGTTCGTATTGACGACACTTTGAACAGTGGACGTTACATTTCAGATGTGTTACGACCCGTGGCTCTACCCTTCATTCGATCTCTACGAAACCCTACATTTCAGCAGGATAATGCACGACCGCATGTTACAGGTCGTGTACGGGCCTTTCTGGATACAGAAAACGTTCGACTGCTGCCCTGGCCAGCACATTCTCCTGATCTCTCACCAACTGAAACGTCTGGTCAAAGGTGGCCGAGCAACTGGGCCGTCACAATACGCCAGTCACTACTCTTGATGAACTGTGTTACCGTGTTGAAGCTGCAAGGGCAGCTGTACCTGTACACGCCATCCAAGCTGTGTTTGACTAAATGCCCAGACCTATCAAGGCGGTTATTACGGTCAGAGGTGGTTGTTCTGGGTACTGATTTCTCAGGATCTAAGCACCCAAATTGCGTGAAAATGTAATCTCATGTCAGTTCTAGACTAATATATTTGTCCAATGAATATCCGTTTGTCATTTGCATTTCTTCTTGGTGTAGCAATTTTAATGTCCAGTAGTGTACATTCCTAAAACCTCGTAACATGTCGGACACAATGACAACGGCAAGGCACGTACCAGTACAACAGTTAACTTCTCTCATATTTTCCCTATACTCTGCGTTCCTCATCACGGTACAGTCTTTGATAGTCTTTTCTATCTTTTTGATAGATATAGAACTAATGATTTAGAAATCCACGTCCGCTGTACTTGTGATTATTTTTTTGTCGAAAAATGTATGATCACAGGCTTAGCTAACGTTTTGCACCTAGCAGGGACGGTTCTACAGTGTAAACCAGAACAGCCACGTCTTGCCAAGTTGCAAGTAAGCACGTAGGGTCGCGTGAGGTTCAAAGCACAGCCTGTCTCGGCTTTACTCGATACTTCTCGGAAGTACCCGGCACAGCTGGACATTTCACTGGCACTACAGTGGGCCGTGTTCGGCAGAGTCGTGGCATCAGTGCTGTTTACCCTTCGCTATTTGTTTGTGGTATAAGGGCAGTTCACAGGTCCAGAGGCTGTTTGGACAAAAAGAGGAAGTCCAAGGATTTATCGTCGCAAGCCTTTAAAAACGAATGGGAACGACAACAGAGAAAGATAACAATTCTCAGTATCTGTTATACAATGTACAACCGCATAATCGATGTTTACTGTGAATTTGATATGGAACGAAATTAGAACACCATCTGGAAAGAATTTAAAGATTTAATTGATGATAAAAGAGCAAAATAGTACAATGATCGGTTCTTTGTTCTGTGCATCAAGAAGCCCTTTGTGCTAAATTTGCCGGAATGAAACACACGATGAAACTGGTGGTATCACCACTAAATTGTCTGAAGTTGCATTCGTCATTCCACCGACAGTTGCAAGAGTTTTCGATTAAACTGACCCAAGAGTATCGAGACTTTATACAGGATGTATCATAATTAATGGCGTAAACGCATACGTTTGAAAGCAAACGATACTAGAAGCAAAAATGTCTAAATAAACATGGGCTCTAAAACGTGTACCTTTGGAGCTACGATCTTTCTTCACGTTCGACAGTGCGAAACATACCTCTTCTACTGAACAAATGCTCATAGGTTTTAAGGTAGGGTCTTAGAACCAATGTTTACTGGGAATTTTTTCCTATTAATATCTTTTAGTTTCAAATTGTATGCGTTTCCACCATTAGTTACGATATATTCTGTACTTTACTGCGAAACACGTTGGTTAAGTCAAGGGGCATGTCTTGAACGATTTTTCGATTTAAAACGCACTATTGTTATATTTGTGAATGCAGAATGGAGAGCAGGAACGAAAATTAGAACATACGGAATAGATTGTAGATCTCGTATTTTAAGTTGAAATGACTGCACACTGCTCTTAGTAAGACTTTTACAGGTGAGAAACAACTTATTTCCGATTTGATGCGGATGTATTAAAAAAGTACTCGCATTACGGAAGAGACAAATTTTGACGAAAAACATCCTAATCTCACTGGCGTTAAGGAAAATGTGAGGTCCGAAAAAGTCATTGTCGCCTTGAAAGCATTACAAGAATAGTTTTCTGTGCGTAATGAGGACACTGCCGATCTTACATCTCTTTTCGGGTGTATTCGAGACAGTTTGCTGTTTCAGTTGAAAGCGCCCCTGTGCACGTTCGTATGAAACTGATTGATCTGCCATGTAGTTCCCGTTTAAGAGACAGATTCTCTTACGTAAAAACGGTCCAGGAGGACTACGTTGTTTTCATCCATCTGAGTTTCCACCTCTCCATAATGAAGTGACAAAACGGCTACCATAATATGACTAATGAGTTATCATTGACTGTTGGCTTTTACTACAAAGCCGACCATTTCACTTTTTGAATTCGGCTTCGTTACAGGTCATACAAATTTCAGGTTTATGGGTACAAACGTCTAAGATTATTCAGAGCGCTAAGACTTGTCTAATGTGTGAATGTATACAATGTTTATAATGCCGTGATGAGAGGCATGTCTAGCGTACGTTTCCCTGTATGTCAGTTTTAAATGTTTTAATACAAGTGGTTTGCCTGAAAATTCACTCCTGACTCTATGGAGTGTGTAACAAATCGATGCCGACGAACTTCGAGAAATGGTAGAGAGTATCTTGACGCACAATTTGAGGATAGAAAGCCATGTCCGGGAACGCCATCCAACGCCGCTACAGAGCTTTGACGTTATAGAGGTCAACCCGTGCCACTAGCCCGTCCAACGGCAGAAAACATAAGATTTATATAGAAAAAATGTATTTAACCATAGACAATACTATTAGACTTCAGCTGCAAAATTTATTAGTGGCAAATGAAAATCTCTACCGGACCGAGAGCCGAACTGGGATTTATCACTTTATCCGAGTAGTCGCTTTAACCCTTCGGCTATCCGAGCATCCTTCCAGGACCGACCCAAACATTCACATGCCTCCATATGCAGGTCACTGCATAGTACACCATAAAACACAGAAACTGTAAAGAGTGTAAAATTTATACTCTGACAGATCGCAAGCGGACCTTACGGAAATTGGCCTGACATCATCCAGGACGTTAGATAGCGTGGAAGGCATCCACGCTTGTCACAACATTGTTTGATGATGAAGTGGTGGCCCAGAGGCAGCTGGTGACCCCTATGACATTGATGATCTGTAACAACGTTGAATGATGTTTCATGACTTCGGGTCCTGTCGTCAGTTTCTTCCTGAAGACATCCTCCAAACCTCTCTAACTTCGTCGGCGTCGTTTCGTTTCGTCTCGTATTCAGGGTGTTTCACCACAGCAGTGACAAAATTTCAGGAGAGATAGAGTACACCTAGACGATGGAAAATCACATAACAATGTATGGTCGGTTCAAAAATGGTTCAAATGGCTCTGAGCACTATGGGACTTAACATCTGAGGTCATCAGTCCCCTAGAACTTAGAACTACGTAAACCTAACTAACCTAAGGATATCACACACATCCTTGCCCGAGGCAGGATTCGAACCTGCGACCGTAGCGGTCGCCCGATTCCAGACTGAAGCGCCTAGAACCGCTCGGCCATGTATGGTCGGTCGGGTACGCTTTCCTGGTGAAGTAGTGACGGCACAGATCACGAGAAAGGAAGGACACGAACAGTGTGATAAAACATGTTTATTATGCTTAGCATTGCAGGAATCATACGAGAAAAAACAGACAACGATCGTCCTCAGAGAAGGTGTCAGAAAAAAGACGTTTCATGCGCCAGACATATGAGACACGCATCACGGTCCGGGGTCGTAATTTCTAACACCTTTGATGACGATAGTTATCTGTTTTTCTTCTTATTATGTGATTTTCCATTGTCTAGATGTACTCTATATGTCCTGGAAGCTCGTAACCGCTGTGCTGTACCCTCTGCATATTTCCCTAATATTGGTCTTAAACAATCTGTTTATTATTGAGTACCACGTTTTTGTGGTTGTTGCTGTGGTATTCAGACTGAAGACTGATTTGATGCAGCTCTCTACGATATTCTGTCGTATTCAAATCTCTTCATCTCTGCATAGGTACTGCATCTTACTTGCTTTTGAACCTACTCACTGTGTTCGAGGGCTGGTCTTCCTCTACGACTTTTGTCCTCCTCAGCTCCGACGACGAGGTGAAAGAAGAGGTTCATAACTTTCTGAACAGCATGGCGGCGAGCTGGTATGACAGGCATACAAAAACTGCGACAGCGTGTACAAAATGCATCGACAGAAATGGTGATTATGTCGAAAAATAGCTAAATGTTCAACCTGTAAACTGATGTAAACAATTGTAGAAATAAACAGGTCTCTGTACTTATAAAAAAATAGGAGACCTTACTTTTGGGATTACCCTTGTATAATCTTCTAGGTAGAATAGGACCAATGTTACATGATTTCGAGGAAAATATGAAAGCAAAACGATCTGTCCATTTACATCATTGCTCCTGCTTTGTAGCCTTACTGCCTCATTTTGAAGTTTCATTTTAACTATTCACAGAGATCGATCTTCTATTATTCAGAAGGTCGCTCTACAGCCTACCAGGACCTGATGGAAGAGTATGACTGTAGCAGATACGTACACTATTTCTGTATTCGGATTGAGACAAGAAAATTGCACATGAAACTGACAATCGTGTAACATGAACTAAAGATTGGAGTCCGGTTGTGGCTTGTTCCAAAGAATGGGTGTAAACCACAATTGTTTACAGGTAACAGTAGACTAAATTCAGCATACCTGGAGATTTACTTCCTGAAAAAGCACCCAGGCGAATGTGGGAGTAACAATGTAGCAAAAGGAGATCGGCGAACACAGAACTTTAGGCGATAATGAGGCCAGTGACTGACGGCTACCCAGAAGGACCCTCTGCCACAGGCCATTAACTCGCCGCTAGCTCCCGGTGCACGAGTATAAGCGCACAAAGATGATCACAGGGATGTGTTATTCATAACTTCACGGCGTAACTTTCCTCGTTCCTTGGGCCATTATGCTGTGTAAGTGTCGCTGTGGTTTATAAAATTTGGAAGTGCGTACGGGACTGTGCCCTTCTGTAAGATCGCAGTTTCGTTATATGTATAGACTGCATTGTGAATGCTCTCACGTCATAGCAAATCCAGCAGTTTCGTTACTAAGTATGTTTTTAATTCACTTGGTAGATATGTGTATAATTGTCACTCAGTATCGAATCCGTCGTGTTACTTATCCTTGTCTTTCAAAAATTTTAATTCCCGATAGGATGTACTGCGGCAACAAAATAGGTTTCATCTATATCTATACTAATTTAACCGCTCTGTCAGTCTGTTTGAACACGCAAATCTCCAAAACTACTAAACGAATTTTCATAGCGTATGCACAGGGAAGTTTAGTGTGGTGTCACCGCCAGACACCACACTTGCTAGGTGGTAGCTTAAATCGGCCGCAGTCCATTTAGTACATGTCGGACCCGCGTGTCGCCACTGTGTGATCGCAGACCGAGCGCCACCACAAGGCAGGTCTCGAGATACGGGATAGCACTCGCCCCAGTTGTACGACGACGTTGCTAGCGACTACACTGACGAAGCCTTTCTCTCATTTGCCGACAGACAGTTAGAATAGCCTTCAGCTAAGTCCATGGCTACGACCTAGCAAGGCGCCATTAACCGTATCTGAAGATAGTCTTATTTGTATTATCAAGAGCGATGTACCACAAGGATCGAATAAAGTTAAGTATTCGAGGAGCTGCATACTTTTCTTATTAGCATTCAATACGTATCCTGTTCCAGACTTGACGCCAGTCGGCGTGTGTGTACGCGTGCCTTTCGGCTCCCTCCTCAGTGTGGCGTAGCTAGCTTGTTACGCCACAACATTTAGCATAGCTTGGGGTAACACACCGGTTCGTTTCATCAGAATCGAAACACAAAATAAAAGTTATTGTAATTTAAAATTTTATCGAAAACTGTTTACTCAGCCTAATAGTTCGGATCTTTAACCATCTCGGCGTGATACACCAAAGTACCAATATATGGTGCTATTAGTTTCATAGTACACCAAAAAATCAGTACATAGCGTTGTTATTTTGTAATTACTCAGTGTTAAATGCATTTTCGGAAGTTTGCATCACAGACAGAATTAAGCGTCACAGTCTTATCTTTACGAATAAAAGAGAACGGCGAAATTATTTAGTTATTATATATAGATTTATTGATTTCGCTTTGTGTATTAAAAACTTAATGACTTTCCTTTGCTTCTTTCGATATCTTTCATTTATACTCTTTGGTAGGAAAAATAAACACACATACAACACTTCATTCTGTACAGTTAACACATACACACACATACAAGACTTACACGTACACTACATTGCAGTTTTTCGCTGGGGCAACAAGGGATCATGTCCCAGAAATAAAATAATATGGCTCCAATCCCCCAGTTCCAGTCAAGATTTCCGGGAGGTTGCCATTGATTGAAAGGCATATGCCAGAACTGGTAAGCCTCTCCTAGTTATTCCCAATTCGGATCCCCCTTTGCCCCAGTTCCAGATTGTATGATAATTTTCTGAATAGAACCACGACTCTTAACGGGCCAGATCTCTAACAGCCCGCTCTACTCATAGGAGTGAAAAATATTTTAAGTTTGCTTTGTCACTAGGATGTCTACTCATTAGATTTTGGTTTCATTTTCATTACGAATAAAAATGCTAGAAAATGACTGACTCATTCTGAGTACACGAGAAAGGCTAAAAGTCTGGGAGGACAGTGCATTCTTAAGACCCCAATGAAGATTGTGAGGCGAGATTTGTTGCAGCTCGAAAACATCAGGCTTTACCTCGGTCTTTGGAGACTCCTTCCACAAGCAAGGTGCAATGCATTATCTCTCTCCTCAGAACCATTCTCTCACAGACACTGAAAGTTACTTCTCGCCAACGTAACATCAGAGAACTGGAAATTTCGACGGGAAGTGACCCAGGAAGCCAGTTTTTATACCCCGGAACCCACTTAATCAATGTTATGCCAAGACCATAAACGAAGCAGAAGGCAAAATGCTGCACGTTGCGGGTGTGGACCTTAGTGGCAGTTGCTTTTCGCGCAGCCAACTTAACGTGCCTCTCTCCAGCGTTAGTGAAGTAAACAATCTCTTCGTTTGTGTCCTCAATAATATTGCTTCAAACATTGTTAAATTCCACACATATGGAGCTTCGGGTACAGCTGTAAATAAATATCCAGACAACGTTGGGTTTCTCAGCTTATATCCTATATATGGTATATGTGGGGTGTTGAGAAGCAAATACAAGACTGGTTATTACTGAAGGCTTCGCACTAAAGTTATATGCCGTTTATAAGGCCAATCATTTACAAAATATGTGCGTTTGTTTGGCCAGGTATTTCAAATGAAAAATAGCTTTCAAGGAATTTTTATTGCTTAAAATACAACAATACCAGTATGCAAATTTTGTTTTATAAAAAGTAACGTATTTAAATACTTGTCCTTTAGTCTGCTGTTTAAAATACAACATTAAAAAGTACACGTCAGGTGTTTAAATTATTCTCCTTTAGTCTGTTGGGTTTTTAAGTAATTATTTATCCTGCCTTGGAGAAAACCCTCTCTGAAGGAACTGAAGTCGCTGGCCATTACGCGCAAAATACTATTCGATTCTACCCAATATTCTAATGCACAAACATGCTTGTCTGTTACAGGTTCTTCAGAATACTGATGTAGGTCGATTATGGAATCACTGACTGGTGTAACGACATCGACGTTACGCTGTTGCTAATTGGGCCAAAAACAGCGGATCATCCGATTTCTAACTGTTAGATGTATCTGTTAACGTATTAGCACTGTTCATTTGTACTTCTGTTTGATGTATTATTCTTGTAGTTGATGGGATCATAGTAGCATACTCTTTCTGAAGTAGGCTACTTGTGCAGCGTTCTCTGCCTGTTGAAACGTCCTGAAACGAGCTTTTTAAACCTAGAAACTAATAATTCCACAAGGATATTTACAGTCAATGTGTTAAATGGTGTTACTCTTCCGTTGACTGATTTAATTAAGGAATTCAGAACACTTCGTCCTTCATTAGTTGTTAAGGTGCTTTACAAGTCTGAAAATTTTGCAGCAATACCTTGTATAAGAGGTATAATTAAGGAAGCAGTAATGTATGACTGACTCTCTTGAGATTGTTGTTGTTGCTTCTTCAAACGGTTCAAGAAGATCTATTAACTCTTGTATAACTAAGTAATTTTCTGCTGTAAGGGTAGGCAGTGCTTTTGATCTTACATGGATCGCAATCTCAAGCTCACTTCGTAATTCCAAAATTCTTTCCAACGTCTGGCATGAGCTGTTCCATCGAGTCGGCACCTCTTATATCAGTCTCAGTTCTTTCTTGTTTGCTCTTTTTTGAACATTGCGCAGCTTGTCACTGGCTTGTGTGGAGTTACGAAAGAAAGTCACAATTGCCTTTGTTTTCAATAAAATTTTAGTAAATATTTCTGCTTTGAAATAATCCTGTACTATTAAGTTGATGCAGTTGGGAAATCAGGCGAGTGTCGAATCCTTAAGATTTAGGCAACTTTTTCGTAACTGCAATGTTATTTGTAACCACTACTGCTGTCTTATCACGGATATTGTAGTCCAGAAAGATTTGATTGAGGACCTGAGAAACATGTAATGTTGAAGTAACCTGCTAGAAAGTCAGAAATTTTGCATGAAATTGTCAAAAAATTTCTTTTTTTAACGTCTTGCGATCTGAAAAATTATTTTCACATATTAAAAAAATTCTCATAAAAATTTGGCCAATATATTACTTGCCGATTTTCGGTTGAGCTTCAGAGTCTTAGAAGCACGGGGAAAGGAGGAAGAAGAAGAAGAAGAAGGGGACATCAGCATAAGGTATAAGAGTGTGAGGGGGAACTGCTCACTGGTCTGCCATGCAATGCTACTAGCTTAGGTGAGCATGTTTGCTGTTGACTCTAACAGATGTAGTATACACTGCTCATTGGAATAACAAGATTGAGACTGCGTTGAAGAGATCAAGGGTGGCTTCTCACTCATTATGTTTTTTCTCAGTTGAGTTAACACTCAGTACAAAACAAAAGGGCCATCACTCTACTGCAGTGCTACAGCTGCTACATCGCTGAGATCGGCAGCACTTGTGATCTTAGTGAAGTCGACATAAAATGTGTAGCTTGCAGAACTAGAAGTTTTGTTGGGTGTTTCGCCTTTCGCCGGGGGAAGCGCATGGAGCGGTATAAAGAGCACAATACGGTATTAATGAAGGATAACGAAAGGTGCGGCGGGAGACTGCAGCGCTGGCACCTTCACCCATCCTACCGATGTATTCCTATAATATACCCGCGCCGCTCCAAGTTTGCACTTGACAGAACCTGATAGACAGCGTTTCGTCGGCCTCGCTATAGTGCCGATACAACAGCTTCCATTACACAACAGCTGAGAGTTTTCCATTACCACTGTAAAGTTCCGATTCGGTTCGTACGGCCTATATTTACAACTTGCTATGGTTAGCCATTTTTGGCAAATACATGCATTAATACTGACGCTGTTTTATAAGCACCGAAAGTTTTAATTCTGTTCCGATTCACTAACACAACGGAAGCACTTCCGCATAAATCGCACACCAAAGGAAGTTGTTTATACACTCGGGAGACAGCAAAACATCTATTTTAACGCCACTGTCGGCTGATTTTGCTATGCTGTATTAATTTTGGTTCAGACGGTGTTGGGGTTCGCGTTCGTTTCTCACTTGTTAGTCTGCTATCGCACAAAGTCTCAAGTGAAAACTTTGGGCACGGAAGTAATAATGTTTTGAGAAAGGGCATTATAGAGACAGCTACGTTCAAATGTGTTGCTTATTTGTAGTACTGAATAATAAAATCTATTAAGCCTCTTGTAACCGAATTATTCAGTGATTTGTTACGGTTGGCCCTGTCCGTAAACAGAAGACCAATTACACGACGTCTTCAGATTTATATCAGCAAAAGGGGCGAGGGTGAGTGGGGCTGGGAAGCGAAGGGATGAAACTGCCAAGAAATACCTTACAAGTTACGTCGACTTGTCTTACACCGACATGTACCGATAACAAGAATGAAACTAAATTCAGGATGGCATTGACGAGTTAATAAAAGAAACATTTTAAAAAATGTTAGTTACATGTGCATAGATTCTGCGTTGCGACGACCTGTAGTTTTTGTCGTTTTAATATGGCTGAAACTAATTTTTAGTCTATAATAAATTGGCAAGTCAATGGTAATATGCCTTCATTCATGTTGCTTTTCCTCATGTCCGCTGTAACACTAAAAAAATTACATTTTATAAGAGCTTTCTCTAATTTACTTTTTATCTCTTCCTATAATTTTGAGATCAGTAAACATCTAAGTGTGGTTTTATCTGGCAACTCCTAACTGCTGTCTAAGGCACAAACAAATTTTTTCACACCTTGGTGGTCTGGAGTTCTGTACGGCAGCACATCGATAGCAATCATTTGTACATAAAGAGAAGCAAGTTCTTTTTTTACTTCTGAACTGGCATCATACAAGTGACTTTTGTTGAAACAATTTTTTATGGAGTTTTTCTATTCTTTTGGTTACACCCCTCTCTCTCTCTCTCTCTCTCTCTCTCTCTCTCTCTCTCTCTCTCTCTCTCTCTTTATAAGGCGTTTAGCCACAGCTGCGTCATTAAGGGAAAGGATAAGGACTAGGATGGAGCGCGGAATATGCGACGACGTTTCTGAGGTGATTTGTGAAACAGACTGGAAACGTTAATGAGAACGCCTGATTTGAGGGGAGGAATCACGTCCCCTTTCCTTTACTCCGTATTGCGCCCTCGGGCGTTTCCGCAAAACAGATTCATTCAAAACTTCTGTCATCCACCGTGACGGCAGAAAGAAACTGCGTGTGTCTTTACAAATAAATTTTGTCATACTCTTCACAGAATACCTGATTATGGATGTTAGACCTATCTATCATCTTAAAGAAAGAAGTTTGTCTGGATCCGCTTATCATGAAGGAACATCCTCCGTTAAAAGTTCATTGATTTGACACACTAATGATATGCAGTCTCGCTTTGTTGTTAGTTAGTGGCAATCTGTGAGTGCATTACAAAACTAACGAGACTGTAATTACAATCTTTCGAAGTCGTTGCCGGCAATTACCTAGTATATCAAGATGGCAGTCCTTGGAACTTATACCACTTCCGCTGAAAAATATGTTGTTCGATCGATTATCTCAGACCTGTCGCTTCTCGAACAAGTGTCCATCAACGCTGAGGTTACTGGAGATGGTGAATTACCCTGGACGTACAATGATGGAACACAAAATCGGCAGCAACCATCTTGAAAACCCGATCCCATCGATCTCATCCAACTGCAGTAAACCCAAATCTAGATGGCCGGATGAGGATTAAAATCCCTCTCCGAATTCGGAGTAGGAGGAGAGAGCAAACAGGGGTTGTAGCTGTTAGTTGAACCTTGGGATGAAATCGAATAGTTCCTTTGATAAAGCGATGACCACAAAAGGAAGTCAACCTGACGTCAGTTCTTCTCCAGCACATAAATTTTCCGTGTCCCTGACGATTTAAAGCAATACATAGCTCTACTCCGTATCGTGCGCTACATGTGTACTGGACTTACGAAAAGTGTAATAGAAAATGTGTGTGAAATCTTATGGGACTTAACTGCAAAGGTCGTCATTCCCTAGGCTTACACACTACTTAACCTATGTTATCCTAAGAACAAACACACACACACCCATGCCCGAAGGAGAACTCGAACCTCCGCCGGGACCAGCCACACAGTCCATGACTGCAGCTCCCTAGATCGCTCGGCTAATCCCGCGCTGAAAAAGTGTAATAGAGCGACTAATACTTTTCGTCCGAGCTTTCCCGTTTCTTTAATAGATTATACCGCATTTGGTTTCGTTTCTCAATTAGAGTGAGACGAAGGTCTATGTTTGATACCATAATTCAGCAAAGATGGACTTAATCTTCACGAAACATTGAACAACAAGAAATTAAAGCTGAAATATAGAATCAAGACAAATACAGTTTCGGTGGTTTCTCACTTCGAAGAAACACAGGAACTGTAGAGTTGCATCGATTAGTTGAAACATCGATGAATGCGGACGCTGAAACCTAGTGCCAGGCACATGCAAAGTATAAAATGTCGACAGACCTTTATGACTCTACATTAATATCCCACAGTAGGACCAAATTTTCTTGCACAGTCACAAAGTTAATACTGAAGTCATAGAGTATAACTAATTTTTAGTACTTCCTGTAAAGTGAACCAAGAACTATCTCTAGCTGGAGCAGAAATGCTCTGAAGTCAGAGTTAGGGGACCTATGAATAACAACAATTAGAAGTTTAGTTTCACTAAATTCAATTGCCGCTGCACAAAATTCAAATACTTGTTCAGTGCAATGTCGTGATACGTCTACGGACTCAAATGGAATACTGTTTTATATGCACATGGCTACTCCCCCACTCCTCAAAGAATTCCTTGTAAAGGAAGCCTCTGAACTGTCAAATTGTTGCAGTGGTGCTCTGATATACCAACAATTTCAAAGTCAAGATCTATAAGCAGTTCACTAGCGTTATCTCTAATACCTTTTATATTTTGATGAAATGTGCTAATACCTTCACTACTTGGATACCTGACCACCTTTGACGGTGATTCCTTTTGTTAGGGGGACTTCCTTTCAGCAGGGATGCTTATCAGCTGACTTCAGTCTAAAAAAGGTGGAACTCTAATACCAGCTACTATAGGACTTTTTCCGTGAGTGATCCCAACACCACCCACTACACTGTCACCTATTGAGGTGCAGGCCTTGCTTAGTGAAACCCGATCTATTGGTAGACTCAACTGGCACTATTACGATGTGAGCCATGCTCTCTGCCATCAGTGCCTTCTCCAGCCCCAGGTTAACATGCCTAACAGCAGCGTTAAGATGTGGGATCATGACACTGAAACAGTTGCACGAAGTTAACATTAGTGCCACAGTCTGAGTAGCTATCTTTACCAGGACACTACCCACATCATACTCTCCGTCCCTATCAAGACTATTTCCATCTCCACCCACAATCACCAACCGATTCTCTTCGTAAAATTCCTACACAACTCCCTTACGTTGACAGTCACCTGAGCCAACCCTGCACTAGGCTTCACAATGTTGGTGACCTGGTACTCACTCCCCAACACTTCCTGCAACTGCTGGCCCACACCTCTACCGTGCTAACTACTTACCAGCAGAGCCTTCTTCTTTCTATTAGACTTCGCAACTAACTTAGGCCTCCTAACTATTGAGGATTGCTGCATGTTCCCTACACCTACAGCTACAAGAGGCTCCTCTCCACTAAACTCTGACAGTTGGTCAAACCCACTGGCTACACACAAAGTACAACTGTGTGAACATCTACTCCTTCTAGCTGCCTTCTTACCAACAGCCAGTTCCCATTCCCCAACGCCCTTCACCCTCCTCATCCTGTCCCGTTCCTGAAGGGCACAAATCTTACGCTCCTGCTCCTCTATCAAACTATTTCTGCTACAATGTCTGCATTTTCAGAAGAGGATCTCGCTAGAATACTCACTGGCTTCCCCACTGCATTCCCCCAATGAAAATACTTTGAACAAATCTCAAACCGTAACTTACTACTCACAAACCTACGATAAAGATCACACTTCTCACTCATGGTAAAACGATAACAGTTACTGAAAACAACTAAACGTCTACGTTGCCTAAGTACAATTACTATAGTAGCACTATTTAAAGAACTAACAAATAGTGATATCGAATTTCGTTCTCTACTAACAAAGCAACTACTTTTATTAATACTACTAAAGCACAACTAATACAAATACAAAAACCTTCACACAATTTATTATCTAAAACAAAAAAATTCAAGCGACCACTGGAACACTCAACGAAACTTAAACACAGTGAACGAAAGTTTTTCTGAAATATTTCGCTACAAATAATAAGAAATGTTCGCTGAAAACTACCTAAATTTAATAAATGACTTCAATGCACAAACAACTCTACAAAACACAGTGGGCGAGAGTTTAGAAATTTGTGGTAGGCTCCTATAGGACCAAACTGCTGAGGTCACCGGTCCCTAGGCTTACACACTCCTTAACCTAACTTAAACTAACTTACGCTAAGGACAACACACGTATCTATGCCCGAAGGAGGAGTCGAACGTCCGACGGGGAGACCCGCGCGAACCGTGGGCAAGACGCTTCAGATCCCTCGGCTACCCCGCGCGTCTCCCAAAGTTTATTAAACCATTATTTCACCAGAAACAGCACGAGACACCGTTGAAAACTACTAAATTTAACAACCGAGTAACAGTGCACAAACAACTTTGTCAGAACTTAACTTACGAACCGCTAAAGCTGCAACCGCACGCCGTGAAATGTAAACACAATGCTGAGACTGCGATGAACGACGTAAGCGCACTCAAGCGTAACAGACCACTCGAATCAGTAACACAAAAGGAAAGATTGAGATGAATGAAAAATCCAATAATAAGTTAATTTTAAAGCAAATATTAACTCCAATAATATTTAAACTAAGTATTTGAAGTCTAAAACTCTATAAAATCAAATATCTCGTGACATCATTCGGTCCGTACTCATTTACAATGTACAGAGCACAGTGCATGCCCTTCTACTATAGCATGTTATTGGAAAGATGTTGGATTTGTCAATACATAACATACACTTACGAGAAGAACACGGCAAGTGTCATAACTCGATTTCCCAGAAACTTCGCCGGCTGGAGTGGCCGAGCGGTTAAAGGCGCTACAGTCTGGAACCGCATGACCGCTACGGTCGCAGGTTCGAATCCTGCCTCGGGCATGGATGTGTGTGATGTCCTTAGGTTAGTTAGGTTTAAGTAGTTCTAAGTTCTAGGGGACTTATGACCACAGCAGTTGAGTCCCATAGTGCTCAGAGCCATTTGAACCATTTTTGAACCCAGAAACTTCGTTCAATGGAAAAGGAGTCATAATAAGCCAACACTTGTCTCGGCTTATCAGTAGATATTCGCCAGCCGGAGTGACCGAGCGGTTCTAGGCGCTGCAGTCTGGAACCGAGCGACCGCTACGGTCGCAGGTTCGAATCCTGCCTCGGGCATGGATGTGTGTGATGTCCTTAGGTTAGTTAGGTTTAATTAGTTCTAAGTTCTAGGCGACTGATGACCTTAGAAGTTAAGTTGCATAGTGCTTAGAGCCTATCAGTAGATATTTGACCGTTTCCGAGGAAAGAATGGTCAAAGTTTTCAGTGTCACGTAGATGCTTTTGGCGCCCGATAATCTCAGCTGAAATGGTGACGCAGTGGCTACCTTCACAGCTTCTCGCTTATGCGCCCCGTATTCTAAACCCGATTACTGATTTGATTTCGTTGTTTCTTTTTTCTTTTATCTACCCATGTCTGTAGAAGCTTAACCCACACGAATGTTTCTTGTTAAGTTAGGGAACACAAGGGCGTTACACTGCTTGTAAAATTACAGCTTGGTTTCACAATAATTGTCACACATTGGATAATGTATATGTCTATGGTATTTTCAGGGGTTACATGTTTTTAAATTCTCATATTCTCGTAATCTTATATTTCATTTTCATATAAATCCTCATATTTTATTCTGATGTTTATTCTTCAGGAATATTTGGTGCATTAGCATGGATAATACCGATCGGGAAAGAAACGTCTTTAACATTGCTGAAGATTTCACATGATGGCAATAATTTCACGCATAACGGATCACCTTAGGAAAACCGACTCTTGCAATTGAATATGAAATAAAATACACTGCAGGAATTTCACCAAAAACAGTTTCAAGTAATTTTCTCATTTATTTATTTATTTTTAAATTAATTTAAATTCAGACGAATAAAGTCTACTTTGCCTCAGTATACATTAGAAAACATTCGTATAGTAATATTCTACGGATATGCGTAGAAACATGAAAAACAAAAATAAAAGTCGGGTTTCGAACAGCGGGTGCAAAACTGTAAAGTCGCGATGTTAGATATTGAGACACCGCTTTGGTTGAAGCATTTAAAGGGCACGTAGAGCACATCGAATACTTTGACTGTCGTTTTCTCAGAAACAGTCGGGTATCTACGGATAAACCGAGACACGTGTTAGCTAATTTTGACCCCTCTTCTACTGAGCGATTTTTCTGGGAAATCGAATTATGACGCTTGCCGCGTTCTCCTCTTTATTTCGTAATGAAAGCAGGGTTATGTGCATTACGTGTCAGCTGTTTTCTAGGAAATAAGAGTCATTGAAGTAAACAGTCGGTTTGTATTTCAAACAAAGATTTTAAAATGGTTCAAATGGCTCTGAACACTATGGGACTCAACTGCTGAGGTCATTAGTCCCCTAGAACTTAGAACTAGTTAAACCTAACTAACCTAAGGACATCACAAACATCCATGCCCGAGGCAGGATTCGAACCTGCGACAGGAGCGGTCTTGCGGTTCCAGACTGCAGCGCCTTTAACCGCACGGCCACTTCGGCCGGCACAAAGATTTTAAACATCAGTAGGCAATATTGGTATTGATTTTCACGCCAAACTTGCAGAAACGTCACTGCTACGCGTACCGTTGGGACTTAAATTTCCAGCGAACGCCACACTTGGCTAACAGGCTGCAATGCGTAAATCGCTCCCTGTAGACCCAGTGTAGAATGGTTGATGGAGTACTGTAAGCGCTTCACACGGGCAGGCTGTGTCGTCTTAGATAAGGGTGCCCCCTATCACACACAGTTTCATAATGGTGGTCATGTTCTTCATTCCGAGTCCATAAATGAAGATATACTAGGGTCGTTCTAGAAGTAAGTAACGTATTGATGTGACGAAACGCGCAATTCTCCCTCCACCACCGCCGCCATGTCATAGACCTTCCTATGGTCGTTTACTGTTCATTTATCCGCTTTAAAATATGTAAAAAAGTTTACTAATTCCCTAAGTGTGACGTTCGTAGGATAATACGATTTATTAACGCAAACAGAGTCTCCGCTTTCGAAATTTACAGACAGATAACTGAAGTTTGTGGAAATGTGAGGAAGGAAGGTTCAGTTCTAAGATGGTGTATCATGTTCAATGGCAGACAAGCGAATATTAACTATAAAGAACGATCATACCGACCTCTAGTTGTGACTCACGAACTCACTGGTGACGATTTAATGGTTCAAATGGCTCTGAGCACTACGAGACTTAAAATCTGAGGTCATCAGTCCCCTAGAATAAGAACTACTTAAACATATCTATCTTAAGGACAAGCAAACACATCCATGCCCCAGGCAGGATTCGAACCTGCGACCGTAGCAGCAGCGCGGTTCTGGACTGAAGCGCCTAGAACCGCTCGGCCACAACGGCCGGCGGTGACGATTTAGTCTGCAAAAGAGTATGTGGTAGGTCATGAACAGAAAAAACAACGAACGGGAGCTGCACTGACTTCCCTCACTCGGTACTAAATGGATGATAAGGAGTTTTCGAACCACATCGTTACTGGTGAAGAGACCTGGGTTTCGCATAAAACACAAGACTAAAAGCGCCAGTCGATGGAATGGCATCATTCTCGATACACGACAAAACCGAAAAAAGCTGCTCATACTTACTACTTACTTCGCTTTGTGACTATTCGGGAACATGCTTTGCTATGACGATGATGAAATAAACTTATTGTACATTTCCCCGGTGTGCTTGAAACAAAAGCAGGTTTGTGATGGCGGAACAGTGAATGGCCCTTGCGCCTTGAACCACACCGATCTCACGTAAATAACTCTCGAAATACGCGATTACCAGGGAGAAACTGTGTTGACTCCTGTCTATCAAAATTTTTGCTGAAGATTTGCAGTTTCTAGTCGGAATAATTCGAAGTTTATATCTAGTTTTCTTTTGCAGATGTAACTACATTAATACTAAACAGGTGAATTCAACTTTGCATCACTATCCTAAAACACACACACACACATTCGAGCGCGCAGGTGCGCTCGTATCACATGCGCCATATCAGGTATAAAAGGAACGAAGAGGAAATGCAACAAATTACTTGTACGGAAGAATGTAAGCGGGTCTTTATGCCTTAGTATTAAAAAGTGTGAGTGTGTGGGGGAGGTGGAATCCAGGCTGCACATTATTGTAGAGGTTTACTTATTTTACTGTCCGCCCCCGGTAGCTGAGTGGTCAGCGCGACAGACTGTCAATCATAAGGGCACGGGTTCGAGTCCAGGTTGCGTCGGAGATTTTCTCCGTTCAGGAACTGGGTGTTGTGTTGTCCTAATAATCATCATTTCATCCCCAGCGACGCGCAAGTCGCCGAAGTGTCGTCGAATCGAAAGACTTGCACCGGCGGGCGGTCTACCCGACGGGAGGCCCTCGTCACACATTTATTTATTACTTACTTTACTATATACACAAATTTTACACTGAGGTGGCAAAAGTCATGAGATAGCGATGTATATGTACAGGTACAGCTGTCAATCATACTCAGGTGGCACACATGGAAAGGTTTTCGATGTGGTTATGGCCGCACAAAGGGGATTAACAGACTTTCAACCCTTGCAGCTAGATGCAAGGGACAGTCCATTCCAGAAATCGTTAGGGAATTCAATTTCCGAGCTTCACAGTGTCAAGAATGTGCCAAAATTCGGGCATTATGTTTCACCGTGGGCAACGCAGTGACTGGACGGCTTCACTTAACGACCGATAGCAGCGGCGTTAGTGTAGATTTGTCAATGCTAACAGACAAGCAACACTACCTGAAATAACCACAGAAATCAATGTTGGACGTTCGACGAACGTCTCCGTTTGGACAGTGCAGCTAAATTTGGCGTTAATGGGCTATGGCATCAGACGACCGACGCGAGTGCCTTTGCTTACAGCACGATATCGCCTGCAGCGTCTCTCCTGGGTTCGTGACCATATCGGTTGGACCCTAGATGCACACTTCATAAGGCCATGGACCGAGTTGTTTACAAGGCACTGCGCAAACTGGTCATAGCTCCATAATGGTGTGGGCTGTTTTAGATGGAATGGACTGGATCCTCTGGTCCAACTGAAGCGACATAGTGTAGCTGAGGCGGAATAAGGGGAACCAGCCCGCATTCGCTGAGGCAGATGGGAAACCGACTAAAAACCATCCACAGACTGGCCGGCTCACCGGACCTCGACACAAATCCGTCGGGCGGATTCGTGCTGGGTCCGGCGCTCCTTCCCGCCCGGAAAGCCGTGCGTTAGACCGCACGGCCAACCGGCGGGCAGTTCGTATGTATAACTTTAAGTATTTTCGAGGTCCACTAAATAACAACAGACGTGGCAGTAGTGAGTACTCTAAGGGCTGCTCTGTAAACATTGAGACATATTTCACACGCGCGACTGCTACGGTCGCAGGTTCGAATCCTGCCTCGGGCCTGGATGTGTGTGATGTCTTTAGGTTAGTTAGGTTTAAGTAGTTCTAAGTTCTAGGGGACTGATGACCACAGATGTTAAGTCCCATAGTGCTCAGAGCCATTTGAACATGTTTCACAGTTATACTGTTACGAGGAGTACCAGACATCCGTTACTGTGTGCTGTGCCCTAGCCGCTGGCATCTAGCGTGCTGATGTTGTGTTTGAGGTTCGTAAACGGCAGTACAGAATGTGCGAGGTCTCCCCATGCTGCGAGTGATGCTGTTCCGCATGGCTAGTGGTCACGTCTTCCACTGTTGGACAAGGCCACTCTGGAGGCCAGCAATGTCGATTACAGTGATGTTATGGCTGTAATTATTCGGCTAGTAACATCACAGACATATTCATCAGATGTAGATCTAAGGAATAAGCTGGCCACGCTAGAAACACGATGTTTTCATGTTACTAGTACTCACTCATCAGGTCAGCAAAGTGTGGGAGGGAATTTTGATCCATCAAATGGAATCAAGACCCAATATGCACCACGAAAAAGGCGATCATTCCGATAGATTGTAATAGTCACATTACCGTTCGATAATACATACCGATGTCTAAGTGCTGCTAACATAACGCTGCTTCAGGTGAAAACACTTGCACCACCATGTGGGTCTAATCATAACTCATTGACTCGATTGTAACGTGATCTCTCAGCAGACCAGTTGAACAGACTACAAGATCGAAAGAAATGGTTCAAATGACTCTGAGCACTATGGGACTTACCATCTGAGGTCATCCCCTAGACTTAGAACTACTTAAAGCTAACTGAGCACTATGGGACTTACCATCTGATGTCATCAGTCCCCTATACTTAGAACTACTTAAACGTAACTAACCTAAGGACGTCACACACATCCATGCCCGAGGCAGGATTCGAACCTGCGACTATAGCAGCAACGCTGTTCCAGACTGAAGCCCCTAGAACCGCTCGGCCACAACGGCCGGCTTGCAAGATCCCTTTCCCAGTCAAAATGCTGCTTTGACGTCAACAGGGCCCTATCTCTATGTTCCTGAGTTCACACACGATGTGCAAGACAGCATGCGATGTCTTTGTACGAAAGGATTAGATTTTCCAAGCTGACGAGAAAAATCTCCAAAGGTTGTGAGAGAATATATTCATCGCTCTGCCTTTGCATAAATCAGTGAAGAGGAATTTGCTCACCGGTTGTCCTTACACAATGTGATATTCGCTATTTTTGACTTCATTAAAATAGCAAATACGAGTAGTTAATACTTTCAGCCAGAAGGCAAATACATGTTTATAAATAATGATTAATGTATAATGAGGCGTCGCATGGCGACGGTGGAATTTTCTAAATAATGTAATTCGTCGTCTTTGGGCGGCAATACAAACAGAAAAATACGGATAGATATGCGATCCTTCACTATTTTGTTCGCTGGAGAACAAATGAAGCCTTGAGCGCTAAAAAGACTTGTACTGTTTTTCTCAAGTAAGACGGACGCAGATTTGTGGCAGTCTGATCTAATTTTTACTAAATGTATAAAAACGTGTATGTCTGAGTTGAGTGAAGTGTAAAGAACTGTTATAACTTACCGTGACGACGCACGAGCGACTCAAAGAAGGCAATGGCTATACAAAAGAGCGCTCAATGGACATGATACGGACATAAAAATATACCGTCATTGTAGTACTAAGCATAAGGTACGATATATGTTTTAGTTTATAATAAATATTTGTTCTGGGAATACTGAATCATTTAGCAGTGCTCATTCCTATCATCCCCTCAGTATTATTTTCATTTTAATTATGCATTTTGCTAAGATTACAGACACGGAGATCAGCAGTCCAATGTGCGTGTTACATTGATAAAAAGAAAACTGTTTTATCGTCATCTTGCATCAGCTTTAATATTGAATTTCCCTTTTGTGTGATGTTACAGTTGTTTTTGCGCCCTTAAGAACTTTCTGGTCCCTTAGGAAATTGTTTTGTCATAACAATAACTTCACAACCGGGTATGATCGTATCTACGATCATGAAGTAATTAGAAAGACGATAATGCGATTTCTTAATCAATAGCACGCTAGTTGAGACTGCCTCAAGCCACGCGAAACTGCAAGTAGAAACTATTCACATCTCATAATGCAATATTTTATGACAATGGTCAATCCATGATTCTTACGCCAATTGCGATTGATAAAACAGTAAGCTAAATCTCAATTTCCAACTTTCCATTGAATAACAACATCACTTTTATTTTGTAACATCACAACAAATACTTCAGTGGATTTCTTTTTCGACCCGTCCCTGTTTAAATAACTTGCATTAACTAGTTCACAAGAGACAGAAGACCAACTCACGTTCGACGGTAATAGAGGTCCCTGGTGCCCATAGTGATTAGTGTCTCACAGTGGTAGAATTTCGTAATTTTAACCTTGATTGGTACGTTAACGAAATACGTATTTTTAACACATCAGTTTATTTAAACAGGAGAAGACTACGACAGTGGCCGACAACCTTCTAATCGTGCTTAAATAGTCTCAATCACTAATCGAAACAGAAAGCAACTGTAACTTTCTACCGCCAGTTCATCTATTAGGTTAATAATGATAACAATAGTAGTAATAATAATAATACACACTGTATCCGTTATGGTTCCAGTATTTCATAAATGTCGAAGCTATTCATTTGACAACAATGCGCCAACCTGTTCGGAGTCAGAAACATCGCCTTCCACTGACTTCTGGTAGCATCTATATCGTTTCGTAACATTACCGAGGAAGGTACTACTCCCAATAGGAGAAATCAGCCAAAATCAGTTTAGTAAGATGTAGAGCAAGCGTAGGAAAGTTAGTTTTATAGCTTTTGGTAAACACAACAAGAGACAATTCGATGCCACTGACACTCACATCGGCTATGTGCTTACTATACAAATTCGAACAGTTGGTATAACTTCTGTTTCGCCGAGAGTAGCGTCCAACGTGACTGCAGCGATGGCTGCCCTCGGCTAGTGCGTCACGCGGGCTGCATCAGCCCCTGCGTACCAATACAGACGCGCAATTTGCTAGATATACATCGCCCGTAATTAACACCCGGCGCAGCTGCTTCGCTTTGATAACAGCTGAGGTCAAGCGGCCTAGTTAATTAATTTGCGCGAGTTTTGGATCAGCAAGACGCAGCACAAGGAGAGCGTATCACAGCGGCTGCGCAATCTCCACAAAGCTGCCTGCCGTCACCAACTAGAACACTACTTCTGTTGCATAGCAGCTAGAAAACCAAGTCTGAATGCTAGAGAAAGAGAGATATGGAGCCATGGCGAACTATCAAGAGGAACTGAGTTCAGATACCGGTCTGAACATACATAATCTTCTCGCCTTCTCCTAAGAAAGGCAAACGGCCAATTCCTTCCCTTTCATGGTATTATTAGAATATTTATCCTTCTACGCTCTGCATTAGAAAGTACAATGTAAATTATTTTGTTTTTTGTCATTGTGTATTTTATATCCTTATAAAGTATACGTTGCATTTCATAAGTAAAAAAAAAAAAAAATATTGATCGCTTTAAGCCTGATCTTTTATGTAATCAAAGCAAGGATTTTTGTACAGTTTCATGCACAAAAACATAAAAAAAGCTGTATAATTACTGCTGTTATTACGTACTCAATGGAAAGTTCTTTATCACAATCAGAGGCAAGAGTCTCCTGTTATTACTCACATTGTTTATGAATAACAGAAACATGTTTTCTATAAGTTAGACGAAGTATTGAAGCAATGTTTGATATGTTATTGTTTTGATTTTCCTTTATTTTTACCTATTTTCAATATATTGCATTTTCTAGCACTCCATGATAAATGTGTATTTTTTTTTTTTTTTTTTTTACTACAGCATCCCTCTGTTTCACATTACAAATCAACAATTTTGGAATAAAACTTGAATTAAACATTGAAAACTTCAATTTTACTGTAAATAAAGTTCCAGATCTGTGGATACCTATGTAGAACAAAAATGTTCCGTAGATTATGCGGCCCTTTCTTTATATACCCTCACTCAGTTTCTAGACTGTTCACTGTTTCCAGTTTCTTGGGGGAATTTAGTAAGACACTGTTCACATACTCATACAAAAGCGGTCGAAGTGAGGTAAGGGCCATCAGGTTTGCAATGCATTCAACATACAGCTAACTCAGTCACGGTCTCAACTGCCTAGTGCTACTAGGAAAACTACCGTATTCTGCCCTTACTTACAGTAGTCTGCGGTAGCTCTGCAACTCTACTCCTGATGTCTTGGTGTAGTGAGCCATAGGGTATCATTTGAGGCCATGGCTGGTAGTCACCGAAAGAACTCTTGATGGCCCGACGGTTACTCATGGATATTCTGCATTCTTAAGTGTTACCTCACGGGCAACAGTTTCGTGGTGCCATTTCCAATAAGACAATGCTTGTCCACACGTGGCACCATCTGTAGGAGCAGTTTGCGTGATGTTGAGGTACTCCTGTGAGCAACAATATCTGCAGATCTGTCCCCAGTAGAAACCAGTCAAAAACCAACTGCAACAGTCCTGGGACAGGATAGGATACGATGGATTTATTACAGCCTTCCAAACCGAGTCAATGCATGCATCCAGGTCAGAGACGGTGCAACAGCATCCTGATATGTAGCCAAGTTCCTTGTAAAATTGATTCGATGTTGTAAGTGCTGAAATAACAACACACATCCACTTGACCAGTGAAGTATCATTCCGTTTCTTCCTTCCTTTCTGGGTGCTTGACATTTTTTGTCAGTGTATCTGGATATGCAGAACGAGAAAGACATATGACTGGCAGATAGATTTAATATAAGGGCCCTGGCAGCAATGTACATGAGTAAAGTGATGAAGTAGGGAGAGGAAGAGGGACGTGATAGAACAAGGGTGATGTAGAGAATAGGAAACAAAGTGGCGTGACTGTTTGAGAAACTAAAAGACAAAAAATCATCTTCACGAGGAGATGGAAGGATATGATTTACGGTTTTTTTTTTTTCGCAGGCCGGAGTGGCCGAGCGTTTCTAGGCGCTACAGTCTGGAACCGCGCGACCACTACGGTCGCATGTTAGAATCCTGCCTCAGACATGGATGTGTGTGATGTCCTTAGGTTAGTTATGTTTAAGTAGTTCTAAGTTCTAGGGGACTGATGACCTCAGAAGTTAAGTCCCATAGTGCTCGGAGCCATTTGAACCATTTTTGATTTGATTTACGGTTTTCGTGGAAAAATAATAACACTGCCAAAATGAATTGGTTCTGCTTTTCCTTAAGTGTAATAGTCAATTGAATTGTGTGTAAAGAAAAGGGTAGGCCGTTCCAAAGGCGGACAACGGCAACAAAGGAGGAGGTAGCGATTGTTTTTGTTATATGGATAGGCAAAGGTATTACGATGAGATGAGAGATGCCTGATCTGGGGCGCATCCGCTTAACATAGCGTAAAATGTCTGGCCGCGAATATGCTATCCATGAGTGCAAAGCATGGTCAAGTAGACGGACTTCTGTTGTTGTAGCGCACACAAATATTCACGTTAGTTCTAACCGTTAAGAATATTCACTACTCGTGCCGTGTTGTACTACACCGCAATAATAGTGGTTCTATAGAATGAGCGATTGTGCAAGCGTCCGTTTCTCATTCTGTGGAAATATGTTCCTAAACTTCTGGGGGCCATCGAGACAAATGAAAATCTTCATGCACATGACAACGGTATTTTCTGTCGTTCTGATGTGGCCATTCAAAGTTACATCCAAGTGTTTCACCATTGCATGGAGATGCCGCCGAGAAGCATAGGAGAAAAGTATTCGTGGAATTCAGAGCTAATTGAGTTCTGATTCCTTGAGAATTATTCTCATTCGGCTTATATTCAAGGTTTTGCGTCCATAGGGACAATGAAGGCAGATCGTCGTTCATTACGACGACGGCAGTATTAATATCCTTAGCTGTGGTGCTTAACTAATGTTGGAAATGATGGCATATTTGATATTTACGGGATGGCAGGACGGGACTATTTTACTCACATACAAGAATACACTGACAATCTGCATGGAGTCCCTCAGTGTCGCAAACGGGTTGCAGACTCATCCAATAGCAGGGCGACCTCACAAGGGCAATAGGCGTGCGCCCACGCTGCTGTTTGCTCTGGTCTCCAAGAGTATAAAAGCGATCGCTCCCATCTTTGTGTGCTCTTTCTCCGGCTTGCTTTCAAGAACTTCAGAAGAAGTGGATACGGAGAAAGGCCTCAGATGTCCTACTTCTAAGCGGAGGAATACTACAAACGCACAATGACAAACGAAAGCAAAAGACCATTCTGCAGAAATTTATTGCTGTTTGTAATATATTACTCTGAACTTTTACGTATTTGCATAAGTCATTACTTGTCCTCAATCAATGTTTTTCAAGCAGCGATGTTCTGCATCGCGGTGTAGCTTGCTGTCCAGGTTTCGAGAGGGTGCGTTTCTGGATGAGGTATCAAATATATTGCTTCCCCCTACTTATACCTCCCGAGGAGATCACGAATGTAAAATTAGATAAATTCGAGAGCGCACGGAGGCTTTGCGGCAGTCGTTCTTCCAGCGAACCATACGCGAGTGGAACAGGAAAGGGAGGTAATGACAGTGGCACATTAAGTGCCCTCCGCCACACACTGTTGGGTGGCTTGCGGAGTATAAATGTAGATGTAGCTGTAGATGTAGATGTTCACCCTGTTATTAATCACACTTAACAGATTAAAATTATGCTTCGACTGTTGCCTATAGCCTTACGTTTAGAACATGTCCCGAATATCTGATTGGGAGATTCCAATGCAAACAACAACGAACCCTATGTAACTGTATCACTGATTTCGTGAACTGTCGAATTCCATTACTAGACAACGTTATATTTAAGAGTGACATACGCTCCAAGACAAAAAAGAAAAAAGACGATGAACCACAATGGAGTTATACGAAGGGGAAGGAAATCGGTGGATGTGATGTGCATGTACAAACATACAAATAATTGTAATTTCAGAAGAATTGGATGATTTATTCAAGGGAAAGAGTTTAACAAATTGAGCAAGTCGGTAACGCGTAGGTTCACTCCTGGCCCTTAGTTATTAGGCTTGCCATTGATCGACAGAGTTGTCGGGTGTCCTCCTGAGAGACATCGTGCCGAACTCTGTCCAATTGACCCTTTAGATAGCCAAAATACCGAGATGGAGGGAAGGCCCTGCCCATAATGCTTCAATCGTTCTCAATTGGGAGAAATCCGGCGACCGTGCTAGCCAAGATAGGGTTTGGAAAACACGAAAACAAACGGTATAAATTCTCGCCATGTGCGGGCGTGCATTATATTGCTGAAAATTTTTTCTCAAATTGGCTTACTATGAAGGGCAAAAAACGTGACGCGAGTGTGGCAGAGATAACAACCAAAAGGGTTCCTGCTCTGTAAAGAAATGGCACTCCAGGCCATGACGCCTGGTTGTCGGGTCGTATGGCAGGCAATAGGTTGGTACCCTAGCGCTGTCCGGGGCATCTCCAGACACGTTTGAAATTTCATTGACTGGAGTAGATCAGTCTTCAGTTATGAGTCCCGCTTCGAACTGAGCCTCGGTGACCAGCGAATAGCCGGCCGCTGTGGCCGAGCGTTTCGAGGCACTTCAGTCCCGAACCACGCTGCTGCTACGGTCGCAGGTTCGAATCCTGCCCCGGGCATGGATGTATGTGATGTCCTTAGGCTAGTTAGGTGTAAGTCGTTCTAAGTCTAGGGGACCGATGATCTCCTATGTTAAGTCCCATAGTGCTCAGACCATTTGAACCATCTGAACCAGCGAGGACGTGTCTGGACAGCGGTGGGATACCAACCAGACTGTCGCCTGCCATACGCTCCGACAACCAAGAGTGATGGCCTGGGGTGGCATTTCTTTTCATAGCAAGATCCCTTTGGTTGTTATCCGCGGAACCCTTATAGCACAGCGGCACGACAGCGATATTCTACGTCCTGTTTTGTTACACTTCATGCCAAGCTAACCTGGGCTTACATTTCAGGATGATAATGCCCACACGCAGGCGGCGAGAGTTTCTACTGCTTGTTTTTGTGCTTGTCAAAGCCTACCTTGCTCAGAAAGGTTGCAGAATCTCTCCTTAACTGAGAACGTTTGGAGCATAATTGGCAGTGCCCTCCAACCAGCTCGGGATTTCGACGACCTAACACGCCAGTTGGACAGAATTTGACACGATATCCGTCAGGAGGACATCCAACAATTCTTTCGATCAGTGCCAAGCTGAATAATTGCTTGCACCGATGTCAGAGGTGGACCAACGCGTATTTGACTTGCCCAATTTGTGAAGCTCTTTCTCTTGAATAAGTCATCCAGTTTTTCTAATACTGCAATCATTTGTTTGTCTGTACATGTACATCACATCTACCGATTTCCTCCCCATTTGGAAGATTCATTCATGGTGTGTCGTTCTTTCTCTTACAGTGTATTTCGGATACCCCTAAACTCGTACTACATCTGACTCGTCACTTTTGACCTGATCCTTAAAAAAATTTATATACTTATATGGATATGGTGTCTGTTCTTTCGGACATGTCTGAAAGAACAGACACCATATCCATATAAGTACACTCCTGGAAATTGAAATAAGAACACCGTGAATTCATTGTCCCAGGAAGGGGAAACTTTATTGACACATTCCTGGGGTCAGATACATCACATGATCACACTGACAGAACCACGGGCACATAGACACAGGCAACAGAGCATGCACAATGTCGGCACTAGTACAGTGTATATCCACCTTTCGCAGCAATGCAGGCTGCTATTCTCCCATGGAGACGATCGTAGAGATGCTGGATGTAGTCCTGTGGAACGGCTTGCCATGCCATTTCCACCTGGCGCCTCAGTTGGACCAGCGTTCGTGCTGGACGTGCAGACCGCGTGAGACGACGCTTCATCCAGTCCCAAACATGCTCAATGGGGGACAGATCCGGAGATCTTGCTGGCCAGGGTAGTTGACTTACACCTTCTAGAGCACGTTGGATGGCATGGGATACATGCGGACGTGCATTGTCCTGTTGGAACAGCAAGTTCCCTTGCCGGTCTAGGAATGGTAGAACGATGGGTTCGATGACGGTTTGGATGTACCGTGCACTATTCAGTGTCCCCTCGACGATCACCAGTGGTGCACGGCCAGTGTAGGAGATCGCTCCCCACACCATGATGCCGGGTGTTGGCCCTGTGTGCCTCGGTCGTATGCAGTCCTGATTGTGGCGCTCACTTGCACGGCGCCAAACACGCATACGACCATCATTGGCACCAAGGCAGAAGCGACTCTCATCGCTGAAGACGACACGTCTCCATTCGTCCCTCCACTCACGCCTGTCGCGACACCACTGGAGGCGGGCTGCACGATGTTGGGGCGTGAGCGGAAGACGGCCTAACGGTGTGCGGGACCGTAGCCCAGCTTCATGGAGACGGTTGCGAATGGTCCTCGCCGATACCCCGGTAGCAACAGTGTCCCTAATTTGCTGGGAAGTGGCGGTGCGGTCCCCTACGGCACTGCGTAGGATCCTACGGTCTTGGCGTGCATCCGTGCGTCGCTGCGGTCCGGTCCCTGGTCGACGGGCACGTGCACCTTCCGCCGACCACTGGCGACAACATCGATGTACTGTGGAGACCTCACGCCCCACGTGTTGAGCAATTCGGCGGTACGTCCACCCGGCCTCCCGCATGCCCACTATACGCCCTCGCTCAAAGTCCGTCAACTGCACATACGGTTCACGTCCACGCTGTCGCGGCATGCTACCAGTGTTAAAGACTGCGATGGAGCTCCGTATGCCACGGCAAACTGGCTGACACTGACGGCGGCGGTGCACAAATGCTGCGCAGCTAGCGCCATTCGACGGCCAACACCGCGGTTCCTGGTGTGTCCGCTGTGCCGTGCGTGTGATCATTGCTTGTACAGCCCTCTCGCAGTGTCCGGAGCAAGTATGGTGGGTCTGACACACCGGTGTCAATGTGTTCTTTTTTCCATTTCCAGGAGTGTATATAGTTCTGGCAATAGCGGCCATGACCTTCTTCTGTGCGGATGCACACATACTACCCGAACTCTTATGGGACTAGGTAAGAATGTCTTCCACGAGTAATGAGTGTGTTGGGTAGGGACACTATGAATGTAGTGTGTTGGACGTACAAGGTGAGAATGTGGGTCTCGCGGGATGCGTGTGCGAGATAGTCCCTGCAGTCGCACTATACTCTGTGCCCTCGGTGGCTCAGATGGATAGCTGGCACAGTAGCTCAGCGTGTTCGGTCAGAGGGCTGCTCGCTCTCTGTAGTAAAAAAACTGAGTAGAGGAATCAACGATCAACTTGAACGGATGTCTTATGACGTCAGCCCAGACCAAAACGCAACGAACAATACCGAAGAAAAAGATGGATAGAGCGTCAGCCATGTAACCAGGAGATCCCGGGTTCGAGTCTCGGTCGGGGCACACATTTTCACCTGTCCCCGTCGATATGTATCAACGCCCGTCAGCAACTGAAGGTACTAATATATAATTCCAGTTTCGCTAAAAAATTTTGTAGATTGGTTACTGGAGATTTGCGTATCTTAATTTTATTTTTCCGTAAATCACTCACAAGGCATTCTAATTTTGCTTTACGCTAGGTATCGTAATGGTGTTTGAGATTACGTTTGAGCTGTAGTTTTTTGAAGTATTAAGCATAGGGATTTTCCTTTACGATCAATAATAGTTTCTTTTCTTCCAGTAACCATCTTTTTTGTCATCAGTGAAAATTATGAATCCCACAACACGGAGTAAACGCTGCAACGACGGTAGTAAGGCCTATTATTGTGTTGCATACACGCTATTTAGCGATGTGAAGTCAAATGTGTGAAATAAAAAGAAACTCTCATACTTACCAAATTCGGAACAAAATAGTTTTTAGTTTCGTACAGCGCCATGGATGCACAATAACTCGTTTCTACATCTACATCTACATCTATACTCCGCGAGCCACCTTACGGTGTGTGGCGGAGGGTACTTATTGTACCACTATCTGACCCCCCCTTCCCTGTTCCATTCACGAATTGTGCGTGGAAAGAACGACTGCTTGTAAGTCTCCGTATTTGCTCTAATTTCTCGGATCTTTTCGTTGTGATCATTACGCGAGATATATGTGGGCGGTAGTAATATGTTGCCCATCTCTTCCCGGAATGTGCTCTCTCGTAATTTCGATAATAAACCTCTCCGTATTGCGTAACGCCTTTCTTGAAGTGTCCGCCACTGGAGCTTGTTCAGCATCTCCGTAACGCTCTCGCGCTGACTAAATGTCCCCATGACGAATCGCGCTGCTTTTCGCTGGATCATGTCTATCTCTTCTATTAATCCAACCTGGTAAGGGTCCCATACTGATGAGCAATACTCAAGAATCGGACGAACAAGCGTTTTGTAAGCTACTTCTTTCGTCGATGAGTCACATTTTCTTAGAATTCTTCCTATGAATCTCAACCTGGCGCCTGCTTTTCCCACTATTTGTTTTATGTGATCATTCCACTTCAGATCGCTCCGGATAGTAACTCCTAGGTATTTTACGGTCGTTACCGCTTCCAATGATTTACCACCTATGGCATAATCGTACTGGAATGGATTTCTGCCCCTATGTATGCGCATTATATTACATTTATCTACGTTTAGGGAAAGCTGCCAGCTGTCGCACCATGCATTAATCCTCTGCAGGTCCTCCTGGAGTACGTACGAGTCTTCTGATGTTGCTACTTTCTTGTAGACAACCGTGTCATCTGCAAATAGCCTCACGGAGCTACCGATGTTGTCAACTAAGTCATTTATGTATATTGTAAACAATAAAGGTCCTATCACGCTTCCCTGCGGTACTCCCGAAATTACCTCTACATCTGCAGATTTTGAACCGTTAAGAATGACATGTTGTGTTCTTTCTTCTAGGAAATCCTGAATCCAATCACAAACCTGGTCCGATATTCCGTAAGCTCGTATTTTTTTCACTAAACGTAAGTGCGGAACCGTATCAAATGCCTTCCTGAAGTCCAGGAATACGGCATCAATCTGCTCGCCAGTGTCTACGGCACTGTGAATTTCTTGGGCAAATAGGGCGAGCTGAGTTTCACATGATCTCTGTTTGCGGAATCCATGTTGGTTATGAGGAAGGAGATTTGTATTATCTAAGAACGTCATAATACGAGAACACAAAACATGTTCCATTATTCTACAACAGATTGACGTAAGCGAAATAGGCCTATAATTATTCGCATCTGATTTATGACCCTTCTTGAAAATGGGAACGACCTGCGCTTTCTTCCAGTCGCTAGGTACTTTACGTTCTTCCAGCGATCTACGATAAATTGCTGATAGAAAGGGGGCAAGTTCTTTAGCATAATCACTGTAGAATCTTAAGGGTATCTCGTCTGGTCCGGATGCTTTTCCGCTACTAAGTGATAGCAGTTGTTTTTCAATTCCGATATCGTTTATTTCAATATTTTCCATTTTGGCGTCCGTGCGACGGCTGAAGTCAGGGACCGTGTTACGATTTTCCGCAGTGAAACAGTTTCGGAACACTGAATTCAGTATTTCTGCCTTTCTTCGGTCGTCCTCTGTTTCGGTTCCATCGTGGTCAACGAGTGACTGAATAGGGGATTTAGATCCGCTTACCGATTTTACATATGACCAAAACTTTTTAGGGTTCTTGTTTAGATTGTTTGCCAATGTTTTATGTTCGAATTCGTTGAATGCTTCTCTCATTGCTCTCTTTACGCTCTTTTTCGCTTCGTTCAGCTTTTCCTTATCAGCTATGATTCGACTACTCTTAAACCTATGATGAAGCTTTCTTTGTTTCCGTAGTACCTTTCGTACATGATTGTTATACCACGGTGGATCTTTCCCCTCGCTTTGGACCTTAGTCGGTACGAACTTATCTAAGGCGTACTGGACGATGTTTCTGAATTTTTTCCATTTTTGTTCCACATCCTCTTACTCAGAAATGAACGTTTGATGGTGGTCATTCAGATATTCTGCGATTTGTGCCCTATCACTCTTGTTAAGCAAATATATTTTCCTTCCTTTCTTGGCATTTCTTATTACACTTGTAGTCATTGATGCAACCACTGACTTATGATCACTGATACCCTCTTCTACATTCACGGACTCGAAAAGTTCCGGTCTATTTGTTGCTATGAGGTCTAAAACGTTAGCTTCACGAGTTGGTTCTCTAACTATCTGCTCGAAGTAATTCTCGGACAAGGCAGTCAGGATAATGTCACAAGAGTCTCTGTCCCTGGCTCCAGTTCTGATTGTGTGACTATCCCATTCTATACCTGGTAGATTGAAGTCTCCCCCTATTACAATAGTATGATCACGAAACTTCTTCACGACGTTCTGCAGGTTCTCTCTGAGGCGCTCAACTACTACGGTTGCTGATGCAGGTGGTCTATAGAAGCATCCGACTATCATATCTGACCCATCTTTGATACTTAACTTAACCCAGATTATTTCACATTCGCATTCGCTAATAACTTCACTGGATATTATTGAATTCTTTACTGCTATAAATACTCCTCCACCATTGGCGTTTATCCTATCCTTGCGGTATATATTCCATTCTGTGTCTAGGATTTCGTTACTGTTCACTTCCGGTTTTAACCAACTTTCCGTTCCTAATACTATATGCGCACTATTTCCTTCAATAAGAGATACTAATTCAGGAACCTTGCCCTGGATACTCCTGCAGTTTACTAATATTACGTTAACTTTTCCTGTTTTTGGTCTCTGATGACGGACATTCTTTATCAACGATGATAATGTCCTCTCTGGTAAGCCGTCAGGTATTTTATCGTTTCGCCCAAGGGGGGGTCCCTCTAACCTAAAAAACCCCCGTGTGCACGCCACACGTACTCTGCTACCCTAGTAGCTGCTTCCGGTGTGTAGTGCACGCCTGACCTGTCTAGGGGGGCCCTACAGTTCTCCACCCAATAACGGAGGTCGATGAATTTGCAACCATTATAGTCGCAGAGTCGTCTGAGCCTCTGGTTTAGACCCTCCACACGGCTCCAAACCAGAGGACCGCGATCGACTCTGGGCACTATGCTGCAGATATTAAGCTCAGCTTGCACTCCGCGTGCGATGCTGGTTGTCTTCACCAAATCAGCCAGCCGCCGGAAGGAACCAAGGATGGCCTCAGAACCCAAGCGGCAGGCGTCATTCGTTCCGACATGTGCTACTATCTGCAGCCGGTCACACCCAGTGCGTTCAATAGCTGCCGGAAGGGCCTCCTCCACATTACGGACGAGACCCCCCGGCAAGCACACCGAGTGCACACTGGCATTCTTCCCCGACCTACCCGCTATTTTCCTGAGGGGCTCCATAACCCGCCTAACGTTGGAGCTCCCTATAACTAATAGGCCCGCCCTCTGTGACTGTCGGGACCTTGCCGGAGAATCGGCCACTGGCCCAACAGGCGAGGCACCCTGTGGTGGCTCAGAAACGATGTCATCACCACTAGGAAGCACCCCGTACCTGTTGGAAAGGGGTAAGGCAGCTGCCACGCGGCCAGATCCCACCTTCGCCTTTCGGCCAGGCACGCGCGAGCCCACCACTGTCCGCCATTCACCCTGGAGTGATGGCTGACCGGTAAGATGCTCACTGCCGGAAGACGCAGCGACATCAGGGGTTCCATGTGATTCCAAGGCCACCGAAGTAGGCATAGGTCTCACCACAGTTGCCCCAACGCCACTACGAGCCGACGCCTGCGCCTCGAGCTCGATGAGCCTAACAGACAAAGCCTCCACCTGCCCCCGAAGAGTGGCCAATTCTCCTTGCGTCCGCTCACAACAACCACAGCCCCTACACATGACTATGTTTACCCTACTCTATACGGTGACAAATTCCCAAGATAATCTTCTGATGAGCTACTCTGATAATCAAGAAACACTCACTGAAATACGAGACGCGAAAACTACGCTAGGTTTTCCCAGAAAAACTATTTAAAAGCTAAGCGCAGCAAATAATTACAAAAACGCTTTATACAAACTGTACTCGCTGCTGCTGGTGCTGTCGCTCTGGCTGTCACAAGACAACTGCTGATTCAAGTGACTAGTGGCTAACGGCCGCGAAACAAACAAAAGACGGTTTTAGGGCGCTTTCTGTTCTAAACGATCAAGAAAACACTAAGAAATCTAACACGAAAACTACGTAAAGTTTTATCAAGAACTGTTAGTTACTATGCAGAGCAGATAAACACAAATAGAACCCCTTCCTTAGTGGAAGGTCGTAAACAAAATGCAAAATAAACGCTTTATACAAACACTACTCGCTGCTGCTGTCGCTCTGGCTGTCACAAGACAACTGCTGATTCAGGTGACCAGTGGCTAACGGCCGCGAAACGGCCAACACTTGAGGAGCGCGGATGGCAATTGTCGTCACGGCCGCCATTTCGTTCGGTCGTCAGAATTACTAAGATTTCAGTTTTGGCTCGAAGTTAAAAACAATTCCAAATGATAAAAGCTTTACTTATAAAACAGTCGGGGGCCGCGGTTTGACGACCACTGCTCTAACTTAATGTTTCCTTTTGTCAGCCATTGTACGCTGATGAGCCAAAACATTATGACTGCTCTCCACCGCAAGGTTGAATGCATGCTGGTGGTGCTGCGGGCATGCGACGCAGTAAGGAAAGATTGTAAGAAGTACAGAGAGACTAATGGGCAGTCACTATAGCAAAACTACGAGTCGCAGATGCGGAAATTTACTGATATAGGCGGTTTTGAAGAATGGAACATTATTGTGGCGCTGTGCGGGAAACGACAAAGTGGTTGAAGGATCGTGAAATAACGAGTATGCCATATGGTATTGGACGACCACGTCTCATCACAAAACGTAGAGGTCAGAGGATCCCCCCCCCCCCCTCCCACTGTGTAGTCCAGGATATGTAGTGATCTGAGGAAGATCTGACTACACAGTGCAATGCTAATGCAGGCGCAAGTGTTTCGGAGCACACCGTTCAAAGACCTTTGTTGAATGTGGAGCTCCACATCACACGACCCCTACGTGTTTTTGTGTTGACCGAACGACATCGTCAGTTATGAATGGGCACGGCACCACTGAGTTTTCACTGTGGATTAATAGAAACGTTTTTCGTGTCGAATGCATCGCATTTTTGTTACACCAGGTCAATGGCTGCGTGCTTACACGCCGTTATCCAGGCGAATGTCTGCACGAAACATTCACCACGCCACAGATGCAGGCTGGCGAGGGCAGAATTTTGCTATAGGTTACAATGAGTTGGGTTCCCACGGGATCTGTGGTGGTAATGAAATGCATCATGACAGCAGTGAACTAAGTGAACAATATTGTGGACCACCTGCACCGCTTCATGCTTGAAGTCTCCCCCTACAGCGATGACACCTGCCAGCAAGAAAACTGTCCATGTTTAAAGGTTAGAATCGTGCTACAGTGGTTTGGGGGGCATTATAGTGAACTCACATTGATGTCTTGGCTGGCAAATGTGCCTGATCTGTACCCATTGCAACACATATCTGGCGCCAGCTGCGTGCCCGTAAACCACCATCCCGTGATTTGCAGGAATTGGTTAATCTATGGATAGACATTTGGTGCCACATGCTTCATCATTTTCGTGGGCCTATGTCCCACTTCAACGAGGGGTCGGCCTTGTTACTATCGATTTGGCGATGTTAGTGTCGAAGGGTGGTCGGATGTAGAGAGCCTGTATAGGGAGAGAGTGGCCAACCGGACGATACGGCGGCCATTTTTCTGCCAAACTGCTGGCGGGACTTTTGAATGGCCAGTAGTGGAGTACACACTCACCGAATCAAAAGCACAAGACAATATACCGAAATCATTCGTTAAATGCCTTTGTTTATAAGAATAATGTGTTATAATAATTTTCACACAGCCAATTTACAGGTCTGTTTTCAAATTTAACTATGTATATTGCAAGTTGCTAAAAGCAAACACTACTTACTTCGCATAAAGTACTTGGTTGGTTTCCACAAGGCTCCTGTTTGATTTACGTCAGCCCTGTTGACTGCGACTGCCCACTGCTTTCGTCTTTCTTCATTGCGTGGAAATGCTAACATGCGAAATCCACCTTCGCCTCTATTGGAACAACCAAATGCAGCACAACCTGGCATCGTTTACGAACGTCTGCAGAACGAATTACAGATGTCAACAACAATACTGTACAATTACTGACGTGTTTACTTCAAACATGTAGGTCTACCGACTTCATCACAAAATGCTTCATTATTTCAACTCGTATTTAAGATCGCAAACACTAATTACGTACTAAAAACGATATACAACTAAATCGAACATGCATGCACAGCGCATAACAAGTCTCTCAATAATTCAAATACCTTTTAATCGTTTCCAAAAGTCCTCTGAACTTCAATTCAACTCAAAAGCACGGCGAACATAGGAAGTGCGAGAGACGTTGCCGCCATTTTTCTGCCAAAGCTAATCAACCAATCATGGGCAACTTCACCTATGGCCACTCTCTCTGTATACAGGCTCTCTAGTCAGATGCCCTTCCTGTCGCCACCCCGAACCCCCAGGACAGAGTTAGTGTGCCCCAGCTGTCTGCGTCTAGTCTAAGCCATAAAAGAGTGCGAACGTTTTCAAATGTCTGCGAGTCGTGTAACTGAGGTGGGACATGGGGACCAGCCTGATATTCACCTAGTGGGATGTGAAAAAAAAACAGCCTAAAAACCACATCCAGGCTGGCCAGCTCTCCGGCCCCCATCGGTAATCCGCCGGGGGGATTCGAACTGGGGCTGGTGCGCCTACCCGAATGCAGGAAGTAGCACATTAGCGCCCACGGATTTTTTTTTAAGACCGCTTTTTTTCCTCTTTACACTTCCTTTGTTTATGTTCTCTTGTTCCTTTCTCTTTTTTTATTTTTTTCTTCTGACAGTCGGATTCAGGCCTGCGGAAACAAAGCGGGCAGGGGTCGAGTCCCGAGGCCTGGCCACGATGACTTCAATGTCCTGTCTCCGAATGGCACCTGTACAAGGGCATCGTTAATTCACCTACTGTCTCGTTTCTTGGTCTCATGTTGGTTTTTCTTGTGTGTCCAAAAGTTTCATGAAAACTTCAGTCCTGGCGTAAAGAAGGATGATACAGAAAAGTGGCAAATCCGGAAAAATTATAAAAATGTGGCTCCACAGGCGACCTTATCCAACACTTTCTCTTTCAAATGTCAGGGTAAGCATGTTGGCAAAATCATCACGGCGGCGTGGCAATCGCAAGCGGTTCCAGTAAGCAGTAATCATTTACTTCCGAAACGCTAGGTGTTCATGCCCTTTGTGACAAGTGACGACAAAATGTACAAAATGTCCAATCAACCACATGACGGTATTAATCTTCGTTCGCGGAAATAAGGAAGAATCGAGCCCTACGACGATGTCAATTGTATAAGCGGCTTCATCAGACCAAGTGACAAAAGCCAGTTGCTTCTTGAGCCAACGCCAATTAGCAAGGTGGCCACAGCAGGAGAATCGATGCTCAAGAGTATCCAGGAGACCACACCTAGTACAGTTGTCCATGTCACAAAGACCAATACGGTGCAGTCGTACATTGGTGGCGACCAAATTATTGATTACCCTATAGCACGTGGACGCCACAGCCAGAGAGTGGATCAGCAGACTAACATTCTTCCAGACGGCCCTCCAGGACACTGATAGAGACGCCAGTTCTATTGGATTGGGACCGTCCAACCACTTCCAGCGCGCAATCAAACGCTTGGTCGTTGGCACCGGTCGTCGTGAAAAGACGTCACCGAGGTAGCTCACCGCAATATAAAATTCACGGATGTGTTTCAACTTAAAATTAAGGCGATCGACATCGACAGGTGGAGCAAGGCTCTCCGGACGCAGCATGGATGTAATGGAACTCACTTCTTGCGTAACAAAAATTCGACAGTTTATCGCTCTAAAAACTGATAGGCTAAAGGGTCGTGGTGCCACATACTTCTGGAATCCTATCAAGGATTTGTAGAATCCATGGCAAGCAGAACCTCTGTTGTACTATGTTTGAAAAGTGGAACAACACGCCATTAAACACGTAGACATAATGTTGTGGCTCATCAGTGTATGTTACCTAGACATTCACTTAGCCCAAATTTTGTTCCTCTAGCCCAGGGCTTCCCAACCTTTTCTGCTGGTGGACCCCTTCTTCAGTCGAAAATCCATGGCGGATCCGTAGTCAGTCAAGAGCAAAGTAACTTTAAATTTCAGAGCGAAAGCCATGGGAACTGAAAGCTTCTTAATGCAAGTACCATGTTCCCAATGACGCCCCCTCCCCCCCCCCCCCCTTCCCCACCCCGAACTATCAATGGTCTTTGGTTTAGAGATGAATGAAAACAATTTGAAATTAACGATGCAATTTGAATTCCCACTGTAACCAGACACTTGCTAGTGGATTTACTCCCTTTGTTCGACACACTATAGCCTGATTAAAATTACTTGTTAATTGACATTTCACACGTTGGAGCTGCCTTCCACCAGGAGCAATCAACGTCACGTCCAAACTGTTCGCTGTTGACAATCTGCCGCTTATGGTCTGTTCACTTCCACTGTTTGGCTACTGTTGTGTAAGGAGCATGCATATTTCGTAACAGTGGTGTGTGTGTGTGTGTGTGTGTGTGTGTGTGTGTGTGTGTGTGTGTGTGTGTGGTTTTTCGTGAAATCCGACGAAAAATGTTCAAATGTATGTAAAGTCAATGGGACTTAACTGCTGAGGTCATCAGTCCCTAGTCTTACTCACTATTAACCTAAGTTTATCTTCCTCTAAGGACAAAACCCGACCCCTATGAACCATGGACCTTACCGTTGGTGGGGAGGCTTGCGTGCCTCAGGTAGGCACCGTAGGTGCAACCACAACGGAGGGGAATCTGTCGAGAGGCCAGACAAACATGTGGTTCCTGAAGAGGGGCAGCAGCCTTTTCAGTAGTTGCAGGGGCAACAGTCTGGATGATTGACTGATCTGGCCTTGCAACACTAACCGAAACGGCCTTGCTGTGCTGGTACTGCGAACGGCTGAAAGCAAGGGGAAACTACAGCCGTAATTTTTCCCGAGGGCATGCAGCTTTACTGTATGGTTAAATGATGATGGCGTCCTCTTGGGTAAAATATTCCGGAGGTAAAATATTCCCCTATTCGGATCTCCGGGCGGGGACTACTCAAGAGGACGTCGTTATCAGGAGAAAGAAAACTGGCGTTCTACGGATCGGAGCGTGGAATGTCAGATCCCTTAATCGGTTAGGTAGGTTAGAAAATTTAAAAAGGGAAATGGATAGGTTGAAGTTCGATACAGTGGGAAGTAGTGAAGTTCGGTGGCAGGAGGAACAAGACTTTTGGTCAGGCGAATACAGGGTTATAAATATAAAATCAAATAGGGGTAATGCAGGAGTAGGTTTAATAATGAACAAAAAAATAGGAGTGCGGGTAAGCTACTACAAACAGCATAGTGAACGCATTATTGTGGCCAAGATAGACACGAAGCCCGTGCCTACTACAGTAGTACAAGTTTATATGCGAACTAGCTCTGCAGATGATGAAGAAATTGAAGAAATGTATGATGAAATAAAAGAAATTATTCAGGTAGTGAAGGGAGACGAAAATTTAATAGTCATGGGTGACTGGAATTCGAGAGTGGGAAAAGGGAGAGAAGGAAACATAGTGGGTGAATATGGATTGGGGGAGAGAAATGAAACAGGAAGCCGTCTGGTAGAATTTTGGACAGAGAATAACTTAATCATAGCTAACACTTGGTTCAAGAATCATAAAAGAAGGTTGTATACATGGAAGAATCCTGGAGGTACTAGAAGGTATCAGATATATTATATAATGGTAAGACAGAGATTTAGGAACCAGGTTTTAAATTGTAAGACATTTCCAGGGGCAGATGTGGACTCTGACCACAATCTATTAGTTATGAACTGTAGATTAAAACTGAAGAAACTGCAAAAAGGTGAGAATTTAAGGAGATGGGACCTGGATAAACTGAAAGAACCAGAGGTTGTACAGAGTTTCAGGGAGAGCATAAGGGAACAATTGACAGGAATGGGGGAAAGAAATACAGTAGAAGAAGAATGGGTAGCTCTGAGGGATGAAGTAGTGAAGGCAGCAGAGGATCAAGTAGGTAAAAAGTCGAGGGCTAGTAGAAATCCTTGGGTAACAGAAGAAATATTGAATTTAATTGATGAAAGGAGAAAATATAAAAACGCAGTAAATGAAGCAGGCTAAGAGCAATACAAACGTCTCAAAAATGAGATCGACAGGAAGTGCAAAATGGCTCGGCTAGAGGACAAATGTAAGGACGTAGAGGCTTATCTCACTAGGGGTAAGATAGATACTGCCTACAGGAAAATTAAAGAGACCTTTGGAGAAAAGAGAGCCACTTGTATGAATATCAAGAGCTCAGATGGAAACCCAGTTCTAAGCAAAGAAGGGAAAGCAGAAAGGTGGAAGGAGTATATCGAGGGTCTATACAAGGGCGATGTACTTGAGGACAATATTATGGAAATGGAAGAGGATGTAGATGAAGATGAAATGGGAGATACGATATTGCGTGAAGAGTTTGACAGAGCACTGAAAGACCTGAGTCGAAACAAGGCCCCCGGAGTAGACAATATTCCATTGGAACTACTGACGGCCTTGGGGCAGCCAGTCCTGACAAAACTCTACCATCTGGTGAGCAAGATGTATGAGACAGGTGAAATACCCTCAGACTTCAAGAAGAATATAATAATTCCAATCCCAAAGAAAGCAGGTGTTGACAGATGTGAAAATTACAAAACTATCAGTTTAATAAGTCACAGCTGCAAAATACTAACGCGAATTCTTTACAGACGAATGGAAAAACTGGTATAAGCCGACCTCGGCGAAGATCAGTTTGGATTCCGCAGAAATGTTGGAACACGTGAGGCAATACTGACCCTACGACTTATCTTAGAAAATAGATTAAGGAAAGGCAAACCTACATTTCTAGCATTTGTAGACTTAGAGAAAGCTTTTGACAATGTTGACTGGAATACTCTCTTTCAAATTCTACAGGTGGCAGGGGTAAAATACATGGAGCGAAAGGCTATTTACAATTTGTACAGAACCCAGATGGCAGTTATAAGAGTCGTGGGGCATGAAAGGGAAGCAGTGGTTGGGAAGGGAGTGAGACAGGGTTGTAGCCGGTCCCCGATGTTATTCGATCTGTATATTGAGCAAACAGTAAAGGAAACAAAAGAAAAATTCGGAGTAGGTATTAAAGTCCATGGAGAAGAAATAAAAACGTTGAGGTTCGCCGATGACATTGTAATTCTGTCAGAGATAGCAAAGGACTTGGAAGAGCAGTTGAACGGAATGGACAGTGTCTTGAAAGGAGGATATAAGATGAACATCAACAAAATCAAAACGAGGATAATGGAATGTAATCGAATTAAGTCGGGTGATGCTGAGGGAATTAGATTACGAAATGAGACACTTAAAGTAGTAAAAGAGTTTTGCTATTTGGGGAGCAAAATAACTGATGATGGTCGAAGTTGAGAGGATATAAAATGTAGAGTGGCAATGGCAAGGAAAGCGTTTCTGAAGAAGAGAAATTTGTTAACATCGAGTATAGATTTCAGTGTCAGGAAGTCGTTTCTGAAAGTATTTGTATGGAGTGTAGCCATGTATGGAAGTGAAACATGGACGATAAATAGTTTGGACAAGAAGAGAATAGAAGCTTTCGAAATGTGGTGCTACAGAAGAATGCTGAAGATTAGATGGGTAGATCACATAACTAATGAGGAGGTATTGAATAGAATTGGGGAGACGAGGAGTTTGTGGCACAACTTGACAAGAAGAAGGGACCGGTTGGTAGGACATGTTCTGAGGCATCAAGGGATCACAAATTTAGCATTGGAGGGCAGCGTGGAGGGTAAAAATCGTAGAGGGAGACCAAGAGATGAATACACTAAGCAGATTCAGAAAGATGTAGGTTGCAGTAAGTACTGGGAGATGAAGAAGCTTGCACAGGATAGAGTAGCATGGAGAGCTGCATCAAACCAGTCTCAGGACTGAAGACAACAACAACAACAACAACAAGGACAAAACACACACACAAACATGCCCGAGGGAGGACTCGAACCTCTGGCGGGAACGGCCGCGCAATCTACGACGACATGGCGCCTCACACTGCGCGGCCATTCCTCGCGGCTGTGAAGAAAAGACGCAGACCCATGATTCGGGATGCAAACACATCCCGACAGAAAGGAGGCCAAGGAAAAAGGGTTCAAATGGCTCTGAGCACTATGGGACTTAACTACTGAGGTCATCAGTCCCCTAGAACTTAGAACTACTTAAACCTAACTAACCTAAGGACATCACACACATCCATGCCCGAAGCAGGACTCGAACCTGCCACCGTAGCGGTCACGCGGTTCCAAACTGACGCGCTTAGAACCGCACGGCCACACCGGCCGGCCGGAGGCCAAGGAATTGCCTTTAAAGGACTATTGTGACATCTGTTGTGCAATGTGTGGGAATACATTAACCCAGTTTACATGCGTTTCCAAAACCGGATTTCGTAACCCAATGTCTCAGTTTAACATTTAATGATGCCTGGTGCCGCATACGTGCCAGTTAGCACTGTGATTGGTCGACAAAGCTCGCTCCGCGCATGCGTAAAAGGTTTCAGCGCATCTAGCACTGTGAGCCGATGCTCAAACGACCCTCGTATTGTTGCGAAACAGTCGATCAGAGAAGCCGCATACTCCGGCACTAAACTGTGTATGCGTTCTCACTCAGGAACCGCAAAGGCTGCTTAGGAATAGGACCTGAAGTAAAAGTACACATGTTTTTCACAGGAAAGAAAATAGTGGTGAATTTGATTCTCACATTTTTATTCAATAACTTTACTCATTATTTTACGTGATTTGGTGAAAGGTGGCCGCGGACCCCTAAGAAATAGCCGGCAGACCTCTAAGGGGTCCGCGGACCACTTGTTGGGAAGCCCTGCTCTAACCTAATGTCTTCTTGGTGTTGAGAGTTCATTTTGCAACAGTGTAAGTTGCTCTCCCACATCGACCACAAAGATAACTTCGGCAGAGTTGATTCGAGACTCTGAATGTTATAATGTAATTCGAAGTGCTTTTTTAATTCCGCATTCGCAACAAAAGCAAGTTTCGTAATTACATCGGGGGCTGGCAGCTCTTCCTTTTCATTCGCGCACTCGTTAACGGCGAAGTGCACCGTCGCGAAGACAATCCGCAGCTGGTGCAGGTGAAGTGTCGGCGCTCGGCGATCTCAATAATTACATCAACACGGCCATTCGCGGCGGAGCGCCGTGCTGGGCCGCGGGTCCCCTGCCGCACTCGTGCGAGCACAAAGCCAGTGCTGGCCCCGCGGCACAAAGACGACAGCTACAGACGCGCGCTGCTCAAAAAGTAAAAACAACTTGAAAGCGACGAGTATTCCAGCCGGGGCCCCACGCTTTCACGAGGGGATAATGGTGGCGCGGAATGAATCATTGTTTACCGACGGCTCACAGAAGCCTGAAACTTGTAACTACGGAAGGGGCTGCACACTGTGCACTGCGGGCTGTCTCTCCCTCTCCCTCGGGAGCCATTACGCTATTCAGTTTCGGAGGCCGTAATCTCAAAGACGCGTACGCACTGCCTCGTCCATAAACTACTTTTCTTCTGATCAGATTTGTAGAATAAAATGATATCCACTGTATCATTTCTGTTGATGACTTACGACAGAAAATTTGCAACGTTTATGGTCGTCGTATTTTAACGGGACAAAGGTAAATGACGCTATTTTGCCGAAAACTGACATTTCGTGACTGTGGCTGTGTACAAAATACAGTTTGTAATCAGTTCTCATTTAATATACATAGTAAGTAATGGAACGTTTGTAGTTTGTATATGTCTACGGTCACATAAAAGTATACAGGGCGGTCCATTGATAGTGACGGGGCCAAATATCTCACGAAATAAGCATCAAACGAAAAAAACTACAAAGAACGAAACTCGTCTAGATTGAAGGGGGAAACCAGATGGCGCTATGGTTGGCCCGCTAGATGACGCTGCCATAGGCCAAACGGATATCAACTGCGTTTTTTAAATAAGAACCCCCGATTCCCGATTCCCCCTCAATTTGTGTGCTACTGATGTGCGGATTAGCCGCGACAGCAGCTAAAACACCTTCTTGGGCATCATCATTTGTTGCAGGTCGTGGTTGACGTTTCACGTGTGGTTGCACACTTCCTGTTTCCTTAAATAACGTAACTATCCGGCGAACGGTCCGAACACTTGAATGATGTCGTCCAGGATACCGAGCAACATACACAGCACAGGCCCGTTGGGCATTTTGATCACAATAGCCATACATCAACACGATATCGACCTTTTCCGCAATTGGTAAACGGTCCATTTTAACCCGGGTAATGTATCACGAAGCAAATACCGTCCGCACTGGCGGAATGTTACGTGATACCACGTACTTATTCGTTTGTGAATATTACAGCGCCATCTATCACCAAGCGAAAAGAGTGGTCCAACTAAAACATTCATATTTCTTTACGTACTACACGAATATGTAATAAAAATGTGGGTTCCTGTTTTTAAAAACGCAGTTGATATTCGTTTGAGCTATGGCAGCGCCATCTAGTGAGCCAACTATAGCACCATCTGGTTTTCCCCTTCCAGCTGGACAAGTTTCGTTCTTTGTAGTTTTTTCGTTTGACGATTATTTCGTGAGATATTTCACCCGGTCACGATCAATGGACCACCCTGTATATCAAAATGTCTGTGAGACAGAAACTCTTTGGCATTGTTGTGATTGTGATATCGCCATCTCTGTACCATTTCTCCATGTCGAAAAACGATTTGGTGTTTGTGAGTGGTGCCTTACATTACGTATATAAGTGCTTCGTATAGTCTTCGCTGCTGCATGAACCCAAGCAGTCAGCATTGTAACACAATGGCTCGGAATTTTCGACGTAAGTAACAGAAGTATTTTCACTTTAACAATCATTATGAGGCACAATGCAGCTAAATAGACACTTCCTCACATCATTTTTGGTTGTAGGGCACCACCATCCCAAGAAATTTTCATCATATGGGGAAATAGGAAGTGAAAACTAATGTAACTAGAACAAAAATATATCTTAACGTGAACAAGCCTTGTGATAATGTTATTGTCAGCTCGCGACCGCTAACGGCGCTATTTATCTGAATTAATAGCATTATAAAAAGTGACTGGTTGCTTTTATCTTCTCTACAAGTATCAACCTGTATAAACGTAAATAAACGTTAATACATCATAATAAAAGTATTTCTCCTTTTATTTGTCACTTATTTCACGTCAGTGTCAACAAGGGGAGCTTGTAATACAGAATTTATACGATATCGAACTCGCCGATGAACGGCTAACTTCCACGCAGGAATGAAGCACTAAAAAATTCGCTTATTTAAGGAGCATTCATCAGATGCCCTATACTTTATTTTGTTATTATTAAGAATATTTAAATCCGACAGTACAACTACTAGAAAATGCATATTTATATCAACAAGCGCGATTCGTTTTATTGATATAAAACATTGTCAGTGATCTGGAATCAAACATATTTGCGATTTAGGTTTGCTTTTTAGATCTAAAAACAGTTCGTTACAAAATATTCCGAGCTGTGATTCTTACTCGCCATATTTTAGTGTACGATTTTCTCTTACATCAGCAAGAGTCGCCAGCTGATGTAAGCAAAAATATAAATTAAAATGCCGCGAGAACAAATCACTTCTCAGTATCTTCTGTAACGAACTGTTCTTAGATTTAGAAAACAAATCAAAATTGATGTTACATTTCATTGCAGTCCGTTGTCGATATACTACAGCAATAAAGCGAAACGCGTCTGGTGATATAGCTCAAATAGCTCTGAGCGCTATGGGACTTAACTTCTGAGGTCATCAGTTCCCTAGAATTTAGAACTACTTAAACCTAACCAACCTAAGGACACCACACACATCCATGCCCGAGGCAGGATTCGAACCTGCGACCGTAGCGGTCACGCGGTTCCAGACTGTAACGCCTAGAACCGCTCGGCCACTCCGGCCGGCTATGGTGATATAAATACGAATTTTCTAGCAGCTGCACAGACAGATTTAAATACTTATCATAATTGTACAGAAACTAAGGATACTATGGGCACACAAATGCCGAATACAAGTCTTCTTTTCTTTTTCTTTTTTTTCTGCCTACGACCGCTTTAGTAGCGCAATCCACATCGTAGTACCCCTAGTATTGCGAGACGAGATTTCTGGCAAATAATGGGACTCAACACGGTACGTACTTTACTATATGACCGAGACAGGTGGTGAAGTGGTTAGCACACTGGACTCACCTTCGGAAGTTCAAATCCGACCATCCAGATTTAGATTTTCCGTGATTTCCTTACGTCGCTCGAGGAAAATGCCTGGATGGTTCCCTTCATAAGGGCGCTGCCGATTCCCTTCCCAATCCCTGAATCAATCCGAGCTTGTGATCTGTATCTAATGATCTCTATGTCGACGGGACGGTAAACCCTAATCTTCCTTCCTTCCTTTTACTGTATGATTGACAACGTACCTACAAAGACATATCATAAATATTTTGTTTGATGGAACGCAGTACTTTTCTTTCCTACATAACGTAGGGGAAAGAGGAACAGTATGTTATATTACATGTATATGTTTGAAGTGAAACTTTTGTAAGATAAGATGAAAAGTACATTAAATGTTTGTTAGAGGTCTGATAACTTAGAGTAGTTTGCTTCACTTTCCTTGTAAACATAGTCTAGCAGGTTTTGTTCCATGTTCTTATAAACGAAGCATAGTAGTTTCAGTTCCTCTTCCTTGTAAACATACCGTAATAGTCTGTTCTGCTTGCTTGCAAACATTATCTAGTAGTTTCAGGTCCACATCCTTCCAAATATAGCGTAAAAGTTTCGGTTCAATTTTCTTTAATTTTCTTGCAAACGAAGCCTAGCAGTTTCTTACCCATTTTCATGAAAGGAAAACATATCATCTTCATTTGCACTTCTTGTAAAAATTACCTTGTTAACATAGCTTGAAAGGGTTGAAATTCTGGTGTGTCTCCAGACCACGGTGTACATGCAGCACATTTTTCAGATTTATTACGAAAAATGTCGCTGTAAACTTCAGTTTGTACTGTACGATCATATTCCTATTTTCACAGACCATAGGCTACCGTCAAGAGGAATAACTCCTTCTACAGGAAGAAAGCTATATTTGCTTTCGTATATCTGTGTATAAAAATATTTCCAGTATATACTTTATTTTTATACTTGTTGAAAAATTGTTAACTATTTGCCTACTACAGCTACATCAACATCAACATACCGGGTGAACACCAATAAAACAGACAATCTGCTGACACGGGTTCCTGACTGAGAATGGAGGAAAAAGAGTCCTACGAAATTTTTTTATCTTTTAGCTGAACACACCACCATTTGACTGTATCGTTGTTTATTTAATTGCGACTCAGGTTTAGGCCATGCTCATTTACAAATTGTTGTATGACTGTTGCTCAGCAACATCATAAACTGTTTATCCAACGAACATGTGTTAGGAAATTTATCGTTGCCACGGTAGATGGGGCTGACGAATGACAGTTCCTCTGACCACATGCCGTGTGTTTATTTTGTGTTGCAGGCTGTGAGATTGATTCAGCGTACTGTAAGCAGCAGAAGGATCCGGCATTCATCTCGGGAACAAGCCGATATGGTGTTTGAGTACGGCCAAGCAGATGGAAACGTTCGAGAGGCAGCACGGCTATACCAAATCAAGTGCGCTCACAGACACCAACCACATCACACAACATTTCAAGCCCTTTTTGGGCCTTTGTGAGATCATGGGTCCTTTCAGACAGACAAATGTGCAGGGAGGCGGCGGACTGCGTACACCATATGTGGAGGAGCAGGTTCTACAAGATATTGAGACGAACCCTACTGCAAGGCCGCCCGCCTCGACCGAGCGTTCTAGGCGCTTCAGTTCGGAACCACGCGGCTGCTACAGTCGCAGGTTCGAATCCTGCCTCGGGCATGGATGTGTGTGATGTTCTTAAGTTAGTTAGGTTTACGTAGTTCTAAATCTAGGGGACGGATGACCTCAAACATTAAGTCCCGTAGTACGTAGAGCCATTTGAACCTACTGCAAGCTCCAGACAAGTGGCCCGCCAACATGATGTAAGCCAAAGTACGATTATGTGTATTTTGCACGACAGCCGCTACTATCCCTATCACGAGTGCAAGGATCATTAGCAGCGGATTTTCCTCAACGGTAAGGATTTTGTCGACGGTTTTTGCACCAGATCATCACGATCATGGGATTTCTGTCATCAGCCCTCTTTACCGACGAGGCAACCTTTGGCAGAACTGGCACCATCAATCTGCAAAATCGTCATCTGTAGGGTACAAACAATCCTCGGGGAATGGTTGAGGCGTCCCATAAGCACCGGGTTGGCATCGGTGTGTGGGCAGGGATTCTTGGTGACTCCACAACGCCTCGTCGGAGGGACATACTTGGATTTCCTGCGGAATACTCTGCTGGGCTGTGTGAGAATGTACCTTTGGCAGTACGACATGTTATGTGGTTTATGCATGACGGAGCACCATGCCACTTCTGCATTACATTTCACCGACACCTCAACATCGACTTGCCTGGACGTTGGATAGGACGCGAAGATCCTGAAGCATGGCCTGCTAGATCACAGGACTTAAACCCCCAGAATTTTTGTTTCTTGGGGCATCTGGAATGCGTTGAGTATGATGAACCGGTTCCTGATGTGCAGACCCTTCAACGGCGTGTTCACGACTCCTGTGACCCTATTCGAAGGGAGCTGGAACGTGCGAAAGAGTACGGCAGTCCACGATGCGATGTGTGAACGCTTGCGTTGCATTCCATGGAGACTACTTTGAACATCTGTTGAGACGTGGATCCGATGCAGTTCTGTACTGTAATTATGGACGTTTTATTGTCGGTGCATGCACAGCGTCCATTTCAGGACACATGTTCGCAGGACCTTCTTTCCTCAATTTCCAGTAAGGAATCCGTCTCTGCAGTGCGTCGGTTTTATTAATGTTTACCCTGTATAGTTTCATGAAGACCTGTAAAGTACGTGATCGTGGTGTGTGGGGGAGGGGGGAATTTCATTCAGTGTAAATTTTTGACACGGTCCATCCTATTCCGTTCACAAACGGGGCGAGAGGAAATTGGGTGTTTCCATGCTTTGGTACGCACTCTGAAGCTATTCGCATTTTCCCTACTCTTGATGAACAATGAAGGTAAAAGACACAGATTTACTTCTGCTAGTGAGGACGGGGCGTGAGTCGTGCTTGGGTAGCTCAGACGGTAGAGCACTTGCCCGCGAAAGGCAAAGGTCCCGAGTTCGAGTCTCGGTCCGGCACACAGTTTTAATCTGTCAGGAAGTTTCATATCAGCGCACACTCCGCTGCAGAGTGAAAATCTCATTCTGGAAACATCGTCTTCTATTTATCTATTCATAAATCGTGTTCTAAATTGCATTTCCAGTACACTTCCACTTCCATTTCGCCGGCCGTTGTGGCCGAGCGGTTCTAGGCGCTTCAGTCCGGAACCGCGCTGCTGCTACGGTCGCAGGTTCGAACCCTGCCTCAGGCATGGATGTGTGTGACGTCCTTAGGTTAGTTAGGTTTAAGTAGTTCTAAGTCTAGGGGACTGATCACCTCAGATGTTAAATCCCATAGTGCTCAGAGCCAGTCTCCGTTACACTTTCGTATGAACTGCACCGATGTGTGACGATTAGGACTCCGACTTTGCTGGAGCTGTTTGATAAGGATTACAAACGCTGCAGCTATACTCTGCAATTGGCTGCACTAGAGTATTGTACACAACCCGTCCGGTTAGCCGCGTGCGTTAGCACGTCGCTTCCGGGATTCTGGGAAGCGCTCCGACCCCGGATTGAAACCGCCTGGGGGAATTACGACAAGGGCCGCTGTGCCAGCCAGCTTCGATGTGGGCTATAGGTGGTTTCCCACAAACGTCTAGGTGAATACCGGTCTGGTACTCACGTCTCGTCTTAGAGAAGTCACAAGCATCTCGAAAACGGTCTCACGCTTCACATGAAGAACACTGGACGCATACAACTGGGGCACATACATTTGTGACTGTGTTGAAAACTAATGTCATTTGTGTGTCACTATGAAGTGTAACTCAACATTCGACACAAGTTACTTCGTTTACTGCCGGCCGGGGTGGCCGAGCGGTTCTAGGCGCCACAGTCTGGAACCGCGCGACCGCTACGGTCGCAGGTTCGAATCCTGCCTCGGGCATGGATGTGTGTGATGTCCTTAGGTTAGTTAGGTTTAAGTAGTTCTAAGTTCTAGGGGAATGATGACCTCAGGAGTTAAGTCCCATAGTGCTCAGAGCCAGTTTACTTAGTCTGCCGCAGTAATATGTAAGTAACTTTGTGTCTGTCTTCCCTCAATACGACGATGACACATCTTGGAGTCCTCTGGTTAAGCGGACCCTTAACGACAAGGGAGTCAGGAAGATTTCCGAAGCAGATGCGCGACCGTGTGTTGGGTGGTGGCACTGAACTGTGGGTGATTACGTATCAGAGTTCGCTCAGTGATTGTTAGCTGAGAGCGGTGTTTGCCGTGGCGGGTAGGTCGTGCATCGGAAGACGCCGCTGCGTGAGGAAGGCTATGCGGTTTTGTTTACCGACGGCTCGAGGGCGCCGTAATTCTATACAGCTAGTTGGGGACTTGCTCTCTTTCTTATCGGCGAGGTGGATTGCAGTATACGAGAATCGATGCGCACTTGGGCATCGTGAACAGTATTTTGAAAGCAGAGAGCGAATGGGTATGCCTGGGATCAGGATGTTTGCTCAAAAACAACAAGACCCCCGCTTCATATCGCTTAATCCGGATAAAAGCCAAAAGCTTCCCTAATAATCTTGTTTGTGAAATATAACTCTTGTCAGAGAGTTAGAAGAGGAGACTAGCATCCAGTAAATTCAGACAATGGATTTAAGTCTCAAACTTTGCCACAGACTCAGAAGGACTTAAGGACATTATACTTCAAAACAGATTCTTTGAGTAGTACGTAGGATACTTAGTTTGTTACGATAAAAGTGTTCTACATGCTCTTTTCGTTTCGTTTTTTTTTTTTTTTGAGTATTTACGTATTACATATGTTTCTAATCCAATTTTTTCATCATCAAAGCATCAAAGGGAATTCTCCAGTTTTTAAGTACATTACAAGAAATGTAAAAACTGCCCTATAAACTAATGTAGTGCGTGCTGTTATCTTAGTAAAGGTTAGCAATGTGATCTGTCAACAAATGAATAAAAATCTCTTCCACAAGTAACACGCAAAACGAAGTCTCGAATTTCGTAGAGTTTTAAGTCTATCTGTTGCATGGGAAACTCATGTGAGATGCCTGGAAGACACATAGCCACATAAGATGCCAAACAAGCAGTGTAAAAATATGTGGTGAGTTTGATTTGCCTCACTTCCACGACATTGGCATAAAATGTGTGACTTCTATAGAAAAAATCGCAAACGTATGTTGTGGTGTGCTATTTTGAGATTCCTTTCATTAATAACTGATTGGAAGCTCGTAGCTATAGAGGTTCTCTTCTACGAATATTGTCCTCAAACATTAATAAACAAGAAATACTGCGTACGGAATCCACCGAGATAGTTAAATAATATAAAACGAGGATGTAGGCGTCGCTTTGTACGTGATAAGAAAGTGAAGGAAAAGGAATAATCTTTCTTTCCTAATGGTATTCCATCATAAGAGCTACACTGTTTTTATGATCTGACAAATTTATTTTATGAATGACATCGTGATGCCTTCAGCTGACATTCCCTTTATTTGCTATGCGATTGTACAATTTCAGCTTTAGTCCATTTTCAAGTATCTAAACCGAAGCATTATGCATTGGAGGGATTAGTATCACATGAATTTAACATAGGAGCAAGTCATATTCCGAGATACACTACGAGGATTATAACTTACTTTATGGACGATTCTTTAATGGTACGTTATACCATATACGTCCTTGCTCCTTTGATTTACACGTTACTGTCATAAAATAGATTAGAAATTATTTTTAACTATTCTAGAAGCACTCGACTTTTGAAGAATTGTTGCAAAACTCTTGTATATAAGTTCGATGTTCTAACGTATTAACACAAGGAAGATCATAATTTATGTACAGAAATTCGGTAGTTAAACTATATATGTCTTTGTTCTCAGTTATACTTAATTATCGTTCATCATTGACATAAATATGACTTACGTAATTTCTTTAAAGTAACTTGGAAATATTTTTTCTATTCTCGTGTGAGCACGTCATTTCTGAGTAGTTATTACAAAGATCTGATATACGAGTATACAGTCGAGCACAATACTCTAATGACACAGTACCGAAAACCATGAAAATCGAGTAAAACCTTTCATGGACTGTTTTATGACTGCTTCATCTTTCGCATTCGAGTCATGTTTATTAATGAGTATAGCAATAATTACATATGCAATGGTTCTGTAATGCTTCGTCGTGGAATTGGTAAAAAGTTGTGTAGGAATTTCCCATTTCACAGGTCTTTTTATTTATTTAAAACTATTCAAAAACGACATGCTCCCACAATAATGGAACAAATATTTACAAGTTATTTTAAGGAACTTACATGCAGTCATATTTACACCGCTGTTGAGACATAATTGAATATAAATGCGAACAAAGACATATGCAGCTTAATTAATGAATTTCTGTAAAATAATTCTAATCTTCCTAGTGTAAGAACGTTAAAAACATCGACATTATACAAAAGAGCTTTAAACTGTTCAAAAGCAACGTTCTCATAAAATAGCGAAGAACGATTTCCAATTTATTTTATGACGGTTACATGCAGTCTTACGAGCAAGGAGGTATGTGGTATAATGTACCAGTAAAGAAACGTCCATAAAGTAAGTTCTAACCCTCTTAGTGTATCTTGGGATATGAATTATCCCTATGTTAAACTCATAATTGATGCTAATGTATCCAATGCATAATGCTTCCGTTTTAGATACATGAAAATGAACTAAGGTCGAAATTGTACAATCGTACATCTAATGAAGATAATGTCAGCTGAAGGCATCACGAAATCATTCAAAAAATTCATCGCAGCTGCAGACCTTATTGCAATGAAGATTATATTTTTTTTAATTTTTTAACTTTGTTACCAGGTGCGATTATTGTTATCACAGTCGTCAGTAACCTAAGGGAGGAAAATCGTGTGTACTTCAGTTTTATACAAGGATGCCCCCGCAAAAGTCTTTGAGATCACATTGACATCATTAGTCTACATAATGAGATACCAAATCTGTAATTGTCATTCGAGCAAAATGTAGTTAATATATTGCTGCTATTCTACAAAGTTTTGAATGTCGTTGGTGATAAAGCAATGAGGGGGAAGGATGACATTGGAGAATTTTTCATGTTAATCTTTTGGAGAGATACACCTTCAACTCCGTAAATAAGGTTTTCGTATAGAAATTAGTAAGACTGGGCAATGAGTTCTTCGTGGAAGCGAGGTTTGAAGGTTTTCAAGGTACAACGCATGCTCACATCGACGGTCTCGCTGCGTACCTCTTCAGTGCAGAGGCCGACACACTCTTGCACAAAACGTTTTACTCCGACCCTCCATATGATGCAGAGTGTCCTCGCCATTTTGTGAATTTCAGTTAAAGCAGTGTGGCTATTCACCGTGTCCCCTTCTCTCTATGTCTCAAAGTCAAGTAGACTTTTCATTCCTGTACTTCGCTTTCAATTTGTCCCATTCAGCTAAGCTCTAGTTTCGCTCTCTCTTTTACTGCCATCCTTTCCTCTCAATTTAAATCGAATTCTTTGCGTGTCACCCGTATTTTCGTACTTGCGATGAACCACTTCTCATTTTATTTCTTTTTTGGCTGCTATTGCATATGTAACGATAATTCAAACAAGTTAACGCTGTAACTAAACAACGCTTGCTTAGAATCGGCATCTAACGTCATCTGAATAATAGTTACAATTGCGTTTCAAGCCATGTTTGATTCGTTTAATAACATGTCTTACTGACATCTCATATAAGTGGCACAATAAGCTAACGGGAAGAATAGCAAAATATTCACCATCAAGTTTGTTAGTTACGTGTTCCACAGATCATATTCACAATAAACGTTGTGTTGCAGAACGTTTAAATCAACAACCATAAAATATACACAAGAACTGATGTGCCTGCATGCTGTTTACAGGTTTTTTGTATAAATGGCTAGTCCTTATTATTCAAGAATTCTCCTATGGTACAGAGGGAATTGTTAAGGAGAAGCATCTTGTATCTACATTTTGGAACACTTTTGCTGTTCACCAACACTTTAGTTCCGTGGGTAGATTGCCAAAGAGTTCTATAGCTGCCTCTTTCGCCCCTTTCTGTGCCGAAGTTAGATTCATTAAAGAGTAATGCAGATAATTTTTCCCTCTGGTGTTGCGGTTATGAATATCTTTGTTAATCTCAAACTCAGCTGGATTGTAGGTATCAAATTTCACAAGTAAATAATCAGTGAATGAAAATATACAAAATATGTTATCGTACTGACGTCTATATTCCCAAAGATGACATTTATTCTCATAGCAAATGTACGCTAAACTGAACGTTTCAGCAGATGTAAATATGGTTTTTCCAGTTTCTGGTGTCTGTAGAGATTCAGGGTCTCTAATGACTTCTCTGTTCTGCATTTAGTTGTCTTTTTAGGGAAATTACTTTCAAAAATGCATGATGCCAAATTTATTACTATATGTACTAGGTTCATAGGAGGTGGGGTGTTTGGACGGTAGAATACTGTCAACGTTTCAGGCTGGCCCATTTGTGCAAAAACAGTTAATAACTTTCACAAACACATTATCGACTACAGCTGTTGCATAGCGATTTGATTCACGAATCCAGTTATATGGCTCCTTTCGTGTATAGCGATTTTACAACTATGACGTGTGGGGCCTGAAGATAGCATCAATGTAATGCCGAAACTGGTTGCATATAAGAAGTTCATAAGATAAATGTCTACAATACATACGGCTATTGATAAATTATTGTATCAAGAAATAAATGTCAGCCGTTGTCCCACAGTCCATAATGGATCAGCAAAGATCTCATCTTCGTGGTTCATACGCTCGCCCGATGTATGTTGGCGAGAGCAGAATCATTCGGCAGTCAGCTTGAAATGTCGGTTCTCTAAATTTTCTCAACAGTGTTTCCCGAAAAGAACGCCGCTTTCCCTCCGAGGATTCCCATTTCAGTTCCCGAAGCATACCTATAACACTTAAGTTTTGTTCTAACCTACCGGTGACAAATCCAGCAGCCCTCCTCTGAACTGTTTCGATGTCTTGCTTCAATACGACCAGGTACAGATCCCAAACACTCTAGCAGTATTCAAGAATAGGTCGCACCAGCCTCCTATATGCGGTCTCCTTTACAGGTGAATCAGTCTTTCCTAAAATTCTCCCAATAAAGCGAAGTCGCCCACTTGCCTTCACTACCACGGTTCTCGCATGATTACATCTCATATCGCTTTGAGGTGGAACGAGAATGTGTGTTCATACAAACAATCACTGTCCCCAAACTGTTCCTCTACGTTGTAAAATATATTCATATTCTACCGAATTTCGCGTTTCCTGTTGCGGAATAATGGTACCGCACCCTAACCACAAAAACATCCCAATACCGTAACAGCATCTCCTCCATACTTCACTCTTGGGACTGCACATGACGGCAGGTAATGTTCTCCAGACATTAAAGAAAATCCAAACCATTCCATAGTATTACAACAGTTGTTGGATGTGAAGTCCGCCAGTTATGCAAAACACCTTTTTTCTCAGTACCCAAACATGTTTCGCCACCACTGAGGAACTGGGTGAATATGGTAAAGATTTGCATATTTTATTCTTTGATTTTAAGAAGGCCTATGATTGCATACATCGCAAGAGCCTGCTCAACTGTTTAAGGGAGTTTGGCATAGCAGAGAAACTCATCAATCTGACAAAGATCTGTCTGAACGAAACACGTGCAAAGGTGAAGATGGGAAATCGCGTAACTGAGGAGTTTGAAACTGTGACAGGACTCAGGCAAGGACATGGGTTGTCCCCTATCCTCTTCAACTTTGCCCTCGAAAAGATCGTACGCGAGACCTTCCAAGAGAACGAAGGGATTGAAATCGAAGGAAAGGGACTGGTATACTTAGCCTATGCAGACGACATCTGTTTACTCTCTAGGTCGGAAGAGGAGTTGGAGCAAATGTCCAAAGCACTAAAGGAGGCTGCCAGCAAATTTGGGCTAAACATAAACGAAGCCAAGACAGAGTGCCTCGCTATGACGCGTGGTCATTTTCAGACTACTGATCATCTACAATCACTGCAGGTTGGGCACCATTCCTACAAGAGAGTGCAAGAATTCAAAGACCTAGGGGCACTTTTCTCTGAGAACTCGTCATGTGAAGCAGAGATCAATGCCAGAATACAGCAGGAAACCGATCTTACCACAGCCTAGCACAACTGCTTCGGTACAAATATCTCTCCAGACAGTTCAAGATTCGACTGTACAAAAACCTGATCCAGCCTGTTGTTCTATATGGCTGTGAGACATGGAGTATCCGGAAACAGGACTTCTATAAGCTCCTTGTTTTTGAGAGAAAAGTGCTTCAGAAGATCTTCGGTCCGGTTCTGGATGCAGATACAGGGGAATGGAGGATCAGATACAACCAAGAGCTTGAGGAACTATACCAGCAGCTCAACATAGCAGGAACTGTCAAAGCCAAACGAATGCAGTGGGCCGGCCATGTGGCCCGGATGGAGGATCACAGATGGCCTCGGAAGCTCCTGGATTTCACACCTACAGGAAAGAGACCGCCAGGGAGACCCAAGAAGCGTTGGAGGGATGGACTCCATGAAGATTTAAACCAAGTGTCAATAGATGTGAACGGATGGCGTATAGCAGCAATGGACAGAATACAGTGGAGGAGGAAACTTGTAGATGGGTGCGGTCCACTGGGCCTGAACACGTAGTAGTAGTAGTAGCAGTAGTAGTATTTATTCTGTAATGTGAACATTTTTGTTTATAAATAAAAACGAAAACCCACTGATGATCGCACAGTGGTGCCGAAACATGTTTGGGTACTGAGAAAGAAGGTGTTTTGCGTAACCGGCGGACCTCACATCCAACAATTTTAACTGCACACGCGGCCAACACAAGGAGCTGCAAATCAAAATGATGAATATTACAACAGTGTTCAGCGTGAATCACCACCCCAAAGCACTCGTTTCCAGTCATGCACTGTTTAATGGTGTCGGTCGCTTAGTGGTGGCTACAGGAATGTTTTGCTTGTAAGGAGATGCTCGACCACTTTACCCCACTCTTTTTAGCTCATTGCGCGCAGTCATCGTGTTAGTTTAACTACTGATAGAACATTGACACTAACGAGTGATTCCTTCCGCTGATTTCATCCAGTTTCTTACAACCAACCTCTGCAATGCTCTACGATCTCTGACCGTCTGTTCACGAGGTCTACCTTGTTTTGATTTATCCGTGACTGTTCCTTCGCGTTTGCCACTTCCCAATCGGATCTTCAACAGTCGACTTAGGCAGCTTAAGAGGAGTTGAAACTTACGTGTTGGTTTTGTTATTCAGGTTACATTCAATTTCCAATTCACGTTCGAAATTACTGAATCCTCCTGACCGATCCAGTCTGTTGTTACTGGTTCTTTAGTGACAATATGTTCCTCCACGACTCCTTTTATACTGGCGTGTCTGTCTTTCGTGCCATCTAGTGGTCAATTCCGCATTTCATTTGCGTGTCCGGATGCTTTTGACCACATAGAGCGTATCAGACGAGGGTGGAGGACGATGCATTCATTTGTTCCTAAATCTTTTTTGATCGACCGCTTCTGTTGACATTTACTGTGAAGTAACTTTTCTCCCAGCTGGCAACATACTTTGGGTTACTCTGATGGCCGGTGGGTTGATATTAATTATTTTAATTACATCCTACACCTGGATTTCTCCGAATTGCTTTCCTTCTTCTACTTTGGATTACGTTTTAGTTGCACTGCATTGTATGTACGACTGACTGTTCATTGCATTTAATACTTCGATATATTTTGACGATAATTGTAGTACCTAGTAATACCTTATCTGAAGCAGAAGATTTTACAACTCTTCACTTCGTCCCGTTTCCAAGTCAAGAAAAACTGCAGATCTTTAGCCCTCCTGCATTCGCCATTAATAATGAGGTTGAAAATAAATTAAATCTGAGTTCGCAGTATCAGTATCTAGATAATGTTCGTTAACGGAAGCATCTAAGAAAGAGGGAACGGGGATATATTATGCAAAATCTTATTCGTATCCATCCTTTGCAGCAAGCACAGCAGTATTTGTTTTGTAAATAAAACCACCTTTTCCTGTTGCAACTTAATTTATTTTTCCTAGACGCGTTTCGCCTTTTTCTTCCTCTAAGGCATATTCAGTGCGATAGTTTGCTCTTATCTGCGTTTCTTCTCGTCTGATCTGGAGGTCGCACTACCACTTTATTTTCGTAACATAAGAACAACATGTGAGAGGGTGGTTGAAAACTTTAGTGACAGCTGATTTGACTTTTGGTTTCAATGTGCTGTGGAGGGGTTCACGGATAAGTGTTCTGCAAATGTGGAGTGGTTTGTTCCATACTTCTAGGCTCTCATGTTGTGCTTATGTTTTGAAAATGAAGTGGTAGTGCGACCTCCAGACCAGATGGGAGGAAACGTCGACCACAGAAAACTATCCCACTGAAGACGCCTTAGAGCAAGAAAAAGGCGAAACGCGTCTGGGAGAAATAAATTGAGTTGCAGGAAGAAAGGGTGGTTTGATTTCCAAAACAAATATTTCGTAATCATATTGTCTTGCTGCGCTACTTCTCTATACTTATACTTTCGGCGGATGAAACTTTCCATATTATTATGTTCTGTGGAAATGCGGCGACTATCTGGTTCACTCTCTATTCTGTCCAACTCTCTTGCCTTTATACAGTAGAAAAAATACTAAGCCAAATACTTCCTAGCCCGCCTCTGCAGCTGTGTCCAGGTAGTCTGACAGCCATAGTGGAGGGCCCGAGTTCAATTGCCGGTACTGCAAGGGATATTTCCTTAGTAGGAGGCCTAGGACGAGTGGCATACAGCATAGAAATTCCAATGAATTAGCTTCTTGAGAGAGAAGTAACGGTTCCAAGCTCTGGAAAGTTGACAGTGGCTTGGAGAGCCGTGTGTAGACCAGATTTCCCCTAGTACAGCATCGAAACGAGCATTGGCAGACGATGGGACAAGGGCCATTCAGCATCTCATCAAGATCTGAGCTTGACTGCAGAGTTACTTTTTGTAATTTCTTACTAACCAGCTTCATTCTCTATTTAAACTTCCGAGATATCCTCGCGTGAATCCGCAATGAATGGTGCAATTAATTTACCCACGAAAAAGAAATACCTAATTATTAATTTTTATCACCCATCAACTATGAATAATTTTAAATAAGAACCACAGAATTACTTATCGACATGTAAGTAACCTATGCCAACAATCACACTTCCAGAACAATAAAAACGGTAGGATGATCTGCAGAAGTAGGAGCGACACATTTGAAATACAAAGAAAGATAGACATACCTCAGATAGTTACTGATAGATAACTGACATGGGCTTCATAGGAAGACGCGAAATGCACATAGTTGCCTGTGAAAGATATAAACAATATCTGAAATAGTACTCACAGGAAGTTGGCAATCTCCAGCATCGAAAATAGGTAATAGTGTCTTTTGGCATATTTTAAAAGGACGTATAAAACCGATATAACTGTATTACTTTGTAAAAAATGTATATTACATTACTTCACGTACCTTATTTTTAGTTCCAAAAATGATGCAGACCCTCTGGACGAAAAGCAGTGAAAACTTTTTTGGCGGCGTCCTGCCACCATTTTTCGATACTCGTCCCGGTAACTGGACGTTAGTCAGGGATGAATTGAAACACCAATAGCTTGCACGAATAATTCTGCTAACGCGCTCGAGGTCACCAGCAACAGAGTTTTCACATTTCCACTTCTGCGGAAGATATTTCCCGCCAGTGCCGATAATTTAATTTAATTTGTTAAAAACCCATTTCAGCAACACGAGCAACAATTTGGGTAGCTCCACGAGAAAGCGAATCAACAACAGAATGGTCTGCAGCTGAACTGGTGCTACGTTTTCCTTTGTTCGCAATAGAATGAATGTTTTATTATCAGTCTACACAGTGTGCCTATTAACTAAAAACTCAATAGCCGTTATACCAAAAGAATCACAAATAGCCTCCAAGTGATTCGACAGTTTTTAAATTTTTGATAGACATGCTCAAATGCAGGCTGAAAGAAGAAACATTAATTTTATAAGGCTCGAACACTACTGAACAGAGAAAAATAGTAATCACTGTCGTCTTAGTGTATGATTTTTGCAGAATCATATTCATGTGTGAAGATAATGATGATACACAATTTTAAGTGCTTTCGCTGACTGAAAAGACATGGAGATTCCATCAGGTCATTCCTAGTGATATTTCTTGCACCGGGTTCGACCTTCAGCAACTATGCCAATGAATTTTCCACGACTTGCATTTTGGTGGTCGCTTTGCTCTCTCTCTCTCTCTCTCTCTCTCTCTCTCTGTGTGTGTGTGTGTGTGTGTGTGTGTGTGTGTGTGTGTGTATATGTGTGCGTGTGTGATTGAGGCACCAAGTACAAACAAATATTTCTGTCGAGTATTTTCTTTTGTAATCTTTCGCGTTTCCTCAAAAAGGTCAGTTTTAGCAGTAATAAGACAAACTGTTACTCTGATGGAACAATAGTAGCAGTGTTCCTTATATTTCATAGGATCAGCACTCAAAAAAGTTAGCCAAAGTGAGTTTTTTCCTTCATGGACTTACTTCTCTCTTTAGATTTTAAAATATATCGGAAAAAAGCTCACCGAGTTCACCTATTCTAAATTAAAATGTTATCTTCGGTATGCTAGAAGACGTAAAACGATTCTGCTCATTTCGTTGATGTCACTGAGTGATCCCACGAGATCATAGCACAGACAAATAGAACACTGTATACTAGTAAATACCGATGAAAAACACATCAGACATATAATATTTATTTTCTGACTTCAATTGCCTGTAATAGGTTCACTGAATCACAGTCTTAAATTAAATGCATTTTTGAAAAGAGTTCTTGGTGTATCGGCTGCTAGGTTTCTTCGATTAGTACACGTATATAATGTACTGACTGACACTGATAGACTGTAGCCGAATCATCATTCTACCCACACTTTCAGTCAGCAAAACATCAGCTGAATTATAAGTGCTACTGCATGTGTTCTAAGGAAGACTGCAAAATTCCTTGGAGAATGTGAGTGGCTGTCGTGTTTTGAAAGGTAATAACAGAAGTTTTGGATGTGTGGGATTTTGAATACTATAACTTTCATGATGCATAACATTTCCTGTTAGAAGAGCGGCTGACAGTGAGGGATAATGAACTGCTCTCGCTGAGAACAACTATTTGGCACTGATGTAAGTATATCTGGCCACTCCGAAGGGATGAAACCACACTGACTCATATTCGGATCCTGGACCAGATATTTAGGCATAGTGTAGGGAAGCAGCCTACTCACGCTGTAGTAAATTCACATCAGTTTCCATTGTGTGCCAGCCAGTCTGCTGTAACTAGCTCTGACGTCATAAATGTTGCGTTATACCTTAAAAATCAAGCAAATGACCTGAAACTTTTCTAGCATGTCAGGAATAATACTAAATTAATGTGTGTTAAATATCAGTTCGATAACTTCAGCCATTTTCGAAATTTGGACGTTTTTCTGAAAAAATCATTGGCGCAACAGAAAAGAGCTAGAGACTTCAAAATTTATATTTAGATTCATCTTTCATAATGATTTAATAAAAACAGTACTTTGGATTTCACAAATTAAGATTTTAGTGGAAATTCATGATTTTCTGGTTTTCGTCTCAAAACTGAAGGAAGCAAGATAGATTAAGTAGGCTAATAAATAAGGCTAGGATGTTTAGATTTAAATAGGTTGGAGGTCCGCTATGACTATGAAGATGTGAAAAGTTTCCTTTGAATACCTATAAAATTATAGCGATAGCGGATCTCAAAAGGGCCAGTTCAGAGCTCATCTACTGCGTGCAGTGTAATTTAATTAATTCTCTCGCCCAAAATATTTAACTTAGCCACGTCAAAATTTTATTGTCAATACTTACCTGTGTGCTGAATGCACGTTTAAATTAAGAGGTTCATCGGCCATCAGCAAAAGAAGCTATAAATTATTATGTAACTTGAAGTGGTGCGTTACTAGCCCAGCGGCTAGTCGGGAGAGCCGATTTGATCAGGCGTTCCCTTAGCCGTCCGCACCGCGGCTTTATATATAAGAACGCTGCGCGAGGAAGCAAGGCCCCAGTTCTCTCCAGACGCTGAATGACACGCCATCTGTGTCGGGAGTCGCGTCGCATCAGTGTCACTGCTACAAACACCCTCGGGTGCCGTATGAAGTTACTAGAGATACGCGGAACCATGAAAACATTTCAAGTGAAGTGTTAATTCTGGGATGATTTTCATTATCTAGCTTCAGTTTGCGTATTGTCGTATTTTCACGTGCCGTCGCGGGACAGACATTCTACCAATTATTTAGCGTGGCGTTTGATGAAATACTCTCATCAAATTATGGCGAGCATTCTTTTTAACATTTAATTCGGACATTTATAGTTGCATCAGCGCATTAGACTCTGAACTGCTCTGTTAGTTAGGTTGTAGGGATACTTGTGTTTTTTTTATCAGTGAATTTCAGAATATACTCAACTATTTTGGAAAATCGTTTTTGATTAGAAATCCCGGACAATCTCCTAATTCCTCAGCGCTATAAGCTGCAGCTATAATGGTATTCTCAGATGAAGTGGGCACTAGGAACTCTATTTACAGGCTTCACGTTTGGTTAAATCACTTTCTGGGTGCTAAAAAAGTAAATAGAGAGCCAGTGTTGAGAACGGCGAAAGACAGCATTAACAACATTCTAATAGCCTGAAACGGATTCAACATGCAAGCATTTATACAGCAATTAGATTTTTTTAGATTTTTTACAAATTATTCGCCGCCCCACAATAGCTTCAAACAATAGCTGCAGGACAGTTTTACGCATTGCTTCAAACTACAGCTGCATGATCCTCAGCCTCTGATACTTGAGTTCTACGATCCACCATACACCACATTTTATCATTATGTGTTTTAATGTGTTTTACAATCTGACAGGACAGTAGCTGTAAAACCTGCCCTCTGTGTTAGCTCACAGGGTGGAGGGGGATGTAGGGAAGGGTAGGGGGAAAATGAAAGACCGTACCTTTGAAGTCGATTAACTTCATTTTGTACACCCCTTTCAGACTGATATATGGTGTCCAAAATGTTTAGTGCGTGTAAATTCCATTTAAATGCATGCAAATACCAGTTTACGATAGCCAAGACTTCATCATTGGGCTCCATAGTTTTTTCAAAAATAAATTGCTTTAGTTAACGGAGTGCTTATCATTCCGGGATCCTTATCAATTAAATTTAATGGAGGAGATAGAGAAGATACAACGAAGAGTCTGCACCTCGTCTGGAAGAGGCTGAATGTTAAAATTACGAAGAAGTATGTTCGAAGCTGATTAAGGAAATGTACTACCTTCACCCACATAGATCTCGCGAACTGACTGAAAATCGGAGGAATTTAAGATCATACAACGCCTTACAGACAATATTATTTCCGTGTACCGTTTGCGAATAGGATAGGAATGAAGTAAAATGATAGTGAAATCCGAATTATCTTCTATCCCGCTTTGCACTATAGAAAAGGTAGTGATACAAAACTACAAAATCTTCTGAATAATTCCTTCTTCCAGTCTCTGTGTGTGCATTGCCAAAGTGTCTTTTTGTTCAGGTCAAATTTTCGTGGATGATTAGCTTTTACTTTGCAGTCCAGGTTTTTTTCCAAGTATTTTTTCTTGCAGTTAACGAGAAGACTTGCGTAATTATCACATGTTACGTTCTTGCCAGATGATCAATGAGATGCGTTTCAGTACTGACCATTTTCAAGCTTCACCTTTGTGGTGCTGACTCAGCATCCTTCATTCAGTACTTTGATTGGTATTTCGTTTGTGGCAACGACAGTTACAGTTCGGTGCATACAAACAATTCCTTTCCATGTTATAAACTTTGCTGAGAAATGAGTTTTCGTGTTTGCTTTTAGCTATTATTTATCCAGTGTGGTGCCCATTGGTTGCTGAGTTTTCTTAAAAAAGGTTAATTCTTCCTGTAAAATGAACCGGCTATTTCTATTGTTCTACCTATCACGTCACATATTTTGTACTCCTTTAATCGCGGATCTTACAATACCGCGCTGTACACATATTAGATTATTTCAGCAGTGGTTGCAGTTTTGGAACATCCTTCATATGGGCCATCTTTGAAAAATATACAGCCATATTTTAATCCATGTTCTCAATTCATAGCTGATGAAGATAAATGGAAGACTCCTTATAACCCTACAGCTACATTGGATGAGTTTCCGTTGAGAGGAAATCGTCCGAATCAAATTCTTTCATGACTGTACGATATGTTAGTTTATCATACACAATATGGCCCCTTTAAAAGCTGTAAATACAACTATTTCGTGGGTGAAGTTCACACATCTAAAGGTAAGTTTTCGTGTTTAGATGTATCTGCTATACTATGTTCCTAATGAGTTAACCAACCGTCGTCAGTGCAGAATCAGCAATTAAGTCCGTGTGCTTGATTTTGTAAGTGCTTTACCGCGTGTTGGGCAGTTGGTTAATTGTGAAAATGACAAAAATGGTTCAAATGGCTCTGAGCACTATGGGACTTAACTCCTGAGGTCATCAGTCCCCTAGAACTTAGAACTACTTAAACCTAACTAACCTAAGGACATCACACACATGTATGCCCGAGGCAGGATTCGAACCTGCGACCGTAGAGGTCGCGCGATTCCAGACTGTAGCGCCTAGAACCGCTCGGCCACCCCGGCCGGCTGTGAAAATGACAGAAAAACGTGCTAAAAACAACGTTTTGTCAAAAATAACTGAAAGCGACGAAAAGTGGCGTTACAGGTACGACCCAGAAACCAAGAAACAAGCGAACTAGCTGAAAACTACTTCGTCACACACGCCAGAAGAAAGCAAAATTCGTGGGTGCATGAAACACTGTGAAGTAGGCGGTTCCCATTGTGGCAATCAAAATTCAGTGCTCCCAATCACATTATTTATGGCAGTTTAAGGTCAAAAACATAATGATAATTGCAAATAGTCTTCGCCAACTCGATTGGCCGTGGGGTGTAACGCACGGCTTTCCGGGCGGGAAGGAGCGCCTGGTCCCCGGCACGAATCCTCCAGGCGGATTTGTGTCGAGGTCCGGTGAACCGGCCAGTCTGTGGATGGTTTTTAGGCGGTTTTCCATCTGCCTCGGCGAATGTGGGCTGGTTCCCCTCATTCCGCCTCAGTTACACTATGTCGGCGATTGGTGCGCAAACAAGTACTTCACGTACGCGTACACCACCATTACTCTACTACGCAAACATAGGGGTTACACTCGTCTGGTGTGAGACGTTCCATGGGGGGGGGAGTCCACCGGGGGCCGAACCGCACAATACCCCTGGGTTCGGTGTGGGGCGGCGGAGGGGTGCAGTGGACTGCGGTAGTCGTCGTAGGTTTGTGGACCGCTTCGGCTGGGGCGGGGACGGAGCCTCTCCGTCGTTTCTAGGTCCCCGGTTAACATACAATACAAATAGTCTTCACAGGTTTGGCACCGGATCAGGTTGTGCAAATTCCACAATATTTCCTCGTAGCGACTGTCCGACATCTTCAGGTAGTTCAGCCTTGCTGTTGGCTAGGTACGACTGCCAGTATCCGCACGTCGACGCCACGTTTCTAGAACACGCGCGCGAAGAATGCGCAGCCGCGGAAATCGCGCATGCGCAATGATTTGCCATATTTTAACTCCCTCTGCCGAAAATCGCAGAGCGGCTCTCCCGCCCGTGCGCTGTACGCTGCATTTGTTAACAGTGGTTAACGCAGCTATGTGGTAAGCAGGAGATCCCCAATTCGAATCCCAGTATAGCACACATTTTCACTCCTCGCCGCTGATTCCACATAAAAAGTACCGATACAGCCTGGTCCCTTCCGTTCTCCCCTTTCCACGTTCAAATTACATAATCGTTCTCTTTACTGACGGGCCCTTTGCTCCTCGCACATCAGTGTCATATATCAAGCAGAATATACGCCAGTCTTGCTTCATCTCGTCCAACAACTAACTAGGGTACAAATAATCCACATCTTTGAAAACTGAATAAATCACGGAATAATGTAGATAGAGAGGTACAAATTGACACACATACTTGGAATGACATGGGGTTTTATTAGAACCAAAAAAATATAAAAGTTCAAAAAATGTCCGACAGATCACGCCTCATCTGATCAGAATAGCAATAATTAGCATAACAAAGTAAGACAAAGCAAAGATGATGTTCTTTACAAGAAATGCTCAATATGTCCACCATCATTCCTCAACAATAGCTGAAGTCAAGGAATAAAGTTGCGAACAGCACTGTAAAGCATGTCCGGAGTTTTGGTGAGGCATTGGCGTCGGATGTTGTCTTTCAGCATCCCTAGAGATGTCGGTCGATCACAATACAATTGCTACTCCAGGTAACCCCAAAGCCAATAATCGCACGGACTGAGGTCTGGGAGCCGGCCGGTGTGGCCAAGCAGTTCTAGGTGCTTCAGTCTGGAACAGCGCGACCGCTACGGTCGCAGGTTCGAATCCTGCCTCGGGCATTGATATGTGTGATGTCCTTAGGTTAGTTAGGTTTAAGTAGTTCTAAGTTCTAGGGGACTGATGACCTCAGATGTTAAGTCCCATAGTACTCAGAGCCATTTGAGCCATTTTTTGAGGTCTGGGGACCTGGGAGGCCAAGCATGACGAAAGTGGCGGCTGAGCACACGATCATCACCAAACGACGTGCGCAAGAGATCTTTCACGTGTCTAGCAATATGCGGTGGAGCGCCATCCTGCATAAACATCGTACGTTCCAGCAGGTGTTTAACAGCCAGGCTGTGGATGATGCTATTCTGCAACATATCGGCCATCACGGTAGCAGTTAGAAAACCAGAATCACGCATTTCCTCGAAGACAAAATTCCCGATAACGGTAGATGTGGTAAATCCAACCCATACCGTGACTTTCTCGTCGTGCAATGGAGTTTCCACGACAGTTCTAGGATTTTCGGTAGCCCACATTCTGCAGTTGTGGGCGTTGACAGACCCTCGGTTCGTGAAATGAGCTTCGCCGGTCCACAACACGTTACTCACCAATCGTCATCTTCCGCCATCTTTTGAAACGCCCACACCGCAAATGCCCTCCGCTTCACTAAATCGCCAGGTAGCAGTTCAGGATGCCGATGGATTTTGTACGGATAGCATCGGAGGGTACGCCTAAGTGCCAACCAGACAGTAATGTGTGGAATGCCGGTGCGACGTGTGACTGCACGAGCGCTGACTTCCCCGTGCATAGACGAACCCGCTACAGTCTCCATTTCCTCCTGAACTGTCTCAGCAGCGTTACTCCTTCTGCTCGGTCGGCCACTACGGGTCTATCGTCTAAACAACCCGTGGCTTCGAACTTCGAAATCATTCTCGTCACAGCTGCATTTGTCAAAGGACCTTTACCCGTTCGAAGCCCCTTCCTATGGCGATAGGGTCGTAACGCTGAACTAGCACATTCCCAATTCTGATAATACAGCCTCACTAAAAGCGCCTTTTCAGGTACCGTCAACATGCTGCGACTGCTGGCGCATCTGTTTCTCTCTCTCATTACAGCTCCTTTTATACACGATTGTCATGCGCAGTCACTGACGTTTTGCTGTCCAGCGCCATCTGTCGGACATTTTGTGAAATTTTTTTTTTTTTTGTTCTAATAAAACTCCATGTCATTCCAAGCATGTGTGTCAATTTTTACCTCTCTATCTACATTATTTCGTCGTTTATTAAGTTTTCAAATTTGTTCTGACTTTTTGATCACCCAGTATATTCACTTTTATTACTGTGAACCTCGGATAAGCTTTGTGACGTAAAGTACAACTTATTAACAGAAGCTTCGCTTACTACGCGCAGACTCTCAGGACTCGAAGAGTATTTCACTCACAGTATACACTTTCTGTTGCATTATCTCTCAATAAGGAGTGTTACTATCAGTTTTCGGTCGGCCTGTGTGACGGAGCGGTTCTAGGCGCTACAGTCTGGATCCGTGCGACCGCTACGGTCGCAGGTTCGAATCCTGCCTCGGGCATGGATGTGTGTGATGTCCTTAGGTTAGTTAGGCTTAAGTAGTTCTAAGTTCTAGGGGACTGATGGCCTCAGAAGTTAAGTCCCATAGTGCTCAGAGCCATTTGAACCATTTTTGAACAGTTTTCGTAACAATTTTGTTTTTCCGTCAAGAATTGAGAGGCTACTTATTCTCCCATCTCAGTGTGTTTCAGTTTGCTCATAAGGGGACTCTTTATATGCGAGCAGAGCTCAGGAAGATGGTGTATAGAGATTTTTGGGGAGTGACCGAGCTTCCATTCAGTCCTGCAGAAGCAATCCGTCTGTAAATTTTTCGGGGAGAGGCATTGACTAGGAGCATGACAATAAGACCAACGAGATTACAGCATGGACGGAAACCCACAGACAGTCGTTTTTCCTTCTCACCATACTCGATTGGAATAGAGCAAAGTTGCTAATACTTGTGCGAAGTGCCTTCCACCGTGCGCTCGGTATTTGCTTTCTAAGTATACATATAAATATAAATGTAGTTGCGAATGTAATTCGGAAAAATTCAGTGCAACATTTCTAGGGGAATATATGCAACTTATCTTTATCAACGAATAACATGTATCCTCTATGTCGATAAAATTTCAGTGAATCTCCAACATTTAATTAAAATATTTGGGTTTTAGTTTGAATGTTAAGGGGGGTAGGACGTCAAACGGGCCGACTTAGAACAGGAGAGGCACCACAGGACATTTCAATTTCCACTGCCTATACGTTTACAAATAAATTCATAAACTTTGTCAGCATGGCCTGGAAGGATTCAGGATTCACACTCATAGCAGTGGAAGTTCAAAAATATAAAAAAGTAATTTTTTTACAGGTGAAATGTCATCAATTTTTTACTTACTACTGGCTGCATTTGTTGCTATAGGTACACTTTTCTTCATAAGTAAGACAGATTTTTCGATGAAATTTGCACAGCGTACAAACCGTACTTACAGGTGTATGGAACTCCAGAATTTTCGAAATCAATTATATACTGTGGTACAAACTGAGGTATTTAACTATAAAATTTAAGTTTTTTCTAAACATGAAGTTTAAAATGTAACAGCTCATTCATTTTTCTCATAAATTAAATAAATTCTAGAGTTTCGTACACCTGTAAGTATGGTTTGTACGCTGTGCAAAATTCATCGAAGAATCTCTCTTACTTATGAGGAAAAGTGTACCTACAGAAACAAATGCAGCCGATGGTACGTCAAACAATGATCAAATTTCACATGTAAAGAAAAAATATTTTTGTTATGTTTTTGAACTTCCACTGCTATGAACGTGAATCCTGAAGCCTTTCTGGTCATGCTGACAAAGTTTTCTGAATTTATTTGTAAAAGTATAGTCAGTAGAAATTAAAATGTCCTGTGATGCCTCTCCTGCTCCAAGTGGGCTCGTCTGATGTCCTACCCCCCTTAAGGACTCTTAAGTGGTAAATAACGTTTAAAAAGTGCTTTAGCTAAACAACATAACTGTCTACTGCGATGTGTGAACTTTAACGTTTTGTCAATAAACATATATAACACCAGTCAGCAGAAATGTCTTCACAAATACTATGTCTATAAACACACAATTTCGTGGTGCACTGGCGGTGTGTGTTCTGAAATCTTGTTGTGGCATGCAGTCATCAAAGTAACGCAAATAATGTGGAAAATCCTTTTTACAGAATTTGCTACATTTGTAATGCATAGAAGGTACTGTACGTAAAAAAAGCCTGATGTAATAACTATGGTGAAATGTATTCTATAACACCGATGTTGCAGAACATTATTCCCAAGGCTTTATCTATGAGTCAACACCTGCCTGTACCTTACGAATGGAAGGGTCATACAGTAGGGCGGAAAACTATGAATGTGCTTGTTGATAAGAACAGGATGCTGCAGTATCGTGATTAAGACTATTAGAACCCGTGAAGTGGGACTCGCGGATGCCGGATGTCCTGCAACAAATGGTCTTGTAGAAGTTGCCGCCAATGCCTCCCTCGCTGCCCGAGTCGATAGGTTGCTGCGTGGGAGGAGGCTGCCACCGTTAAGCAACTTAGAAATAACTTCACGTCCCTTCGCTAGTACCGATTTCCTCACAGGGACCGAGCGAGGTGGCGCAGTGGTAGCACACTGGACTCGCATTCGGGAGGACGACGGTTCAATCGCGCGTCCGGCCATCCTGATTTAGGTTTTCCGTGATTTCCCTAAATCGGTCCAGGCAAATGCTGGGATGGTTCCTTTGAAAGGGCACGGCCGACTTCCTTCCCCATCCTTCCCTTATCCGATGAGACCGATGACCTCGCTGTTTGGTCTCTTCCCCCAAACAACCCAACCCATCCTCACAGGGAATCAGTAATTGATCGCCAATCTAGCTCTACCCAGCGAGCTAGGGAAACTGCCACGAAGTTCCTGCGAGTTGATTATTTTGAAAACAGCAGCCTCACGCAAAATACTTCGAAACCCGTCCACTTCGCAGCGCGTATCCTTAAATTTTGCCCAGATGAGCAAAAATGTCGACAGATCTAGATTTTGAGAACAAGCTGATCTAGCAAATTTCATTTATTTTGGCTATGCAAATTCTAGGGTAGACACTTTTCTGTGAGGGAAGGAAGGAAAATTTGGTTTAACGGCCCATCGACGACTGTAATTAGCGACGGATCACAGGCTCGGACTGCACTAGTACAAGGGAGTAAATCAGACGTGTCCTTTTCAAAGGAACTATGTAAGACATCGTAATTCTAATTCTGGATAAACGGACTGGGATCTGAATCCCTCTTCTCTAGAATGCTCGTCCAGTGCCATTACATCTGCGCGACTTTGTCCTGTAACTTCCCAATGACTGAAGCTACTTTTGAGACGTCCAGAAACAATCATCTCTCTCATATGCACCACAGAAGTAACTATTTTCAGTTTGACTATTTTTGCTTATGTAACGATTGCGAAAACACAATTATTGCCTCTGTCGACTACCCTACATCACCGGGGTGTCCGTTTGGAGAAGCATGCTCTATTAATTGCTAGTTTTTGTTAGTTGATGATAAGTTATGACTAGAGATTATCGCTGCATTGCTGTATAAATTTCAGAGTAACTAATTATCTATGTAAAATAAAAATATTTTTCCACTCCTTAACGGCATCGTACGTTAAAATGCTGACGATATGATATTGTTGTCACTGCTGCTTGGTACTGAAACATGAGTTGTCTAACGGGCCATTATTCTACTTCATACATCCGAATGGAACACTACGCTTACCTGTAGTCAGAAGTATGGGTTCGAAATACTGTCGTCTAACAAATACAAAAGTTCATAGCTGTTTCATCTGAAATGGATTTACATGTGCAAGTCTTTGTTAATGAACTGTGCATGTCAAACAGAGAAGAAGCATTACAATAAAAATCTGCACAGATCCTTCTATGTCATCGTTCACACACATTTACTTATATCCCAGGCGTATGTAGGGTGAGCCGGCCGTGGTGGTCTCGGGGTTCTAGGCGCGCAGTCCGGAACCGCGCGACTGCTACGGTCGCAGGTTCGAATCCTGCCTCGGGCATGGATGTGTGTAATGTCCCTAGGTTGGTTAGGTTTAAGTAGTTCTAAGTTCTAGGGGACTGACGACCACAGCTGTTAAGTCCCGTAGTGCTCAGAGCCATTTGAACTATTTTTTATGTAGGGTGAGTTGGCTAACTGTTTCACCTCGAATAACTTTTGACTCGTTAAAAATAGCTGTAACCTCCTTTCGCCAAAACAAGGAGTGAACACTTGCCCATGAAACGGAGACTAACGCACTTTCGCCGCTTCATTAACCACCGAGGTATAGGCACTAACTTTGCTTTTTTAACTGAATGTATGGTATTTTTGTACTACAGTAGCAGATCTGTGTAAGGCAAACTCAGTGATACACACTACTGGCCATTAACATTGCTACACCATGAAGATGACGTGCTACAGACGCGAAAGTTAACCGACAGGAAGTAGATGCTGTGATATGCAAATGATTAGCTTTCCAGAGCATTCACACAAGGTTGGCGACGGTGGCGACACCTACAACGTGCTGACATGTGGAAAGTTTCCAACCGATTTCTCATACACAAACAGCAGTTGACCGGCGTTGCCTGGTGAAACGTTTTTGGGATGCCTCATGTAAGGAGGAAAAATGCGTACCATCACGTTTCCGACTTTGATAAAGGTCGGATTGTAGCCTATCGCGATTGCAGTTTATCGTATCACGACATTGCTGCTCGCTTTGGTCGAGGTCCAATGACTGTTAGCAGAATATGGAATCGGTGGGTTCAGGAGGGTAATACGGAACGCCGTGCTCGATCCCAACGGCCTCGTATCACTAGCAGTCGGGATGACAGGCATCATATCCGCATGGCTGTAACGGATCGTGCAGCCACGTCTCGATCCCTGAATCAACAGATGGGGACGTTTGCATGACAACAACCATCTGCACGAACAGTTCGACGACGTTTGCAACAGCATGGACTATCAGCTCGGAGACCATGGCTGCAGTTACCCTTGACGCTGCATCACAGACAGGGGCGCCTGCGATGGTGTACTCAACGACGAACCTGGGTGCACGAATGGGAAGATGTCATTTTTTCGGATGAATCCAGGTTCTGTTTACAGCATCAGGCTGGTCGCATCCGTGTTTGACGACATCGCGATGAACGCACATTGGAAGCGTGTCATTGGTTACACGTCTCGGTCACCTCTTATTCACATTGACGGCACTTTGAACTGTCGACGTTATATTTCAGATGTGTTACGACCCATGGCTCTACCCTTCATTTGTCCATGCGAAACCCTACATTTCAGCAGGATAATGCACGACCGCATGTTGCAGGTAATGTACGGGCTTTTCTGGATACAGAAAATGTTCGACTGCTGTCCTGGCCAGCACATTCTCCAGATCTCTCATCAATTGTAAACGTCTGGTCAATGATGGTCGAGCAACTGGCTCGTCACAATACGCCAGTCACTACTCTTGATGAACTGTGTTGAAGCTGCATGGGCAGCTGTACCTGTACACGCCATCCCAGCTCTGTTTGACTCAATGCCCAGGTGTATCAAGGCCGTTATTACGGCCAGAGGTGGTTGTTCTGGGTACTCATTTCTCAGGATCGACGCACTCAAATCGCGTGAAAATGTAATCACATGTCAGTTCTAGTATAATATATTTGTCCAATGAATACCCGTTCATCATCTGCATTTCTTGTAGGTGTAGCAATTTTTATGGTCAGTAGTGTAACTCTTTTGTAGATCTGACAAGAAATTACGAGATAAAAATACGTTTAATATGATGATTTCTTTGCTGCTGTTGCTGCCATTTGCATGGCGCGTCACCCGAAAGTTTACTCCACCTTAAACTGCCTTACGTCTTTTATTCCACATTACTAATATTTCTGAAAGTGTCGGAGGTCTCTGTCCATATCAACACTGTTACCCCGTAAATGGAAATTCAGGACTCTACGGCAAAATATAATTGCTTCCTAAGATTTTCTGCTAGAATCGTGGCTCCGGTCCACATAAATGCCTCAGAGGACCTTTGCATTCTCTGCCAGTTATAGCGCTTAAATTTCCATTGACAATATGCAAGCTTTCGATAAAAGAGGTTTGGAATACTACCAGATGGCTGTGCTCCAACAAGTCATCTGAACAATCCAGATTGGAATCTCATTCTATACACGATAGGTTAAGTTTTCTGTCGATTCAAATGCCGGTATGTTGCCTTGAGTAAGATCACCCTGATTCCTTCTCCTGTATATTGTTTACGCGAATGCTACACCGTGAAAAGATTTTTCAGTATCGAATACCTCAGTATCACGTACGATTGCAATAAAACGTTTTCGCTTTGGTTTCGCTACTGGATACCATATTACTGAATTTCGTGGTCATGCTGCGTAATCTGATTTCGCGTTCCACGTTCTGGTGTATGTACCAGAAATTCAAACCATCCCCTCATTTTTTACGAAAAATTTTCTTTAACTTATGATGATGCCCGCAATTATTATTGTAAGAATGCTACAGGTTGAGGGAAACAATTCAAAAACGTTTTTCAGTGATACCTCCAACTTCAGTTTCGTTGTTATTATTACGTCATACTCGTATTTCTGTGTTATCACCAATCTGCTGCAAAACTAGACGTGCTAATAACAGCACATTTTATTTCCATATTTATTTAGATTTAAATCAACGTTGTATTTGCAGCTCAGAGTGCTTGCAAAATACTTCTTATCCGAACACTTTTCGACAAAATATTATCAGCACCCGTTAGCCTTTAATTTTTTTTCCTTTCCACACTAAATGAACTCTTTTAGTTTATAGGAAACTGCTTTGGTGATTTTTCTTTTTTTACTCGACAGCAAGACACGTATCCATGCGTTAGCTTATTGATCCATCGTTCGGAGACCAGTTTAAAAACTACACACACAAGAAGAAATTTACTGCAGAATCGACCGTTCTTCCTATTTCCCCGCCTATTTTAATGTCCTATGACAGGACGAAAGTAGTTACTTCTTACATTCAGGGACGGTCACTAATTTTCCTGCGAAGCTGTCTTTGTAGGGACAAATATCCCGTGATCGTGGCATTCACAGTAGATTAAACCCACAGCCACCGTTTACGTTGAATTTATTAAGAACAATTACAAAAAAGGAAAGTAAGTACAGTGAAAACTTCCAGACATCACGTGTTGTTAGGATGATCTGACTTCGTTATCAAATAAGATATCCTACACGTGCCAAACAAGTTGCACAGAATCAAAAGTTGTGATTGTGCGGAGAAACAGTTATAATAAGTACTTTTAAAGAAAAAAGCAATCAACCTTCTGAAAAACTGACCGTGGGAGGTCAGAAACATAATTTAAATGACAAACCACGAATTACTTGAAGTTTCCCCGGCGGATCGAATATTCCACCATTTTTCTGCCGTGCGTCCGTTATATTGTTAATTCGTGTTCCGATATTTCCGCTGACAGACTTCAGCGATTCCCAAGGAGAGTCGCTTGCAAGGTTCTTAAATTATTTTACACAATATTGTGGAACAAACGAGCCTACGCCAGATAGAGAGAGCACTGTTGGTAGTACGAGCGTCACTCATAAAAAGAAAAGAAAAACGTTGTGCACCTGACAGTAAAACGAAGCAAGCGCAGAGTCGGCGAATCCACAGTGCATACGAAGTACGTGGTTGTTTAATATGGATGTACACCAACACTGTTCTCTCTGACGCATGGGCGTTTACACCACAGTACTGTGTATAGTGATTTAAAAACCTTGCAAGCGACGCACCTTGACAATGGCTGAAAGGCTGTTAGCCGAAATATCGGGACAAGAATTAGTAATATCCCGGATGCCTGCCAGAAAAATGATGGAATATTTTGCTGATTTTACTAATGTCGAAGAAAACGTAAATGGTTCCCAAATAGCAGATGTTCGCTTCACAGCAAGTCATTAAATAGTCCCAATATACATGGGTACATCGGAATGTATTAGTCATAACGAAATGTTTGTGGACTGTAATTGTAATCAATACATATTACAAAAATGGATGTGTGAATGTATGTGTGTGTGTATGTGTCTATGTTCCACCTCCCCTCCTAAACCACTAGATCGATTTCAACCGAACTGGGTGTACATATCCCTTACTGTCAGGCAACGATTACTGTTGGGGTAAGAACCAACTACCTATCATACTTCTGAAGATATGACGTCATGAACAATCAGATGTGCCGCATCATACATGGCGTTTAAATTTATTACTTCTTTGCTGCTAACTCTATTCGCAACATGTCTCGCAGACAGTATTCCCATATGCCGCTGAATGTAGCTACACAAATACATCATTGAACGACATATAGCTCCTAACCTATGACCTCAAAAACCATGAGATGCGTGAAAAATGCCGCATCATGCATGAAATTTTAAAACATTTATTTTTTACTACTAAGATATTCCTACAGTTGAGTCAACTTAACGAAATCCATGACAACTGGGAGAGCTTTTGACAGCTTTCAAGTGCGAAGCACAAACGGCTGTATGCGAAAACGATAGCCGTCTATAGAGTTATAATTAGGGATTGTCATAGTCATTTACCAAATTGGTGTTGCAGACACGCGAGGCAGTTGTTGTTTTACATTTGTACATTATGCATATTTCTCTTGTTTTATAATTTCAAAGGTGTTTTCACGAATAGATGCAAATGAAATTTTACTATATTACAGTACAAACACAGTCCAATTTTTGTTTTTGTTTCTAACAGAAAACTGGGCAGTGCCGGCTTTGTCAGCTAGTAACAGGATAAATTACATAGTACTAGTATTTCCGAATTTTGAGGGTCTCGTATACTGTAACGCGCAGCGTCTTAGCTTGCGAGACACGAAAGTGAGCTATGCCCGGACTGAATCAGCGTGGCTGATTAATGAGCGTGGGCTGCCACACCGACCACCCTGAGCATGGTTTTTAGGCGATTTCCCACGCAATTTTAGGCAAATGCTAGGCATGTCCCACAATTCCGTCTGAGAGAGTATTATGCACAAACAGTTAAGATATGATAACACACGGAAAGACGTTTACACGGTTCACAGACCAATGGCACACACGACATCACTCCGTTGACGACTTTAGTGTCAGGAAGTCTACCCCGACACAAAGTTAAATAATAAAATAAAATTTGCAAAATCTTGAAAAAGTGGACCCAGTTTATAAACGATAGGGAGAAGGAGAAGTAGCAGTATTCCAGAATATTGTTGTTGGTTTGACTACAAAAATTTTGAGCAAGATATGTGATAGCATTTGGTCTCAATGCAAAATCAGTAACACCTGTTAAGCAGCATATGAGTTGAAACCTAGGCCTTGCCACTCGATTTAGAACATATGATCGTACGGTTTGGGCGTCCAAAGCTTAGATACATAATATAATTATTTTAAGATTTTCTTTTAAACTATTAAAATCTTCTAAAAACTTCTGGTTAGCTGTTAGTAGTTTCTATATTACAGGATCTTACACGACCTGTTTCATGATGATGTAATCACATTCTCGGGCGCATACATCTATGGAAAATATAGTGAAAATTAGGAAGTATTTTAATAGTAAAAACTAAGGCTATTAAACCAGAAATATAGGGATACAAATACTCACATAACTAATTTAACATTGGGTCATTAAAGATACAGGATCCCCAATGTTCAGAAGGCGTTAGAACTGGATGGGTACAAAATGAAACATCTGAAATTCCAAAAGGTAGTAGGCTCAGGCACTGTACAGGACCACTGGGAGCCGCGGGTATCGACCTATAAACGAGTTCAAATAAGACCCTGGGTGAAAACTATACGAAATGAACCTTCGTTTGAACAGAAAAATATGACGACTTACCTAGATGAAAAATCAACAGATGACTGCAAAAGCCACATAGTGGAGACTTTACTATGCCTGAAGCGGGAAGACCAGGCCACCAAACGTAAATTGGGCTGTTGCGAGACCCTGTATCTTAAATAACCCAGTGTTAAATAAGTTACGAGAGTATTTGTTTCAATATCTTTCTGGTAAAACTGCATTATTTTCTACCATTATTATACTTTCTACTTCTCATTATATTTTTCATAGATGTATACACCTGAAGATCTGATTAAATCATGGCGAAATTGCTAGTGTAAGATCATGTAAGTAAGAAGCTATTAACAGCTAATACGGCTACCAGAAGTTCTTTAGAAGATTTTAGTGGTTTAAAAAAAAATCTCAAAATATTTACACTTGGCTTACATTTTCTGTTGTTTACCACATTCACTTCACGAGAATTAATAAAGAATTCATCGAACGGAGCCGAGGCCAGTTGCTTACCGCTTTGTTCTGCAATTGGCTTAGTGTTCCATCTACGATGACCTCGATGTTGATGAAACGACAAAACACTATTAAAGGAAAAAAGTCAAAATTCATTTTAAAAGTTATTGCTGTAGAAATCTGTCAGTTTCTCGACTCTGCTGCACTGGAGATGAATCTTCAACATCAGCTATACTTTGCCGTGTACATAATTCTTGAGGACTGCATCGCGAGTTGCGAAGCAGTAAGGGACTTCTTCTCACCGAGGAAACAACTTCCATCCAGCCAGAATAACAGCCCAAGTTTCTTGCTCCGAGTTTGGACACACAACTTCGTAAAAGTATCAGCCTGGCGTCCGAATTCAGAAAGCTCTTTACCAATGTGATACCATCTTCCTATGATACAATACTTCTACTCTTTTCCTTTCCCTTCTGTATATTCTACATATCGGTGCTCTTTTCCTTTCCCTTCTGTATATTCTAAATATCGAAAGTTCGCGCATTCAGAATACGCCTTATATTAGTTTTGGGAATTTTACGGAACAGTGCGATGTACGTTGCACTGTTCTTGATGGTTTAACCCTTCGAAAGAGGATTTCTACGTTCGGGTGATTGTATTTCTTTATTTGATTGCTACAAACGTAAATTTTACTGTGTTTCAGCAACGTACATATGATTGCAAAGTATCATATATCGAACTTATATATGAAGTTAGTTCCGGAGCACGAGTATTGGAGATAACACTTTCAGTACGTAATACCAAGACGTAAGAAATTCAGTGGCTAATACTATGACTTTCAGGTTAAGAATACTCTGGATGAAATCACGGCCCGCTTATACTGATTTAGATTTCAGCAAATTAATACACGCTAAGGCTGAGACAGTGTTTTGCGCAAACTCACGGCGGACCAAGTTGTTAAATTTCTCAAATACACGTTCTTTATTTCTTTAGAAGTTATTGGAAAATTATGGAGAAAGGTTTGGCCGTTTACCAATTTGACTCTCGACAGTGACACAAGCTTCTGTATAAGCACAGATGTCTCGAATTTCCTCATCGTGAAATTCCAAAGGGTAGTAGGCTCGGGCAGTGCTGGTTGAACTAACTTGTTTTTAGACGTAAAATGTCACGTGACTTCTTTGAGTTTTGAGATTAAGACATCATACCTTTTTCATTGGTAAAAGAAATAAATTTCTTAAGTGAGTCTGCGATCAGTGTGAATTTTTATGAATAAAACCGTGTAGAGCAGTTGATATACGAGGGCGTGCTGAAAAATAATGCCTCCGAAATTTTTATTCTATTGTCAACATCGTTTGAGGAATTACATGTCATGTATATTACTCGGTCGATTTTCCCGCTTCACTGACGGAAGTTGCAAAGCTCTGCCGCTGGAGGACTACGAATTATAGGTGCAATCGAGTTTCACGAATTCGAAGAATTTGTTAACGCATGCAGCACCCTGTTTTTCAGGATGACAATGTCAGACCACACACGAGCACTACGACATCTGCAACAATCCGACGCCTTGGTTTCATTGTCATCGATCATCCTCCGTACAGTCCCGACTTGGCCCCATCCGATTTCTATCTGTTTCCAAAACTTAAAGAATACGTTCGAGGCCTTCACTTTGAAAGTGATGAAGCGGTGCAAGCAGTGGTGAGGTTGTGGCTCCGTCAACAAAGCCAGAATTTCTACAGTTACATAAAAGGGTTGTAAGTGGGCTGTTTAGGTTTTTATGTTGGTAACGCCACGGAGCGCTCTATATGAAAATCACTGACTGTGCTGTGTGAAGTCTGTGGCTGGTTTGCATTGTTGGAATATTTGCTATTGTAGTGTTGGGCAATTGGATGTGAACAGCGCGTAGCGTTGCGCAGTTGGAGGTGAGCCGCCAGCAGTGTTGGATGTGGGCAGAGAGATGGCAGAATTTTGAGAGCGGACGATCTGGATGTGTGTCCATCAGAAAGAGTAAATTTGTAACATTGGATATCATGAACTGACGTATATATGATGACTTTTGAACATTATTAAGGTAAATACATTGTTTGTTCTCTATCAAAATCTTACATTTGCTAACTATGCCTATCAGTAGTTGGTGCCTTCAGTAGTTAGAATCTTTTATTCAGCTGGCAGTATTGTCGCACGCTGTATTGCAGTAGTTTGAATAACGAAGATTTTTGTGAGGTAAGTGATTCATGAAAGGTATAGGTTATTGTTAGTCAGGGCCATTCTTTTGTAGGGATGATTGTAAGTCAGATTGCGTTGCGCTAAAGAAATATTGTCTGTCAGTTTAGTGATGATCAGAATAGGTAAAGAGAGAAATGTCTGAGTACGTTCAGTTTTTCTCAGCTGTTTGAAAATCAAATAATGTAAGAGGTTTATCAGCACATTAATTCATTAATTTTTCAAAGGGGACGTTTCAGGGTCTCTCGTTGGGAGACGTGTGTTTGTCGTTAGGATGACTATGTTGAGAAGTAAAAATGTAGACATGAAGAATAAAAATGTAGAATGTTAATAAAGTATTTTTGAAGCTTTAAGAGTTTTCACAGAAAAATTCGGGGTATTACTTTTCTGCGCTTCCTCGTGCTTTCATTTATTACGAAGTTTTTCTTTCTGTAATAATATGAAAACTCAGAAGTCATAGAACAAAGCTTAGAGTCAGGTACAATACAAACTATGCCTAAGGGCGGCGATTAGGCTTTGTTTACAGAGACTGACACAATACGTCGTAAAAGATGAAAGTACATGTACGGACCAAGACGACTCTATTGACAAAAATCAGTTTCTTTCATCAGCCTTCTACAACTTCGCTTTGTCGACCATCTGTTGTTCGCGCTAACGCTGCCAAAACAAACCTGTGCTCAATCGCGCTGCTATGCTTTGAATCTTCTCTCTCTCCTTCTCTCTCTACTGATCTATCTATCTCGTTAGTTAATATAAGTGTGTAAGGGTTTGACATTAACGATGCGCAAGAATCGATCGGCTTGTACCTATGTAAGTGGCCTTCTTCGTGAATGAATTCGCTTCCTTGGGATTTTTCCGATAAATTTCAGTTGGGCATCTGGCTTTGTCACGGCTAGACTTGTGTGGTCGTTACACCTACATCTACATCTACATACATACTCCGCAATGCACCATACGGTGCGTAGCGGAGGGTACCTCGTACCACAACTAGCATCTTCTCTCCCTGTTCCACTCCCAAACAGAACGAGGGAAAAGTGACTGCCTATATGCCTCTGTACGAGCCCTAATCTCTCTTATCTTATCTTTGTGGCCTTTCCGCGAAATATAAGAGGCGGCCGTAAAATTGTACTGCAATCAGCCTCAAATGCTGGTTCTCTAAATTTCCTCAGTAGTGATTCACGAAAACAACGCCTCCTTTCCTCGAGAGACTCCCACCCGAGTTCCTGAAGCATTTCCGTACCACTCGCGTGATGATCAAAGCTACCAGTAATAAATCTAGCAGCCCGCCTCTGAATTGCTTCTATGTCCTCCCTCAATCCGACCTGGTAGGGATCCCAAACGCTCGAGCAGTACTCAAGAATAGGTCGTATTAGTGTTTTATAAGCGGTCTCCTTTACAGTTGAACCACATCTTCCCAAAATTGTACCAGTGAACCGAAGACGACTATCCGCCTTCCCCACAACTGCCATTACATGCTTGTCCCACTTCATATCGATCTGCAATATCACGCCCAAATATTTAATCGACGTAACTGTGTGAAGCGCTACACTACTAATGGAGTATTCAAACATTACGGGATTCTTTTTCCTATTCATCTGAATTAATTTACATTTATCCACATTTAGAGTTAGCTGCCATTCTTTACACCAGTCACAAATCCTGTCCAAGTCATCTTGTATCCTCCTACAGTCACTCAACGACGACACCTTCCCGTACACCACAGCACCATCAGCAAACAGCCGCACATTGCTATCCACTCTATCCAAAAGATCATTTATGCAGAGAGAAAACAACAGCGGACCTACCACACTTCCATGGGCACTCCAGATGATACCCTCACCTCCGATGAGCACCTTACATCGCTCTGGAAACTTACTTCCAGATACTTGATGCAAGTGACTACTCGCAGATTATTAAGTTAAACATTGTAAGGTTTCTATTTCACAACAATTCTTAATGATATCTCTTCTCTGAGCAGTGCTGTATTGTCTATTAACAGCCTGAGAAAGCTTCAAACGTTGTTTGGCAAGCCATGTACCAATATTGTGAACGTTAATAGTCCCATCACATTTCCTTGAGATAGCCGGACACTAATTTAATTTCTGACGAGATCATTCATTTGAGAACGACGTACTGAGTTCCATTTACTAAGAAATCTTCACTCCAATCTTTGTACCTTTATTTTTTAGGCTGAAGTTCGAGGTGTTTACAAGTGTCGTTTCCGCTTCTTCTTCGATTTCGTCTACTACACATCCGCAAAGGTTGCTCATCAGGTAAGAATACAGATCAGCGCCTATCTATGTCATTTTTGTTTTCAGATAGCCAACAGAAATTTTCTAATGCATGCTGTCTCTCTTAAGCGGCACGTCTGTCGCCCAACGCTCTCCGTCGTTTTCCTCTCTATGCTGGTTGCTGTTTCAAAGGGAACAGAAAACTCCAGTAGCGGGTTCTGCGGTAGTTCTTTGCTTCCTTTCCTTTAGAAGCCTCATGAAATCGGTGAGCCGGGAATGCTTCGCATTTGCTGATTTATTCGCTCCGTAAAAGCTTTTTTTCGTGGCTATCTACCGACGTGTCAGTGTCAAAACAACATACACGTCTTTCTCTCTGAAAAGCCACAATGTTATCTGCAGGATTTACGATAAATATTTTTTTTCATACTGTAGACGGATTCAGCTCTCTCCCGCAGCGTGACACTAAACGATGGTCGTTTCTAGGTTTCTGTTTCTGCAATCGGAATGAAGCAATTACTCGCAATCTGAAATCATCCACAGATACTTGGCCCTATGGCAGAAACGTCTTTTCAAGTCGTTGCCTGTGCAGTATGTCAACAACAAAAGGTCCTGCTTTGATCCTTGGCATAAACAGATATATGTACTGGGATGAACTGGTCAGTTGTTAAATATATATGTAACTGCGGCGAAACGTTATCCGGGGTTAATGATGGTGTGTGTCCTTTTTATAATACTATTACGTAGGGTTTCGCACATTTGTTTCCTGGCAGCTTAAATGGTTAATGTCACACGTTCTGCAGAAAACTACAATGCAGAGTATCGTGTTGTGATAAAAGGTTTGTGTAGAGTAGACTGCGGTCCTACAGTAAGTTGAGGGAAACTAATCAGGACTCTGTACCCGCTACCAAGACCATAGGCTACCAAATAAATGTAAGTTACTTTGCATTGGGAAAGTTAGTGCTGCACACAACAAAATCCAACCATAACATATCAGCTATACTGTATCGTATGTACACGGAGGAGACAAAAATCATGCGAGGGCGATGAGCACGTATGCAGATGGCGGTAGTATCGGGTACAAAGCTATGAAAGGGCAGTGAATAGGGGAGTTGTCATTTGTACTCGGGTGAGTCATATGAAAAAGTTTCCCATGTGATTATGGGAGTCACAAGCACGGGACATTTCATTTCAGAAATATTGAGGGACTTCAATGTTCTGAGATCCACAGTGTCAAGAATGTGCCAAGAAATCTAAATTCAGGGAATTACGTCTCACCATAGACAACGCTGTGGCCGACAGCCCTCAGTTAACGACAGACAGCAGCGGCGTTGGCGTAGAGTTGTCAGTGCTAACAGACAAGCAACACTGCGTGAAATAACTGCAGAAATCAATGTGGGACGTACGATGTTCGTATCCGTTAGGAGACTGCGGGGACATCTGGCGTTAATCGGCTATGACAGCAGACGACCGACGCGAGTGCCCTTGCTAACAGCACGACGTCACCTGCAGCTCCTCTCCTGGGCCGTGATCATATCGGTTGGATCCTAGACGACTGGAAAAACGTGACCTGGTCAGATGAGTCTCTGTTTCAGTTGGTAAGAGCTGATGGTAAGGTTCGAGTGTAGCGCAGATCCCACGAAGCCATAGACACGAGTTATCGACAAGGCACTGTGCAAGATGGCGGTAGCTCCATAATTACGTGGGCTGTGTTTACATGAAATGGACTGGGTCCTCTGGTTCAACTGAATCGATCATTAAGTGGAAATATCTATGTTCGGCTTATTGGAGACCACTTGCCACCATTCATAGACTTATTGTTGCCAAATAACGATGGAATTTTTATGGATGCGAATGGGTCATGTTACCGGGCCACAGTTGTTCGCGATTGGTTTGAATAACATTCTTGATAGTTCAGAAGAATGATTTGGCCACCCAGACCGCCCGACATGATTCCTATCGAAAATTTATGGAACATAATCGAGAGGTCAGTTCGAGCACAAAATCCTGCACCTGCAACACTTCCGCAGTTAGGATAGTTATAGAGGCAGCAGGGCTCAATATTTCTGCAGGGTATTCCCAACGACTTGTTGAAACAATGCCACGTCGTGTTGCAGCACTATTCCGGGTAAAAAAGATGTTCGACACGGTGTTAGGAGATACCCCATGACTTTTGTGAACTCAGTGTATTGTCAATTGTATGAAATGGAGTGTATGGAGTTACGAAATGATGCGTCATAAACCAACAGTCCTATTTATCCTATGGAGTTGTTTCGCCACCCCGGCCGGCCGAGGTGGCCGAGTGGTTCTAGGCGCTACAGTCTGGAACAGCGCGACCGCTACGGCCACAGGTTCGAATCCTGCCTCGGGCATGGATGTGTGTGATGTCCTTAGGTTAGTTAGGTTTAAGTAACTCTAAGTTCCAGGGGACTGATGACCTCAGAAGTTAAAATGGTTCAAATGGCTCTGGGCACTATGGGACTCAACTGCTGTGGTCATCAGTCCCCTAGAACTTAGAACTACTTAAACCTAACTAACCTAAGGACATCACACACATCCATGCCCGAGGCAGGATTCGAACCTGCGACCGTAGCAGTCGCACGGTTCCGGACTGCGCGCCTAGAACCGCGAGACCACCGTTGCCGGCTCAGAAGTTAAGTCCCATACTGCTCAGAGCCATTTGAACCATTTTTTGCTTCGCCACATAACGTGTATTAAACGAATAAACTTAATTCCACACGGAATGGATGTCCATGATCAACAACATTGTGAGGTGTGACCCCCATGAGAATAAATGCGCTGTCGGTTTCGTCGTGGCATCGATTCAGTGAGCCTCCAAATGTCACGTTGAGGAACTGCTTGCCATGTCCGAAACACATGCTCTGTCATTTCATGAATATTGGTGGCTGGAGGCTCGCATGAAGTTATGCATCTTCTCCCACTGTTACATTCCAGACAATCCCTGTGGGTGAAAGATCAGGGGAAGGGGCAGTCCAATCTTTGACCTGTACTTTCCTGAAGGAGTTTGTGGCAGGAACCGTAGTGTGGGATCGTGGGTATCCACCTTGAACTGCCATCTGATATTCTGGTTACGGAATGTAATTGCACAGGCCTAGGCAAGTGGGGTCGATCCCATAAAAAGGGCCAGTTGCAGCAATAGGATGGCGCAGCGTTGGGCCACAGCACCTGCTGGACGCCACCACCCGCCTGATGGTCAAAGCCCGTCTAGTTAGCGAAAGTAGGAACACTTCGACACGCAGTGTACATTACGTCTGCAGCAACAACACCGCAACACACCTGCTTTCGCGTGTGTAATTACTGACCATCCGCCCTGGCAGGTCATCAAGTCGGTGAGTCACAGTGTCGGCTTCTGCAGCGGGGATGCTCCACTCCACCATCATCTTGACAGGACCACCAGACAGGGGTCCAGCCGCCACCTGATTGGCCGAGAATCGAACTCCGGCTTTCCTAGTCACGAAGTCACTCGCGCTCCTGTCAGCTTCAGTAGCCGCCAGCCATCAGTCTCGCAAAATGGTTCAAATGGCTCTGAGCACTATGGGACTTAACAGCCGAAGTCATCAATCCCCTGGAACTTAGAACTACTTAAACCTAACTAACCTAAAGACATCACACACATCCATGCCCGAGGGAGGATTCGAGCCTGCGACCGTAGCGATCGCGCGGTTCCAGACTGAAGCGCCTAGAACCGCTCGGCCACCACGGCCGGCGCAGTCTCGCAATAAGCGGGCTGTGTCAGCCTGCCGCATCAGCAGTAACACAGCTCGCGCGCCGGCCAGGAATGTTGACTAGGCAGGGTCATGCATACAGCTGTAAGACTAACGTAGGTTGCCGTCAAACATTGTAAGTAATGCCTGCCCACACATAGCTTGTCTTGGTGCTTGCCAAACCGTAACTTCTCACCCCAGTTGAGAACGTTTGGAGCATTATGGGGAGGGATTTTTACGATCTAACGCGCCAATTGAACAGGATCTGGCACGTTTCAGTAGGACATCCGAAAACGCTATCGATCAACGCCAAGCCGAATAATTGTTTGCAAAAGGGCCAGAGATGGACCAACGAGTGTTTGCAAAGCCCTTTCTCCTGACTAAATCAACCAATTTTTCTGAAATTGTTTGTTTGTCTGTACATGTACATCACACCTACGGATTTCCATCCCATTCGGATAGTTATTTCGTGATGGGCCTTTTTTTGTCATAGAAGGCTGGTTACTGCGTGTCATATATTTCATAAAGTAATTCATTTCGTCTCAGCTTTCCAAATTTCGAAATCACAACTGGGGCCTACTCATGGTATCAGCTAACCTACGGTATCTGTATTTTCCAAAATGAAGGCCTGAACCCATCCTTAACAGCCTACCCTACCAACCTCGTAACACCTACATCTCATCCAACAGTTACTTCCCCGATACTCATCTAACTTCATGTAGCGTTTTCTCCAGTCCTTTCAAATATCCTACCTAGAGTTACTAGAATCCGTCGAGGACATCATACCCATTCGACACAATTCTACGCGTCACCAAAGTTTCATCATGCCACAAATAATTATTTTAAACCAATCCAGGTATTGTTATGCTTTATAATTGTAATTAAAATGGGAAATACTGAATATCGGCTGCACGATTGCTACCAAATTGCACTAGAGTGATTGTTAATAAGGAATAAATAAATAAGAATTCTGTTTATGTTCCAACGAAAGCCTTGGGCGAGTTTGGAGATCTCGTGGTGAGCGCCCTCATTTCACCACCGACGCTACCATTGGTACTGGCGGCCTGCAACTACTATACCAGGTCGTCTCCGGCAGCGGTAACTTAACGTCATGTGAGGGACATTCAGCTATGAGATGAACTGCATTTCTCTTTTCGGCTTTCAGGAGATGTTTTCCAAAGCAAACTGGGTGAGTGCTGTGCTCCGTCACTAATGATCTCGACATTCACGTGATGTTAAACCCGAATATTCGTTCCTTCTTTCTTTTCATAGTAGACAGAATCTGAAGATTTGACTGGATAATATACGGACATACATACTGAAGGTTACTATCTAGAACTTGCACGCCTAGCTCAACAATAAAATATCCACTGTTCAGGTTCAAAGAATTACGACCAATCATTCTGGTGATACGAAATACACTGATGAGCCAAAACAAAATGACCACCTGCTTAACAGCTTGTTTGTTCCTCTTTGGAACGAAATACATAACTGATTTTGGGTATCATGTATCCGACAGTTTGTTGGTAGGTTTGTGGAGGTATGTGGCAGTAGATGTATACGCACAGGTCGTGTAAATAATGGGTCGCTGATTTGGTTACGCGGTGATGGCGCCCAATAGTGACCCAGATGGGTTCCATACAATTTACACCAGGCGAATTTGGTCAACGTGAGTTCTCTTAATGCTCATTAAACTAAAGTAGCACGGTTCTGGCTCTGAGACACGGACAATTATACTGCTGAAAGATGACATCGCCGTTAGGGAGGACATCAAGCATGAATGAATGCAGGTGTTTCATAGCTGTCAGCGTGTCTTCGATTCCTACCATAAGTCTCATTGAAGTGCAGGAGAATATCTCCCATACCATAGTGCAGCTCCCACCAGCCTGCACGTTTCGAGCCACCGGTCACCTCGATGACGGTGTTTGTGGAGACGATCACAAACCTAGTGTATCAAGAATGTGACTCACTCGAAGAACCGATACGTCTCCATTGGTCAACAGTGGAATCTTGATGGTCCCGTGCTCACTACAATCGTAATTGATAATGTCGTTGGATCAACATGTGAACATGTTGGGGTGGTTTTCCTTGTAGCTCCACATTCAACAATGTACGATGAACGGTGTGATCCGAAACACTTGTGCGGGCAGCAACATTCTGCTCTTCCGGCAGAGATGCCACACATCACCATTTACCCTACTTTACAGAGCATACAAGCCTCCGAACGCAACGTTCTGTAAAGAGTCATGAACGTCCCACTACTTAGCGCCTAGTAGTAGTTTGACTGTCCTTCTACCTCTTTCCGTAGATGCTCACGACAGTAGCACGTGAACAATCGACCAGCTTTGCAGTTTTCGAGATACTCGTTCACAGGCTCTGCGTAATAACGATCTGCGCTTATAAGTCGCTTATCTCAACGGATTTCCCCATTTGCAGCCCGTATCTTCACTAGGGTGATCCCTCGACTGTGTCTGCTCTGCTTACAAACAGTTGTTACCGCCCGTGTCACAACGCCACCACGAGGCATCCAACATCGCCGTGGGCAGTAGTCATAACAATTTGGCTTATCACTGTATTTCATAATGCATATATAGCCATCTATCCTTATAGGCCGGAATCTAAAGCACTGATGCTGTCTCATATGCAAGCTAAAAGGTGGCCAGAGATATCCCCTACAACCCCAAATGTGTCACTGTCTGTAGAGGGTCAATTTTCTGTGTAATTAATTAATCTGCACTAAAGTACATCCAATATAAGTTCATAAAATGAAAGAGAGAGCGTTGAGATTCTGGAGACTACGGATCTTATAGTTTTTTAGTTAACTTCTCATGGCTGGAGTTCCCAGTCATGTAGACTTTTAAAAAAATATGATATTCTCCATTCACTGTAGAAAGTATTTATTTACCCAGTGGCAATTTCGGCCTTACAGCCATTGTCATGTGGTGTACAGAAAAGCACTGTGCTTGAGCACACGTCAAACTTTAAAAATCTCACGATATGTTCACATATTATCGTCGTTTGTAAAAGAAATGTGGTTTATTGGGATTTTAGATAAGGGCGCTAACGTTGTTATGGGGTTCACACATGACGACGACATTTGTACATATCGGATGATATTTTTTAAGTTTGAAATGAGCTGAAGCACAGTCGTTTAGAGTACACCACTTGAGAATGGAATTAACGCCGAAATTGCAACTGTGAAAATGAGAACTTGCTACAGTCAATGGCGAATATGACGTATCTTAGAAAGTTGTTTCGTTGTTTACACGGGTAAAGAAAACAACAGTATCGCTGCTGTGGTTCAAATGGCTCTGAGCACTATGGGACTTAACTACTGAGGTCATCAGTCCCCTAGATCTTAGAACTACTTAAACCTAACTAACCTAAGGACATCACACACATCCATGCCCGAGGCAGGATTCGAGCCTGCTACCGTAGCGGTCGCGCGGTTCCAGACTGTAGCGCCTGGAACCGCTCAGCCACTCCGGCCGGCACGCTGCTGTGGAAAACATGAAATAACACAATATTGATTACTAATGGTGTAACGGAACTTACATAGATCAATTTTCGAAACATTGATCATCACGTAATCCATGAATTATCTTAAATTAAAGTCTTTTAGTGTTATGTTCTTGCGGTAATGTAACTTTTACTGAGAAGGTACTATAAGTTTAAATATTTCAGTGTAAGAAAATATTTTCTGATAACTATAACTTTTCTAAAATGCATGGTACTGCTATAAATGTATCGCAGAATGTTTCCTACTCTTGTGAAAGTCATATCTTTTACTACACGCATCAAAAATCCGTTAACAAGATGAACACGCTTCTGTTAAATATCACTATACGATGGGAGTTTCTACGCTGACGTTACACGGATCCTTTAATCTTCAGCTTACAGTGATCACCAATTAGTTGACGAGCGTCCAATTATACTTTATTGCCAATGCGGCAATTTCGTAAGCGAGCTTCGAGATAGACAGGAACTACACTCTCTCATATGTGAGCTAACACGATGCAAACTTCGAAACAGATTTTGGTCGTTTTATGCTTATTGATTTGTTGAAATGTGTATAAACCGTAAATTTTTATTCATCGTTAAAAAGCTGGATAGAATAAGTTCATGTGCAGTTAGTCCAACTCTGTTACTACAATCAACGAAAAGTGGTTTTCGTTTAGTTTCCGACAACACTGTTTTAAGCCTAATCGTACACTGTGTTTCTGGAAGCGATTATGTCATTTCCGTTGCTTCCTCGAAACAACCGATCTTTTTTCGCGGGAAAACCGATCTGGCCGTTTCGTGGCAGTCATATTCCAGATCTGCAATTCTGAGATGCAAAATGACTTGATTTCTACAACGCTGATAGTCGTATGTACCATAGGAGAATATTTTGCGACAACTCAGTTTAGACAACTGTTATAAATTTAGTTCAATGCCTAACACCCGCACATTCTAATTCATGAACTTCATGGAGTCAGCTATTTAAACCAGATTTTTATTCTTGATGAGACTGTAGTAATCTACCCTCTCATGAGATTTGCTGTTGACAACACGCTCTTCCGCATACATTAATAGAAACAAGTGCATCCACTCAGTGAGTTCAAGCTAAAAAAAATAATCAGTATGTGGGGGAATATGTCAACCACCACTGTTCCGAAAAATTTGCACTTTGATAACACGTACTCGTAAGGCTCCACATGAACTGACTGTGAACAGCGGTAAATCACATATATCCAAGCTCAAGCCGTAGGCGTTTTCTTGAGGGGAAATCATTCTGTCCTCTTCAGAAACGTGTACTGAAGAGTCAGAGAAACTGGTACATCTGCCTAATATCGTGTAGGGCTCCCGCGAGCAAGCAGAAGTGTCGCAACACGACGTGGTATGGACTCGACTAATGTCTGAAGTAGTGCTGAAGAGAACTGACTCCATGAATCCTCCACGGCTGTCCATAAATCCGTAAGAGTATGAGCGTGTGGAGATTTCTTCTGAATAGCACGTTGCAAAGCATCCCAGATATGCTCAATAATGTTCATTTCGGGGGTGTTTGGTAGCCAGAAAAAGTGTTTAAACTCAGAAGAGTGTTCCTGCAGCCACTCTAGCAATTCTGGACGTTTTTGGTGTCGCATTGTCCTGCTGGAATTGCCCAAGTCCGTTGGAATACTCAGTGGAAATGAATGGATACAGGTGATCAGACAGGATGCTTACGTACGTGTCAGAGTCGTATCTAGACTTATCAGGGGTCACATATCACTCTGACTGCACACATCATCACCGTGCCTCCACCAGTTTGGACATTCCCCTGCTGACATAGTCAGGGTCCATGGATTAATGAGGTTGTCTCCATACCCGTAGACGTCCATCCGCCCGATACAATTTGAAACGAGACCAGGCAACATGTTGCCAGTCATCAATAGTCCAATGTCGGAGCTGAAGGGCTCAGGAGAGGCGTCATCAATGGTACACGAGTGGGCCTTTGGCTCCGAAAGCCCATATCGATGATGTTTCGTTGAATGGTTTGTACGATGACACTTGTTGATGGCCCAGCATTGAAATCTGCGGCAATTTGCGGAAGGGTTGCACTTCTGTCACGTTAAACGGTTCTCTTCAGGCGTCGTTGGTCCCATTTTTGCAGAATCTTTTTCCGGTCGCAGCGATGTCGGAGATTTGATGTTTCACCGAATTCCTGATATTCACGGAACACTCGTGTAAGGTCGTACGGAAAAATCCTCACTTCGTCATTATCTCGGAGATGCTGTGTCGCATCGCTCGTGCGCCGATTATAACACCAGGTTCAAACTCACTTAAATCTTGAAAACTTGCTATTTTAGCAGCATTAACCGATCTAACAACTGCGCCTGACGCCTCTTGTCTTATATAGGCGTTGATGACCGCAGCACCGTATTCTGCTTGTTTACGTATATCTGCATTTGAATACGCATGCCTATACCAATTTCTTTGGCACTTCAGTGTGTTAGGTCAATTTCATTGTGGAATGAATTTCTTTCACAAGTTGTGACGTGGTGGCGGAATAAGACAGTGATCTCAAAAATGTAGAATGAATTTCTATTATTCCCACTAATGATCACAAAAGTTTGGTAAGTTTGGTCCTTATTTGTAATTCTTGGCATTTTTATTTTACAATGATACAGAAATGGGGCTGATGTAACCGAAGTTTTGTTTTGTTCTGGTACATGTCATGCAGCAAAGTAAGTAAGTTTTCAATGTTATATGCAGAATGACTTTGTTTTTACACCTTTTAAATAAGTCGCCTTGTGTATTCTTCAGGTGGATTAACTGGAATCCCGTTCCGCCATTAAATTCCTCACTTTGGACAGGTTTTCGATAACGTTTATTACCCTGAAGTTAGAGAATCTTTACATGGAATCTAATTATTCATTTTTAACAGTTACAAAATAGATGGACAGCAATAGTCGGCTGAAAAAATCCAAGATTAAGACGATGTTGATCGCCATTTCTAACATCAAGGTCTTGATCCAACATGAATTTCTGCTCGAGGCTGTTGCGGAAGACGATGAACACTATGCTACTGACTGTCGCTTGGTCTCCGGGTTGTATTGTTAGCACAAGTTCTCATCTCCTGTAATGATGCGGATGCTCAAAAATGCGTGACCACTCTCCTTCGAGCGACTCAACACATAACATTTGCTGCCAGTTTCCAAGAGCTTTAGAATCGATGTCCGAATTGTGTTTTAGCTAATGGTGATTAATTTTATGGCAATTTTGTTTTTAATTCTTATTTCCTTTATTTCTTGAGACCATTCGTGGAATTTTCAGACGCACTATCAATATTTCATCCTTAAAAACATTGTATCTTGCTAATGTGCGTAGAAACATCTCCTCACACACATAATTAGTATTCATTTAACTTGTTAGATGACGTGTGGCAGTGCTAATGCGAACCTACACAATAACAGTTATAATCAACGAGTATACAAAAGATACGAAACTGCAATGGAGCTGTAGGATCTGACAGGAAAGTAGGTCGTCTACAGCGAGGTGAGTTGGGACAGTTGAGGGCGAAGATATACGCACAATGGGTCGTATTTTGCGGAGGATAAATACAAGCTACTGGCTAGTCCGGGAGAGAGGTTGCATTCAGCTGTGGCCAGCCTTACAAAATACTCCTACAGCAACTGGGAGTGGACTCCTCAGGTTTTTTGCATACATCACAGTAAGCATCTTTACCGAAAAAAAGTCAATGGAAATGCTTATTATAAGTCTACAGATTCTGTTACGACGGATTTTTCTCTAGGGAAGAAAGTGCAGGAAATACTAAACTGCGTTGCCATCGCTACGTTTACTGTTATGTTATATAGCGGCAGGCCGGTGTGGCCGAGTGGTTCTAGGCGCTTCAGTCTGGAACCACGCGACCGCTACGGTCGCAGGTTCGAGCCCTGCCTCAGGCATGGAAGTGTGTGATGTCCTTAGGTTAGTTAGGTTTGAGTAGTTCTAAATTCTAGGGGACTGGTGACCACAGAAGTTAAGTCCCATAGTGCTCAGAGCCATTTGAACCAACACTCGCTGCCCCACTGTGAGAACCATCGTCCCCTTTGTACTGGTCCAAACACGCTGACACAGCCCGCACTACACTCTGAACCGGTGTGGATCGCGTGGAGGGCGCCCACGTGGTGTGCGTATCACGGGGCGCGGTTATATGCACACATTCGCATCCAGTCGTATCCACTCGTTCGGGCCACATTTACACTCCTGGAAATGGAAAAAAGAACACATTGACACCAGTGTGTCAGACCCACCATACTTGCTCCGGACACTGCGAGAGGGCTGTACAAGCAATGATCACACGCACGGCACAGCGGACACACCAGGAACCGCGGTGTTGGCCGTCGAATGGCGCTAGCTGCGCAGCATTTGTGCACCGCCGGCGTCAGTGTCAGCCAGTTTGCCGTGGCATACGGAGCTCCATCGCAGTCTTTAACACTGGTAGCATGCCGCGACAGCGTGGACGTGAACCGTATGTGCAGTTGACGGACTTTGAGCGAGGGCGTATAGTGGGCATGCGGGAGGCCGGGTGGACGTACCGCCGAATTGCTCAACACGTGGGGCGTGAGGTCTCCACAGTACATCGATGTTGTCGCCAGTGGTCGGCGGAAGGTGCACGTGCCCGTCGACCTGGGACCGGACCGCAGCGACGCACGGATGCACGCCAAGACCGTAGGATCCTACGCAGTGTCGTAGGGGACCGCACCGCCACTTCCCAGCAAATTAGGGACACTGTTGCTCCTGGGGTATCGGCGACGACCATTCGCAACCGTCTCCATGAAGCTGGGCTACGGTCCCGCACACCGTTAGGCCGTCTTCCGCTCACGCCCCAACATCGTGCAGCCCGCCTCCAGTGGTGTCGCGACAGGCGTGAATGGAGGGAGGAATGGAGACGTGTCGTCTTCAGCGATGAGAGTCGCTTCTGCCTTGGTGCCAATGATGGTCGTATGCGTGTTTGGCGCCATGCAGGTGAGCGCCACAATCAGGACTGCATACGACCGAGGCACACAGGGCCAACACCCGGCATCATGGTGTGGGGAGCGATCTCCTACACTGGCCGTACACCACTGGTGATCGTCGAGGGGACACTGAATAGTGCACGGTACATCCAAACCGTCATCGAACCCATCGTTCTACCATTCGTAGACCGGCAAGGGAACTTGCTGTTCCAACAGGACAATGCACGTCCGCATGTATCCCGTGCCACCCAACGTGCTCTAGAAGGTGTAAGTCAACTACCCTGGCCAGCAAGATCTCCGGATCTGTCCCCCATTGAGCATGTTTGGGACTGGATGAAGCGTCGTCTCACGCGGTCTGCACGTCCAGCACGAACGCTGGTCCAACTGAGGCGCCAGGTGGAAATGGCATGGCAAGCCGTTCCACAGGACTACATCCAGCTTCTCTACGATCGTCTCCATGGGAGAATAACAGCCTGCATTGCTGCGAAAGGTGGATATACACTGTACTAGTGCCGACATTGTGCATGCTCTGTTGCCTGTGTCTATGTGCCTGTGGTTCTGTCAGTGTGATCATGTGATGTATCTGACCCCAGGAATGTGTCAATAAAGTTTCCACTTCCTGGGACAATGAATTCACGGTGTTCTTATTTCAATTTCCAGGAGTGTATTTGCCCCGCCCTGTATTTCCTCATTGTTTTATCGTATTACTATATCTTCTGTAGACTTCACGATACGCCAAGATTATCATTTAGGTCACTGTTGCGCTTAAATGCGAGTTCCGGCTCTGAGCACTATGCGAATTAACTTCTGAGGTCATCAGTCGCCTGGAACTGAGAATTAATTAAACCTAACTAACCTAAGTACATCACACACATCCATGCGCGAGGCAGGATTCGAACCTGCGACCGTAGCGGTCATGCGGTTCCAGACTGAAGCGCCTAGAACCGCGCGGCCACACCGGCCGGCAAATGCGAGTTCTAAATTGCCGTATAGATTCCGAGTTCTAGGAATATAATACTAGAACTGTAATACCGTTACGTTCACGCATGAACTTATTATTCCTTATAGAGAAAAAGGTGTAGAGAAGCAAAACGGTGGAAAACGACGCCGTAGCTTCTGAGAGGCATGTTCATGAAGAAAAGAAGATTGTAAAAAAATCCTTCTTCACTCATGAAATCGTGCAAAAAGACAAGGAAAGCATCCGATCCGGCAGTTCTTTAACCATGAATGACCCACATGAAGAACTCTTTCTAATGAAACAGTTAAGATTAATAAAAATTATTCCAACGTGGCGCAAGGAAGGTAGTGACTGAAGATATCAGACTAAAACATCTTTCAGAGGCAAAGGCAATTCTAACGCGTTATAAGGAATAGAATTTAAATTGAGGTGTAGAAATTTGAGCAGATACCAGCGTGGAGGACTTTTGCAGTGTGGGATCCGTACCAGATAGGGTTGATAGAAGATATAGAGAAGATCCAACGGAGAGCAGCGCGCTTCGTTACAGGATCATTTAGTAATCGCGAAAGCGTTACGGAGATGATAGATAAACTCCAGTGGAAAACTCTGCAGGAGAGACGCTCAGTAGCTCGGTACGGGCTTTTGTCAAAGTTTCGAGAACATACCTTCACCGAAGAGTCGAGCAGTATATTGCTCCCTCCTACGTATATCTCGCGAAGAGACCATGAGGATAAAATCAGAGAGATTAGAGCCCACACAGAGGCATACCGACAATCCTTCTTTCCACGAACAATACGAGAATGGAATAGAAGGGAGAACCGATAGAGGTACTCAAGGTACCCTCCGCCACACACCGTCAGGTGGCTTGCGGAGTATGGATGTAGATGTAGATGTAGATGTAGATGTAGAAATATACTGGTAAGAGAACAACATGGTCATTTCAAGAACACAGGAGTGAAATTATTAATGAGAAATTTCACATAATGATTTAAAAGGTCGACTGTTATTATTTTCAAATGAAGAATATAACCACCGGGCTTTGTCACAGTAGCAGTTCGCATTTGACTACGAAGATTGTGATCAAAGAAAGCAGCTGAGGTCATCAGTCCCCTAGACTTAGAACTACTTAAACCTAACTAATCTAAGGACATCACACACATCCATGCTCGAGGCAGGGTTCGAACCTACAACCGTAGCAGCCGCGTAGTTTCGGACTGAAGTGCCTAGAACTGCTCGGCCAAGGCGGCCGGCTAAGAGTGTGAAAATCTGTCGACTTCTTTTGAGAGGACTCATGGAAACTCTGTTTCTGTATGGCCGTACGCGAACTTTGACACCTTCTCCTCACGTTGTGTTCTTCAAATTTCCTGAAGCAGCTGCTTATTTCCAAATTACACTCAGTACGAAGGACGCAAAGGAACATGTTGCATCCAATGACCCCCTAAACCACACAACATGAGTTATTTCGCTGTGTCGGCCACCAATGCAAGGTGAAAATTGAGATCACCACAGCAGCGTCTAATACAAATGTGAATTAGAACTCGTAAAACGTTACATCTTGTTCCTCAGTACACCAGCGACCACGTTTACGGGCCTATTACATTTCGAGGCGTGTTTGGGTCAGGAGAACGGAAGAGTCACTGTGTCATTCCCTGAAGTCTTCATACATGCAGATTTTCTGCAGGCGTCTCGAAATTCTTATAACGTAGTAGGCATGGAGATTACTTCTTTTGATATTGTTCGGTTTGTGCATAAGATCGTAGAGTTTTTGTTCTGAGTGTTGGTATTCAGGTTGCTATTAATTTATTTATCCATTGTCGTTTTTTATTTATACTTCACTGTAGCTATTTGAGTTTGCAGATTGTCATTTTATCATTTGGAGATAGTGAATGGAGCTGTGGACTCTAAAAAATGTAGTGTCAAGTGGAGACATCGGAACATCTCCGACATGTCGTTCTGTTTCAGTTCTGCCGGCCGGAGTGGCTAAGCGGTTCTAGGCGCTACAGTCTGGAACCGTGCGACCGCTACGGTCGCTGATTCGAATCCTGCCTCGGGCATGGATGTGTGTGATGTCCTTAGGTGAGATAGGTTTAAGTAGTTCTAAGTTCTAGGGGACTGATGACCACAGCAGTTGAGTCCCATAATGCTCGGAGCCATTTGAACCGTTTTTTTTTCTGTCTCAGTTCAGTAGAGGGATGACAGCAGAGGAAGCAGCGAGAAACATTTAATGCAGTTAGATAGAGCACGGCAGGAAAATGGTTTTCTTCCTTTAAGGAGGATCGTTTTGAAGTTAGTGACTCTCCACTTTCAGGATGAATTTTGGGGTTTGATGAAGTTCGTTTGAGTGCATTAATCCACAATGATCCAAACCAGTGTAATCGAGAACTGGCATATGTGATGAACTGTGATCATTCCGCCATGCATGCGATGAAGGTTCAAATATCGGCTGTAAGTATAGCACATGCTCTATGTCTAAAATCACAAAAAAAACGCATGTGACCATATGTACATCTCTGCTTTCTCGTCATCAGTTGACTGATGAACAACACCAACCATTCCTATCCCGTATCGTTACTAGTGCCGAGAAATTGTGTCTTCATGCTAACATAAGGGAAAAAAGAATGGTTGAGCCCAAACTGCCCGTACAAAGGCCTGCGCACATACAGCGAAGGTATGGTGTACCACGAATTGCTTCTCGGAGATGTAACCATCACTGCTGACGTTTATTGTCAACAACTGAGACGTCTTGAAGACTAAATGTAAGAAAAACGACCACGAAGACTGCCTGAAGTGATGCTATCCCACGATAACTCTATTCTACTAGATTGACAAAAAACATTATGCAGGGTTTGGGTTGGGAATCATTCCACACAGATCTTATTCAGCTTCCCTTGTGCCCTCAGATTTTCACCTTTACCGCTCTCTATCGAACAACCTTCAAGGAACTTCCTTTTCGGATGAAAGCCTTTGAACATGACTGGAAGAGTTTCTATACCCACATCCACGTGATTTCTTCAGCCGCAGAATCGAAAAGTTACCACAGCTTTGGAAATCAGTTGTAAGTAGTGAAGAAGAGTATATTACTGATGACTAAAGTCCCTGGTATGTGTATCTGTTGTGTTTATTAAACTTGTGGGAAAACGCTACGAACTTATGCGCCAACCCAATATAACCGTTCAATGCGGCTTCGAAGCGAGTGCTTTCACGAGGGGCTTAAAAACCCATTAAGCGTTGCCCAGCATTACCATCTTCATTAGCGCTTATGGAATATTTTCGCAAGTTCCTGGATGCGTTCGGTGGCTTCACTCGGATTACTGCAAATTAACTACCGTAGAACCTTTTAACTTAGCATCTCTCCGTTATGTAAAGTGTGTGATTCATGTATGTAACACTGACACTTCCATGATTTTTGTAAAAATGAAGTACAATATTTTGTATCCTGAAGGTTCCCCATTATTCAACAAAAATACGCTGTTTAAAATTAGTGTGGGACGTGATAAAGTATCTGTCAGTGCACCGCAACAATGTTCATTAACGTTTGCGAAAAGTATGCGTGTGACATATACGAACTACATAGTAACTACATGACAATGAATTAGAGAACTAAACGTGGTCTCCTACTTGAGAATGCAGTATAGTGTTATACTCAAATATTGAAATCATTGCTAAACGTCGTGGCATTAAATTGGAGATGATCTAGATGTGGGCCTGAAGAATCCCTCGCTACGCAGTTTGTGGGCGACCGGATAAAGTGAGATTTCATGCAGTCCTGCATTTTGTGGAAGCAGTGTTTCGCGTCGTGTTTCAAATAAGGGATTTACGATACACATTACATGTGAAAGTGTGTTTTCTTGCTGAGTATTTTAGTGTGCTTTAGTGTGGAGTTACCAGAGAGGCGAATAGTATGATGTGTTCTACTACGTAGGTACATATGTTGCTTTGTAGTGTTCTACTACCTTCACTGCGCAATAACAATGGTGATGTCACTGATGACAGTGCCACTAAAGCAGAGTTACTAAACACGGTTCTCCGAAACACCTTCACGAAAGAAGACCACGTAAATTTTCCAGAATTCGAATTTAGAACAACTGCCAACATGAGTAACTTAGAACTAAACATCTTCGGTGCAGCGAAGCACCTTAAATTACTTAATAAAGGTAAGGACTCCGGTTAAGACTGTATACCAGTCAGGTTCCTTTCAGAGATACTGATACATTAGCTCCATACTTAGGAACCATATACGAGGGCTGTTCAAAAAGTAAGGTGACTTTTCAAATTGAGCGGACAACGTACATTCGATTATCGATCTTTTTTTTTTGTTATGTTAGTACACAAGTCCCGAACATATGTTCACAGTTTCAATTGTACAGCATACTTCTTTTGTTTTTTACAGATATAAAGATCAGACGTGTTTTAGTGTGGTCGTGATTTTCGATTATTATAAAAAATGCAGCAAAGAATTTGCATCAAATTTTGTGTGAAAAATGGAATCAAGGGCTCTAAAACACTTCAAATGTTGACAGTGGCATACGGTGAGTCTGCTCTAAGTAAAAAAAAATGTTTACAAGTGGTACAAACTCTTCCAAGATGACCGAGAAGATGCCAATGACAAACCTCGCTCTGGACGCCCCAGCACATCAACAACAGAAGATAACGTCGAAGCTGTGAAGAAAATTGTTTTTGAAAATCATCTAATTACCGTAAGAGAAGTTGATGAGGATGTTGGCATATTGGTCGGCTTGTGTCATGCAATTTTTTCGGATGTTTTGGGTATGAGACGTGTATCAGCGAAGTTTTTTCCCAAACTTCTCAGTTTTGATCAGAAAAACCGTCGCATGAGCATCGCTCAGGAGCTCCTGAATGACGTCAACGATGACCCTGATTTTCTCAGAAGAGTCATAACTGGTGAATAAACATAGTTTACGGTTATGACGTCGAAACCAAAGCCCAATCTTAACAATGGAAGCATCCCGGAGAGGCAGTACCGATAAAAGCACACCAAGTTCAATAAAATGTCAAAGTTTTGTTGACTGTTTTTTTTAATTACTGTGGCGTGGTGCATTATGAATTTTTGTCTCAAGGTCGTATGGCCAATAAGGAGTATCTACTAGACGTTATACCCTGTTTGCGCGAAGCATTACACAAAAAACCTCCGGAATTGTGGAAAAACGATTCATGGCTTTTGCATCACGACAATGCATCTGCTCATTCACCATTGCTTGTGAGAGAAAAATGGTTCAAATGGCTCTGAGCACTATGGGACTTAACAGCTGTGGTCATCAGTCCCCTAGAATTTAGAACTACTTAAACCTAACTAACCTAAGGACATCACACACATCCATGCCCGAGGCAGGATTCGAACCTGCGACCGTAGCAGTCGCGCGGTTCCGGACTGCGCGCCTAGAACCGCGAGACCACCGCGGCCGGCTCTTGTGAGAGATTTTTTTTGGTCAAAAAGAACACGGCAATCATGCCTCAGCCACCATATTCACCAGTTTTGGCCCCCTGCGACTTTTTCCTGTTCCCAAAACTGATGAGACCTACGCAAGGACGAAGGGTTTCACCGACTGAGGAAATAAAAACTGCATCGCTGTAAGTACTCAAGGCTGTACCAAAAAGTGCTTATGAGAATTGCTTTGAGGATTGGAAGAGGCGTTGACACAAGTGTATTGTATCTGAGGGGGATTACTTTGAAGGGGACAACATAAATATTGATGAATAAATGGATATTTTTTCATAAACATATCAAGTCATCTTACTTTTTGAACAAACCTCGTACAACCGGCCGCTCTTCGAAAGATCTATACCTAAAGACTGGAAAGTTAAGCAAATCACAACATAACGCAATGAGTGCTATCGACAGAGGATGTCAAATTTATTCTGTATCTTCAGATTTTCACATAGTTTTCGATACTGTGCGTCACAAGCTTCTTCTAATCAAATTGCGTGCTTATGAAGTATCGCCTCAGTTACATCACTGGTTTTCAGAAGACGACTGCCCGAAAACTACGAGGCATACAGAAAAATGACACAACAGTGAATATAAAATATCTCCACGTCAGATTCGTAATACGCGTCACGGTGTTGTTGAAGAGCACAACAGTAGGGGGCATGCATGTCACAACATGTAGACAAATGAATCTCTCCGCCTTGTCGCATCGGATGGTTTTGCGCCTGCAGATAGTCAAGCCAGTCAACAAACTTACAAAGTGGGCAGTAGTAGCAGCTACTTCAATGAATTCCTCTTTTTTTTTTTTCTCGTGCCTTTGCCCCACAATGGCGCAATGTCTGCATGGTTATTTTCAGGTATGGCACGGTTAGGTTAAGGGGCTGCCGGATACCCTTCTTGTCACCACCCCGTTAGCCCCCCCCCCCCCTCCGCACCCCTGCCCCCCAAAGAAATAATTGTACACCAATTTTCCGTGTGTAGTGTTATTCATGTGAAAATGAATGAAAGTTTTGTAAATGTTTACGAATTGTTTAACAGTCGGGACTTGGGTACTACATCAGTATTCACTTAATGGAATGTGGGAAACCGCCTAAAAATCACATCCAGTCTGGCCGGCACATTCACTCTTACCGTTAATCCGCCGGGCGAATTCAATTTGCGGCCGGCATACCCCACATTCCAGGAAGCGGCGCTTTAACAAGCAGGGCTTTCTGGGTGAGTGGAATGACTTCATTGTTGCATTCACCTACTGACGTCGGCAGCATCGCAAACAGTATCCATATTGACCATCTGTAATGTGAGTTACGAGGAAGTGCTGTACAATAATGCCTTGGAATTCTGTGTATGCAAACTCTTAGGGCTTTTTAAACAAAATAAACTTGATTAACATTCTGTATCTTTATTCCTCACATCTACATATTTATTTCTCAACATAGTCACTTCGGCGACAAATATATATCACCCAACTGCTACCGTAACTGTAGAATGTTCGACTTTGTTGACGGAACCACAACCTCTCCTCTGCTCGCATCGCTTAATCACTATAAAAGTGAGGTCCTCGGAGCTATTCTTTAAGCTTTGGAAACAGATGAAACACGGATGGGGCCAAGGTGGGACTCTATGGAGACTGATGGATCAAAATGAACCCAAGGCGTTGGATTGATGCAGACCTCGGAACGCTCGTGTGCGCTCTGGCATTGTCGTGCTGAAGGAGTGGGTGTTTCTCGTGTAGACGGCCATTTCGAATTCGAGCTTTCTGTTTTCTGAGGAGTTACAGCACGCTGTTTCTCACGCCTCGACACAGTTAGGTCGCACACCGCCGTGTTACACGCTACAATTAGGAGATCCCTAATTGCAGAGGGTTGTAACTTGCGTTAGTGAAGCGGGAAAGTTGACCGAGTAATATTCATGATATGTAATACCTTGTTGAGCATTACGTAATAGAGCCGACTAGAAAAGGGGAAACAAATACTGTAGAGGACAAATGGGTAGCTTTACGAGAGGAAATAGTGAAGGCAGCAGAGGATCAAATAGGTAAAAAGACAATGCGTAGTGAAAATTCTTGGGTAACGAATTTAACTGATGAAAGAAGAAACTTTAAAATTGCAGCAAACGAACCAGGCGAATGGGAATACAAAAGTTTAAAAAACGAGATTGACGGTAAGTGCAAAATGGCTAAGCAGGAATGGCTAGAAGACAAAAGTAAGGATTTAGAAGCGTATTTCACTAGCGAACAGATAGATACGGCCTACAGGAAAATTAAAGATACCTTTGAAGAAAAGAAAATCAGCTGTATGAATATCAATGGCTCAGATTGAAATCCAGTGCTAAGAAAAGATGGAAAAAGCTGAAAGGTGAAAGGAGTACGTAGAGGGTCTATACAAGGGAGATGAACTTGAAGGCAGTCTTATAGAAAGCGAAGTGGACGTAGATGAAGAGGATATGGGAGATATGATATTCCGAGACGAATTTGACAGAGCTCTGAAAGATCTTAGTCAACAAGGCGCCGGGGTAGACGATATTCCGTTAGAACTACTGATAGCCTTGGGCGAGCCAGCCATGATAAAACTCTTCCATCTGGTGTGTATGATGAATGAGACAGGCGGAATACCCTCATATTTCGAGAAGAATGTAGTAATTCCAATTCCAAAGAAAGCAGTTGCTGACAGATATGAAAATTACCGAACTACAAGTTTAGTATGTCACGGTTGCAAAATATTAACACGAACTCTTTACAGAAGAATGGAAAAACTGGTAGAAGTTGACCTCAGTAAAGATCAGTTTGGATTCCGGAGAAATGTAGGAACACGCGAAGCAATACCAAACCTACGACGTATCTTAGAAGATACATTAAGGAAGGACAAACTTACGCTTATCGCACTTGTAGATTTAGAGAAAGCTTTTGAAAAAGTTGACTGGAATATTCTCTTTGAAGTTCTGAAGGTAGCAGGGGTAAAATACAGTGAAAGAAGGGCTATTTACAACAAATACAGAAAACTGACGGCAGCTGTAACAGTCGAGGGATAAGAAAGGGAAGCACTGGTTGAGAAGGGAGTGAGGCAGATTTGTAGCCTATCCCCGACGTTATTCAATCTGTACACTGAACAAGCAGTAAAAGAAACCAAAGAAAAATTCGGAGTATGAATTAAAGTTCAGGAAGAAGAAGTAAAAACTTTAAGGTTTGCCGATAACTTTGTAATTCCGTCAGAGACAGCAAAGGACTTGGAAGAGCAGTTGACCGGAATGGACAGTGTCTTGAAAGGAAAATATAAGATGAACATCAACAAAAGCAAAACAAGGATAATGGAATGTAGTCGAATTAAATCTTGTGATGCTGAGGGAATTAGATTAGGAAACGAGATACTTAAAGTAGTATGTTAGTTTTGCTATTTGGGCAGCAAAATAACTGATAATGGCCTAAGTAGAGAGGATATAAAAAGTAGTCTGGCAATGACAAGAAAAGCATTTCTGAAAAAGAGAAATTCGTTAATATCGATTATAGATTTGAGTGTTAGGAAGTCTTTTCTGAGGGTATCTGTATGGTGTGTTACCATGTATAGAACTGAAACAAGGACAATAATCGGTTTAGACAAAAATAGAAAAGAAGCTTTCGAGAGGTGATGCTACAGAATAATGTTAAAGATTAGATGGGTTTATTATATAACTAATGAGGAGGTACTGAATACAATCGGGCAGACGGGAAATTTGTGACACAACTTGACCAAAAGAAGGGATCGGTTGACAGGACTCATTGTGAGACATCAAGGAATCACCAGCTTAGTATTGGAGGGCTGTGTGTGGGGTAAAAATAATAGAGGGAGACCAAGAGATGAATACAGTAAGCAGATTTAGAAGGATATAGGTTGGAGAGCATGAAGAGCTGCATCAAACCAGTCTTTGGACTGAAGACCGCGACATAGTTTCGCGCATGAAAAGTAATGATATACAATGACTGACTTTCCAAAGCGTAGCCAGTAACGATTGAAAGAAAGAGCAATCCCCCATTTACACGGAGAAATATCATAGCCTGCAGACCTATGTTCATAGTCGTAGTGTTAAACGAAAAACTAATAAGATGCTGAAGAGTACACACATGGATTTTATATTGTGTAAATGATGACGTTTTCAAAGTTAAGAGGTTGTAACTCTTAGATTCTTTAAATCAGTTCCATGATCCGTGTACTTACCAAATTTTAGGACGAATGCTTTTCAGATAATTATTTCTCTGAACTGCAACTCCTTGAAACCAATGTTGTTATTGTCATTCGAGGGCTACTCGGAAAGTAAGGTCATATCTGGTGCGAAATGGAGATCAGAGTAGAAATCCCATGAAGCTTTGCACAGATGAGTTGGGCCGTATCTCTAGTACGTCCGTCGATCTCTTCACGGCGCCATCTTTTCAGTTCTGAGCTCACAGTAAGCACATAAAGATGCCTAGAAAATAGCGTTTCCAGCCAAGTACGATATCCTGGTGAGAGATTTCGCCTGATACGATGCAGCTGACATAACATAACTGACATGCGTTTCCTCCTTCGAGACAATTCTCGGCCACACTCTGGAGGCGCAATGAAGACGCTCCTGCAACGTTTTCGGTGGGAAGTGTTTGCTCACCCACGATGCAGCCCGTAATTGGCTCCCCCTGAGTTTCAGCTCTGCTCACGTTAACCGCTCGCTATGAAGAAATTTTGGCGCAGACAACGAGCTGTAGACCAGCGAAGAGAATTGGCGGAAAGCACAGGTGGTTGCCTTCGATGACGACGGTACTGGCAAGTTGGTACAGTGCTACGACAAATGTGTAAGGCGAAGTGGTGCCTAAGAAGAGAAGTTCCTGGAACGTGTAGATAACTGTTACAAATGAAACATTTTTGAATTTTACAGCGGTTTCTATTTCGCGACTGATCGGATCTTCCTTTCCGAACAGAATTAAAAGATTTTATATACACTCCTGGAAATGGAAAAAAGAACACATTGACACCGGTGTGTCAGACCCACCATACTTGCTCCGGACACTGCGAGAGGGCTGTACAAGCAATGATCACACGCACGGCACAGCGGACACACCAGGAACCGCGGTGTTGGCCGTCGAATGGCGCTAGCTGCGCAGCATTTGTGCAGCGCCGCCGTCAGTGTCAGCCAGTTTGCCGTGGCATACGGAGCTCCATCGCAGTCTTTAACACTGGTAGCATGCCGCGACTGCGTGGACGTGAACCGTATGTGCAGTTGACGGACTTTGAGCGAGGGCGTATAGTGGGCATGCGGGAGGCCGGGTGGACGTACCGCCGAATTGCTCAACACGTGGGGCGTGAGGTCTCCACAGTACATCGATGTTGTCGCCAGTGGTCGGCAGAAGGTGCACGTGCCCGTCGACCTGGGACCGGACCGCAGCGACGCACGGATGCACGCCAAGACCGTAGGATCCTATGCAGTGCCGTAGGGGACCGCACCGCCACTTCCCAGCAAATTAGGGACACTGTTGCTCCTGGGGTATCGGCGAGGACCATTCGCAACCGTCTCCATGAAGCTGGGCTACAGTCCCGCGCACCGTTAGGCCGTCTTCCGCTCACGCCCCAACATCGTGCAGCCCGCCTCCAGCGGTGTCGCGACAGGCGTGAATGGAGGGACGAATGGAGACGTGTCGTCTTCAGCGATGAGAGTCGCTTCTGCCTTGGTGCCAATGATGGTCGTATGCGTGTTTGGCGCCGTGCAGGTGAACGCCACAATCAGGACTGCATACGACCGAGGCACACAGGGCCAACACCCGGCATCATGGTGTGGGGAGCGATCTCCTACACTGGTCGTACACCACTGGTGATCGTCGAGGGGACACTGAATAGTGCACGGTACATCCAAACCGTCATCGAACCCATCGTTCTACCATTCCTAGACCGGCAAGGGAACTTGCTGTTCCAACAGGACAATGCACGTCCGCATGTATCCCGTGCCACCCAACGTGCTCTAAAAGGTGTAAGTCAACTACCCTGGCCAGCAAGATCTCCGGATCTGTCCCCCATTGAGCATGTTTGGGACTGGATGAAGCGTCGTCTCACGCGGTCTGCACTTCCAGCACGAACGCTGGTCCAACTGAGGCGCCAGGTGGAAATGGCATGGCAAGCCGTTCCACAGGACTACATCCAGCATCTCTACGATCGTCTCCATGGGAGAATAGCAGCCTGGATTGCTGCGAAAGGTGGATATACACTGTACTAGTGCCGACATTGTGCATGCTCTGTTGCCTGTGTCTATGTGCCTGTGGTTCTGTCAGTGTGATCATGTGATGTATCTGACCCCAGGAATGTGTCAATAAACTTTCTCCTTCCTGGGACAATGAATTCACGGTGTTCTCATTTCAATTTCCAGGAGTGTATTTTATTTTTATTATAATTAGAATCCTAGGTATCAGTGGCACATTAAACGACGGGGGGACGGCAGGTTACATTGGGGTGGAGGACAGTAAAAAACTGACACTTCCCCAGAGAATCAAACTGTCTACCAGTGTCGGGCCAACACTGTGAGCTGTAGCAACTATTCTCTTCATGCAGAGAATACTGAAGCTATGTCGTTCTGTGCGAAAATTACATGATCCAGTAAGAGTACATTCCCACATACATTCCTCTTGTATCGTCTGGTGCAACAAAAGTATCACTGTTATAACTGCGTATCTTACACGAGTCGAATAATTGCTGTTATAGTCTCCGGGGCCAGAACTAACAGCCCCATTCGAATTCCTTCACATTATGATACTACGCTCTTTGTGATCTACGAATCATACTGACATATGCTTGTGCGTTTACAATCCATTTGAAGACTCTTGACCTGAGCGTGACGTCATTTTAACCTTTCCGGACAAACAATAAAGGAAATTTCTGGGTCAACTGCATGTCATCCCTCCGAAGCATTAATCACTTACTACTTGTGCACTGTTCTCAAACCCTCCAAGTTTTTATTCATTCTAGACATTCTGTATGTAATTTTCACCGACGTTAACGCACCTGCGTGAAATTACTGGTGGATCATATGGATAATATGGTAATCGCTAAATCACATCTAACTTGATTCTCAGTACAAATCTGTTTGCCAGTCTATAAGGCGACGGCAGGAGACTGTCGAATCCAGCAGTGATTATTTGTAGCACGATGTGGCTGTAGACATTCAGTAACCCTACTGGAGAACGGTTCAACGTCGTCGTCATGAGACGTTGTCTGCTTATGATTCATAATGGTAGCTCAGAATGTCACTGAGCGAGTATACCACGAAGGTTTCAGAATTTTTCTTGGAGAAATTGCACACAGTGCGTTGTTGACCACCATTGGCACACTGTTACACATAATTGTATGGAGACATGCAAGTAGTAGTGATAATTCTTGTTATCGCTCGCTACTGCTCCGTATGGCTGTCGGTTGTCTGCTTTCTTCTGAAAATTCCTTCCATATTATATAAATACAGTCAAATTACATCTACATATTCTTGTGGTCTTGGGACGTCCTAATACCATAGATAACAAAAATTACAGCACAATGCATGACTTTTTTTTTTTAGTAAGCAGCGTATTTGGAGAGCAACTACCAATGAGAAATGTGTTAGCGAGAATCGACAAATGCATTAAAAACTTGTCTCCCGCTGATCTGTCGCGAAGGACAGTTTCTTATCAGACGTTTCCACTCACTACGAGTGCACGCTATAAAGGGACAGACGTTGACGAGCGCGCAGCACGAGGCAGCGAAAGTAGATTGCAACGGGAGTCGAAAGTACGAGGGAACTTTTTGCCGGCCTTCGCCGTGCACCACTTTCGGCGCCGCTGTCATTGTTACACACCCTCAAAGCCGAGCGCACGTGGGGTGAGCCTCTCGCGTCGCGTTTTAACATTCTTGCCTCTGAAGCCAAGCGCATGCGTCACCAGGTCTTCAAAACGTCCCTGGCTTTCTCCGTATTGTCCCCAGCGTTCGTCGGCTGTTTCTTTGTACTCTGACGCTCTTACTTCGCCTCTGGAAACATGTTTTATCCCGAGGTGCCCAAACGGAACTTCAGATACGTTTCAGCTAAATATAATTGCGCGAATACTGTTCATATTCTACGTTAACACATTCACGGAGAAGATAGTAACTTCGGATCAGTCGCACATGGTTCTGTAATGTGTAACACTCACAGGAGAAAACTGTAAAAATATACACACAAACCTTTTAACAAAACTGTATATCAATACAGAGAATTTCACATTGTGATAAATCTAGAAAACTTTGAAATTGGATCAGTCGACTTTTCAGTCGCCACTGATGCTTACAGTCTCCTGCAGAACTCGAGTTCGACTCCAGGACACCCAGGATTTTTTTTTTTTTTTTTCATTTGGAGGATTGTAACATGACACAGTCAGCCTTGCATGTGGAACTGAGAAGCGACATGAAGGAAAAGCGGAGGCTTTAGTTTTGGAAGACACTATTAACGACTGGCAGAGAAATGTATTGGTCAAATACTCCTCCAGTGGCACGTTAGGCAGATGTTGACGGAGTAGTCGCCATAAACGTGAAAATCTGATTGGATGCTAACTTAGTTTACATAACACGTATGTACAATTCTCGTGGACTGAATTATTAATTAATTACGACATGAATCAGTCGCAGCACGCTAGCACCTTTGCCATTGTGTACTTACGGTGCGAAATGGAGCACCACAAGGTAAAGTATTATTATTATTATTATTATTTTAATGTTCTAGGACTTGACTTATCGTCACTAGCTTTCTAGTATCCCAATACAATATTGTTAAGTCTGAATTACAATCACTTAATTTTGTTAACTCTTTTAAATGCTCTTTGTTCATGGTAAAACCAATCTTGTGACACAGAACATTTTCTGGAGATGACAGGACGAATGTGTAAGGTAGTCAAGCGGAATATGGCTATGCTTCATTTCTTTGTCCATCAGGTACTATTGAGTCGCCCATGAGGTTTTTCCAGATATTTCCCTCGCATGAAATTTCATTAGATCGTTTTAGTTCTTCTTGAAACGTTTCGTCAATAGTGCATTTCACTGAAAAATACATTGTTAGTTTTTGCAGTCTGAATTTTTGTGCCATTCTTGGCTAGAAAATCCCATTTTTCATTGCCACCTATCTCAGAGTGAGACGGTATCCACTGAACTGTTGTTTTCCTGTTATTTTGTTGTAGTGATGTAATTATATCCAGGACTTCTTTAACTCGAATGATTTTTTGATTTTATGTGTAGATAACTGCTGATGCTGCAGCTTGGAATCACAGAATACAACTACCCCAAAGAAATATTTCTTTTGTGTTGTATTTACAGTTCACTCCAGTGTTCCTAATCCGATGAGTCAGTAGATCTGAATCTACAGAAGAAATTCTGTAGAGCTGTGTAGTGAGCGTGCCTGAATAGTATGTGTTCAGCACCGTCTTTCGATTTAAAATTCGCATTGCCGAGTTTAAAGTAATCCCTTATCATCAACAACATTTATTTATTAAAAGATATCTTGATTGATTTTAGGACAAAGTAAGGCAAAATGCCATGTCGTTTTCAACCAATATCTAAAATTTGGCGCAGTCAGTTACTGGCAGGTAGAGAATTTTCCTCTCTTTTGTTTGGTATACGACCTCAGCATATACTGTATAGCCTTATGGAACCTAAAGTTCCAAAGATATGTAAAAATAATGAGACGGGTAACTTTATGATTTAGTTCAAAATGGTTCAAATGGCTCTGAGCACTATGAGACTTAACATCTATGGTCATCAGTCCCCTAGAACTTAGAACTACTTAAACCTAACTAACCTAAGGACAGTACACAAAACCCAGTCATCACGAGGCAGAGAAAATCCCTGACCCCGCCGGGAATCGAACCCGGAAACCCGGGCGTGGGAAGCGAGAACGCTACCGCACAATTACGAGCTGCGGACTATGATTTAGTTAGTAATGTCTTATAGCTATCGAAGTTTGAGCTGTTTCGTGAAAATGAAATACGAGAGTACATCACATTCCAGAGTTTATGAACCTGTTTCCGTGGAAATCTCGACTTATCGCGGTTTAGAAACAACCAGATTCTCTACAATGTCGTTTCTCTTTCGACCGGAAGGTGTTAAGGACCATTACATCTTAAGAACTATCATGTGTTGTTGGAACCCTGGTGGATGTAAAACAGGTATGTTCCGTTATGAGACTCGATACTCATATGCACCACCAACTAAAAGCGGTCCGTACTTTCACGAAAAAGGCTATAAAGCAAAAGGGGGATGCTGAGATGGGCATGGGCTTCTATAATTACATAACGTAAGTTGCCGTAGTTTTTTACAACACCTCTTTCACAATATGACATGTGTTTTTGCTCGATCATTCGGATTTCTCAACTGAATCATCGCTCATTGTATTTGCAATATCGTACGAGACTTCGATAAATTTATAGACAGGACTGTGGTGAAATTATTGGCCCAAACATTATGGTACGCAACGAATAAACGCTCCCGTCTCTTTACGGCTACACAGTAGCGATCGTTTCTTTGTGCATTTATGTTTCGTAACTGAATTCAGTACTGTTTAGGAATTCTCATGACAAAAGGACTATTCTGCACTAATTACTGAGCGTATCTAGACTGCCTCGCCGAGGTCATCAGAGACGGAGCTCAGTCTAGGCCAGATTTGGATAGGGTTGGAAATCGACTGTGAACTTTTCAAACCAATTGTAAAGCATTGTCATTAATGGTTTAAAAAAACCTCAAAAAAGTTAAATCTGAGTGGCCAGATTGGTATTTAGTGACTACTCCCCAAAAGTCCAGTACTGTAGCTATACCCCACTTCGTTCTGATTTCGTATTTCTAAAGACAGAATTCTTGTTATACATGCTCATAACTGACTCAAATGTACTTATTCTTCTTCAGATTCCTTCTTTAAGGAAGATTTTTGGACATTTTCTTGCATGATCTCTCTAAACTTCAATAAACATTTTGTATCTGACCACTTTTTGTTGACATGTTTTATATGATTTATCACAGTTATTAATTTTTTCAGCAGACATACTGTTTGCTATTTTGTCTAAAAGATAAATTTCGGTAAATACTTCGACTAAATTGCTCGAAGGTATTACATTATCATCTACATCAGAAGACAGTTTATTTTGATTGTGGTCAATTTTTGTTCTTGAACTGTTTTATTAACTACGCGTTTTTTCATGTTTCGTTATCCAGGTGCTTACGATTCATCACACAGCTATCTTATTTTGCTCCGTCGTATCTGAATTTTTCGTTCCTGCAGGTGAGCTGCCATACTCCTGCCGGGGAAGGAAATCTGGAGCCATAAACGCGTGACTTTATTCTGACGGGGTAGGCCGGTTGGTCGTTGCCCGAGCCAACACGTGCACACGAAATAAACTGTGCAGATGATGGGGCGGTTCCCTGCTTGCAAGAAAGCACCTCTTCTTTCCGCTATCGTCAAACCGTTTTTCCTTTTACCCAAACAACATTACATATCAACGATAATGGGAAAAAATACCACATTCCACACTAAGTTTGCCTGTGCCTTTGTTTCTCTGTAATCTGTAAGTTTCAGAGGTATTCGTGGGGAAGATTGACTGCATGTAATACCGGAGACTGGAGGTCATTACCTTTGACTGAGCTTCACAGAGAAATCAAAAGTGTTCTTAGGTTTCACTGCCATTTGTCCACCACCATTCTAACATGTGATACACAGATATTTATCAGTCAAACTGTCTTCAGTCTACAATTATTAGCATTCTACATTTGATGTAGGTGTAGAACAGAGAATGCGTTACCCTGAAGATATTGCCTTCAATGCAGCTTGACATGCTAGCTACAAAGAATATGTAATGTGTTTGAATGAACCTTTCAGTAAGCTATCACCAAATGCTTCCAAGCTTCAGATTGGTCTGCCGTAGGACATGCGTATGAGAGTTCCCTGCTTCTAATCTTCCATTATATGTATTTTTTAACGTTTTCATCTTCTTACATCTTGCTTTAATCCGCAGCTATACACAATGCAACGGCCTGGTATGACCGAACAGGAATTTCTGTAGAGCAATATACCAGCGAACAGTGATAAAAATTCAAAGGCACGACCTACCTACAGACCAAGCAGCACTCACTCTTCTGCGAATTGAAAGGTCAGTGCTATGCAGCCAGCTCAATGAAGTGTGGTCAGGCGAAGAGGAAACGTGCTTCGCCAATTTCGAAGGGCACCGTTTCAGCAGGTTGGTGAGACTGAATGGGAAGATTGATCAGCCACCGGAATATATGTTTGTCATACTGCAGAATTCCAGCTCATACCGGGCATTCCGATGCGACAGTGATGCACGATTTGAATTATTGATAAAAGAAGGTAGTACGATGCGACGAGAAGATACTGAAGCACGCAGTGTGACCATACACCAACTCTTTACATGTTGAAACGTATGGAGCAGTATCATCCAGTACAGAACTACAATTAGTGTGAACTTGCCTACGTGGACAGTTGAAATCCGCAGCGTGCGAGCTCAACTGGTGGGACTCTTGCCATAACGTCGGTTACCACGTGGAGAAACAACAAACCATGACTGAAATGTGCATGTCAACGCTGTTGGTGAAAAATTTTAATGTTTAAAGGTGCTAGACGCCAACCTGGTCTACAGGAATTGCTACTCACGTGTTAAACGCTTCTACATGATCACAATTTGCAAAACTGCATTGTTAAGCAGTAGAAAGGATAAACGCCAAGTACAATGGTTTGGGATGACACTGGCAGCAAAATTCGATTTCGACTAATAGAATTATAAAAAAAGCTGCCACTTCAAAGAGTTTTCTGAAAACCACATACTGCCTCTCCCTTTCCCCTTCTCCGGTAATAGCTGGACAGTCCTTCACCACTATCACATTTAGCAGGGAGTGTATAATCTTCTTTCAAAGAAGGACGAGCACAACCGCTTTCCTGTCTCCAACAACCGCTTGGAATGGTACCCATCGAATATGTATTGGTAAGATAGCAAGTTGTTCTTCAAGTTTCTCCTATACTACTGATTCTCTGTGGAGTTGCATACAGATCACGTGAAAGGGGATTCTTCAAGAATATACACTGACGGAAGAAAACCAACTCCAATAAGTAGTTGTGCGTGATAAACGAAAGGTGGAAGGCGTGTTTCTACTTGTGAAAGATGACGTCTGTTCAAATTTCACACTATTCGCTGAAGAGTGGTGCTACTAGCGCCACTACGAGGATGCAGATCTACATCTACATCTACATCGATACTCTCCAAATCACATTTAAGTGCCTAGCAGAGGGTTCATCGAACCACCTTCACAATTCTCTATTATTCCAATCTCGTATAGCACGCGGAAAGAATGATCACCTACATCTTTCAATACGAGCTCTGATTTCCATTATTTTATCGTGGTGATCGTTCCTCCCTATATAGGTCGGTGTCAAAATATTTTCGCATTCGGAGGAGAAAGTTGGTGATTGGAATTTTGTGAGAAAATCCCGCCGCAACGAAAAACGCCTTTCTTCTAATGATGTCCATCCCATATCCTGTACCATTTCTGTGACGGCTAACCAAAGACTGCGTTTTATTGGCAGTACACTTAGAAAATGTAACAGACCTACTAAGGAGACTGCCTACACTACGCTTGTCCGTCCTCTTTTAGAATACTGTTGCGCGGTGTGGGATCGTTACAAGATAGGACTGACGGAGTACATCGAAAAAGTTCAAAGAAAGGCAGCAAGTTTTGTGTTACGGTGAAATATGGGAGAGAGTGTGACAGAAATGATACAGGATTTGGGATGGACATCATTAAAAGAAAGGCGTTTTTCGTTGCGGCGGAATCTTCTCACGAAATTCCAACCACCAACTTTCTCCTCCGAATGCGAAAATATTTTGTTGACGCCGACTTACATAGGGAGGAACGATCACCAAGATAAAATAAGGGAAATCAGAGCTTGTACGGAAAGATACAGGTGTTGATGCTTTCCGCGCGCTATACGAGATTGGAATAATAGAGAATTGTGAAGGTAGTTCGATGAACCCTCTGCCAGGCACTTAAATGTGATTTGCAGAGTATCCATCTAGATGTAGATGTGTCACTCTCTCCCATATTTCGCGATAATACAAAACGTTCTGCCTTTCTTTGAACTTTTTCGATGTACTCCGTCAGTCGTATCCCACACAGCGCAGCAGCATTCTAAAAGAGGTCGGACAAGCGTAGTGTAGGCAGTCTCCTTAAGAGGTCTTTTACATTTTCTAAGTGTCCTGCCAATAAACCACAGTCTTTGGTTAGCCTTCCCCACAATATTTTCTGTGTGTTCCTTCCAATTTAAGTTGTTCGTAATTGTAATACCTAGGTATTTAGCTGAATGTACGACTTTTAGATTAGACTGATTTATCGTGTAACCGACGTTTAACGAGTTCCTTTTAGCACTCATGTGGATGACCTCACACTTTTCGTTATTTAGGCTCAACTGCCACTTTTCGCTTTAAATAAATAAATAAATGCTGTCATGGTCATGAGCGTTAATTACCTTTGGGATTGGATGTAGTTATTTGATGATAGTCAAGAAAGCCTTTAAGACGTCAAAGACGCAATTATCAGCAGCTCAGTGTGTTTGAATGAGGTCGTGTTACGAGGCTGCAAGAAGCTGGATGTTCCTTCTGTGGTATTGCTGAAAGATTTGGCAGGAATGTAGCCACTTTATGTAACTGCTGGCAACGCTGGTCCCGAGGGGGTATAGTCACAAGAAAACCGGGAACATAATGGCCACGTGGCTCTACCGAGAGGGAAGATCGTCGTGTTCGGCGTATGGCTGTGGCGCATCGTATTGCGTCTGCAGCAACAATTCGAGCAGAAATTGGCGGCACCACAATGACACAACGAACTCTTACAAATCGGATACTTCAAGGACATCTCCGAACCAGTCTCCCTGTAGTGCGCATTCCACTGATCCCAGATCACCACCTACATCTACATCTACATCTACATTTATACTCCGCAAGCCACCCAACGGTGTGTGGCGGAGGGCACTTTACGTGCCACTGTCATTACCTCCCTTTCCTGTTCCAGTCGCGTATGATTCGCGGGAAGAACGACTGTCTGAAAGCCTCCGTGCGCGCTCTAATCTCTCTAATTTTACATTCGTGATCTCCTCGGGAGGTATAAGTAGGGGGAAGCAATATATTCGATACCTCATCCAGAAACGCACCCTCTCGAAACCTGGCGAGCAAGCTACACCGCGATGCAGAGCGCCTCTCTTGCAGAGTCTGCCACTTGAGTTTATTAAACAACTCCGTAATGCTATCACGGTTACCAAATAACCCTGTGACGAAACGCGCCGCTCTTCTTTGGATCTTCTCTATCTCCTCCGTCAAACCGATCTGGTACGGATTCCACACTGATGAGCAATACTCAAGTATAGGTCGAACGAGTGTTTTGTAAGCCACCTCCTTTGTTGATGGACTACATTTTCTAAGAACTCTCCCAATGAATCTCAATCTGGTACCCGCCTTACCAACAATTAATTTTATATGATCATTCCACTTCAAATCGTTCCGCATGCATACTCCCAGATATTTTACAGAAGTAACTGCTACCAGTGTTTGTTCCGCTATCATATAATCATACAATAAAGGATCCTTCTTTCTATGTATTCGCAATACATTACATTTGTCTATGTTAAGGGTCAGTTGCCACTCCCTGCACCAAGTGCCTATCCGCTGCAGATCTTCCTGCATTTCGCTACAATTTTCTAATGCTGCAACTTCTCTGTATACTACAGCATCATCCGCGAAAAGCCGCATGGAACTTCCGACACTATCTACTAGGTCATTTATATATATTGTGAAAAGCAATGGTCCCATAACACTCCCCTATGGCACGCCAGAGGTTACTTTAACGTCTGTAGACGTCTCTCCATTGATAACAACATGCTGTGTTCTGTTTGCTAAAAACTCTTCAATCCAGCCACACATCTGGTCTGATATTCCGTAGGCTCATACTTTGTTTATCAGGCGACAGTGCGGAACTGTATCGAACGCCTTCCGGAAGTCAAGAAAAATAGCATCTACCTGGGAGCCTGTATCTAATATTTTCTGGGTCTCATGAACAAATAAAGCGAGTTGGGTCTCACACGATCGCTGTTTCCGGAATCCATGTTGATTCCTACATGGTAGATTCTGGGTTTCCAAAAACGACATGATACTCGAGCAAAAAACATGTTCTAAAATTCTAGAACTCCAGTAGTATCGAAAGACAAATCATTGGATGGGGGAATGTTGTGTTTTATGATGAAAGCCGGTTCTACTTGGTGCCAGTGGTGGCTGTGTGTTGCTTAGGAAGAGTCCAGGTGAGCCCCCAGCAACCAAGCTGCCTGCGGCCTAGCCGCACTGGACCTATTCTTGGGGTCATGGTCTGGGGTTCGATGCCGTATGACAGCAACAGCATTCTAGTGGTTATCTCACGCACCCTGACTGAAAATCTGTACGTGAGTCTGGTGATTCGACCTGTTGTGCTGCCATTCATGAACAGCGTTCCCGTGGGTGCTTCCAACAGGCTAACGCTCGCCCACGTAACAGCTGTTGTAACCCAATATGCTCAACAGAGTGTCGAAACTCTGCCTTGGATTGCTGGATCACCAGATCTGTCTCCAGTCGATGTATGGGGCATTATCGAACGAAAGCCCTAGGGTCATACACAACTAGCATTAAGTGTCCCTGTATTGATAGGGCATGGAACACAAAAAAAAAAGAAATTCAAATTTGTGTGAAATTTTATGGGACTTAACTGCTAAGGTCATCAGTTCCTAAGCTTACACATTACTTAACCTAAATTATCCTAAGGACAAAAGGACAAACACACATACCCATGCCCGAGGGAGGACTCGAACCTCCGGCGGGACCAGCCTCACAGTGCATGACTGCAGCGCCTAAGACCGCTCGGCTAATCCCGCGCGGCCCATAGAACTCCAACCCACAGACTGACATGCGACACCTTTACGACACAATGCATGTATGTTTGTATTCAACGTTAAGATGGTTACGCTGGTTATTAATATACCAGAACTTCACATCTGCGGAGGCTTTTCTCGCTTGTATATTAATTTGTGATCTTGCAACGTTAATAACTTTCATATGTATTCCCGAAATTACATCGCTTTACCTTGACTACTTCTAGGTGTTGGGATTTTCTCTTCCGTCAGTGTATACACGCTCTCTTGTAGTCGGTTAGAGTCCGTCGGCCGACCGCGGTGGCCGTGCGGTTCTAGGGGCTTCAATCCGGAACCGCGGGACTGCTACGGTCGCAGGTTCGAATCCTGTCTCGGGCATGGATGTGTGTGATGTCCTTAGGTTAGTTAGGTTTAAGTAGTTCTAGGTTCTAGGGGACTGAAGACCTACGATGTAAAGTCCCATAGTGCTCAGAGCCATTTGAACCAGAGTCCGTCGGCTTCTCACTCCGATAAAGTATAAACAGCCGGAAATGATGTATACTTCTGAAATCCAAATCGTTATTGTACTGCGTTTCTAATACATATTATAAAGTACGTACCGATCTCACTTTTCCTTCTGGTAATTTTTCTAAATACTAGTGTCTTTAAAATATTAGTTGATTCGTTCCTGTTTTCTATCATAATTCACAATGCTGCACGCAAAGGTGAAGACGCTCGCCTTGTAATCGGGAAGAATGAAGCTCAAGTTTCCGTCCAACCACCCCGAATTAATTTCTACGAAGTTTTAATAAATAATTTCAGTAGAATTTCAGAATTGTTTCTTCCGCAAGGTCATAGTTCATTTCCTTCCCACAACTTTCTACACTGAGCTAGATATCTACTTACATCGACGAAGACGTCGACTAACCTTCGCTTCCGTCTGTATGTGACGTGTTGCCACGTCAGATGGTTTCATACATTAGCTTAAGATATGTTGATCTCTACTCTGTCAGAACATTCTTGGGAAAGTAATTTACAGAGCTGCAACAATTCTGTGGATATGATACATCCGTTTCACATTCTATTCCAATAAAAGCTCTCAGAGCACTATCTTTATCGTATGTTGTTTATCTACCAGTCCTCCGAGATATGGAGGCAATTTAGTAGCAGGAATCTGACGGGCATTAGTTCCACGCTATCCCGACGTTACCTTTAAGTTCCCCGTACCAGTCACCGTTCATACGGAACGCACATTGATTCAGTTATCCTCAGACAACTCACTTGAGTGTATCGATCCACACCTCATATATGAATTGCTTGCTGGCAATATGTACAGCTTTCACAATCGCGAGATAAGCCAACACTCTAAGGTTACATCCTAATTTTCCTTTCTATTGCAAAGGTGAAACTATCTTAGTAATTGCTTCACTCGTATTCTTACAATAGAAAATTTTCAAGTCTTCCTTCCTAAGCTGCAGGTACGCATGTAGCACTGTAGCACAAAAATATGATGATAATATCATCTCATTACAGCAGCACAGTCACAGAACTTATCAATAAAAATATGTAATGGGACACCGTTTGCACATGAAAAATGAATAAGGCGATATCAGATGTCTGAACATGAACATAGAGTACGCCACAACAGTAACATGAGGCGTCAGACACAGATTGATAGAGTGTAGTAAAATCGATGTGATTTTTATATTAAAGCAAATAACAAAACCAACCATTTTAAACTGATATTAACATAAATTAGAGACTAACATGACCAATGTCTTTTCGGAACATTGTAATTACGAACTCGTAGACAGAGTGGTATAAATATTCACACAGCAAAAGCCACTTAATTTATAATTATGGTGCAATTGCCCTATAAGACAAAGTTGCAAGGTCTATACACTGTCAAACCATAATAGGCTTATAAACAACAAGTTGTGTGGCCGAGCGGTTCTAGGCGCTACAGTCTGGAACCACGCGACCGCTGCGGTCGCAGGTTCGAATCCTGCCTCGGGCGTGGATGTGTGTGATGTCCTTAAGTTAGTTAGGTTTAATTAGTTCTAAGTTCTAGGGGACTGATGACCTCATAAGTTACGTCCCATAGTGCTCCAAGTCATTTGAACCATTTTTTGAACAAGTTGTCTGAGAGGCACTTCCAAGTGATCCATGACATTAGATTAGGCAGACAGAAGTAACTTGATGATGGTCTTCTACAGGGTTCAGTTTTGTTACCAGTTTTGTTCATCGTACGCACATATGACCTCCCTGTAACAGAATCGAGAAAGTTCATTTATGCGACCTATATGGCTTTGGCCATTCAACATAGAAGTCTTGATGCTGGTGAAGAGATACTCTCAGAAAATTTAAGTATTGGACTGGTGCATAAGTTCTTAGCGTTTTTCCGAGAGTTTAATAAACACAACAGTTACCCTTAACAGAGGTTTTAGTCATCTGTAATATATTCTCCTTCACTGATTACAAGAGTCTGCCAACGATGGTGTAACTTTTCGATTCCGTGACTGTAGAAATCGCGTGCTTTTCAGGCGAAGAACTCATCCAGCCACACTCGGAGCGCATTTTCATTTAGAAGGAGCAAGATGAGGTGAATAAGGTGGGTGCGGAATGACTTCCCAACCTAACTCCTGCATGTTTTTTGTCAGTCTAGCAGAATGCGCGCACGCGTCATCGTGGAGTAGCATCAATTCACACAGTCTTCCTGGTCGTAGTTCTTGGATTGCGTCTATCAGATGTCTCAGTTGTTGTCAGTAAATGTCGGTAGTGATGATTTCACGTCATGGAAGCAATTCTTAGGGCACCACAAAGTTACTGTTCCACCAGACGCGTAACATTATCTTTTGTGGATGAGAGAAGGACTTTGAACAGGCAGTTGCTGCTTTGTTTGTGCTCAACAATTCCTTCCTTTTCCTTACGATAGCATAAAGACACCATTGCTCATCACCAGTAACGATAAGATAGGAACGGTCGGTGTTGTTCACGAGGCAATTGATGACGAGCAATCGGAAATGCACGTATGGCCACCTACTGATTTTTGTGATTTTGGCTTAGAGCATGCGGTACCCATACACCCGATTTTTGAACCTTCTCAATTGCATGCAATTGTCGCACGATAGTGGAATGATCACATTTCATCACATTTGCCAGTTCTCGAGTACGCTGACTTGGATCATTGTGAATTAATTCGTTTAAACGACATCCATCAGACACAGAAGGTCTTCTAGAACGTGGAGAGTCACTATTGTCAAATCGATCTTCCTTAAAACGTGAAAACCATTTTTCTTGCCACGCTTTCTACAATGGCATTATACCTATACACGGTCTCCTTTACGTGAGACACTGCAAAGAGTTTTCTGATATAAATCAGCATACTGTCTCTGGGTGTGGTGATTAGCAAAGCGTCTGCCACCTTCTGGATTCGAACAGAATAAGTTCGAGTCGTACGCCAACATCAAGTGTCCTCAGTTACGGAAGCACAACGGAGATCAAGAAGAAACAGGACCATGCTTACTTAGTCTTGGACAACACTGCCACAGCCTATACGGCAGTTTGTAAGAAATGATCCTGACCCATTCCAACAAGGAAAACACGATAGCAAAACAACTCTGTTTTGCAGAAAACTGACTCGTAATTTTCGTCCAGTCTTACGCATTTGGGGTCAACCGAATACGTAAAACCAGTTCAAGTAATGCTAGGCTGGTTACTTCAACAAGGGCCTATTTTTGTCTCGTTAATTTTCTGATACGTCTCAGATATCCTATGGATCAACTAGACATTAAATTATAAAAAAGGAACAGATCCTCATATGCAGTCTTTTTTCATGAATTTCGCATAATTAAGGAAGTGTATTTGCTTGACTGTCTTTTTTAGTGAGCGATACCTTCTGGCTTGCACACTGAAGAGCCGAAGAAAGTGGAACACCTGCCTAATATTGTGTAGGGCAACCGCGACCAAGCAGAAGTGCTGCAGAATCACGTGGTATCGACTCGACTAATGTCTGAAGTAGTGCTGGAGGTAACTGACACCACGAATCCTGCAGGGCTGTCCATAAATCCGTAAGAGTAGTACGAGGTGGAGACCTCTTCTGAACAGCACGTTGCAAGGCATCTCAGATATGCTCAGTAATGTTCATGTCTGGGGAGTTTGGTGGCGAGCGGAAGTGTTTAAACTCAGAAGAGTGTTCCTAGTGCCACTCTGTAGCGATTCTGGACGTGCGTGGAGTCGCATTGTCCTGCTGGAATTGCCCAAGTCCGTCGAATGCACAATGGACAAGAATGGATGCAGGTGATCAGACAGGATACTTACGTACATGTCACCTGTCAGAGTCGTACCTAGACGAATCATGGTTCCCATATCATTCCAACTGCACACGCCTCACACCATTACAGACCCTTCACCAGCTCGAGCAGTCCCCTGTTGATATGCAGTGTCCATGGATTCATGAGGTTGTCTCCATACCCGTACACGTCCATCCGCTCGATACGATTTGAAACGAGACTCGTCCGACAGGCAACATGTCTCCAGTCATCAACAGTCCAATGTCGGTATTGACGGGCCCAGGCGAGGCGTAAAGCTCTGTGTGGTGGCCCCGCCAGACACCACACTTGCTAGGTGGTAGCCTTTAAATCGGCCGCGGTCCGTTAGTATACGTAGGACCCGCGTGTCGCCAATATCAGTGATTGCAGACCGAGCGCCGCCACACTTCAGGTCCAGTCTAGAGAGACTTCCTAGCACTCGCCCCAGTTGGACAACCGACTTTGCTATCGATGATTCACTGACAAAATACGCTCTCATTTGCCGAGACGATAGTTAGCATAGCCATCAGCTACGTCATTTGCTACGACCTAGCAAGGCGCCGTTACGAATTACTATTGATACTGTAATCACGTACAGTCAAGAGCGACGCTCATCATTAATGGATTAAAGTTAAGTATTCCACCAGTTACGTACGTTTTTTGCTAGTCTAATTTCCTTGTCCTGTTCCAGACCTCACACCAGCCTGCGTGAGCTAAAACGCGTGCCTTTCGGCTTCCTCTAGTGCCCGGTGTTGGCTCTCCTGCCAACCCACAACACTTTGTGTCGTGCGGTTATCAAGGGTACAGGAGTGGGCCTACGGCTCCAAAAGGCCATATCAATGGTGTTTCGTTGAATGGTTCGCACGCTGACATCCAGCATTGAAATCTTCAGCAATTTGCAGAAGGGCTGTACTTCTGTCACATTGAACGATTCTTTTCAGTCGTCGTTGAACCCGTTCTTGCAGGATCTTTTTCCGGCCACAGCGAAGTCGGAGATTTGATGTTTCACCGGATTCCTGATATTCACAGTACATTCGTGAAATGGTCATACAGGAAAATCCCCACTTCATTGCTACCTCGGAGATGCTGTCTCCCATCGCTCGTGCGTCGACTACAACACCACGTTCAAACTCACTGAAATCTTGATAACCTGCCATTGTAGCAGCAGTAACCGATCTAACAACTGCGCCAGACACTTGCTGTCTTATTTAGACACTTCCGACCGCAGCGCCGTATCCTGCCTATTTACATATCTCTGTATTTGAATACTCGTTCCTATACCAGTTTCTTTGGCACTTCAGTGTATAAATACACTGGAGTGCAAAACTTAGGGACGGAAGTAACTTTCGCATAATGCGTCACTGCCAAGTAACAAAGCTCGATGAAACGTGGACCACACAGATAAGGAACTGCTACAGTACTATAGAAGGTAAGTGAAAGAAACACGCAACAAGACGAACAGAAATGATACCTGTATTCAAAGGCAATAATTATAATGAAGTCCTGGAGATTTATGATACTGCCCTGGATACTGCAAAAGGCGGGACGTGTTTTCTAGTAGACTATGTTACCATCACGGACAGCGGTGCATGTTGTGCAACCGCCTTCTAACTGGCCAAGTGGCTGGTAAGAAGTTGTTGTGGCAGAGCGTTCTGTTCCTCTACCAGCGCGAATGACAACTGCTGGAAGGTCGTCGGGTCATGTGGACGTGCTACAGTACTTCTCCCCATCCCATTCCACACTTGCTCCATGGGATTTAAGTCGGGGGAACGGTCAGGCCAGTCCATTCGCCGAATATCCACTCGTTCCAAGAGCTCGTCTGTGGTGTCACCGCCAGACACCACACTTGCTAGGTGGTAGCTTTAAATCGGCCGCGGTCCATTACTACATGTCGGACCCGCGTGTCGCCACTGTCAGGGATCGCAGACCTAGCGCCACCACAAGGCAGGTCTCGAGATACGGACTAGCACTCGCCCCAGTTTTGCGGACGACGTAGCTAGCGACTACACTGACGAAGCCGCGTTCATTTGCAGAGCAGATAGAATAGCCTTCAGCTAAGTCAATGGCTACGACCTAGCAAGGCGCCATTAGTAACATTGCATGTATCTAAAGAGTCTCACTTATATCGCCACAATCTCCAGATGTACCAAAAGGATGGATTAAAGTTAACTATTCCAGAAGCTACGTACTTTTCTTTATAACATTCATTACGTATCCTGTTTCAGACCTCACGCCATCCAGCTTTAACTTAGCGCGTGCCTTTCGGCTTCCTCTCATTGTGTCTAGGCTGTCTTGTCTAGACACTACATCGTCCACTTGCGCAGTTCGATGCGGTCGCACATTGCCATCCACAAAAATTAAGTCAGGGCCGTAGGCAACCCTGACAAGACGCACATGGAGAAGAAGTACATTGTCACATTAGCGTTGATCGTTGAGCGTACCGTGTTCAAAGATTTGGAGGTCAGTACGCCCATGAAACGCTGTACCTTCTCACACCACACCAGCAAAATGATCATGTTCCTGGGTGGATTACGTGTTCTCACCTTTCGCCATACAAGGGTAAAGACTGCGCCAGTCGAAGAAGATCCTTTTAGTGGTCCAGGTATTGTGGTGTGGGAAGGTTTAATGTTTCACAGATGTACTGACCTCCGGATCTTTGAACACGGAACATTCACTGGTCAACGTTATTGTCACATCGTACCATTTCTCCATGTGCGTCTTTTCCCTTGACTTCATTTTTATGGGTGATTACTCGCGACTTCATCGAGCTGCACGGGAGGATGAGGTTTCGGAACGAGAAGATATTCGGCGAATGGAGAAGCCTGGCCGTTGCCCCGCCTTAAATCCCGTCGAGAACGTGTGGGATGCGTTAGGGTGAAGTATTGCAACACGTCCATACGCACGAACGACCTTCCAGCATTTAACCGCGCTGGCAGGGAAATGGATCGCCGTGCCACAAGAACTCCTTAGCAACCTCCTGGCCAGCACAAAAGAGCTTTGCAGTATGCATTGTCATCCGTGTTGATCACATAGTCTATTAAGAACCATGTCGCGCCTTTGGCGATGTCCACGGGATCATCACAAATCACGATGAGTTCTTTCTAATCATTGCCCTCGAATGAAAGTGTCCTTTCTGTTCGTCTCATAGCGTATTTCTTTCCTCTACCTTTTGTGCTATGCTGTAGCAGTTCTTTCTACGTATAGTCCAACTTTCATCGAGTTAAGTTACTGGGCAGAGTCGCACCATGTGAAAGTTAGTTTCGCCCTTAAGTTTTGCACACCAGTGTATACATTCACGCGATTTCTCCAATGAAACCGTTTTGATACAATAACTTTCTTTTTTGAGAAGTTTTTATGATATAAAAAATCATTTGACGTCATGAACTCACCACGTCTGAGGTTGTTCGCAAACGAAGAAACCGTGTAGAACGGTAACGTGGCTGAAAATCGGTTACTAATCACAAGAAGACCAGCTGATCATTTGCTTTTGGTACGAAGGCTTACAGCTGACCATAAACGTAAATAAAACTAATTTAACGTTTATGGTGTAAACACCCGATATCGTTTGACTGCGATCAGCCACCGACCACCAGAATCAGTCAAATCCTTCAGGTACGTGTGTTCGAAGCGATTTGAAGTGGAACGATCACATAATTCTACCCTACGGGGAGAAATCTAAGCATAATTCACCCTGAAAAGAGGCTGCTTAATAAACTCTCGTCGCAACAGTTAATGAGTATCGTTCTTGGGTCTCGAACTGCTGACATTGTAGAGTAATGGATGAGATTCAAGGGGTAGTGGTGCGATTTTGTCAGCGCGATAGACTCGCAGTCATACTCCATAAACTCCGATGGCAGCTGCTACAATAAATAAATTGCCTTTCACGTAGAGCCTTACTCTCAATATTCCGTGTACACACACTGTAACACTAGTCAATAAACGTATTACTTTCTACAATATAGGCGGTATGTTAAAGAAAAGGCCGAACCATTGAAATAGCGCGTCAACCGGCAGAAGTGCTCATTGCGGCCACTGGCAATACTTAGTGGCAAGTTTAGACAAAAAACTACCATTAGCAAAGCTTTGTTATGGGAAACAGTTGTCGAGTGCCAGCTGGCAAAGTAAGCACGTGGTGAAGCATTTCCTCGGATTACTGACAAAGTGGCAATGAAAGAGCTCGAAGAACAACGTGTCGGTGTGAAATTTTGCTACAGACTTGGTGAAACTGTTACAAAGACTTTCGACTGCTAAATCACTCATCGCAGTGGGTGGGCAAACGATCTCCTCGCCCAGAAAATGCACTCATGAGCCGGTCAGAGATCAAGGAGATGTCGGTTACTTAGTTGTGTTTGTGGTTTTCGACTGCAAAGTCACTGTCCGTCAGACGTCTGTACCAACTGTTCATATGGTAAACAAGGAAGTTTACCAGCCAATTTTAGTGTGTTTGTGAGAAGTTGTGCGCGGGAAGAGGCCTGAACGATGGATAAAGCAGATCTGGGAGTTGCATCTTGACGGTGCGGTGGCTCACGCGTCGCTGTTTGTTCGACTCTTATCTGGCAATTAAGCAGGCTACCGCTATGCCGTGCACATCGTAATTTCTGGACCCAGTCTCAGCGGACTTATTTTTTGCTTTCCAATCTTAAAATCATGTTGATAACATGTTTTCAAACTATATAGGCGAATCAGGACAATGCGACAAGAGACCTGGGCATTATCCCAGAAAGAGTGTTCGAGAAGGCTTTACAAAAACGGGAGAAACATCGGGAATGCTGCATTGCAATGGAGGTGACTGCTTTAAACGGAATGATACTTAAAATATAGTGCAATGACCGATGTTTGGAATGACTAGGGCCTCCCGTCGGGTAGACTGTTCGCCGGGTGCAAGTCTTTCGATTTGACGCCACTTCGGCGCCTTGCGCGTCGATGTGGATGAAATGATGATGATTAGGACAACACAACAGCCAGTCCCCGAGCGGAGAAAATCTCCGATCCAGCCGGCAATCGAACGCGGGCCCTTAGGATTGATATTCTGTCACGCTGACCGCTCAGCTACCGGGGTGGACAGTGCAATGAGCGATTAAGGTGTCATAAGCAAAGTTCGGTCTTTTTTAGGACACATCTTGTACATCTCGTGTGAAAACCGCGAGGGTGTAATTATAAACGTTTTTGAATATACAGAATGGTGACAGTAAAGTTTCTTTCCGAACATTACCTGCGAGTGATGTAGGGAGGAAAGGAAGTTATTCTGGTACACTAGACACCCTCCACCACACACCGCTCAAATGTAGATATAGACCGATATAATCTCTTTTCCAGTCAAATAACTTGCATTAGAAGCTTCTCCTTATAGCAACAGGCACACAGCAGAATACAAAACATATCACTGCAACAAATAAATCTGTGTTTCGCTTTTTATGAAAGTTAGTACAAAAAATAGTGACGCAACACTAATCACAAAATACTTTTACATGTCGGAAAGAGAGGACGCAAGAAATGACTCCATTTCATTTCTTAAGCACATGCAAAGTCCATTTACGAGGACCAGAATTAATTGAAGCCAAATACACCGAAATGATACTTAAAGCGACCAGCGACCGTCCCTGTTAGCTTTTACTTAACATTCTGTATAGACAGAATTTAGCCCGAGGGCAGAATGGAATGCAGGCTCTTATTAAACGAACACAAGAATTCGGCAGAAGCCGCAAGTAATTGGAAATGGAAAGATATTCTCCGGGAGATAACACAGGCTGTCATGAGAGAGGTTTCTGCAATCCTACATCTAGAAACACTCCCCGGTCAGAGCTTAATACACACAAGACTGTGCCCTGTTATATGAGTATGTCTCCAGTTGCAACAAACGAGGTTTCCGAGAGACAACGGTTTTACAATACTGCTCTGAATGACAGCGACACTTCGTGTGAGTTCGTGATTATTTTTGTTTAATAGTGTGTTTGACGGTCGTTATTTTTTCGGTTCTTTTAGCACGTATACCATACAACTTCGCTTCACCTCTGTTTTGATTTAATCCATTCTACACTTTGAAACTTTTTCCATTAAATTAAAGGAGTATATTTATTTTCGAAAGATTACGAAAGAAGTCAAACTACCGACTGTAATAATCGAACACACAAAAGACAGACTCATGTCATTTCTGTCGGAGAATTGCCCTTAGCTGTTGCCCCAACACTGCTCTTCTCGAGGTATCACAATGCACAAAACTATTGAAAGAAAATTAATTATGGAATGGTGATCGTACAGACACAGTCACTTCTAAGCCTGCATCAACCAACAGTTTTTAAAGAAACCTGAAGTGCTCAGCTGCACATATATCTCCATTCGTCTACGTCATGAATGACCGAAAAAGAAACACCGTATGAATACAGAACATTATACAAAATGATTCAGTACTTTTCCAAACATAGTATTTCCATTACATTCCCTTCTTTTAGTATAGTAACAGACATTCAGAGTCCCTAATGTTGAGAAATGTAAATTAAAACTGTCCTCAATCCAAAGATTGGTTTTAAGACTGTTGGACTTTAACAGGCACAGTGCAAGATGACGTGGTATGCTCTTTCCTTTGAGGGAACAACCGTGCGAACTGCCATGTCGTAAGACAGTGGACTCGCATTCGGGAGCGCACCGGTTCAGTCAGACTCAGATTTAGGTTTTCTGTCACTTCCCTAAATTGCTTAAGGTAAACGTCGGAACTGTTTCTTCGAAAGGAATACGGCATATATCCTTCACCACCTTCTCCTACTCGACCTTGCACTCCGTCTGTAGTCACCTTGTCGTCGGCGGGACGTTAATCCCTGACCTACCTCCACTTATCCCTACAGACAAATACAAATACTGATGCACTCACGTAAACGTGATGGTCATTCGTTATCATGCTGGATCTACGCACTGACAGTAAATGTTTCATACAACATTCCATTGCGTAGGTAATGTGGAAAGTCATCTACCTTACACCTAAATGGTGTTAATTTAAACAAGTATTTATTTTGTTGGTGAAGAAAGCAACCCGCTACTAATACTTTTAAAAAGCGTTATTGTAATGGCATTACCGGCTTCGGGCCACCATTCTCAGTTTCAGATGATTAATTTGCAGTAATGTAGTCGTCAGTAGCTTAGATTACAAGAAAAAATTTTAAAAGTATTTGTTGCTGGTTGCGTTCGTCGCCAACAGTCCTTAACGGGCGTGGATAAAATAACAATTATTTATTTATTTTAGAATTGGTGCACGTTGTGTAATTCAGTAGTCAGCTTGATCTGCAGAACAATTTTGGTTACACGACTTTTTTAAATAGACGTGTTATGTATTTATCGAATATAAGACTTAGAAATCCGTTTTGTAACAAAATCCTTTGCACATACATTATTTGATCAAACATATTCTTACACCAGTCAGTGGACAGTAACATGACGTATGTCCATCTTTCGTCTTTATGACTACACTGCTGTCCAAAATTAAAGCAACAAACTGCTATTTCCCCGTCCTGTCCCTGATTCACGATGTAATCGTACAAACTGTCAACATATCTCATTAGGATCGTGTTCTGGAAAATGGCATTCCGATCAACGGACAACCACGCCAGCAATGACGTCAGGAGACCTTCATAGCGGGTAGGTGTTTGCAGGTAGTCCCATATGTACAATCGCTGTGTTCACAGTTACAGACGGAGCAGTATGGCACAGAGAAGACGTCTACATACTGTCTGCTGTGGAGGGTCATAGGAAGAATGGAGACATGAGAGCCGCAAGCTGATGTGGTCCGATGGCTTAATGTGAATCGTTCTGTTGTTTCTCGGATGAGTCGACGTTTTATAGAGACCGAAACTGTATGCCGAAGACCAGGACAGGGCCAACCAAATATACGTCAGAAAGAGTGGGCTGTTGTTTGGCTGTAAGGACACGACGGTACCGCCTTAGTACTGCACTGCAACTGGCATCTGACCTCGCAGCACCCTCTGGACGTGTTGCATCGAGGCAAACGGTGTACAGAAGCCTTCGGCAGAGTGTCTTATTGTTGGAGACCTGCTGTCTGTTCACCTCTGCCGTGTCTTCACAGAAGGGAAAGTCTAGGGTGGGGCCGTCAACATACCACCTGGACGGTCGAACTGTTCTTTTCACAGATGAGCACCGATTTGGTTTGGAGAGTGATTGTAGACGGATTCACATCTGGAGGGCATGTGGAACACGATTTCGAGGCCCAAAAATTGAGGAAAGAGACTGATATCGAGGAGGATCCCTAATGGTGTGGACAGGGTTTATGTTGACCACTCGAACACCTCTTCATGAAATTTTACGGGTGAATCAGCAAGATTTAACTGCCGTCAGGTACCGTGAGGAAATCTCGGGATCTCATGCGCGGTTGTTGCGAGGTGTTGTAGGCCCAGACTTCGTATTGATGGACGATAGTCCGCAGCTCGTGGTCGTGCGGTAGCGTTCTCGCTTCCCACGCCCGGGTTCCCGGGTTCGATTCCTGTCGGGGTCAGGGATTTTCTCTGCTTCGTGATGACTGGGTGTTGTGTGATGTCCTTAGGTTAGTTAGGTTTAAGTAGTTCTAAGTTCTAGGGGACTGATGACCATCGATGTTGAGTCCCATAGTGCTCAGAGCCATTTGAACCATTTGATGGACGATAATGGTCAACCTCATAGAGTATGGGTGGTTGAATTTTTTTTGGAAATGGGCGTGGCCTGCTCGCTCTCCCGATTTGAATCCCATAGAGCATGTCTTTGATGTACTTGGGAGACGGGTTTCATCACATCAGCATCCACCAACCACCCTCCAAGACTTGTGAGCAACTTTGCAGGGAGAATGGGCGTTATTGCCTCAACATGAGATTGATGACATCATTCACAGCATATCCTGTCGTTGTCAGGCCCGTACTGGTGCCAGAGGTGGCCACACCTCGTTCTGTGCACATTAATCGGTTGTCAGAATGTGTGTGCAAATTTTTGTCTACCGTTATACATGTTGCAGTTGATTACTTTCTGTATGCTTTACATTGTTTCTACTTTATTATCACCGGTTCGTACTGTTTCATGGCAAAATAAATGAAACCTTGTTGCTTTGATTTTGTACACCAGCGTACTTCAACTCTGCTGGGGATAGTATCAGCGAGATGTCTAAATGTCTGCAGAAGGATGGAAGCCCATTCTTCCTTAAGAGCCGGAACCAGAGATGGTACTACTGGTGGACGCTGGGGACTGGATCCAAGTCGACGTGGTAAATCATCCATAGGTGTTCCATTGGTTTCAAGTAGGGACTCCGGGTAGGTCAGTTCATTTCAGAAATGTTACTGTCCGCAAACCATTGCCTCCAAGATGCTGCTTAATCATGGAGTGCGTCGTCACGCTCAAACAACCATCGTCTACGAACTTTTCCTCTACTGCACGCATTAGAAAATGCTGTAAAGTACGTTCATATCCTTCCGTATTTAGTGTTTTCTTAAGCACCATAAGGAGACTACATCCTAATCACTAAAACACCGCCATACCGTAACACAATCTCCTCCGTACTTCACTCTTGACACTACACATGATGGTGAGTAACGTTCTCCAGCCAGAGGCACTCAAATGAAAACGAGATGTATGGAAACGAAGTAAGTAAACTGTTTATTATTTCAAAAGTAATCATCAGAACTGTTAACACACTTACACTATGTGTTCAAAAGTATTGGCACGGGGTGTAGCATGATTCATCAATCAAAATCACTCGATTCCAGTCATACACTGTCCAGTGGTGTTACACCACCTCCAAGTGTCGCTTTCCATTGACAATGATGTGTGGCTTATGAGATGCTGCTCGACCATTGTACACCTTTCTTTTAATTCACAACGCATAGTCATATAGCTAGTTGGAATGCTGGTAGCACTTTGAAACTTACGAATTATTCCTTCTGCTGGTTCCATGCAATTCTTTATTACCACCTACTCCTATGATTGACCGTCCCTGTCCACCAGTACACGAGGTCTGCCTGGCCTCAGCTTAGCTGTGGTTGTTCCTTCGCGTTTCTACTTCTGAGTCACGTTACCAACAACAATGACGAAAAATACCCAGTTTGCTGTTAGGCTAATGGATCCACCATTCGTGACGCCTAGTGGTCAAATCCTCGTTATATAGGTGTGTACGGCTATTTAGATAAGATATTTTACACTTATTCAACGTTCGTGACGGTTTACAAACAGTTTGCGTCTGTGATGCACCTGACGTCATGGGGATACCAAAAGGAAGAGTATCGCGCATTTATTATGAACAATTAATTACGAGAAAGGTTCTTGCGAGATTGTTGTAACATATAAGAGGCAGTCAAATGAAAACGAGATGTATGGAAAAGAAGTAAGTAAACTGTTTATTATTTCAAAAGTAATCATCAGAACTGTTAACACATTTACACTATGTGTTCAAAAGTATCCGGACACCTGGCTGAAAATGACTTAAAAGTTCGTGGCGCCCTCCATCGGTACTGCTGGAATTCAATATAGTGTTGACCCACCCTTAGCCTTGATGATAGCTTCCACTCTCACAGGCGTACGTTCAATCAGGTGCTGGAAGGTTTCTTGGGGATGGCAGCCCATTCTTCACGGGATGCTGCAGAGGTATCGATGTCGGTCGGTAAGGTCTGGCACCAAGTCGGTGTTCCAAATTATCCCAATGGTGTTCTATAAGATTCAGGTCAGGACTCTGTGTAGGCCAGTCCATTACAGGGATGTTATTGTCGAGTAACCACTCCGCCACAGACCGTGAATTACGAACAGGTGCTCGATTGTGTTGAAAGATGCAATCGACATCCCCGAATTGCTCTTCAACAGTGGGAAGCCACGCAGAACAACAAGGGGCTTGCACTCCACGACAAACACGACCACACCATAACACCACCACCTCCGAATTTTACTGTTGGCACTACACATGCTGGCAGATGACGTTCACGGGGCATACGCCATACCCACACTCTGACATCGGATCGCCATATTGAGTCGATTAGTCACTCCACACAACTTTTTTCCGCTGTTCAATCGTCCAATGTTTACGCTCCCTAAACCAAGCGATGTGTCGTTAGGCATTTACCGGTGTAATGTGTGGCTTATGAGCAGCAGCTTGACCATGAAATCCAAGTTTTCTCATCTCCTGCCTAACTGTCATAGTACTTCCAGTGGATCCTGATGCAGTTTGGAATTCCTGTGTGATGGTCAGTCAACAGACGAGGTCGGTCTGTACGCTTTTGTGCTGTACGTGTCCCTTCAGGTTTCCAGTTCACTGTCACATCGGAAACAGTTTACCTGTGGATGTTTAGGAGTGTGGAAATCTCGCGTACATACGTATGAGACAAGTGGCACCCAATCACATGAGCACGTTCGAAGTCCGTGAGTTCCGCGGAGCGCCCCATTCTGCTCTCTCCCGACGTCTATTGACTACTGAGGTCGCTGGTACGGAGTACCCTGCAGTAGGTGGCAGCACAATGCACCTAATGTGAAAAAGTATGTATTTGGGGGTGTTCCGGATACCTTTGGCCACATAGTGCTTACCAGTGTGAGACAAGACGGTCAATGCTTTCATGTAAGAATCTTCGCGGTTGCCTACGGAAACACGGTTGTGACCAGGCGCGCACCTCTTCGTCTGAAGTTAACTGAGTACGCGAAAGCTTTTCTTGTGGGCTCCACAAATACGGAAATCGGATGAGGAGGACAGGGAGTGCACGGAGGATGTGCACACACTTTTCATCGAAATTTCTGCAGAGTACTCGGAACTATCTTGGCAACATGTGAACAGGCATTTATAGTTAGCAGGTTGTTGCGACTACACTGCAGAAGTTTTGTGGGAAGCCGGTACACACCCTCCATACCGTCCCTCTCTCTCGTCACGCGATTTCAGTGTTTTTGGTGCCTCGAAGAAAGACATTCGTGGCCGTCAATTTCCTTCGGAGAGAGAGGTTCACCCCAGGGTGCAGTCGTGTTTCCGTAGTGTAATAGGACACCCTCCTCTACCTTTCTTAAAGAAATAACCGATACCATTTATACTGTCGGTTCTTGCATAGGTGAACATAATCTCAGTTGTTTAACTAAATGTATTTCGTATAATATTTTATACGATGTATTATGTTTCAGTCTAAAATATCTAAAAAGAAATTAATTTGTTAGTACTTTGTACGTACAGTTAAATTACTCTTCTTTTAGAAATATTTGAAATTACTAAATATTTGGCATACTTAAAATTCCTATTATTATTTGCACAATCTGACGATAATTATAAAATTTATTTCTGGGCTCATTTGTAAAACGACGATATATCTTAACGAAGATTCTTCTTTTATCAAGAAAGTTTGTAAACTCTTTTGCTTTGCAAACTCTTTTGCTTGGTAAACTCTTTGGCTTTGTAAACTCTTTTGCTGTGTAAACTCTTTGGAATATTGTGAGTACCGCAGAATCTAGGTAGTAGTGGGCATGCCTCTGATGAATAAAAGTATTAACAGTTATGGCGAATAATTTTGAAATAATAAACAGCTTACCTCCTTTTTCACCATCTCTCTCGTTTTCACTTCAATGCTCCTCATGTTGTTCAACAATTATATAATTGACACTAACAATGTAATTTGGAATATTAAGTGGAAATTGTAAAAACGGTGTGATATTGAAAAAAGTGACACAGAATAAAATTCAAGAGTAGTACACGCAAATCTTCATCAGCTATTTAGTCATCAGGAACCCACAACGTTAAATCAAAATGTCAGCCGCAAGAATGTACCCCTAGGCGCAAAAACTGGAGCCAACAACAAGAGAAAATGAAGATACGTAAAAAGTTTTCCTTTTGCATATCTTACTCCTCTCGAAGCTTTCAAAACTTGTGCAGAGACAGTGAATTTTAATAGTGATGTGTAGTAGGGCAAGATTACTGTAGGCAACTGCGTACATTTTCCATGAAGGCACTGACCGATTTGTCACAGTGGGATAAAAGTGTTAACAGTTACGGGGAATAATTTTGAAATAATAAACAGCTTACCTCCTTTATCACCATCTCTCTCGTTTTCACTTCAATGCTCCTCATGTTGTTCAACATTGGCCCACAACAAAATACGAAGTAATTCTCAGAAATGCTACGAAAGTTCTGAAAGAAATCCGACTGATTTAGTGCAATAATTTATTACAGTGGATGAGCCTCAGGTCTACTGCTTCACGCCAGAAACCTAATAGCAATCACAGCAGTGACTAAAAGATCTGCCCGAGAAAAAGCCAATCTACATTTACATCTAGACTCTACGATGATGCTTCAGTTTACACCATCACTACAACCATTTTCTGTTCCATTTGTGAATGGTGTGTGAAAAGAACCACGGCAGTAAGTTTTGGTAGGCCTCTGTATTTCACGATAAGGGTTTGGAATTCAGTAATATGTTGCCTGACTCCTCTTGGGATATTCTCTCTCGGACTTTTAATATTAAGCTTTTCCATGTTGTACAACGCCTCTCTCGTAGCGTCTGCCAGCGCAGAAAGTCCGTACAACTCTCGTGCTTGCTAAATGGTCCCTTTTCAAAATGCGTCGCTCTTCTTGGAGCTTCTGCTAGTATTACATCAGTCCAATTCGGGAAGGCTTCCAGACTAACGAGAAATACTAAAGAATCAGCTGAAAGTGTGTTTTGTAAGCCTATTGCGTGGATGAATAGCATTTTCTTGAGATTCTTCCAACAAATCTCAGCATGACTGTCGTTTACCTACAATTAGTTTTATGTTGTCGTTCCCCTTTACCTGTTCTGCACGGTTACTCCTAGCTATTTTACGTTTGTTACTGTTTACCACTTATTTATCATCAATAGTGTATTTAAACAGTGATGATTTCATCCTTCTATTTATGAGTAACACGTTACATTTATCTACTTTCAGGATTAACTGCGTTCTTGCCGGAATCGTCGATCCGTCTTCCTGATTTTCGCTACTATCGTTTGGCGTTGCAACCTAGTGTTGTGTCTAGACAAGACAGCCTAGACACAATGAGAGGAAGCCGAAAGGCACGCGCTAAGCTAAAGCAGGGTGCGTGAGGTCTGAAACAGGATACGTAATGAATGCTATAAAGAAAAGTACGTAGCGTCTGGAATACTTAACTTTAATCCATCCTTTTTGGTACATCTGGAGATTGTGGCGATACAATTGAGACTCTTTAGATACATGCAATGTTACTAATGGCGCCTTGCTAGGTCGTAGCCATTGACTTAGCTGAAGGCTATTCTAACTATTGGCTCGGCTGATGAGCAATGCTTAGTCAGTGTAGTTGCTAGCAAAGTCGTCCGTACAACTGGAGCGAGTGCTAGTCCATATCTCGAGACCTGCCTTGTGGTGGCGCTCGGTCTGCGATCACACAGTGGCGACACGCGGGTCCGACATGTACTAATGGACCGTGGCCGATTTAAAACTACCACCTAGCAAGTGTGGTGTCTGGCGGTGACACCACACCTAGCCTCACATAGGTGTCCGCAGCTCGTGGTCTAGTGGCTACCGTTCCTGCCTCTGGATCACGGGGTCCCAGCTTCGATTCTCGGCCGGGTTGCGGATTTTCTCTATCCGGGACTGGGTGTTTGTGTTGTCCTCATCATTTCACCATCATCATTTGGACAGTGGCTAGAGTCGACTGTGAAAAAATTGGAATGTGTAACAATTGGGACTTGGTACGGGAGCTGATGACCGCGCAGTTGAGCGCCCCACAAACCAAACATCATCATCATTTAGTAGTGGTAGTCACAGATATGTATTTCTCAGACCTACAAGTAACGCACTTCAGGAATGGAAAAACTCAGGACCTAAAACGGGATTACAATAAATGAAAGAACCTTTTTATCTAAAAAATGCACAACCTTTCACAACTGTCTCGAGAAATGTTCGCGTTGCTTCATATGTAGTCCTAAAGTGCAGACATCTCACGAGACACTTTATTTCATCACAGTGTATGATCAAGATTTCTAGTCATTATCAATGAAAGAACACACGCCACTGGTAAATATTCAACGATATCTACTGTTTTACAAACAGGTTTTTAGGTGTTACGCCTTCATCAGGTAAAAACATAAATATGTGAGGCTGTGATTTTTTTGTGGATCAAGGATTTTAATGTGGTGTCACCGCCAGACACCACACTTGCTAGGTGGTAGCTTTAAATCGGCCGTGGTCCATTAGTACATGTCGGACCCGCGTGTCGCCACTGTCAGAGATCGCAGACCGAGCGCCACCACACGGCAGGTCTCGAGATAAGGACGAGCACTCGCCCCAGTTGTACGGACGACGTAGCTAGCGATGCACACTGACGAAGCCTCGCTCATTTGCAGAGCAGATAGTTAGAACAGCCTTCAGCTAAGTCAATGGCTACGACCTAGCAAGACGCCATTAGTAGTTTATTGCCTGAATCTACAGAGTCTCACTTGTATCGTCAATAGCGATGTACAACAAGGATGGATTAAAGTTAAGTATTCCAGCAGCTACGTACTTTTCTTTATAGCATTCATTACTTATCCTGTTTCAGACCTATCTCTAGCCTGCGTGAGTTAACGCGTGCCTTTCGGCTACTTCCGAGTGGCGTGGCTGTTAACCTACGCCACAAAATTTAAAATAGTGCAACTACAGAGCATCTCAATTAGTTCCTAAGCTGACAGTTGCTAATGTATGACTGAAACTAAAGGGGTTAATTCAGTGAAAATGCGATATAAAATATTTAGGTTGGATAAAATACGTGACACATTAAATATTGAACTATATGACAAATTACCATGTTCCAAGAGGATGGCTGAACAAGATAATCTTGTCCTCGGGATTTTTATGATTGTCTTGTTCCAAGTGGATGAATGAATAAGGTAATATTGTCCTGGGATACTTTAAGATTATTTTGATCAGTCTTCCCTTGGAAAATGTCATGAATTTCACTATACACTGAGATGACAAAAGTCATGGGATTGCTCCTAATATCGTAACGGACCTCCTTTTTCCCGGGGTAGCGCAGCAACTTGACGTGGCGTGGACTGTACAACTCCTTTGAAGTCCCCTGCAGAAGAACTGAGCCACGCTGTCTATATAGTCGTCCATAATTGGGAAAGTCTTGTCGTTGAAGATTTTTGTACACGAACTGACCTCTCGATTACATCCCATAAATGTTCGATAAGAATGTCGGGCGCTCAAATCGTTCAAAATGTTCTTCAAACGGATCGCAAACAATTGCGGTCCAGTGACATGGTCACTGTCATCCATAAACATTTCCCTGTAGTTTGGGAACATGAATGCAAATGGTCTCTAGATAGGCAAACATAATCATTTCCAGTCAATGATCGGTTCAATCTGACCAGATGACCCAGTCCATTCCCTGTAAAAACGGCTGGCTCCATTATGGAGCCACCACCAACTTGCACAATGCCTTGATGACAAACTGGGTCCATGAATTCTTGGAGACTGCGTCACACTCGAACCCTACCATCAGCCCTTACCAGCGGAAATAGAGACTCTCCCCTCAGGGACTGGGTGTTGTGCTGTCTTCATCATCATTTCATCCCCATCCGGGGCGCAGGTCGCCCAATGTGGCGTCGAATGTAAGAAGACCTGCACCAAGGCGGCCGGAGCTGCCCCGCAAGGGGCCTCCAGCCAATGACGCTAAACGCTCATTTTCATTTCCATCTGACCAGACTACGGTTTTCCAGTCATCTATGGTCCAACCGATACGGTGACGAGTCAGGGTGAGGCGCTGCAGGCGATGTTGTGGTGTTAGCAAAGGCACTCGCGTCGGTCGTTTGCTACGATAACCATTAACACCAAATTTCGGCGCACTGTCCCTACGGATCGTTCGTCGTACGTCCCACATTTATTTCTGTAGATGTTTCACGCAATGTTGCTTGTCTGTTAACACTCACAACTTAATACAAACGCGGCTGCCTTCGGTCGTTATGTAAAGGATGTCAGCTACTTTTATGTCCGTAGTGAAAGGTAATTACTGAACTTTGGTATTCTCGGCACACTCCTGATGCTGTGGATAGTAGAATATTGAATTATCTATTGATTTCCGAAAAGGAATGTCCCATGCGTCTAGCTTCAACTATATTTCCGCGTTCAAAGTCTGTTAATTCGCGTCGCGTCGTGCAGCCATAACCACGTTGGAAATCTTTTCACATGAATCACCTGAGTACAAATGACAGCTCCCCAAATGCACTGCCGTTTTATAGTTTGTGTACGCGATACTTAGAACGATTGTCGTAAATTGTGTCATACTTCAATATTAAATGGTCATATATTTTGTTTAACCTAAAATTTTATCTCGTATTTTTACTGAAATAATCTATTTCATTTCAGTCAAAGATTAACAAGTTTCATCTTTGGAACCAACTAAGAACTCTTTAGTTGCACTATTTTAAGATATTTGATTTCACAGTCACACGTATTTGTTTTTTTTTTCAACTCACGATGGCCTACCAGTCAAAAATCGGTTTGTAAAATAACAAATTCTTTAAAACATTATTCCAGTGTCGCGTGGTTAATATACACTACTGGCCATTAAAATTAGAACACCAAGAAGAAATGCAGATGATAAACGGGTTTTCATTGGACGAATATATTATACTAGAACTGACATGTGATTACATTTTCACGCAATTTGGGTTCATAGATCCTGAGAACTCAGTATCCAGAACAACCACCTCTGGCCGTAATAACGGCCTTGATACGCCTCGGCATTGAGTCAAACAGAGCTTGGATAGCGTGCACAGGTACAGCTGCCCATGCAGCTTCAACACGATACCACAGTTCATCAAGAGTAGTGACTGGCGTATTGTGACGAGCCAGTTACTCGGCCACCATCGACCAGATGTTTTCAATTGGTGAGACATCTGGAGAATGTGCTGGCCAGGGCAGCAGCCGAACATTTTCTGTATCGAGAAAGGCCCGTACAGGACCTGCAACATGCGGTTGTGCATTATCCTGCTGAAATGTAGGGTTTCGCAGGGATCGAATGAAGGGTAGAGCCACGGGTCGTACACGTCTGAAATGTAACGTCCACTATTCAAAGTGCCGTCAATGCGAACAAGAGGTGACCGAGACGTGTAACCAATGGCACCCCATACCATCACGCCAGGTGTTACGCCAGTATGGCGATGACGAATACACGCTTCCAATGTGCGTTCACCGCGCTGTCGCCAAACACGGATGCGACCATCATGATGCTGTAAACAGAATCACGATTCATCCGAAAAAATGACGTTTTGCCATTCGTGCACCCATGTTCGTCGTTGAGTACACCAACGCATGCACTCCTGTCTGTGATGCAGCGTCAATGGTAACCGCAGCCATGGTCTCCGAGCTGATAGTCCATGCTGCTGGAAACGTCGTCGAACTGTTCGTGCAGATGGTTGTTGTCTTGCAAACGTCCCCATCTGTTGAGTCAGGGATCGAGACGTGGCTGCACGATCCGTTGCAGCCATGCAGGTAAGATGCCTCTCATCTCGTGACACGAGGCCGTTAAGATCATGCACGGCGTTCCGTATTACCCTCCTGAACCCACCGATTCCATATTCTGCTAACAGTCATTGGATCTCGACCAACGCGAGCAGCAATGTCGCGATACGATAAACCGAAATCGCGATAGGCTACAATCCGACCTTTATCTAAGTCGGAAACGTGATTGTAGGCATTTATCTTCCTTACACGAGGCATCACAACAACGTTTCACCAGGCAACGCCGGTCAAGTGCTGTTTGTGTATGAGAAATCGGTTGGAAACTTTCCTCAGGTCAGCACGTTGTAGGTGTCGCCACCGGCGCCAACCTTGTATGAATGCTCTGAAAAGGTAATCATTTGCATATCACAGCATCTTCTTCCTGTCGGTTAAATTTCGCGTTTGTAGCACGTCATCTTCGTGGTGTAGCAATTTTAATGGCCAGTAGTGTATAAAATGTTTTACCAAAAACCAGCGTAACAGTCCGTTAATACAATTTATATTGATCTTTGACTCTGAAACTACAGTACATTTCAGTTGTTCCTGGAGTTAACAGGATATATTGTACATCATCAGCTGCACATCTCTATATCTGAAAAGCATACTATCTCTACGAAAACTATTTAACACCTCATAGTAAACAACAGTGCGCGTTCGAATCTGAGTAGCCAGCGCGTATTTCTGCCATGCGGAAGGCTCGAATTAAATTCCCGTTCGTACCAGGGATTTTTCTTGGTGGAAAGACACGAACAGGATCCTCTCATCCTCTTGACGCCAAGAAAGGAGAAGTATTGGCTCCAAGGTATGGAAAGCTTTCAAGAGCTGGGAAAGCGTTGTGTTGACTCCATCTCCCTATATACATCTACATCTACATTGATACTCTGCAAGCCACCCAACGGTGTGTGGCGGAGGGCCCCTTACGTGCCACTGTCACTACCTCCCTTTCCTGTTCCAGTCGCGTATGGTTCGCGGGATGAACGACTGTCTGAAAGCCTCCGTGCGCGCTCTAATCTTTCTAATTTTACATTCGTGATCTCCTCGGGAGGTATAAGTAGGGGGAAGCAATATATTCGATACCTCATCCAGAAACGCACCCTCTCGAAACCTGGCGAGCAAGCTACACCGCGATGCAGAGCGCCTCTCTTGCAGAGTCTGCTACTTGAGTTTATTAAACATCTCCGTAACGCTATCACGGTTACCAAATAACCCTGTGACGAAACGCGCCGCTCTTCTTTGGATCTTCTCTATCTCCTCCGTCAGACCGATCTGGTACGGATCCCACACTGATGAGCAATACTCAAGTATAGGTCGAACGAGTGTTTTGTAAGCCACCTCCTTTGTTGATGGACTACATTTTCTAAGCACTCTCCCAATGAATCTCAACCTGGTACCCGCCTTACCAACAATTAATTTTATATGATCATTCCACTTCAAATCGTTCCGCACGCATACTCCCAGATACTGCATCCAGATGACACCAGTGGCAAAGGACGATACAGCATCACCTCGGCATCGTATTTCACGGCCGGAATGAGGAGTTTGAAACAAGCAGTTATCAGTTAGCAGTTTGTTTTACTCCTGCTTGTTAAATAAAACACCTCTTGAGATGTTGTGCCTAGTTTCTGTGTCATATATCCTTCCCGCTGTTGCTCACGTTCTTCGTAGTGCTTTGTTCGAAGTGTGTATATGAAGTAGGTGGCAAGCGAGCGGTAAGTGGACCGGAGGCACAGGGAATACCTGTCCAGACCTGCGTCCGCAGCAACAGTGTTTGCACAAGGTAACAGGGAGGGGTTCGATTAAGAGTTAATAACGGAAGCGGCTTATATATATTCCGTGAGCCTGGCAAAACTTCCTTCATTACCAAGCGGCGTAATGCGTGGACCACCTCAAGCGCGAGCCAGGGCAGGGCTGCTGCGTGTTCGTGGAACGCATAGAAGCAGCCCAGGCTAGCGAAGAAGGCCTTAAAAAAGTGAACGCAGATACGCAGCGAACAAATGTAGTTCGTTCCCCCATTTTCCTTGCTCCGTATACGTGGTCCTGCAGATTTCTCTGACATTACACGTATATTTGAGCGGCTTTGCCTTGTAAAATAAAAAATGACTTAAATAGCATTTCATATTGTCGAATAACAAACTTTTGAAGTATTCTGCGTGAAATTTCTCTTTTATTATTTAAACGGCCGATATTAACATACATGGTCGGACAAACATAACGCGATTTTCATTGTTGTCTCGTAACCGATGCCACATGTCTATGGAAGATTTCACAAACGAATATTTCAAGAAAGTTGTTAGTATTGGTAGTATTATTTATGGAATGGATTTAGTACATATTAGCGATAAAAAAAGAAACGTTAAGAATTTAGGCAATATTTTCAATATAAAGTAAAAATTTTCTCTTAACCACAGTGGCTATTTTTATCAAGACGGTGACAGTAAAATAAAAAGGAGAACTTGAAAGTAAAGTCCGACTACTGTCTTATCAATAGAATTTTTACTTCCCTATTGTACATTTAGAAATCACTAATTCAACTTCAGGGTTTCAGTTGTCAAGTAGGAATCTCCATTGCGATGTGAAGTTGCTATAAACACCTATCGCCAATTCTGCTGATTTCTCGCGCATATGGCACCACAGAGATGTAGCTCCAACGTGTTATTTACACTGCTGTATCAACAATATATAAAATCAAACTATCCACGAAAACGTTAACTGTAAGACTGACGCGGGACTATACACTTATATGGACGAAATCAGAATTACATTAATACCGTTAGCTGCGCACAGGCGTTGATATAGATCAACGGGGACAGGTGAAAAATGTGTGCCCCGACCGGGGTTCAAACCCGGGATCTTCTGCTTACCTGGCAGACGCTATCTCCATCTGAGCCACCGAGGGCACAAACGATTTTGCGACTGCAGGGACTATCTAGCGCGCTCCTCCCGCGAGCCTCACATTCTCACTTTGTATGTCCACACACTACATACGTAGTGTCCCAACCCCAACACACTCATTACTCGTGGAAGACAGTCTTCCAAGTCCCGTAAGAGTTCGGGGAATATGTGTGCATCCGCACAGAAGAAGAAGGTTATGGCCGGTATCGCCAGAACTATATATGTACTTATATGGATATGGTGTCTGTTCTTTCGGACATGTCCGAAAGAACAGACACCACTCTATTAATCAATACCAAGCCGAATAACTGCTTGAATAAGGACCAGTGCTGGCTCAACGAATTATTAACATGCTCAGTTTGTGAAGCTCTTTCTCTTGAATAAGTAATAGAACTTTTCTAAAATTGTAATCATTTGTTTGTCTGTACATATGCATCACACTAAGCGGTTTGCGTCCCATTCGGATAATTCTTTCGTAGTGGGTCTTTTTTTTTTTTGCTTAGAGTGTACATGCAATTTTGCAAAGTTAAAAGGCACCTCAGATGTCAGGAACTATCGTCATGCCTCATGAATGAAAAACATAAATTTGGCACAACGTTTTACTGAGTCATTGCACCGCAGTGAGGAGAGGAAACGATGACGCTTAGCGCCATGCCGCCTCTGCCACGTACCATACGAAGACTTTCAGTATGTAAATGTAGACAACAATGTCTGTAGCTTTAGATGATTTGGAAACCTGGGAACCGAAAGTGCAGATTGGTTGAGGGTCTTGTGGCCACTTGTTTACGTGTAGCGTGTCTGTTTTCACCACGGGATCTTCGTTTATTTGATGATGTTTTTCTGACGTTTCGACAGCAAAAGTGGTTGACTTTGTCAAAGATTCACCCTCCACTGCTGGTGGTGGGCTGGAGTAGAGTTCGAATGTGGAGATTATATGTATAAGGGTCTTGTTTTCGTTTGAGGGTGTTACTGTGGCGTATATGTAACGGAGCGCGATTCCGATGCGGGTATATAACCACCAACATGTAGGCGAGAGGTAAGTGTTGCATTTGTGTCTGTCCAAGGTGTGTTCAGTAAAGATGGCGATGTGAAATGTGACGACGCTATTATCAAATATGTCCAAACAGGACAAACGTGTTGCTATTCTTTTCTTCGCTATAGATAGCCAAATATCGTTAGACATCCATAGGAGAATAAAGAACGTTTACGGGGCAGCATGTCTGTCGAAAATCTTCATTGTAGAATGGTGTGCCAATTCCGTGCTGGTCATGATTCGACATAGGACGCCGGGCGATCTGCGAAGGAGGGAGAGGTTACACCAACTCATGTGAGAGACACTGGAGCACCCGCCCTACAGTCCTTATCTCTCCCATGAGGTAATCACGCCTTCGGTGCTTTAAAAAACTCCTTGAAGTGTCCACGATTGCTGTCGGACGAGGATGTGTAGTAGGCAGTTCCGGACTTCTTCACTGAACAGGGGACTGTTTCACCAAACGGGTATCTTCAAACTAGTGCGTCGGTGGGGTGGTTTCCTCAACGCTCACGGCGATTTTACCTGGTTAAAATTCCGATTCCGGACTGTACGGCCTTAGAACGGAATCTTTTTGATCGTTCCTTATAATTGTCGCGCCAACATCTGAGGACCTTTCCCTGGTGATTACCATTTCGGCTCTCCCCTATTTTCTTGTAACGGCTATTCGTTGCAGAAGGGAAATAAAGCATCCATCAATCTTTTAGCTTTCTTCTTTCTTCCAGAATGAGATTTTCACTCTGCAGCGGAGTGTGCGCTGATATGAAACTTCCTGGCAGATTAAAACTGTGTTCCGGACCGAGACTCGAAATCGGGACCTTTGCCTTTCGCCGGCAAGTGCTCTACCAACTGAGCTACCCAAGCACGACTCACGCCCCGTCCTCACAACTTTACTTCTGCCAGTACCTCGCCTCCTACCTTCCAGACTTTACAGAAGCTCTCCTGCGAACCTTGCAGAACTAGCACTCCCGAATGAAAGGATATTGCGGAGACATGGCTTAGCCACAGCCTGGGGGACGTTTCCAGAATGAGATTTTCACTCTGCAGCGGAGTGTGCGCTGATATGAAACTCCCTTATATATCACTCCGCTGCAGAGTGAAAATCTCATTCTGGAAACATCCCCCAGGCTGTGACTGAGCCATGTCTCCGCAATATCCTTTCTTTCAGGAGAGCTTCTGTAAAGTTTGGAAGGTAGGAGGCGAGGTACTGGCAGAAGTACAGCTGTGAGGACGGGGCGAGAGTTGGGCTTGGGTAGCTCAGTTGATGCCGGCACGGTAGCTCAGTGTGTTCGGTCAGAGGGCTGCGTGCTCTCTGTAATAAAAAAACTGAGTCAAAGAATCGACGATGAACTTGAACGGGTGTCTTGTGATGTCCGCCCAGACCAAACTCAACGAACAATATCGAACAAAATGAATTAAAAAAAAAATTAGTAGAGCACTTGCCCACGAAATGCAAAGGTCCCGATTTCGAGTCTCGGTCCGGCACACAGTTTTAATCTGCCAGGACGTTTCATTTCTTCTTTCTTGTTAAACAATCGTCGACCGAATATCCCTAGGTGAAAGCTGTCAGGCAGTACATAAAGCTGAAGTGGAAGAAGGAATAATATTTTTCTTCGTGTTGGGCAGATGCATTTTAATCCCTAACCACAACTTTCATAGCACCAAATTTTATCCGATTTCATTGGCAGTCGGCCTAGTTCTTCAGTTGACTGAGACTGATAGGATTTGTTTCAGATTATTTTCATGCGTGTCTTCATCTCGTCTAGTGTACGGCTTAAATTTTTCAGACAGTCTGTAGTTTATTTCAACAAATGAGTGCCGATATTTAGCTTATTTCAATGTAATTATTTCATTTTATTGGGATACATTCGCTTTTCTTTCCGTGTAAAGAAACGTTGAAGCTCTATCTCGTGCTTTTTAGGGGATTGAACCACAGTACACGGAAGATATATCACGTGAAAATGGATTGAATGTAATACCTAATATCTGTTCACACGAGTAGATATCGTTTAATCGTGTAGACTATTGTCGTACTTATTACTACCACTGTTATAAAAATTTCTGTCGAAAATTGTTTCGCAAGGAATTCCCAACATTTTTTGAACAGTAATTACTTCAGTTGAAAGTACCTTTTGAAAAGCTGTCTGAGCTTTCTTGTTACGAAAGTGGATCTCAGAACATCAAAGGAGGCACGCCGGGGTGATGAGGAATTATGTTCTTGGTGCGCTAAGAAGGAACGCTGTAAAGGAAAGTTATGGGCTTTCTTTGTGTTGGGCCAGCTCTGGAATTCCGTGGGAAAGTGTTAAGTTCTGAAAGCAGATTAGCTGTCGGCCAACCGCTGCCGCTCCTTGGTCCATCTCCAGAACGACGGCTGCCCACAACCGGGGCGGCTCACAGTAACTAGCTTTCTTCCATCTGGCGCGCGTTCTAGGCCGCAGGTTCTTGACAGCGTCACTCTTATTAAACGTGACACCAATTATATTCACGTTTTCATTTCGAATCAGCATATGTGAACGCCACGCACAGGACAAAAACTTGCAGCTGAAAACAAGCCTGTTTGCACTTTTTAGCTCTCCATTGCTAAAAACCTCAATAACTGACAGAATATTAACAAAATCCCTTGTGTGTATTGTGCTGGTAAAAAAAGCAACAATATAGTGAAGAATTAGGCGAGAGAAAATAAGAAAATAAAATTAACGGTTATAGGAAATAATATCGATTAATTTGAAGCGATTATGACCATTAACCGGCCGTGACTGTTTCAGAAATATGAAAAGGTTTTCAAATATCGCTACCAGTCAAAAAATTTTTTCACTACTAAATAATTTATTCATCGACATATTTCAGTGTAGTACCTCATCATCAGACTGAAGTGTCATTACAAAACATTTAACATAAGTGCATACAGATATTAAAGTTTCCTTACATGGCTACTGTGATCGTCTTTATTCTTGTGACGTGGCAATCATCTTGTGATGTGCTGAGGTATCGCTATTTCCATGGTTCTATTGGACTTTTTTACCATTGTTCACAAACTTCACAAGCGTGACTTTTAAACACGCTAATAGAAAACAAATCAGCAGACTGCTGTGTTGTTTTGTGTTAGCGTGTCTTAAAGTCACCCTTGTGAAGTTTGTGAACAACGGTGATGCAGTCCAAAGGAGCCTTGGAAATAGCGATACTTCAGCACATTACAAAAAGACTGCCACGCAACAGGACCAAAGATGATCACACCAGTCATGTAAAGAAACTATAACATCTGTATACACTTGCGTTAAATGTTTTTGTGATGCTGCTATAGTATGATGATGTGTTATCACCTCGAAATATGTCGCTAAATAAATAATTTAGTGCCGGCCGGAGTGGCCGTGCGATTCTAGGCGCTGCAGTCTGGAACCGCGTGACCGCTACGGTCGCAGGTTCGAATCCTGCCTTGGGCATGGATGTGAATGATGTCCTTAGGTTAGTTAGGTTTAAGTAGTTCTACGTTCTAGGGGACTTATGACCACATCAGTTAAGTCCCATAGTGCTCAGAGCCATTTGAACCATTTTTTGAAATAATTTAGTAGTAAACAAATTTTGTGATGGTAGCGGTATTTGAAAATCTTTTGTTTTCATAATGTCGATTAACCAATCGAGTAATATTTCAGACAATGATGACAAGACATATGGCTCAGTCTTCCGCAACCGAAGTTTTGACATGATTTGTAGGGTATAGATTGTGAATGTTGTCATAATTTTCTGCCTGTTGTTTCGTATTCCACTGTGGTAGATTGCTTCAGATGGTGCATAGACAACTGGGATGTTTACTGCTTCACGATGGATGACTTCCAACGCTTCACTGACAGAAATAACAGTAAATTACATGTCAGATACCTTCTGTGGTTCCTTCAATAATGTTTTAATTCTCAAAAACCCACTAATGTTTTTGTAAATGATTCTCCTTATAAGCGTAAGACTTTCTTATTGGTTGTCTATTGTTATCAATGCCCCCCCCCCCCCTCCTGCATAGCTAGATAAAGTAACTCGGCACTTTTATACAAACTCTTTGTGTTCTATGTGCAGAAAAAAATACCTCGATATATCTCTCCTATATTGATGCGGATCTATTGCTTAATCAAACGGCCTTTTTTTCTTAAAATTAATTTTAAAATTTTTCTTAAAAGACGTAAGGTTATACAGATAAAACGTGCTAACGCATCTATTGTTTGCCAATTACAGTTACTAAGTTTCATGTCACATGTTGTACAACATAGTCCGCATATTCTTTTACGAGTTTCATATCGAAAAAGCCTACATCAATAATAAAATTATGTCGCAGATTAGAAATGTGGAATAAAACATGAGACTGTGGGGGTTTCTGTTATACACCACTATTTCGAGCCACACTAAGTTCTTTTGTTAGTTGCATTCAATATGTTACAATGTACTACTTGGTTTAGTATTGCTTGTCATAGTCATTAGCAGACTGCTGATGAAGACTATAATTCGGTTACCAAATTTGCGTGTCATGTTATAGGTGAGTACAACATTAATCATACCTCTTTGTCACGTTTAAGCTGGCTAATAGCTAATGACAGGTTTCGTGGATTTTGCGAGAATTGTAGATGGAGATTACTCCGTTTGCGCTATGAAATGGAGCGCTGCAGAGACCTTTTGGATAATTCGCGTGAACACTGCACAGAGGGAACAGCTATGCTGTGGTGGAATATACAGGACTAGCAAGTATCTATTTGTATCCCGGTCAGACGAACCCCTCTGCAGATCCGATCAGTACCGACCTCTAGCACTCCCCAGAGACAGGTCTCGGTTTTCTAGATTAGACACGACAGAGGAGGACATACATTCTTGTAGGTCAGACAGAGAAAACGCCAACCCTGTGTTGGTTAGTTGCCGTGCCCTTCGAATTTCTTTCAGTTATTACAGTTCATGCATTCTACATATTTCTCGCAATGCACAGCTTGTCAAAGTCAAATGTTAGCACCAGGAAAATCATCAGTCCAAAACGAAATATGTTCCAGAAAGACATGCTACCCTGCGAGGCAGCGCAGTGGTTAGCACACTGGACTCGCATTCGGGAGGACGACGGTTCAAACCCGCGTCCGGTCATCCAGATTTAGGTTTTCCGTGATTTCCCTAAATCACTTTAGGTAAATGCCAGGATGGTTCCTTTAGAAGGGCACGGCCGGCTCCCTTTCCCATCTTTCCCTATTCCGATGAGACCGATGACCTCGCTGTTTTGTCCTGTATCCAAAATCAACCAAGCAACCAAAGACAGTCTCCATGCCAATATGAAAGTGGCGTATGTATTGGAGTGAAGAAATCAGGGATATCTAGGTTGATAAATACCGACGAGTAACAGAATATACCTTGGTAAGATAAACAAAATTTTGGTGTGTCAATCAAAGACTGTCTTCGAGTCAAAAATTAACACCTCAATTTTCAGACGAAGCCTGTTTTCAGCTCATTTCGATTAGAAACCAGGGGGCGTTGTTACAGATAATGAGCTTCACTGGAATACTATTACCAACACTGCGCATTTATTCTACTTTTCCTATCAGTCAGGAACAAATGCGGACGAAAGCTAAAGCCTACGATTCACTGATCGACAGTTTAACACATTAGAGATTCGTAACTGCGAAAGAGTGATAGAAAGCGAGTAAAATGTCACAAACGGCAAAAATATAGACTGTGATTAAGGGATGACAAGTAGACTAAGTAAATGTACTTTGTTTGTAGACACCAGTCACAGCAACGAATTCTGAATAAATGACGTTAATTATGACATTTTAGACGTTGAATTAACGTTGTTACACTTGACATGTATCATAGACGTGGAAAATAGTTAATCTGACGGTCTGCTGTCCTTTACAGCATGTATGATACAATAATCGAACTAAGAACGCTGCCATCTGTTGGCAATTACAAGCAAAAGCAGCATAAGGCACGCGTTGATTTTATTTCACATTTTGAAACTTTGTGCAATAGTAGCTAAAGTAACACTCATCTTCAGCAAGTACATATTCCTAATTCGTTAATTACATTGCATTCCATACCAAATGCTATATAGTTTCCAACGAATTTTACAGATGCGGGATGTAATTTGATGTTGAAACAGTACATATGTTTTTTAAATGTGTGTGTGTGTATGTGTGTGGGTGTGTGTGTGTGTGTGTGTGTGTGTGTGTCTGATGTATTTAAATGTAGCATTACTGCAAGTTACATCCTTTATGTAATTTTTTGAATAAATACTTTTGAGCATAGCGCAAAAAATTCCGATCATTTGGATACTTTCGAGCTCAGCGAAGATGGCTGCTCTCGAACTATACTGTGATTGGCCGTTTCATTTTTATGACCTGTAAAGTACTGGGATTTGATTGGCTGTTTCGTTTCAATGTCCACCTCTGAACCAAGAGATGAAGTGTGGCTTCCTGGGATGTGAATGATGTCATAGGTAAAGGGGTATGGCTTGTCACGTGATGATGACTTAACGGGTAAGGGTGATGACGTCATGAGGTGAAGTTCAGAGGTCACTGTAACGTCATTGCCCCTGATGTGTATACAACCAATATAGTTATTGTGGAGATAGTTATTCCTCCCGACTTCGTGCTGTTGTTTGACAGTTGTCGAGCATTGAAAAGCCCTACTCTATTTACTTCCGTACGAATGGAACAAACGTATTTCAACATATTTGGATCATGATCAATAAGTCTGCCTATTTATTGATGTGGAATTCCGTCGGAAGATCTGTTGTTAGAAGTAACGACAAATAATTTGATTTCAAATTGGCTTTTTCTTTCATCTTAAGTTTAAAAACCAGACCTTGTTATATTAATCATTAGAAAACTTGTGATGCTACACGCTTTTTCGTTTTTTTTTTTTTTGTTTTTTGTTTTTGTACGAAGTTACTATTACAGCTTCGGTAATTTGAAGTTGTACTACATTTTAACATCAATATACCACGAAAAATTGATGTATAGCGGCCTGTGACACAGTGTCTTATTAATAAATTCGATGTTGCAGTGCCTGCAGTGTTAATAAGATCGATGAAATGCTCCTTCGGATATGCCTTCATGTCCGAAGGAGGGTTGTATCTTCGTCCTTAACAACACAAGCACTGCAGTATCGTATTTATTCGCCAATACAAGGCATCGATTTTCAATTAAAATGTCCTCTCCGTACGAGTACAGCTGTGACGCAGGAACGGCGAGATACAGAAATTTGTGTCTGGCCGTCGTGGTGTGCGGGTAGCCAGAACGGTTAAGGTGACCGCTTTCGTAAAGTGGAAAATCCGGGTTCGAGACCCGGTCAATCACAAATTTTCATTGTCGTCATTACCATATATAGCTGAGGGTTGTTGGTATTCGCAGCTGCGAATACATTTCACTTATATTAGTAAATGTTAGGCAGAGAAATGAGCCGTCGCAAATATGATACCTGCATATGACAGACAAGAAAATATCTTAAAACACGGAACTTATCTGAAATACATCTAGTTCTTCTCTTACAAAAAAATCGCCCAACAAAATTTCAGATCAGTAATGGAGCAGCGACTGATTATACCCTTAACAGGTTGAAACATATCCTGATATTAAATACAATAGCCAAAGAAAATATGCTTTGCAAAGATGGAACATTCTCAATATATCACCACACTGAAATAAGAGAATTTGGGGATTTTATGAAGGTTTACACGAACTTACTCTATCCTACTCTTTTCCGTGAATGGGATATGAAGAGGGGATTTCGATCAGGGTAGAGAATGCATACTGCACCAAGGTTGAGCGGTAGCCAGCAAGGGACAAATATTTGACCAACAGAACTTGCCAAAGGAGTAAAATCAGTCGCAGAGTAAATATACGGCATATCCTTTGTGTTACGGGCTGACGGAAGTGGGGACACTAAGTGAGAGGCTGTTCGCAATAACAGAAGTCGAACGCCGTTTGAAACACCAAATATTTTTGATTACGAAGCTGTTTTAAGTATTCATAATGTGTACAGTTCGATGAAATGGATGTAACTGAGCATCGTCTCATTAGAAAATCCTTGGTTCCGCACGGTTATCTCCTGCGATTATTAATCCAAATTTGGCGAAGCTTTATATCGAGTCTGCTTCTTTTTAATTACTAACAGATAAGAAATGAGGAGAAGGAAAAAAATGTTCAAATGTGTGTGAAATCTTATGGGACGTAACTGCTAAGGTCATCAGTCTCTAAGCTTACACACTACTTAACCTAAATTATCCTAGGGACAAACACACACACACACACACCCATGCCCGAGGGAGGACTCGAACCTCTGCCGGGACTAGCCGCACAGTCCATGACTGCAGCGCCTCAGACCGCACGTCTAATTCCGCGCGGCAGGAGAAGGATTTAAAAATGGCCCTACTACTAATGAAATTTCGCCACAGGAAGGCCGTACCGTAACTTAAAACACAGATGAAAATAAAATGAACTATATGGTTTCAGGAAGCTTTTCAAGTCTGAAACATGTATGATGTTTATATGCAGATTAAAGAGAGAGATCTTCATTCGTCGCTTCAGTCTGCATATATGCGCAGATGAAAATGTCGAGGAAGTGCATTAATAAGATACTGAAAGATCAGGGATTACTACTGTACGAAACAGCTAGCGCTTTAGGCCATCGGAAGAAAGGGTATCGTACGATGTTTATTACATACTAAGGTAAATATAAGGTTTCGGTTGAGATTCATTCAAAGAATGCTGACCTTAGCAGATTCTAAAACGAAATCCTCAATTATGTTGGATATTTTTCTGTTCTCTTTTTCAAAAGCCACTGATTTTGTTCGCTAATTCTTACTGTGGATGAGATACGGGGCCCAAGACTTCTCTCCCTACGCGGAAGGTAATCAAGGCAGTGTGCGTAAATCTCCGAATGTGCAACAAAACGGGCCAGATATGTTTTATGTGTCGAATAGGCTATGGCTCTTGTTTCCTCGCGCATATATGAGAGTCATTTCATTCTTTAGATTACAACATACAAAACGATAATCAGCGAATACTGTGCAAGTTTTCTTCAACAAACGTCTGAATAACTACATAAAACGAGACCTATATCGCAAAATAAAAATGTCATCTTTCGACAGAAAGATGCACAAGGCGACAAAGATGTTTTTCTACTGGTGAACATGATGCGTTTGAGGTACGAATTGTTGGAACATGTACACTGTTCAGAGGTTTTAGTGTTATCTGATTTCCACATATTCTCCTAACTCAATAAATTTGAGCCTTGGAAATTTTTAAGTCCAGCGAAGTGTTTAAGGCAGTCACAGACGGGTATTTTGAACACTTTCCAAAATTGTGACTTACGGAGGAAATTAACAGATCGGAAGAACTTCGGAAATGTGTATTCGTCTAGAAAGTGCAGTGGAAAAAAATACGTGCAAGTTGTACCTAGGAAAAACACCACACTCATTCAGCTGTTAGGCCGAGAAATTTTCCTCCTCGCCCTCGTACAATTCTGCGTCGATGCAGGTATTGCGCAGTGAAACGCTCGGTTAATTCGATAACATGAGCGCTTGACGTCCTGAACAAATGACGGTTCCTGCGAATGAATTTGAAAGAACCAGCGGCACAGAGCTTTGAGCCGGCGGACCCGCAGAGTCTGAATATTATCTACTGTGACACAGGGCGCGCACGCCCGCATGCGGCCACTCCCATTGTCTCGCAGCTGCGCGGCCCACCACTGCCGCCGGATTTCTGATTTCATCGACACGCAGGTCAGCTACCACCTTCCTCGTTGCACAAATTCTACTAACAGCGATTTCCCGTAATAACCAAAAATCCTTATATTTCTACTGGACTCGCATTCGGTTGGACAACGGATCAAATACACATCCGAAAATCGGGATTTAGGTTTTTCGTGATTTCACGAAGTTGCTCCAGGCAGATGACGAGGTGGTTCCTTTGAAATGGAAAGGTTGATTTTCTTCTCCTTCCTTGAAACATTCCGAGCTTGTACTCCGTCTCTCATGACCTCGATGTCGATGGGAGATTTAATACTAATCTTTTGTCCTTCCTTTTATTTGGTTTATAGATGAATCATCTGAAAAGAAAACAAGTAACTGCAGGCAAAAAACTAGGTTGGTGCATAAGTTCGTAGTGTTTTTCATTAAGTTTAATAAACACAAGAGATACATACATTGAAGCAACAAAGAAACTGGTATAGGCATGCGTATTCAAATAAAGAGATATGTAAACTGGCAGAATACGGCGCTGCGATCGGCTACTCATATATGACAACAAGTGTCTGACGTAATTTTTAGATCAGTTAATGCTGCTACAATGGCAGGTTATCATGATCTCAGTGAGTTTGAACGTGGTGTTATAGTCGGCGCACGAGCGATGGGACACAGCATCTCCGAGGTAGCGATGAAGTGGGGATTTTCCCGTATGACCATTTCACGAGTGTACTGTGAATATCATGAATCCGGTAAAACATCAAATCTCCGACATCGCTGCGGCCGGAAAAAGATTCTGCAAGAACGGGACCAACGACGACTGAAGAGAATGGTTCAACGTGACATAAGTGTAGCCCTTCCGCAAATTGCTGCAGACTTCAGTGCTGGGCCATCAAAAAGTGGCAGATGGGAAACCATGCAACGAAACATCATCGATATGGACTTCCGGAGTCGAAGGCGCACTCGTGAACCCTTGATAACTGCATGACACAAAGCTTTACTCTTCGCCTGGGCCCGTCAACACCGACTTTAGACTGTTGATGACTGGAAACATGTTGCCTGATCGGACAAGACTCGTTTCAAATTGAATCGAGCGGATTGACATGTACGGGTATGGAGACAACCTTATGAATCCTTGGACCCTGCATGTCAGGGGACTGTTCAAGCTGGTAGAGGCTCTATAATGGCGTGTTTCGTGTGCAGTTGGAGTGATATGGGGCCCCTGATACGTCTAGATACGTCTTTGACAGGTGACATGTACGTAAGCTTCTTGTCTGATCACCTGCGTCCTTGCATGTCCATTGCGCATTCCAACGGACTTGGGCAATTCCAGCAGGACAATGAGACACCTCGCACGTCCAGAATTGCTACAGAGTAACTCCAGGAACACGCTTCTGAGTTTAAACGTTTCCGTTGGCCGCCAAACTCCCTAGACATGAACATTATTGAGCATATCTGGGATGTCTTGTAACGTGCTGTTCAGAAGAAATTTTCACCGCCTCGTACTCTTACAGATTTATGGACAGCCCTCCAGCACTACTTCAGACACAAGTCAAGTCCATGCCACGTCGTGTTGCGGCACTTCTGCGTGCTCGCGGGGGTTCTACACGATTTTAGGTAGGTGTACCAGTTTCTTTGACTGTTCAGTGTATAAAAAAGGCGTTAGTCATTAATCACATATTCTCCATCACCATTATACAGCAGTCTGCCAACACTGGGGTAACTCTTATATTCCGCAACTGTAGAAATCAAGTGGTTTCAGGCGAAAAACTTGTCGAGCCTTGTTCGGAGCGCATTTTCGTCCGGAAGGCGCAAGATCAGGTGAATAAGTTGGGTGCGCAATGACCTCCCAACCCAACTCCTGTATAATGTTATTGGTCAGTCTATCAGAATGCGGACAGGAGTTATCGTGTGGCAGCATCACTTCACGCTGTCTTCCTGGTCGTTGTTCTTGGACTGCGTCTCTAAGACGTCTCAGTTGTTGACAATAAATGTCAGCAGTGATGATTGTACCTCAGGGAAGTAATTCTTAGAACACCACATCGTCGCTGTTTGACGCGTAACATTATCTTTTGTAGATGCGCGTAGATTTTTGTACGGGGAATTGTTGCTTAGTTTGGGCTCAACAATTACTTTCTTTTCCTTATCTTAGCACAAAGACACCACTTCTCGTCGCCTGTTAACAACAAAGAATAGGAATGGTCGGTGTTGTTCATGATCCAGTTGATGACGAGCAAGCATACATGCACATATGGCCAAACGCTGATTGTTGTAGTTTTGGCTTAGAGCATGCGGTACCCATACATCCTATTTTTGAGCCTTCCCCTTTGCATGAAAATATCTCACGATGTTGGAATTACTGTCATTAAAAAGCGAAGAACATTTTATGACATGTTCTGTCCAATGGCAATTTGCTCACACACGGTGCAAATGTTTCAGGCTGCCTCCGCTGTTGCCACCCCTCTACTGGACTCAAACAGAAGAATATGTGGGATACGTTCCGATTTCTGCACATGGGAATCCATTTTCTAGCGTCCACAGTTCCACTCACTGTCTCCAAATGACAAAATGACAACTCAAAAAGCTGACTACAAATAAAAAGTGACAATTGATAAATAAAGCCATAGCAACAGGAATACCAACATCCAAAATAGAAACGCTAAGAACGTATGCACCAGCCTAATAATTTCACGTGCTACAGATTCGATACCAGGCAGAGAAACTGGAATAACATCTGATAAGCTCACCGGACTAACTATTAGTCGCTCTTCGAAAAACAACATTGGTCGCAAAAAGATCCTAGACAACAGGAACCGGAGAAGAGTGCCGTGCATTTTCAGTGTCAATTTTGTCCAAATAGGACTACAGTTATTTCTTGAAGAATTGCAGATCCGTATCTACCAGTTTTCAAGCGGTCATTGCGGAGGTAACCGTATGGAATGGACGTGTGGAGCGCAAAAGGCAATTTTTGACAAGGGCACATAAAGCTACAAGTCTCCAGGGGCCCAAACAACACATAAACTGCACTGACTGGAAGGGACCACTGTTTTCCGACGATCGTGATTTTGCCTCTGTTCAAATGATGCAGTACATCGAAAGCATCTACGGCCGAATGAGCTGTTTAACCCGCAGTGCTTTTGGAGGGAGCAGCTGAGGGCGTAAGTGGTGTTACGATGTTCGGGTGTTTCCATACAATGACTTGGACCCAACTCTTCAGGCGACCGTGAACGTGAACTAGTTTATTTCAACGTTCTCGGTGACAGAAAGGCGCCCTTTCTGGAATAATTTTATGCTGAATAGTCTGTGGGCCCTTGTGTGATCCAACATGACAACAGCTGTGTTCACAGGGCTACGTGCAGAAGTTCTTGATTTGATGAACTTTGAAGCACCAATTGCACCTCGGCTGTCCTGCTAAATGGCTCAATCTTCATCCGACAGAAATTTTATGGGACTATTTGAAACAGTGGCTGAAAACGTAGAGGGGTGGCCGAGCGATTCTAGGCGCTACAGTCTGGAACCGCGCGACCGCTGCGGTCGCAGGTTCGCATACTGCCTCGGGCATGGATGTGTGTGATGTCCTTAGGTTAGTTAGGTTTAAGTAGTTCTATGTTCTAGGGGACTAATGACCTCAGAAGTTAGGTCCCATAGTGCTCAGAGCCATTTTTTGAAAAGGTAGCAGTCAAGTTCCGTATAATTTAATAGTTTTTCGAGAACTAGTCCTCAACCAGTGGCTTCAGCTGTAAATGGCATACCTGAAGAAACTTGTGGATTCCCTTCTTCACCGAACTGAGGCCATTATCAAGGCAAGAGATATTAACCGTCATGTCTCTCAGGGATAAGCAATGCAGAAATTTGTATGTAGTAATTCAAGCAGTGTAGTCCAGGGTCATAATTCTGACTGGGGTCAAGCCTGGTGAGGGTTTCCCCAACGATTAATCTTAGGTCCCCTACTGTTCCTCATATGTGTAAACGATGTTCCGTCTAGTATACAAGTAAAATTAGTTCTTTTTTGCATATGGCACTGGTATTTTAGTCAATCCAAGCATACATACAGAAACATAAGAAATGGTAAACAAAATTCTCTAAAGTATCATTGAATACAGTGAAGCTGAATGTTAAATACCGCTTTTTGTGAGTCCGCTAAAAATAAAACTGCGGTTTACGAGTGGTATAAGCGTTTCAAAGAAGAGTGTGAGGATGAGCGCTCTGAATGTCCCAGCACATCATCAACGAACGAAATCGTGGAAAAGCGAAAAAAATGTGAAAGGAAAGATTATGAACAAACGGCGGCTCACAGTTACGGAAAGCGTGATAATATTGGCGTATCAGTCACCCTTATCATGAAATTTTTAGGATGGTTTGGGTATGAAACATGAGACAATAGAATTTGTTCCAAGATTTTTGAGTTTTGAACAAAAACAGCAGCGAATTCAAATTACTCAGGAGTCGTTTTATCAAGTCAGCAACAATGGAGAACTACTGAAACATGTCATAATAGGTTATAAAACTTGGGTTTACGGATATGCCGTCAAAAATGAGGCTCAGTCGTCCCAATTGGGGCATTCTCGGTCAGCAAGACCGAAAAATTTCGAGAAAAGCCGTCAAATGTGAAGGTTATGTTCACTATGTTCCACGGTTTTAACTGAATACTGCGCTATAAGTTCTTGTCACGGGGTCGAACGGTCAATATCGAGTACTACTGACAAGTTCAACGCCGTATGCGTAAAACAGTAGGAAAAAAAATGCCGTGAAGTTTTGGGAAAGAATTTCTGTAATAATGCCGAAGCCTCCACATTTGCCGCCTGTAACCTTTCTCTGTTCCCAAAAATTAATGAAACGTTAAAGGGCCGTTGTTTTAAAAGCACAGATGAGTTTAAAACACATAGCTGGCAGAGCTAAATATCCATCCCAAAGGTCGAGTTGCAGAGATGTTTCGGTAATTGTAGAAAGGACTGGCACGAGCTTATGTCCAGTGGTGACTATTTTGCGGTTGGTAACATTGGAATCGGCAAATAAATAAAATTCTTTCAAAGCAACCAAAATTTCCGTTGTGTTTTGAACACATCGCGTATTCACTGTCCGTTGAAAATGTTCCGATACTGATTTTAGTCACTACGGTGGCAGCTTAAGCCAACAGCCGTAAACAACATTTGTACTTTCGACCGGTCAGTTGTGGTCAGGCAGTGTTATGTAGTGGAAGTGCGGCCATAGTACGAGGCCTGTTCAGAAAGTAAGCTCCGATTGATTGCCAAATTGAAACCACAGTGAACATCAGAAATGTTTTACTTGTAACAATTAGCTACACCTTTCAGCTACTTCTCTACGTAGTCGCCGTTCTGACTTTGACTTTTGTCATAGCGTTGTACCAACTTTTCAATAGCCTCATCATAGAAGGCAGCCGCCAGTGCTTTCCGCCAATTCTCCACGCTGGCCTACACCTCGTTGTCTGTGTCAAAATGTTGTCTTCAAAGACAGCGGTTCATGTGACCAGAGATGAAACTCAGGGGGAGACAATTGCGGACTGTATTGTGGGTCATCTAACATTTCCATTTGAAAACGATGCAGGAGCATCTTCATTGCCCCTGCAGAATGCGGCTGAGAATTGTCGTGAAGACGAAACAGCACGACAGTTATGTAATGTTGGCTGCATAGCTTCAGGCGAAATTTCTCACCAGGCCCTCGTACTTGGCGGCAGACACTATTTTCTAGACATCTTTACGCACTCACTGCGAGCTCAGAAATGAGAAGAGCGACGTGATGCTAACTGGGGTTATACTAGAGACACTACCCAACACATCTGTGCAAAGCTTTATCGGATTTTCATAGTCGTTTCCATTTCGCGACCGATCGGAGCTTACTTTCTGAACGCCCCTCGTATGTTAGCGCTGGCGTTTCACAAATTGCAGTAGAGCAACATCTCTAAACCAGTACATTTTACAGCATGTTTTGAAGAAGAAAAAAGTGTGGCAATGTTTACAAAGTACGCCTTGACTCGAGAATAACGACGTTTGGACTCCTGCAGTGACTTGATAGAAACGCAAAACGCGGACAATTCTTTTCTGACGAAGGTTGAACACTTTGATAACTTAAAAGACATGAAGCTACTGTGATGCGTAAGTTGAACAAGACCACAAGAAAAGACTTTTCTGACAGTTTCACATGGTTGTATGAACATTCTGTGGGTTGTACTCAAGTGGGGGGGGGGGGGGGGGGAACTATGTAGAACGTCTCAAGCACTGAACCCACTATCATAACTTTCGTCTATTTTTTATTAATCGAGTCTCTGAAATTTTGGGCCTGGTATGGTATACCTTGATTACAAACGTCGTACTAACAAGGGAACCTCCCCATCGCACCCCCGTCTGATTTAGTTATAAGTTGGCACAGTGGATAGGCCTTGAAACACTGAAGACAGGTCAATCGAGAAAACAGGAAGAAGTTATGTGGAACTATGAAAAAAATAAGCAAAATGTACAAACTGAGTAGTCCATGCATAACATAGGCAACATCATGGATTGTATTTGCTCACGAGCGCCGTGGTCTCGTGGTTAGCGTGAATAGCTGCGGGACAAGAGGTCCTTCGTTCAAGTCTTTCCTCGAGTGAAAATTTTAATTTTCAGACAATTATTATCTGTCCGTCCGTCCGTCCGTGATTACCATTCCTCCAGGTTGTACACCTCTTGTGCAACCGTTAGATGTGTTTGGTTTTCGGCAAGTGAAACACTTTGTGAAAAGATTCTATGATTTTGCGAAGCTGCACAGGTACACAGAGCAGTATTGTTTACGTGATCGTGTGTCAATTATGAAAGTTCAGGCAGTCACACATAATCAACTTCGCTCTCCAAAATTCCAGGACATGTTCAGATTTGCTTGGACATATGCAGAATTTGACTGTCTACACACGGAAAAATTTGAAAACGTTAAAAACGTATGTTTTGACCGAGCACAGGGAAAAATGTGCGACTGTGAAACTGTTGCATTCATTTGTTGTAGTTTATGTGACAAACTCTTATGTTTTCATCACTTTTTTGAGTCTGATTATCACATCCACAAGAAAACCTAAATCGGGCAACGGAGAAGAACCTTTTTATCCATTCGGCAAGTGTACGAGTTAAGTTAGGTAGGTCGACAACATATTCCTGTCATGTGACGCACATGTCGTCACCAGTGTCGTATAGAATATATCAGACGTGTTTTCCTGTGGACGAATCGGTTGACCTATGACATTGCGATCAAATGTTTTCGGTTCCCATTGGAGAGGCACGTCCTTTCGTATACTAATCGCACGGTTTTGCGGTGCGGTTGCAAAACAGAGACACTAAACGTATTACGGTGAACAGAGACGTCAATGAACGAACGGACAGATCATAACTTTGCGAAAATAAAGAAAGTAAAATTTTCGCTCGAGGGAAGACTTGAACGACGGATCTCTCGTTCCGCAGCTGCTGACGCTAACCACAGGGCCAAGGCGCTCCTCAGCTCACTGCATCCATGATGTTGCATATCTTACGCATAAACTACTCAGTTTGTATATTTTGCTTATTTTTTTCATAGTTCCACACAACTTCTTCCTGTTTTCTCGATTGATCCGTGTTCAGTTTTTAAAGGCCTATCCATTGTACCAACTTATAACTAAATCTGAGGGGGGTGCGGTGGGGAGGTTCCCTTGTAAGTTCACCGATCTAGTGCATGTGAATCCAGCAGTGTATTTAGCTGCACTGTGTACCATGTTGGCAGCATGTTGTCCCCTGCACCAAGGCTCGTGCACACCCCCCGGTGTGCCATTAAGCTGCGGCAGAACCACCTGCACCGCAGCTACACGGCCAGCAGGCTTTGGCGCTGACGCCAAATGAACTCCCAAAGACTTGGTGACTATAAATACTGAATGGATGAAGAACTATACCTATCACAGATAGACATAGGTGTAACTGTTAAACTGTACATCATAATGGTGAAGCGCAGCTTTTAGAGACAAATCATATTAACAAAAAACTCAGTGGGCTCAAGGATTGCGTTTACAGTAAGGTTTACTTTCAAAAATGGCTCTGAGCACTATGGGACTTAACTGCTGTGGTCATCAGTCCCCTAGAACTTAGAACTAGTTAAACCGAACTAACCTAAGGACATCACACACATCCATGCCCGAGGCAGGATTCGAACCTGCGACCGTAGCAGTCGCGCGGTTCCGGATTGAGCGCCTAGAACCGGTAGACCACCGCGGCCGGCAAGGCTTACTTTATTAACTGTTATTTATCATATATGTTAAAGTTATTTTTCTTTAGAATATTTATCGTTTACTGGGTCTTTTTTGTTTTACTTTATGAATTAATAACTAAAAATTCGTAATTATCGTTTTCTCCTCATAGTTATTTCAGTCGTATTGAAAGGAAGAGAGGAATATTAGGGTGTAACATCCCGTCAGCGACGGCGTTACATACGAAGCTCGGGTTGTTGACAAATGGACAACGAAATTGACCTTGTTGTTTCAAAGAAACCGTCCCGTCATTCACCTTGAATGGTTTAGAGAAATCACAGAAAATCTACATCAGGATGGCCGAACTGGGGCTTGAATCACCACCCTCCAGAATGCGATTCCTGGCGCTCGGTAGTTGAATTCAACGAATTTTGCTGTATACAACACCAAATCAAATTCTTAATCACTGGTTGTAATTTGGTGCTTTAGCGAAACTTAGTTCTACGCCTCCTTCGAAGAGTAGGTGTGAAGTAGAATCACGTACCATTAGTAAAGTACAAAATGATTATACAGTCAGTTAATTACAATATTACTTTTTTTCCTTGTAGTGGAGTTTGCATATTTATCTGGAAAGTTAATTTCACTCTATGCACATCTAGTATACTAACCTGTAAGCTCTACCATTCCAGTATGGGATATTTTATCGAACATGAAATCGTTACAATACTGTACTAATCTTGTTAAAGGGAATGGCTCCATTTTAGGCTTCCTCTGTTCCACAAATTACTTCTAGGTGAGTGCCATAATTGGTTCTTCAACAAAATTTCTTTGTCTTAGTTGTCAACCAATTACACGTCTTTAATGATGTTTGATATGGGATATAAATAGTCACTAATACCCTACCTAACAAACGACCTGAAAACATTTACCTGAAATGTGACACATGTAAAGAAGTTGTGATCGAGGTCTGCATATATTTGTAGTATATGTAACCTGGATATTACGTATCCGGTAAGGTGACAATTTTTCAGATAAAGCACAGGTGACAGAAGTTTCTGTATTACGAGTTCAAAGCAAATTCTACATAAACCACCATAAAAAATTTAATAACCGCACTTGCATCAACAAGTATGAAGCCTAGAAGTAAATTATGTAGTCTGTTTTCAAGTGACATTGTCTTATGTAGATGTTCAGTCGTACCAGTCTTATGTGACCATCACGAATGAAATTAAATTTTTGTGTGTCTTAAATATCTCCTACTGGAGACTGAAACTTCTGCGGGCTGTTATGCCTTGATCCCACTGCTTGTTTTAAACCTGTCTGCGGAGAATATCTGCCATTGCTCAGCTGCACATCTGATGTACTGTACGGTTCACCACAGGCGGAAATGAATATCTGTCGCAGCGTACATCCACACAGTAGGCCCATCTGACACGAACGTGAATTGATAGTACACGGTCAGCGAATGAAACGCAAGGCAGTATCAAGTACTGCCAAACTAATGTAAAGAATGTTGCTATTAACTTATCCAGTAAGTTACATTTGCTTTTCCTGGCTTTGTATGTAATCTCATAGCAAAGTCTAACTGCAAAAATCTTGAAATTTTCTAATATAATTTTAATAGCTATTTTATAAAGATAATGGATGGCGTATGGATGCCGCTTGTGACATCGCTAGAATATCTTCCTTTTTTTTCCATCACACATGAAATTTCTAGTGAGATCACTATTCACCTTGTATAATTTTTGCTACAGAGGCTGGTAGTTTGCTTCACGGAGTTTCCATTAGCTGCAAGTACTCTCACTACAAAAAAACATATGTTTAGAATTTGAAATAAAATTCGATTATACTGGGCGATTCAGCTGCCCCTACGTATGGATTTTATGCAAGCCACAAAACTTTCAAATACTATGCGCAATTTTTTTATTCTCTCACTCGCTACGTGCGAACTGTTAGTCCTGCCGAAAAAATGAATATGATCTTTTTGTACAAAATTTAATGTAGTTAAATTTTGTACTGGGATGTGTTGTCGCTAGAGGACGTAGTTTTCGAATTATTTCAGAAAAACGTACGAATGTAACCTTCAAACACGTTTTTCTTGAGTAACTCTAAAACTGAGACATCCAGCGAAAACGTATCTCCATCCAGAATTTAACTACATTAAATTTCCTACAAACATGTCTTGCTCATTTCTTCCGTAGGACAAATAGTTCGAGAGTAGCGAGCAAGAGAATATGAAAAATTTGTAAGTGGGCTTTGAAGGCGTTACAGGTTCCATAAAACTCATAGGTAGTGACAGCTGAATCAGTCCTTATACTAGTTAAAGCATCTAATACCTGTGAGTACGCTCCTGATTATTTTCTTGCCATGTTAACCACTTTTCAACGTAAAACCTGCCCCTATGATTTCAAGGGAGTGCTCTGTTCTGCAGTGGAGCGATTCCAGTGGTAAGAAGATTTTGCCACTGTTATTGTTGTTTGTTTGTGTATGTGTGTGTGTGTGTGTGTGTGTGTGTGTGTGTGTGTGTCTGTGTGTGTGAGAGAGAGAGAGAGAGAGAGAGAGAGAGAGAGAGAGAGAATTAGTGGGGAGGGGAGGAGGGGAAACCACGGATTTCAACTTCCCAGAGACTCTGAATCACGTCCATTGTTGACATACTTAGTGAAGAGACTGCATACCCTTTCAGGGCTAACGATCCTAAGAAGTTCTTATAATTCCGTGTTCTCCTGTATACTAACGGAGGAACTTAAGATCCATAGTTGGATATTTTACCTCGCAAAAAAACAGACGCAGGAAGTGTTACCAAAGAGCTACGTGGTAGACAAACTGGTCAACACAAGTATAACGATATAATAAGTGATGCTGGCAAACTACCGTCATATGACAAAACTGCAGAACATGTTACAAAAGTACTTCATTAGGCAACACTAGTCGATTATAACAGTTACCAACTTACCTGGTGCGGAGTCCAACTTTAACATTTCGCCACCTCCGCTCTAATACGACAAGGAATTTACGTATTCCACGCAGCTCTGACGTTCCTCCGAAAGTTAGGAGAAAAATGGACGATGTTTTGAAATTCATGATAATATGGAGGTAAGTTCCCGTCTAGTTAAATACTTGCTGCTTCGAAACATGTCACGCTTTCCTAGCGAGAAAGCTCAAAACAGGTAATCCCCTCGACCTGAAATTTTAGTTAGCTCTTGGAGTGTGCTGAGGTGTTATTCTTATATAGGGGATTTGCGATACACCGTGACAACGAATCTTTCTTAATGGCTGTCCCCATAATCATTTGCAGTGCCACTTTTCTGACTATCGTCCGAAAGTTTCTGGCCGCGGCCGTAAAAATTGTAGTTATCGTACGAGGAGGCATAAATCGAATTAGTGTTTCACGTCTTCGATGTCAAAACTAAGCGATTAGTTTTCGTTTTTAACCACAATATAGAACCTGTGAGAATGTTCATTACATCTGTTGTCAGATTTTTATTTTATAGACTTCCTTGCAATTATCGTAAAATTTTTACATCACGCTACAGTGTTGTATGTTAAGCCAGAGATGCGCTGTGTCAAGTGTGCTCTCATCTTTCACACGATAACGTAAGAGTTTTACAGAGATAACATCAAAAGTCTTTTTAATACTGAATTACCTATTCATCTCTTGGATCTGAATTAATGTTATGATAGACTGGATGCAAAAATAGGAATGCTACTACCAGAGAAATTGCGGACCAGGTACCAGTGTATCTCCAGTAACTCACAACATTTTAGTATAACCCACTGTACGCAGGGACTCAGAAATGAATTCACACATTACGTCTCTCGTTAGCTCCGTTGTGGAACAAGATTTCCGTATTGCCAGAAGAGAGCACCTGTTACGGGTTTCAGGCAGACACAGTTTTGCTGCGGTCCAGATAGTAGGTGCATCACAGTTTCCGCCGCTTTTGTGGCCGAGCGGTTCTAGGCGCTTCTGTCTGGAACCGCGCGACCACTACGGTCGCAGGTTCGAATCCTGCCTCGGGCATACATGTGTGTGATGTCCTTAGGTTAGTTAGGTTTAAGTAGTTCGAAGTTCTAGGGGACTGATGACCTCAGAAGTTAAGTCCCAAAGTGCTCAGAGCCATTTGAACCATTTTGAATCACAGTTTCCGACTGAAATACCGCGGCAACTGAAAACGTATACGAAAGTTGAAGTACATGGGACAGTAAGGTCATTGTGGACAAAACGTCTAAATTGCACACGAATTCATCGTGAAATTCCAGTGGCATTTGGATCAAATGTAATGTCTCTTCCAGCCGTACTGAAATGGCACCCAACAATTCCATTAAGGCTGTGTAGACGTAGGGGATTCTGTCCGAGAAGTCCAGATCTCACACTAAGCTTTCACCACCTTTCCGACAAGCTGAAATTTTGGAAATTTGTGGTAAGGTTCTGTGGGACCAAACTGCTGAGGTCATCAGTCCCTTGGCTTACACACTAATTAATCTAGCTTAAACTAATTTACATTAAGGGCAACACACACACCCATGCCCGAGGGAGGACTCGAACCTCCGACGTGGGGAGCCGCGCTAACCGTGGCAAATCGCCCCAGACCACGCGGCTACCCCGCGCGGCTCCGACAAGCTGAAAGAACATCTGGGAGGAAAGAGATTTTGCAACGACGAGGACGTTCACACAGCGGTACTCGAATAGCTCCGTGACCAATGTAAGTATTTCTATCTTCAAGGAATTGAACGTTTGTTAGAACGTTCTGATCATTGTTTACAGAGACGAGGTGGCTATGGTGAAAAAAAAACGTCATATATTTGTGTCATTGTGAAGTATAGTGCAGCATTCAATAAAAGTTGTTTCGCCTGCCGTAATAATGTGTGTTTCATTTTTTGAAGTCTCTTCGTAGACCGCGACGAAAGGTAAGTTGATAAGAAAAGGAAGGAAAACTGGAGTTTTACGTCCCGTCGACGATTAGGAAAGGAAAGGATAGCCTTTTTAAGGGAACCATCCCGTCATTCGCCGTCAGCAATTTAGGGAAATCACGGAAAACCTAAATCTGGATGTTCGGGCACAAATGTGAATCGTTGTCGCCCCGAATGCGAGTACTGTGTGGTTGAGGGGTTGATACGAAAATAAAGGAAAAACGGTAAAATTAAAATTATTATTCTTGTTCATATATAGTCTTTTTGTTTGTTACTGTACCGTTACTAGTGAATTATATATATATATATATATATATATATATATATATATATATATATATATATGAGAGAGAGAGAGAGAGACTGAACAGTGAACAGAGACAGAGAGAGAGAAAATGTTCGAATGTGTGTGAAATCTTATGGGACTTAACTGCTAAGGCCATCAGTCCCTAAGCTTACACACTACTTAACCTAAATTATCCTAAGGACAAACACTCACACATATGCCCGAGGGAGGACTCGAACCTCCGCCGGAACCAGCCGCACAGTCGCCTTAGCCGGCCGGTGTGGCCGTGCGGTTCTAGGCGCTTCAGTCTGGCACCGCGTGACTGCTACGGTTGCAGGTTCGAATCCTGCCTCGGGCATGGATGTGTGTGATGTCCTTAGGTTAGTTAGGTTTAAGTAGTTCTAAGTTCTAGGGGACTGATGATCACAGATGTTAAGTCCCATAGTGCTCAGAGCCAGATGAACCATTTTTTTGCAGCGCCACAGACCGCTCGACTAATCCCGCGCGGCAGAGAGAGAGAGAGAGAGAGAGACAGAAAGAGAGAGGAAGAACAAAGATGTAGCTAAAGAATGAGAAAAGAAGAACAAGTAGAAGATGAGATGAGGAGCGTACTGATACTGTCAGTGTAGCAAACAGGATTACTTTATAATCAAAACTGTAAATAACTATGTATAATTTGATTTTGTGTGTCAAAATGCGCTAGGAATAACACAGTGGTAAATTAATATTCTTTTCATACTGTTACTTCTGTGACATGAATCGCAATAACAGCATGGAATTTTAAAATCACAAGTTTTTTGGCAGCTGGTTAAAGTTTTATCTATAGATCGCTCGCTCGGCCTCTGATATCATATCCGAGAGATAGTTCGACCATAAATATTTCGCTATTTATGACCGCAGGCTTCAGTTTGCGTCTCATCTGCGGTCTGACGGTGAAATATAAGCAAAATAAAGTAGTATTTGTTCATCGTACTGCATTATGGTAAATCACATTACTGAAAATAAACTAAGAAAAACATTCATAAGGAAACATGAAAGTTACAAATATAGTTAAGTGAACTATTAGTTGTATTCAGAAAGTCTACAAATTGTCCCGTGTATTTCCTTAGTGAAAATGTCTACACAGTATGCTGGATTTTCTGCATTTCTGTTCTACAGTCGCACTTCGGAGATGTGTTTAGTTTCCATCCCGCACATTTGCCACGGTTAACTCTAATTCAGTTTAGAGTTACCCAGAATAATCTTGGGAGGTCAAAGCCAGTCGGTTTTTCAGATATGCATCGAAATTTCTTGAGGGTCGCAGTTACAATATCTTCTCAGGCTCTCTTCCGGTATTGCACAATATGGAAGTTGTTTTCTAAGAATACAGTGCTGCAAAATGGTTGTTTTCTAAAGCGGAGTCATTTCATGTTTATGAAATAGAGAACGAACGGAAAGGATGTTTATTATTTTGAATTTTTCTCCATTCCCTTGTTATCTTTGCAGTTGTACTGGACTTATATAAGACTGGTAGCCAGAAGGTGGGCGTACCCCTAATAGTGTCCGATATTATTCGCTGTTAGTGGTTTAGTTCGAACTCTGTTTTCTTGGTAAGGGAGCTGTTAAGCCATATGGGGTAGCAGTATTCTGGTACTGAATAAATCAAGGCAAAAGATGCTGTTCGTAACGTAGACGCCAAAGAGCCCCATGTGGTGACAAGTAGCTTCTGCATGTTCTTATTCTTTGTACGGAGTTTTGCAGCTGTATTTGTCAACTGTTCATTGTAGCTCAACGTTCTGTCTACAGGATCTCCTAGATACTTAGGAGTTTTATTGTGTATTAAGATGGCTCTGTTCAAAATAATTCTAAGGTCCATTTGTGCAAGATTATTCTTCAGGTAAAATAATTAAAGCTCCGTCTTAGTTGAAACTGGCTGGAGCTTGCATTTGCGGCAGTAGTTACCTACTGGAACCAAATTATTTGTTATAATATCATACGCCTTCTTAATTTCCTTGTGTTGTGTAGCTAGCACCCAACCATCGGGCCGGCCACAGGGGGCGAGCGGTTCTAGGCGCTACTGTCTGGAACAGCGCGACCGTTACGGTCCAGGTTCCAATCCTGCCTCGCGGATGGGTGTATGTAATGTCCGTAGGTTAGTTAGGTTTAAGTAGTTCTAAGTTCTAGGGGACTGATGACCTCAGATGTTAAGTCCCATAGTGCTCAGAGCCATTTGAACCAATGAACACAACCATCGGTGTACCAAATTTTAGAACTGTTATTGCAGGCATATCAGGAATATACATTCTAAATAGCAGAGGTGGTAAGACGCAGCCTTCAGGAAGACTATTATTCAGTTTCATTGCCTTGCTCCATGTATTCAAAATGGTTCAAATGGCTCTGAGCACTATGCGACTTAACTTCTGAAGTCATCAGTCCCCTAGAACTTAGAAATAATTAAACCTAAGGACATCAGACACATCCATGCCCGAGGCAGGATTCGAACCTGCGACCGTAGCGGTCGCTCGGTTCCAGACTGTAGCGCCTAGAACCGCACGGCAACTCCGGCCGGCCTGCTCCATGTATTCCCAATAGTCCCCTGGAATATTCTGTTGCTAAGCATATTTTCTAAGTCTTGCAATCACACGGCAAGAGACAATACGAAGGAACTTAGACGTTAATCGTTGTCTCCATGCAGTGTGATATGCTGCTGTTAAATCTAAAATACTCGTAGTAACCACCTGGAACGTAGTGTTACCTTTATCACACAGAAAAGATGGTATTGCCTATCAACACACTGCTTTCCCTTTAGTACATTATACTGGAAACGATGGCTGCGAAACAACTCAGAGTCCGGGACCGCATATTCAAAGAATTTTTTTGTGCGGCTAAGTGTGGAGCAGTGCGAGGCGGTGCGATGAGCGATGAAACACATGTTTTGGACAGAGTTCATTGCTCTCACACGCGATGGGTTGTCGGGATGCGGTGGGGGGGGGGGGGGGAGGGAGGTTACGCGTTATGAATGCAAATGAGGGCTTTGCGTCCTTGCTCCCAACTTCTCCATCCCTCAGTGTCTTTATTTCCTCCCTCATACACAATGTGGCTTGTCTCTAATACCACTCGCAGCTCTCTGGCAGCGCGGCCCTTGCGTGCTCAGCACACAGCCCCACTCCCAGGGTCACGTACGGTGTACGCGTCCGCTCCCACCCCGTGTGCTGACTACGCGCGTAGGCATTTCCTCATTAACATTCCTGCGCGCTGCAGCAACAACTTGAGCCAATTTGTTATAGCCAGATGTCGAGTCGCTGCGAAATGGGAGAACTATCTGCTACACAAGAAGTCTGTGCTGCATACTCAGTTTATTTAAACTGTTATCGCTTCTCACATACTGCCTGCAAGAGTGCAATGAGTCTCGCTCTGGTAAAGGGACGTCGTCGATATGAATGAAATAGAACCCAGTACGTTGTCCTCGATGGTGAGTGTTCATCGGAGGTGAGGGTATCATCTGGAGTGCCCCAGGGAAGTGTGGCAGGTCCGTTGTTGTTTTCTATCCACATAAATGATCTTTTGGATAGGGTGGATAGCAATGTGCGGCTGTTTGCTGATGATGCTGTGGTGTACGGGAAGTTGTCGTCGTTGAGTCACCGTAGGAGGATACAAGATGACTTGGACAGGATTTGTGATCGGTGTAAAGAATGGCAGCTAACTCTAAATACAGATAAATGTAAATTAATGCAGATGAATAGGAAAAAGAATCCCGTAATGTTTGAATACTCCATTAGTAGTCGATTAAATATTTGGGTGTAACATTGCAGAGCGATACGAAGTGGGACAAGAATGTAATGGCAGTTGTCGGGAAGGCGGATAGTCGTCTTCGGTTCATTGGTAGAATTTTGGGAAGATGTGTTTCATCTGTAAAGGAGACCGCTTATAGAACGCTGGTGAGACCTATTCTTGAGTACTGCTCGAGCGTTTGGGATCCCTATCAGGTCAGGTTGAGGGAGGACATAGAAGCAATTCAGAGGCGGGCTGCTAGATTTGTTACTGGTAGGTTTGATCATCACGCGAGTGTTACGGAATTGCTTCAGGAACTCGGGTGGGAGTCTCTAGAGGAAAGGAGGCGTTCTTTTCGTGAATCGCTACTGAGGAAATTTAGAGTACCAGCTTTTGAGGCTGACTGCAGCACAACTTTACTGCCGCCAACTTACATTTCGTGGAAAGACCACAAAGATAAGATAAGAGAGATTAGGGCTCGTACAGAGGCATATAGGCAGTCATTTTTCCCTCGTTCTGTTTAGGAGTGTAATAGGGAGAGAAGATGCTCGTTGCGATACGAGGTACTCTTCGCCACTCACCGTACGGTGGATTGCGGAGTATGTATGTAGATGTAGATATAGATGCAAAATAAATTTCAGTCAAGTGTGTGCTTTATCTGCAGAATATTTTTTTTATAAGGTGGTTGAAGTAGTCTTGTTATGGTTGTTTTGTATGAAGTCATAAACTGCGGATCCTGGGCCGTAAGAAAATCCTTCGTTGCGCGTGTTCATTTCTTGCCATCGGAAATTCGTTGAAAGTTGGTGTAGGTTTGAAAAGAGTTAGCTGCTTCATTTTCTACACTTACGAAATCAAACGTGGCCGTACTTCTCTTCAGTGTAACCCCCTTGATAAATGTCGAAAAAATTAGTTTACAGAAGAAAACAGTGCCAAACGTGCACGATATGGTATTGGACGATTGGCAATGGAAGGCGTATCAGATACATACCGGGTGATCAAAAAATTAGTATAAATTTGAAAACTGAACAAATCACGGAATAATGTAGATAGAGAGGTACAAATTGACACACACGCTTGGAATGACATGGGGTTTTATTAGAACCAAAAAATACAAAAGTTCAAAATATTTCCGACAGATGGCGCTTCATCTGATCAGAATAGCAATAGTTAGCATAACAAAGTAAGACAAAGCAAAGATGATGTTCTTTACAGGAAATGCTCAATATGTCCACCATCGTTCCTCAACAATAGCTGTAGTCGAGGAATAATATTGTGAACAGCACTGTAAAGCATGTCCGGAGTTATGGTGAGGCATTGGCGTCGGATGTTGGCTTTCAGCATCCCTAGAGATGTCGGTCGATCACGAAACACTTGCGACTTCAGGTAACCCCAAAGCCAATAACTGCACGGACTGAGGTCTGGGGACCTGGGAGGCCAAGCGTGACGAAAGTGGCGGCTGAGCACACGATCATCACCAAACGACGCGCGCAAGAGATCTTTCACGCGTCTAGCAATATTTCAATATTTCTTTTGTTCTAATAAAACCCCATGTCATTCCAAGCATGTGTGTCAATCTTTACCTCTCTATCTACATTATTCCGTGGTTTATTAAGTTTCCAAATTTATACTGACTTTTTGATCACCCGATATATTAGGTCTACAACTTTGCTTCCGCCGTTTTGTAGTGCACGGCATTAGTTGAAAGTAGTGGAGCAAGTCGTAGGTTGTAAGTGTCATACAGTAAGCTTAGGCATTTGAGAACATAACGCCACGAAAATATTAGTCGATGTTTGATGCATTTTAAAGTTATTCTCGGCTGAATGTGTCATTCTCGTCATCTGCGGGAGGTTTTAATTTTCTTCCTTGATATGAAGAAATCTGTGGTTAAGGCTCATAAAAATCTGGGTAAGACCTATGATGAGATGCCTGTTAGTGACATAACTTCGCAGAAATGGTTTCCATGCTTCAAGATGGGTGATTTTGACGTTGAAGACCGGCATGGTTGTGAAAGAGAGAAAGCTTTCCATGCTACTGCAACCGACGGAAACAATCACACGAGATCGTTGTCGAAACCAATTGATGTGTTTGAGCCGATCACTGAAAGACAAACGGCCACAATACAGCGATAGATATGAAAAGGTGATTTTGCAGCATGGCAGTGCTCGATCCCACGTCGCAAAACCCGCCAAAACATACATGGGAACGTTGAAATTGGAAGTCCTATCCCAACCGCCGCATTCTCCAGACATTGTTCCCTTTCACTACAAACTTTTTAGTTCAATGGCACACGACCTGGCTGCCCACCGCTTCCTGTCATATGAACAATTGCAAAATTGGATCGATGCATGGATCTTCTCGAAAGACGACCAGTTCTTCCGCCGCGGGGTTCGTATGCTGCACGAAAGATGGGAGAAAGTAGAGGCCAGCGATGGCCAATACTTTGAAACGTAAATTTTTTGTAAGATGCTCACAATAAAGCCTCAAACTTTGAGGAAAAACGGCGGAAGCAAAGTTGTAGCACCGTTGTACCAAAGGGTGCACTGCATATTGCAATAAGAAGTAATAATGAGAAAACGTGGTACAAGATCGGTGGCGTATTTATTGAATGCTCACCAAAGGCATGTACCAGACGTATTTCTCACACATGCTTGGAACGCCTGAAAAACAACACAAGAATCGGTATGCTCCTATTTTACTCTTGATGAGATTTGGAGCCACCACGTCACGCCAGAAGCAAGTTTGTAACTGCATCAGAGGATGTAAGTACGTAAATCTGTCCCATCTGCCAGAAAGATAATGGCCAACGGTTATTCTGGGTTTGTAAAGTCCTGCTTTTTTTATTATCTTTCAATAAATGGAACAATTACTGAAAATTACTATGTAAGTCTTCTGGAACTATTAATCGCAAAATATGTGAGAGGAGATAACGAATACAACAGAAAATAAAATCATTTTGCGTCAAGACAGTGCTCTTGCGCACAAACATTCTATGGGAAGTGGAATGTTGAAGGATTTGCAGTAGAAATTGCTGTGCATCCACCGGATTTACCACCTTCACTACCATATTTTCTATTATCTAAAACAATTTGTTACTGGAAAATGTGCGAGTCTAATAGTAACCACAAGCAATTTTTCTGCAAATCTTTCAAAATCGCCCTTTGGACTTGAAAAGTATTCTTTGGAAGAACAAAGGAGAAACGTAATTACCTGAAAGGAGACTACGCCGAAAAAAGAAGTGCATTTTTGACCAACAATGTGCTCCTTGTAATCGTAGAAGATGGAGTTCCAGAAAGAAGGTTAAATACAAGTATACGTTTTATCTGTATATGTGAGATCCTTTTGTTGCCCTGTTTTTCATCGTTGTTTTTCTAAATACTCTCTCCGGCAGGGTGTGACGAGAAAGTTAATGTTCTGGTCTAAACCTCGAGATTGCCTTCGTTTCTCAATCGCATGTGAATTAAGTCCTTCCTCATTACAAAAATGAATGAGAAATGCATAAAAGTATTCGTTCAGGGTAGTTCATCTACGTGTTAAGCCCGTAAACGTCTGGAACCAGTGCATTTTAAAGATGATTATTAACAGTTACCAGCTTAAAGTCGGGAATCCTTCCATAGTTTTCTATGTGGGTTTCTTGGAGTAAGGTGATATCAATTTGATTATTTCTGTACTCGAACCAAACAAACCTCCCTACAAAGTTGAAAACTACCGACCCATTGCTTTCCTTAATGACACGTTCAAGCTCCTAAAGAGGCTCATTTATAACAGAATCTACTTATCCACCAGCAAACAGGTTCACACAGAAGAGACTGGATTTACACAAGGCAAAGGATGTGAGGATTGCTTTATTATGAGTTGTGTGCAGCATAAATATAGCGATTATGACGAAATCTGGCGAGTATTTTTCTGTATTGATTGAATGTTCTCATTTTGAGAGCACTGAAGGTGTGATCCGTTTTACTAGCTAAAAAACATTCAATAGCCTAGATCGCATGAAATGTATCTTTATTTAAGACAGCTGGTTTCCACAAGCTTTGCTGTCATCTGCAGGTCTTAAGAACTTTTTGTTGTGAAAACGTGTTCATTTTACTTTCAATTTCACGCCAAGTTGTCACGTGCTGATGCTTATCCACACAACTTGGCGTGATGTTCACTGTAAAATGAACACATTTTTACAACAAAAAGATTTTTAAGACCTGAAAATGACAGCAAAGTATGTCGAATCGTTTGTCTTAAATAAATAAATATTCTATGCGATATAGGCTACTGAATGTTTTTTCGCATTTTTGTGTGTGGACAATTAAGCATCGCCGCGGTGAATCCAAAGTGTAATTTGACCGGCTGCTGTGTTATCTTTGTGTCTAGCACAACAGTTTGACGTGCACGTCGCTAACATGTTCCACTACTGACCGTCAATATCGGATTTTCCAAACTGAAGCCGCTACTTCACCTTAATGTAGCTCCCATATCGCCTTCACAATGGTTAGTATCTACTATTACAGTTAACTCGCCAACAGAAAGTCGTCTGCAGAATCACAGCTAGAAGGCAGTCAGATAAGGAGGCAGTCAGACATGCTGACTGGTCTGTTACACGGGCTAACAATGTGGTAAACTTTGACGTTTTATCGGTCCAGATACTAAAGCGGCATTTTAACAGCGCTGGAGGTCCTCTGGAAGGGAAATACATTGGCATGACACCTGTCATTGTTTGAAGAGATACACTGCTGGCCACCGTAAATGCAACACCAAGAAAGACAAGAGGTAGCACAACAAAATTTATTTTGTAGCTAACATGTTGACCAAGTATCAAATGATTACGTTTACAGACGTCTGTGACATGTGGTTCCTCCCAGAATCAGTAGCCAGAGTAGCCGCCATTGTTGGAGATCACCGCTGCCACACGTCTCGGCATTGAGTCAAAGAGACGTTGGATGTGTTCCTGGGTACAGCAGCCCAAGCAGCTTCCACACGTTGCCAAAGATCATCTGGTGTGGCAGCTGGGGATGTAATCTGGGTCACTCGTTGAGCAACCATGGACCACATGTTTTCTATCGGCGAAAGATCCGGAGAGCGAGACGGCCAGGGAAGCAATTCAACCTGGTTATTGACGAAGAACCTTTGGACAATGCGTGCCACGTGTGGTCGCGCATTATCCTGTTGAAATATGGCTGTGGCCGAGCCCTGAAGGTAAGGAAGGACAACTGGCTCCAGCACCTCGGATATGTAGCGCCGGCTATTTAAAGTACCGGCAATGCGTACTAGAGGCGTGCGAGAGTAATATCCAATACCGCCCCATACCATAATACCCGGTGCAAGACCAGTGTGGCGGTGCATAATGCAGCTGTCCAGCATCCTCTCTCCACGGTGTCTCCACACTCGAATCCGACCATCGTGGTGCTGCAGACAGAAGCGTGCCTCGTCAGAAAAGACAACGTCATTCCATTCTGCCGTCCACATCCATCTGTCATCACACCATTGGTGACGCAGACGTCTGTGGTTCTGCGTCAGTGGTAGACGAAGCAATGGACGTCTTGCGGACAGACCACTCTGCTGTAAACGGCGTCGAATGGTACGCGCAGACACTGGATGATGCGTTACAGACGCAATGTGCTGTGCTATGGTTCGGGATGTCACTGGGCGATCCGTCACTGCCATGCGCACAATTTGCCTATCAGCACGTGCAGTGGTGCACCGAGGTGAATGCGATCGTCCACGTCCGTCCGTCGTACCCTCCTGCATCCAACGGTCACATATCCGCATTACAGTTGTTTGGTTTCGTCCAACACGACTAGCGATTTCTCTACATGATAATCCACAATCTCGGTAAGCCACTATCCTTCCTCTGTCGAACTCGGATACTTGATCAAACGATGTTCGCTGTTGTCTACGAGGCATAACTGATCATCTTGTGAAACAACCACAAGGTAAACACACGTGCCGAACGTACACTCGTCGAAATCGCCAAGCCTTAAATGGCGCTATGAGGTGGCGCCACAGGCGCGCGTGATGTGCGTCTGCGCTGAAATTCTAATCAGTTGCATATCTCATCGCTGCAAACCCATGGTGTAAATTTCACTTGATTCGGATTTTTCCTTCAGGGTGTTGCATTTACGGTGGCCAGCAGTGTATGTTTAGTAAAAAAAGTCAGTGTATATGCTAAGTATAAACTGGTCTTTTAGCAAATCTTGTAGAGCTAAAAGATCGTCTGACTGAAATAGTTCGCATTCAAATAGACATAAAATGTGCGTTAATAATTTATTAATGTATAACAAACAGCTTTGATATTTAACCTTTACGAAAAACAGCATTAAACTTTAACGTAATTTACCATTCCTTGAGTTCAGATGTTTCATTGTGAGTGAAACAGTGTAGGGAAAAAATCACTGTGTTGGAAGAAAGCCACTGCTTCTCGCTGTCTATAATTTTCCTCGGACTACGGGTAACAATGTTGTCAAAACATTGTATGACTGCCCCTTTTGTGAGTCGCAACTCAAATGTTTGTAACACACCGAGATAAGTAGCTGAAATTAATATAGCTCGGTGATCGCATTCGCTTAAGTGAACAGACGGAATCTGTAAAATCAGATGGTTTACAAGAGAAGAGTACTTGCGTTTTCGACGGTTTTGATACCACTGCGGAAACAACAGCACAAGGTTTTCACGGTATCCCTCCGTTGCCCATCTGTTTCCTACAGTGGTTATTTCTGCAGATGGCACACCCTTGCGTTGTGAATTTGTTATGCGCCGAGGTGGAAGTCGTAGAGAATAATTTTATTTGTTATGTTTGTTCAACAGAGCACAGGGAGCAGCACGTTATGAGATACAAGCAGCATTACGTATGCGTCAGAATGTATTTCGGACGTGCCCAGGGTTCTCACCACCTATTGACCAACTACACCTGTGTACCGCTTCTGGTACGAGAATTCATAACGCAGGATCCTCCAGTGCATTCAGGGCTCTTTTTCCCTCTCGCGCTATTTCTCTTCGTGTTCATTTGTATTTTTCATATCGTCTCTCAACTGCTGTAAACACACGAGTATCATACCATCTCTCAACTCACGTAAAGAATTCGTGCACGTATACACACACACACACACACACACACACACACACACACACACACACACACACACACACACACGCGCGCGCGCGCGCGCGCGCGCGCGCACGCACGCACGCACACACACACACACAGAGATAGGAAGTGCAAGGACAGACAGAAATAATAGCGAGTTTGTGTGTGTGTGTGTGTGTGTGTGTGTGTGTGTGTCACAGAGAGAGAGTTTCAACGATAGTGTAACCGACAAACAGTATGATCTGTGCAGACAGTTAAGAAAATGTAATCTGGGAGTCTAGGTATCACCAGATATTCTTTTTGTTTTTGTTTGATTGGGTAAATAGTACAAAAATTATGAGACTGTATTTTTTAGATAAAAAATACACATCCTTTTCGACGTAGTCTCCTTTTAGGTTAGTTCACTTGGTCCGACGAGAAATATGATCTTGGAAGTTCTGTGTGAGCATAGGTGGAAGTCATGGGGAAAGAAATCAGGTGAAAGTTTATAGCTTCAAAGGATTCGTCTTGCAAACTCACTTGTTTCCTCAATGCCAAACCACCTTTATTATAGATGCACTATTGTGATGGAAGATGATAACTTTTTCTTTTCCAGCCTATGAATATTCTCAAGTATTTTTTTGATCCACTTGGAACGTACATTCCTAACAGTTGATTCTTCACTTAAAATATACCGTAAACCTTCTTCCGATATTAATTGGCTCTGAGCACTATGGGACTTAACTTCTAAGGTCATCAGTCCCCTAGAACTTAGAACTACTTAAACCTAACCAACCGAAGGACATCACACATCCATGCCCGAGGCAGGATTCGAACCTGCGACCGTAGCGGTCGCGCGGTTCCAGACTGTAGCGCCTTTAACCACATGGCCACCCCAGCCGGCTTTCCGATATTACTATAGCGTCATCTATTTCATATACTTTCAATCGCTGAGGTACTGTGTGCATTTTACGTGGTTTCATTATTTGTTGTACTTTTTGGTCGTTCTTCACGAGGATCATCTTCAAAGGAAGTGCGGACGTATCAAAATCAGACACCCATTTCTTAACTGTAAAAAATGAAGGAGCAAGGGCCTTTCAATATTGCACCATGTCATTTACTTGCGTTCGACATATAGAAGATTTTGAGGCTAAAGTATCCAGATTATCTGTTTAAACTAAACACACACGAAGCACCTACTTTAAACAATTATACAAACGAAAATACTTTCTCAGACTAAATTGATAATTTACTACATACCGGAAGGACACGTTTTTACAGGTTCGGTAATATAAAACTGGCCGGGAAAGTACGTGAGCGTGCTGTATAGTAATGCCTCCGAATTTTTTATATGAAAACTCTGTAAGCTTCTTAAATAAAACAAATGTTGTTAATATTCTACATCTTTATTCTTCATGTCTACATATTTATTTTTAAACACGATCATCCTGGAGAACAACACATTTCTCCCAACGAGGAACCAGTTTATTGATACCGTCACTGTAGAATGAGTGACGTTGTTGACGGAGTCCCAACCTCACTTCTGATTGTACCACTTCATCACTATCAAAGTTAAGTCTTGTGAGGGTTCTTTAAGTTTTGAAAACAGGCGAAAATCTGGTGGTGCCAAGTCGGTACTGTATGGAGGATGATCGATACAGTGAATCCAAAGCGTCGGATTGTTGCAAATGTCTCACTGCTCATGTGTGGCGGTCTGGCATTATCACGCACAAGGAGAGTGTGCTCCATGTGTGGACTAACTCTTAGAATCCGTGCCTTCAGTTTTCTGAAGGATTATAGCGCGCTGTTTCTCACACAATGGTATAGTTTCGTTACATACCGCCATGTCACACGCTACAATTCAGAGCCCTCTAGAGGCAGAGGTTTGCAACTTACATCAACAAAGTGGGAAAGCCGACCGAGTAACATAAATGACATGTAATACCTCACCCAATATTGAGAAGAGAATAAAAGAATTCTGAGGCATTACTTTTCAGTACGTCCTCGTACATCGTGCATTTTAAGACAGGCAATCCAACTTACACTATATGCATCGGATGCGGATGATGCGAGTTGGATTGCGTAGTTTAAGGTGCATAAAGTATTTTGCGGGACAGTTTTCTTTTGGCCATCCTGTACAATGTTTTTATGCAGACGGAGCGCTATTCTTGAGTTACAGTTTTTGATGTGGTTTTCTTAGGAAACCGTCCCAAAATTTTCCTGGCATGATTTAAGGATGCTGTGGAATAAGGTAGTCAGGATACGCAAACTAGTACTCAGACACTACATTTTCAAAAGTGAGTCAAGTGTCTAATCAACTGAGTCACCTCCTTTGGTACTTATGGAAGTGGAAACCATTTTCGACTTCCACTGTCGCAGATGTATGTTCTTCCAGAGTGGCACTGTGAATGGGGTGTTGCGGTGTCAATGAGCGATGTGAGGCAGTGTTTAAGACAATTCACTCACAATCGGGAGGAATTCGGTGCACAGCTCTGTCCGACTTTCCAGAACTGGGCTAGCCGTTGTTTACTTAAATCGATTAAGGCAAATGCTGGGATGGTCCCTGTATAAATAGATGCTATTGGCGGTCTGGCATTATCACGCACAAGGAGAGTGTGCTCCATGTGTGGACGAACTCAGGATTCCAGCTTAGGTTCCGTGAGTGACAGACATTGAATTCTGTTCTTATTCCCTCACACCTTCACTTTCCATTGCGTTTTCCATATCAAGCTTCATATTACATGCCATTCTCAACGGATAACTGCTGATTATCAGTGAAATCAGACCACAATGCTTAAATTAACATAAAAAAGTCGTGAAGAAAACACAAAAATCTATATACTCGATATCGATTACCTCGTCTTGCTTCCCATTGCAGTATTTTTGCGTTATCGTTCACAGCAAGTAAGATCAGATGTGGTTAGTTGTCTCTACCCAGAGCAGTGATACAGTGGTAAGACACTGGACTCATATTCGGAAGGAAGTCGGCTCAAACCTCTTTGTGACCATCCTGATTTAGGTTTTCCAGGATTTCCTTTAAACTGCAGGTCACGACTGATTTACCTCCCCCATCTTCCCCCAATCAGGTATTATGCTTCATCTCCATAATGGTATTATAAGCGACTGCAATTTAAATCCTAATCTCCCTTTCTTAAATGACAGGAAAAAAATTGTTAGGCAAGGATCTTTCAGAAGTTTTAGATATTACAACCAATACTCGGTGGTTATAACTAAAATGTAGCTACTCACGGAGGTCCAGTGTGGGCTGTAATTATCATATGGCAGAGAAACTTGGTAGATACGCTAATGCGTTAATGCAGAACCGATTTACGCTGAAAAAAAATTTGTTCCGATTTTGGTCACCAGGTGAAAATCTGGCGCTGTACAGCATCTCTTCGAGTCTCCGATGCTCTTATTGAAAAACTTCTGCAAAATCAACACTATGTGTCTTTGATGCTCGTATTGAACAACTTATATTTTCAGCGGTTAATAATACTGTAAAATCAACATTAAACCTTTCTCATTTGTTTGACCTTTTCTGCTCACGTCTCTTTCCGATTCCTGGCGGGGTCAGGGATTTTCTCTGCCTCGTGATGACTGGGTGCTGTGTGATGTCCTTAGGTTAGTTAGCTTTAAGTAGTTCTAAGTTCTAGGGGACTGATGACCATAGATGTTAATTCCCATAGTGCTCAGAGCCATTTGAACCATTTTTGAAGTCGCAGCGAAAATCCGTTCCACAGTCCAGTGTAAATACGCTCTGCATTAACGCATTAGAATATATACCAAGTTTCTCTGCCACACAATTATTACAGTTCACACTGGATCTCTGAGAATCTGCAGTTTAATTATAACCATCTTGTGTATGAAGCAGGTCTCTTAACTCGTTCACTACTAACTCTTCTTTCGGAGTGAAACACATTAATTTATAGTCATTTCAATAAATGTCGTAGTCAGACACACGTCAGCGGATAGAGCATTACTCTTAGTTTTTAATTCGCGTTCGATATGGGCGCCGTTTGTGATGCAGCAGACGTCAATACCTGCATGTGGTTCATAGACACGAAATGTCAGGGAAGGCGCGACGGTAGCACGCTTTGCACAGCTGTTCATTAGGTTGCCTACCTGTAGGCGCGATCTAATTCGCTGTGATTGTACGGAGCAGAGCAGAGCAGAGGGTTAACTATGAAACTTGAAGGCGGCACAACCAACTGGTGCAAGCTGCAATTATAAGAATTCTAAAAACCGTTAGTAAGCTTCTCTTTACCAGAACGATATTGACACAAAAAAAACAGCAAATTCCTACAGGTTCTCCGATAATCTATCGTGGGACGTATACACTACTGGCCATTAAAATTGCTACACCACGACGATGACGTGCTACAGACGCGAAATTTAACCGACAGGAAGAAGATGCTGTGAAAAGCAAATATTTAGCTTTTCAGAGCATTCACACAAGGTTGGCGCCTGCTGCGACACCTACAACGTGCTGACATGAGGAAATTTTCCAACCGATTTCTCATACACAAACAGCAGTTGACCAGCGTCGCCTGGTGAAACTTTGTTGTGATGTCTCGTGTAAGGAGGAGAAATGCCCACCATCACGTTTCCGACTTTGATAAACGTCGGATTGTAGCATATCGCGATTGCGGTTTATGGTATCGCGGCATTGCTGCTCGCGTTGGTCGAGATCCAATGACTGTTAGCAGAATATGGAATCGGTGGGTTCAGGAGGGTAATACGGAACGCCGTGCTGGATCCAAACGGCCTCGTATCACTAGCAGTCGAGATGACAGGTATCTTATCTGCATGGCTGTAACGGATCGTGCAGCCACTTCTCGATCCCTGAGTCAACAGATGGGGACGTTTGCAAGACAACAACCATCTGCACGAACAGTTCGACGACGTTGGCAGCAGCATAGACTATCAGCTTGGAGACCATGGCTGCGGTTACCCTTGACGCTGCATCGCAGACAGGAGCGCCTGCGATGGTGTACTCAACGACGAACCTGGGTGCACGAATGGCAAAACGTCATTTTTTCGGATGAATGCAGGTTTTGTTTACAGCATCATTATGGTTACATTATCCTGCATTATCCTGCTCAAATGTAGGGTTTCACAGGAATCGAATGAAGGGTAGAGCCACGGGTCTCGTGTGGTAGCGTTCTCGCTTCCCTCGCCCGGGTTCCCGGGTTCGATTCCCGGCGGGGTCAGGGATTTTCTCTGCCTCGTGATGACTGGATGTTGTGTGCTGTCCTTAGGTTAGTTAGGTTTAAGTAGTTTTAAGTTCTAGGGGACTGATGACCATAGATGTTAAGTCCTATAGTGCTCAGAGCCATTTGAACCAAGCCACGGGTCGTAACACATCTGAAATGTAACGTCCACTGTTCAAAGTGCCATCAATGCAAACAAAAGGTGACCGAGACGTGTAACCAGTGGCACCCCATACCATCACGTCGGGTGATACGCCAGTATGGCGATGACGAATGCACGCTTGCAATGTGCGTTCACTGCGATGTCGCCAAACACGGATGCGACCATCATGATGCTGTAAACAGAACCCGGATTCATCCGAAAAAATGACGTTTTTCCATTTGTACACCCAGGTTAGTCGTTGAGTACACCATCGCAGGCGCTCCTGTCTGTGATGCAGCGTCAAGAGTAACCGCATATCACAGCATCTTCTTCCTGTCTGTTAAATTTCGCGTCTGTAGCACGTCATCTGCGTTGTTGTAGCAATTTTAATGGCCAGTAGTGTACATTATAGGTCATGTGATTTTATTGAAATTACTATTCCTCATGTTTGTCATTATTATGAAGAGAGTTTCTCATAAGGTTTCATAAAAAGACTGCGCGGAAAGTACAAGATGCATAGGGAAATGTCGCATATCAGTCGATAGAGCATGTCTCCAAGTTCAGGTTCGTCGTATACGCCGTGGCATCGTTGCACTATGGAACAGGCGTGTCAAAACCTGAAGACAACTCATCCGCTTCGTATTGACATATCGAATTAGTTCGTAACCGCATATAGTGAGCTGACAAAAGTCATGGGATACCTTCTAATAGCCGGCCGGTGTGGCCGTGCGGTTCTAGGTGCGTCAGTCTGGAACGGCGTGACCGCTACGGTCGCAGGTTCTAATCCTGCCTGGGGCATGGATGTGTGTGATGTCCTTAGGTTAGTTAGGTTTTAGTAGTTCTAAGTCCTAGGGGACTGATGACCACAGATGTTGAGTCCCATAGTGCTCAGAGCCATTTGAACCATTTTGAACCTCCTAATATCGTGTAGGACCTCATTTTGCCCGGCGTAGTGCAGCAGTCCGGCGTGGTATGGCCTCAATAAGTCTTTGGAAGCCCCTGCAAAAATATTGAGACAAGCTGCCTTTTAAGCCGTCCATAACAGCGAAAGTGTTGCCGGTGCAGGATTTTGTGCAGGAACGGAGCTCTCTTTTATGTCCCATAAATGTCCTATGGGTGGCCAAACCATTCCTTTGAGCTGTCTAGAATGTTCTTCAAATCAACAACTGTGGCCTGGTAACATTTCATATTGCCATCCACAAAAATTCCATCGTTGTTTGAGAACATGAGGTCCGTGAACGGCTGCAAATAGTCTCCAAGTAGCCGAACATACCATTTCCAGTCAGTGATCCATGTAAACACAGCCAACCCCATTATGGAGCTACCACTATCTTGCACACTGCCTTGTTGACAACTTGGGTTAATGAGATCGTGTGGTCTGCGCCACACTCGAACCCTACCATCAGCTTTTACCTACTGAAATCGGGACTCATCCGGCCAGGCCACGGTTTTACAGTCGTTTGGGGTCCAACCATTATGGTTACTAGCCCAGAAGAGGCGCTGCAGGCGATGTCTTACCATTAGCAAAGGCTCTCGCGTCGGTGTCTGCTGCCGTAGCCCACTAACACCAGATTTCGCCGCACCGTCCTAACGGATGCGTTCGCCGTTCGTTCGACATTCATTTCTCAGGTTATTTGTCTGTTAGAACGACAATACTACGTAAATGCCGTTGCTCTCGGGCGTTAAGTGAAGGCTACCGGCCACTGCGTTGTTCGTGGTCAGAGGTAATGCCCGAAATTCGCTATTCTCGGCACGCTCTTGACACTGTGGATATCGGAATTTTGAATTCCCTAACGATTTCTGAAACTGAATGTCCCTTCCGTCTAGTTCCAAACTACCTTTCCCACTTTCAGAGTCTGTTAATTCCCGTCGTGCGGCCGTAATCACGTCAGAAACCTTTACAGATGAATTACCTGAGTACAAATGGCGACTCCGCTTTTTTTTCTTTATTGTTGTTTTCACACCTGATACAGGTAGGCCAGCAGCGGCATACTACGCCGCTCTTCGGTCACAGATAAGACTAATGATACAAAAGGAGACATTCGCAGAGCAGACATGTTGGATATACAAACGTAGACACACAAAATGAAAACACACGGAACCGTTGAAGGGCGCAGTGTCCAAAATAAAAGTGTTCAGAAACGTGGACACGCACAGAGATGACACACGCGAACGTTGTAGCACAAACGATGATACACTGGAACACGAACACGATGGCATACACAAACACTAGGCGATGATCTCTGGCGCGCGAAAGTTCACTATATGTGTACGAGTCTGGGGACCTGCCAGAAAGGGGAAAAGGTGGGGGAGGAGGGAGAGGGGAGGGTGTAGGTGCCAGTGGCAGGGGAGATGGGAATGAGAGGAAATAAGGTAAGGGGAGGCCCGGGGGAGAGGAGGGTGAGAGGAAGGGAGGAGGGATAGAAGGGAGAGAGGGTACCCTTGGGAAAAAAACACAGGGGGTGGATGGGGAGGATCAAAGTTGGTAGGAAGGGTAGATGGAGGGGAGGAGGGCATCATCAGGGAGGGGGAGTTGGTAGAAGTCACTTTGAGCGAGGATATGGAGAGTGGAGAGATGGAGAGCAGGTGGGATGTGGGAATAGAGGCGCGGCAGCAGACGGGGGTGGAAGAGGATGGGAGAGACAAGCGGATGAGGGGGATCAAGTTTGCGGGAGGTGTAGAGGATCCGTATCCGTTCGAGAAAAAGGACTAGGTGCGGGAACGGGATGAGGTCGTATAGGATACTCTTGGGAGATGGGAGGCGGTGCGGCTCTGCCAATGCACTGGCCTTGTATACTTCGTGTACACGATACTACCGCCATCTGTGTATGTGCATGCCGCTATCTCATGACTTTTGTGACCTCAGTGTATAGACAAACCAAGGAAGAGGTTTCCAAAGCGGACTGCTGTCGCTCCTTCCCGCAAAATTCGTTTCAGTGATTTACATGGCGAACTGGGGTTAGGCCCTGAGACTGGTGTGATGAGGTCCACCTTGACATCCTGTCCTCTGCCAACCCCCTCATCTCAGAGTAGCATTTGCACCCGGCGTCCTCAATTATTTGCTGGATGTGTTCCAGACCTCTGTCTGCCCCTATAGTTTTTATTCTCTACATTTCCCTTTAGCACCATGGACGTTATTACCTGATGTCTTAACAAGTGTCTAATCACGCTGTGCATTGTTCTTACTAGTGTTTTCCATATGCCCTTTTCTCTGTCGATTTTGCGGAGAACCTCTTCACTCCTTATTTTATCAGCCCACCTAATTTTCACATACAATGCCCATACTGAGCTCCTGTAACGTGAGTTAAACAATTGAAGAGACTCTGTAGCCACAAATATGTGTCGGTTTTCTGTATGTCCCTCACTTTTCGTGCAGTCATCTTCTGAAACCAAAGAGGTACTTAGAAATAAACCTATACTTAATGAGATGATATCTCTAACGATTGTTTGGTAATACCTTAATGGTCCTACAGAATAAAGAGTAATATGAGATGTATATGAAGTGAATAATGAATAAAATATTCTTCATTTACTGACAACAGCTACGCTATATATTCTGCTACATTGTAATGCCAGTGTTAGTGCGTTAGCTTGTGCAGCGTAACACAGCTTATGTTCCATTTACTTGTTGATAAAATTATATTAAAAAATCGCAGTATAAGTGTGAGAAATTGGAAGTTTTTAATATTGTCATAAATACATAAGGTTTCATTAAGGTTATCATCGAATTACATTAATGATATTCGACTCTTTTGATGTGCTTATAAGTGTCTATAATTTCATTATTATGACACTTTGGTCCTGTAGTTATGTTAATTTTTTCCACATATATTAGTCTAAACCTGTTTCAAGATATTCTTTACTTTGTGTTACCTGTGCAGAAAGTATTAAAAAACTTATTTTGAATGTTCATGCTGCGTTTTTTGTGGCTACCACTACATAGCAAAGTTCTCTCGAAAAAAAGTAATTTTCATTTAAATGTTTAATTGAACACTACGTTTCCACTGAACACATATTATAGACATGTTACGTACAGGCTTTTGTGTTGTTAACGTGCCAGAGAATGCCAATACTAACTAACAAATAGTTTCAAATAAAATATGGTATAATAAATGAAATGACGTTGACAATCGAAAAAAAAGCAGTCTTTTTTTCTGAGCACAGTTCGTCGAGGTAAATGCAACGAAAATCTGTTACTATTAATGAACGAGAAACGGGATGAAATTCAAACAAAATACGTACTTATCGTCCTACCTAGACAAATAAATCTGTCACACACAAAGTACTAAAGAAGTGGATATTTAAGAACCTATCGATGTCATATGAACTTAACGGAGGTAATAGTAATTAAGTAATACGAAAGACTCACACTTATGGAAACAAATGTATCCCTCGGCTGCACTTAAATCATTTTTCATAAAAGTTTCAAATTTCATTCGGCATGATGAAAAGCAATCCCATGCACATACGCTGGCAGACAGAGAGAGAGGGAGAGGCGGGAGAGAGTGGGAGAGGGGGCAGAGAGAGAGAGAGAGAGAGAGAGAGAGAGAGAGAGAGAGAGAGAGACATGGAGAGGGAGAGAGGGAGTAGGAGGGGGAGAGAGGGAGAGGAAGGGAGAGAGAGGGGGAGAGAGACAGGGAGAGATAGAGAGGGAGGGAGAATGAGGGAGAGAGAGGGGGGGTTAAAGGAGAAAGGGAGGGAGGGAGAGAGAGGGCGGGAGGAGAGGTAGAGAGGGAAAGAGAGAAACAAAAAAAAATGGATCAAATGGCTCTGAGCACTATGGGACTTAACTGCTGTGGTCATCAGTCCCCTAGAACTTAGAACTACTTAAACCTAACTAACCTAAGGACATCACACACATCAATGCCCGAGGCAGGATTCGAAGCGGTCACGCGGTTCCAGACTGTAGCGCCTAGAACCGCACGGGCACTCCGGCCGGCAGAGAGTGACAGAGAGAGAGAGGGAGAGAGAAAGAGAGAGAGAGAGACGGGGGGGGGGCGATGGAGGGTGAGAGTCCCATCAGATATGAAAGAGGCGGACCAGAAGCGCGGATGGATAAGCAAATGAGGTTATACCACCAAATAATAATGACCCCACTCTCCGTAAGACAATAAAATCAAAAAGAAAACAGCATACAGAAAGGATGATTTTAAATTACGTCATTGTGAAACCAAAAAAAGTATTTCTCTGTAGTTAAATGTTTAGAGAAGGAAGAAAATTGAAAGCGTCAGAGATGATATGCTAGGTCCTCCTGGAGGAGAGAGAAAGGAATCGTATTGCTTTACGTTACGGCCGTTTTCTGCCATTATATTTTGTCTTGAACCACGACAGAGCCGGCTGGTGTGCGGTATCCAAGCGATAGGAAATGTAATCCATGGTTCTTTAACACGTTGCTGTTGGTAGTTCGGAGATTGTATAGAATTACCTTTACTCGCCCAGACTGTAGCACGACGCTGCGGCGGGGATTCGCCATCTCGACGAAGCGTAGTGCGAAAGGCGTGTGTCTTGGTACCAAATGCTTGGAGTACCAATCGTATGCAAAACCCTTCGTGGAATCGCTTCCTAGCTAAACGTTTCTACGAAGACCTGTTATTAAATAGTTGACTACATGACATAATCAACGTTATTAACAATTTATTGTTTACAAAACAAACAACGAAAGATTTCATTGCGGCGAAATATATACGATTTGTGACGACCTTAGCAGTAGGCTGTTAATTTGTATCACATAAAGTCCATCGCTTCTTGGCAGACTGAAATGTAGCTTCGGGAACTGAAGGAAATTGTCACCATAAGGCAGGCTAGTCATGTAGAATGTTATACACTTCGCGAAATTCAGTGTATGTTGCAGTGTTTAAGTGTCTACCACTGTAAGAATAAAGGGACAGAGTTATGAGACACATTCCAAGCTTTTATCCTAACACAGATCTCAACACGAGTCTATAGACATAAATATGGAGCAATTTCATTTCGGAATGCTCAGCGATGCTGTAAATTCTATTGTGCTAGTGCGGATGGCACATCGAACTATGGTGGTCGCTCAGGAACGGAAATTTGTGCTGTGAGGGTGCTTCTCGGCTATTGCGACGTGAAGTTACAGTTTCATGGAATGCTAGGCTGAAATGGCTTAGACAATGGCTAAAAGCCATAATAAAGATTTCCGGACAGGAATATAAACGGTGCATCGTTAGAGTAGGATTTCATTGCGCATTTACGTTTTAAGTAGGCCAGAAATGGATGACGAAGACCGTTGTCGTAATCTCCCTACAAAGAGAGAACGCTATTCGCTCTGAGAAAATATATACTTGTCTAAAAATTTTTTCCTGGATGAACAATGTTAAATATAAATTCAGGCATTCGTCTGAAGTGATTTAGACAATGATGAAAAGCCTTAATCAGGATTTCCGGGCGTGAATTTAAACGCTGCATCTTCAGGATACCATTTCACTGCGCAGTGCGCTTTACGGAGGCTAGAAGTCGAGGGAAACTATCGTAATCTCCCTACTGCAGTATCGGCCACCATCCGATCGGTCGCACTTTCAAATACGTGCACCACCAGTTACGCCGCCGCGTTTCGTACAGCCGCCACCGCGGCACGAGCGCGCTGCCACGAATGATTACACCGCTGCCAATGAGGTGCCAACATCCCCTCTCCGGAGCTCCAGCGGCGGGTGTACGTAAGTTCGAATATTCATGCACTGAGCCCATTTTGTGTCTTTGCCAGTTGAATAACATTTACAGAATTTCATAGTGGCCAGGGCTCGACATCTTCTGAATAGACATTATATTCAAGAATGACAGATTTATAAATTTTTTGTATTTGTGTATGTTTCTACATTCACATCTACTCTTAGCAAGTGACGTTTCAAATACAACAAAGTTATGTATAATTTTTGCTATTTGATGTTAGCTGTAGAATAAATTTTTAACTGAATTTTGTGTTCATGAACAGCATCTGTTCCTCGCTCCTATATCCACTAAAGAACCTCACAGCGTGCAAGGAAGTCATAACACCTATCAAGAGAGAACGCTTCGCTTTTAATAGGTACTTCATTCATTAGTACGGAGTTGTTACCTGACAGTTCTCTCCTAGATGAACAATGTTTAATAAAAAGTGTTCGAGGCGTACCGTACAAGGCCCTTTAGACGAAAATGGTGAGTTGCTGTTTTCTTTCGTTCCATTGTACAGTGTTTTTGTTACACTATTAATGATGGATGAAATTTTGCTTTGCCAGGAATTTGATAGGAACTGCAGGAAACGATATGAACTTTTAGAATTTAAAATTAGGTGTTCCGATATTTACAAAGTTCTCCAGTGGCCATTTTATTGTGCTGTAGTATGTAGGAAGTAAAAAAATGACCAGGATTTGAAGCTGCATCGACGCGGAGACCATTTGAGATCGTGTACAAGCTAGAATAGTGTATGAATGGAGAAGGAAGTCTATAGTGTCGTTTACAATGGAACCAACCTGGCATTTGAGTTACGCGTTTTAGGTAGTTTTCTATTGTCTTGTAAGTTCAATAACCTCGTGAGGAAAATTTCCAAGCAATCACGGAATAAACTAAAAGATGAGTTTTGTCGTCATCGCGTTTTTGCAAGGAATAAATTATGAATGCACTAATATATATTTATACATAACATTTTGTTCTACGTATTCATAAATTAGATATAACATCCAAGAGCTATAACTTAACAATCTCGACCCAAAAAAACAAAATCAATGGCTTTTAAAAGTCAAGAGAGAACAAATGAATTCGACTCTTTGGGAATACCATCTCCTCCGTAAACGAAAAATATAGATATAAAAAAAATCGAAAGATTCAGATTTTTTTTATTCATTGGCTTTTGGGACGTGCCCTGAATGCCAATTCAATAGTGGAAATACGGTAGGAAAGCGTCTTGCGACAACTAAGAACTTTCATCAATTGCGAGTCACAGCTTTGCGTATGACGTGCCATGTGACGCCAGATAGGCGATTCTCGTGTCAGTAATGACGGTACAAAGATAAGGACAAGAACAATACCCTGTCCCCGAGTGGTGAAAATCTCCGACTCGGCCAGGGATCCAACTCGGCTCCCTTCAGTAAAGATTCAGATTAATGGGACCAAATATAGACTACTGAATAAAAACGTGAAGAAAGAAACCCTAAGAAAGTTCTACAAAAAATGGCAGTACAATTTATGCATTACGACGGAGAGATTTGGTTGGTAATAAGAGGTGGAAATGAACGAAGAATATAAGCTGTGGAAAAGAGGTTTTATAAAAGAGCAGCTGGTTATAGACTATCTGACGTGTTAAGGAATACAACAGCCAGACACGAATTAGGATTTGAGAAGCGTAAATGACGAGATCAATGTATATAGAATTAAATAGAGACAGCATGTCACAAGGATCGTTGAAAATAGACTGCAAAAAATAAAAATGAATCATCGACGAATAGCGGAAACATCAAAGGTTACCCAAGGACGAGGTGAAGAGATCAAACAGAAGCTAATCAACACTTGAAGAGAGAGCGAGAAGGAGAACTTATTTCAAAAAATGTAATACTTTCCATCTTTCCACAGCACAGTATCCCATTATTATTTTTGAGTACGCTGTTTAATGAAAAACATTTCATCTCTAGTTATCTACACACCGAAGCGCTCGTCAATGAGCCATCATTTTCGAACAGCCGAGACTGTCGGCAGAGTCTGTTTACTGAATGGTGCTGAGATAGGAGTACAGGTTCAGTTTTTCTTTCCGTTACCGGTGGAACCGTGGACAAGAAAACAGGCGCGGCCGGTCCCTCTGCAAGACAATGTTCCTGCTTTTCTTTGTGAGGGAAGAGCACGCCTTGTTTCAGCCACCCTCGCGTTCTGCATATAAAAACAGCCTTGCTTCCGCGGAAGGCCAGGCGGAAGCAGAAATCGTAAACATGGGTCGCTACCTGCGCCGTGTTCCACGCTGCCACCCAGTAACAAGGCTGCCGTCAAAGACGCAAGCCGCCAGTTGATAAGTCATTTATCACCACATTTACATAGACCCTGCTACTGTCAACCGAAGTAAGGAAAAGGGAAAAATAAGACGAACGGAAAACACGAAAAAGTTATTACACTACTGGCCATTAAAATTGCTACTCCACGAAGATGACGTGTTACAGACGCGAAATTTAACCGACAGGAAGAGAGATGCTGTGATATGCAAATGATTAGCTTTTCAGAGCATTCACACAAGGTTCGAGCGGGTTGCGACACCTACAACGTGCTGACATGAGGAAAGATACCAACCGATTTCTCATACACAAACAGCAGTTGACCAGCGTTGCCTGGTGAAACGTTGTTGTGATGCCTCGTGTAAGGAGGAGAAATGCGTACCATCACGTTTCCGAGTTTGCTAAAGGTCGGATTGTAGCCTGTCGCGATTGCGATTTATCGTATCGCGACATAGCTGCTCACGTTGGTCGAGATCCAATGACTGTTAGCAGAATATGGACTCGGTGGTTTCAGGGGGGTAATACGGAACGCCGTGCCGGATCCCAAAGACCTCGTATCACTAGCAGTCGAGATGACAGGCATCTTATCCGCATGGCTGTAACGGATCGAGTAGCCTGAGTCAACAGATGGGGACGTTTGCAAGACAAAAACCATCTGCATGAACAGTACGACGATGTTTGCAGCAGAATGGACTATCAGCTCGGAGACCATGGCTGCGATTACCCTTGACGCTGAATCACCGACAGTAGCGCCTGCGATGGTGTACTCAACGATCAACCTGCCATTTTTTCGGAAGAATCGTGGTTCTGTTTACAGCATCATGACGGTCGCATCGTCCGCAGCTCGTGGTCGTGCGGTAGCGTTCTCGCTTCCCACGCCCGGGTTCACGGGTTCGATTCCCGGCGGGGTCAGGGATTTTCTCTGCCTCGTGATGACTGGGTGTTGTGTGCTGTCCTTAGGTTAGTTAGGTTTAAGTAGTTCTAATTCTAGGGGACTGATGACCATAGATGTTATGTCCAATAGTGCTCAGAGCCATTTGAACCATTTTTGATGGTCGCATCCGTGTTTGGCGACATCGCGGTGAACGCACATTGGAAGCGTGTATTCGTCATCGCCATACTGGCGTATCACCCGGCGTGATGGTATGGGAGACCATTGGTTACACGTCTCGGTCGCCTCTTGTTCGCATTGACGGCACTTTGAACAGTGGACGTTACATTTCAGATGTGTTACGACCCGTGGCTCCACCCTTCATTCGATCCTTGCGAAACCCTACATTTCAGCAGGGTAATGTACGACCGCATGTTGCAGGTCGTGTAAGGGCCTTTCTGGATACAGAAAATGTTCGACTGATGCCCTGGCCAGCACATTCTCCAGATCTCTCACCAATTGAAAACGTCTGGTCAATGGTGGACGAGCAAATGGATCGTCACAATACACCAGTCACTACTTTTGATGAACTGTAGTATCGTGTTGAAGCTGCATGGGCAGCTGTACCTGTAGACGCCATCCAAGGTCTGTTCGACTCAATGCCCAGGCGTATCAAGGCCGTTATTATGGCCAGAGGTGGCTGTTCTGGGTACTGATTTCTCAGGATCTATGCACCCAAATTGCGTGAAAACGTAATCACATGTCAGTTCTAGTGTATTGTATTTGCCCAATGAATACCCGTGTATCATCTGCATTTCTTCTTGATGTAGCAGTTTTAATGGCCAGTAGTGTATAAATTACAACAGTTTTCAACTTAGACAATATAGCGCGAAATTCATATGATAAGTAGCTTTGTGATTTCGTCCGCCCCTGCATGCAACGAATCACAATTGCTACCATACTGCGACATACTTAAATAGGTTTTACCACGCGCTGGTGGCGCCTTAACATCTGTATCATACGGTGATTACTGAATGGTACCAAGAGGAGCAGAACAATTTCCACGGAATTGTTTAGAGCACACAGAATAACGAGCCATAACATTACGGCTACTGCCCACCGCAAAACTGAATGCCGCCAAGTGCCGACGGGGGCACGTGGTTCGGTGAGAAAGTATACAGCGTGTACCACAAAGTTTTTGAAAAACTTCGAGGGGTTTTACAGGGTGTCTTGAGAAACAAGTCGTAGGAAACAGAGTCCGGAAACGTCATCCAGTGACGCTAAAGAACGACGAAGTAACAGGCGCCAGCACCTATCCCTTGGCCACCCCTTTGTTAAGAAGCATGACTTTGTACGCCAATGGACCGGAGCCGGGACGTTTCGCAATATTGCTCATTATTCAGTGATTGTGACTAACTGCCACGATCGCCAGTGGAGTAGATAAAGTTAACTGTTGGGTAGACAGGTCTTGTATACATGCGATGCTCTGCTGCCTTTGTGAATGAAGTTTCAGACAGGGGTTTCCATCTGCAATGTATTTTTCTCCTTCAAGTCGGAAAAAAATTGGAGATTTTAGAGGATTCCAGGAGAAAAATAAGCTGCAGATGGAAACCAGTATCCGAAAGAGTCATCCATCAAGGCAGTAGAACATCGCGCTCATAGGAGAAGGCTGTGACCTAGCGGTTCTAGGCGCTTTAGTCCGGAACCACGCTGCTGTTACGGTCGCAGTTTCGAATCCTGCCTCGGGCATGGATGTGTGTGATGTCCTCAGGTTAGTTAGGTTTAAGTAGTTCTAAGTCTAGGGGCTGATGACCTCAGATGTTGTCCCATAGTGCTTAGAGCCATTTTTTCATAGGAGACAAGTCATTTCTACGCAGCACGTACCTATATCTTCTCCATGGCGATAGTGGCAGTCAGTCGCTATCAAACAACATTACGAGACGCTCCCCCTACGGTCCGTCGGCGTACAAACTCTCGTTTGTCGCAGAAGGGGTAGCCTAGTGGCACGCTCCGGCGCCTGTAATTTCGGAGCTCTGGAGCGTCGTTGGATGACGTTTCCGGACATAGGTTCCTATCCTCAGTTTGTTTCTCAAGATAACCTCTGCAACCTCTCGAAATTTGTCGCAAAATTTCCAAGGCACCCTGTATAAGTTGACCTGGAAGGAATGAGGAATCATTCTAGCGACGATTCGGGTGGAAAATGTGGAAATCTACTGATATACAAAACTTTGACGAAGTTCAGATTATAAAGGCCCGGCACTAGCCAAAAACACCTCAGAAACGGCAAAGCTGATCGCCTATTGGTGTGCTACTGTCGTGAGCATCTCCACTTTCGAAAGGCGTTCGACTCAGTTCCGAACTGTCGCTTGCTCCAAAAAGTGCTCGCTTACGGTTTATCCGATGACATATGCGGTTGGATAGAAAGTTTTCTAACAGACAGGGAGCAGTATGTCGTCCTGAAAGGGGTGACTTCAACAGAAAAATGCGTAGCTTCAGGTGTGCCCCAGGGCAGCGTAATAGGTCCGCTGCTTTTTACGATTTACATAAACGATCTGGTTGATGGTATTGACAGCGGCATTAGACTGTTTGCCGATGATGCTGTAGTGTACAGGAGAGTAGTATCACACGAAAGTTGTGAACAAATCAATGAGGATTTGCAGAAAATACACTCATGGAAATGGAAAAAAGAACACATTGACACCGGTGTGTCAGACCCACCATACTTGCTCCGGACACTGCGAGAGGGCTGTACAAGCAATGATCACACGCACGGCACAGCCGACACACCAGGAACCGCGGTGTTGGCCGTCGAATGGCGCTGGCTGCGCAGCATTTGTGCACCGCCGCCGTCAGTGTCAGCCAGTTTGCCGTGGCATACGGAGCTCCATCGCAGTCTTTAACACTGGTAGCATGCCGCGACAGCGTGGACGTGAACCGTATGTGCAGTTGACGAACTTTGAGCGAGGGCGTATAGTGGGCGTGCGGGAGGCCGGGTGGACGTACCGCCGAATTGCTCAACACGTGGGGCGTGAGGTCTCCATAGTACATCGATGTTGTCGCCAGTGGTCGGCGGAAGGTGCACGTGCCCGTCGACCTGGGACCGGACCGCAGCGACGCACGGATGCACGCCAAGACCGTAGGATCCTACGCAGTGCCGTAGGGGACCGCACCGCCACTTCCCAGCAAATTAGGGACACTGTTGCTTCTGGGGTATCGGCGAGGACCATTCGCAACCGTCTCCATGAAGCTGGGCTACGGTCCCGCACACCGTTAGGCCGTCTTCCGCTCACGCCCCAACATCGTGCAGCCCGCCTCCAGTGGTGTCGCGACAGGCGTGAATGGAGGGACGAATGGAGACGTGTCGTCTTCAGCGATGAGAGTCGCTTCTGCCTTGGTGCCAATGATGGTCGTATGCGTGTTTGGCACCGTGCAGGTGAGCGCCACAATCAGGACTGCATACGACCGAGGCACACATGGCCAACACCCGGCATCATGGTGTGGGGAGCGATCTCCTACACTGGCCGTACACCACTGGTGATCGTCGAGGGGACACTGAAAAGTGCATGGTACATCCAAACCGTCATCGAACCCATCGTTCTACCATTCCTAGACCGGCAAGGGAACGTGCTGTTCCAACAGGATAATGCACGTCCGCATGTATCCCGTGCCACCCAACGTGCTCTACAAGGTGTAAGTCAAACACCCTGGCCAGCAAGATCTCCGGATCTGTCCCCCATTGAGCATGTTTCGGACTGGATGAAGCGTCGTCTCACGCGGTCTGCACGTCCAGCACGAACGCTGGTCCAATTGAGGCGCCAGGTGGAAATGGCATGGCAAGCCGTTCCACAGGACTACATCCAGCATCTCTACGATCGTCTCCATGGGAGAATAGCAGCCTGCATTGCTGCGAAAGGTGGATATACACTGTACTAGTGCCGACATTGTGCATGCTCTGTTGCCTGTGTCTATGTGCCTGTGGTTCTGTCAGTGTGATCATGTGATGTATCTGACCCCAGGAATGTGTCAATAAAGTTTCCCCTTCCTGGGACAATGAATTCACGGTGTTCTTATTTCAATTTCCAGGAGTGTAGATGCGTGGTGTAATAACTGGCAATTATCTCTCAATATTAGTAAGAGTAACCTACTGCGTGTAACAAGGCGAAAATCCCCATTAATGTACGAGTACAAAATAAATGCCCAGTCTTTGGAAGCGGTAACATCCGTCAAGTATCTGGGTGTGACTATTCGAAATGATCTCAAATGAAATGAACAGATTACACAAGTAACGGGTAAGGCGAACTCTAGATTGCGATTTATTGTTGGAATCCTGAAGCGATGCAGTCCTTCAGTAAAGGAAATAGCTTACAATACGTTAGTTCGCAAATGCTACTGCTCTCGGTCGTTAAGTAACGGCCATCGGTCACTGCGTTATCCGTGGTGATACGTAATGACTGAAATTTGGTATCTTCGGGACACCCTTGATCTCAGAATATTTTAATTCCCTAGCGACTCCCGAACTGAAATGACCCATGTGTCTAGCTCCAACTACAATTCCGCGTTCTAAGTCTGTAAATTTTCGGTCTCAGTCATCTCGGAAACCTTTTCATATAAAAACGACAGCTTCGCCAATACACTAGCCATTTACACATTGAGTACACAAGCTGTATATACGCATATAGATATCCCATGACTTTTGTCACTTCAATGTAATTAAGAACGAGGTACTGAATTCTGTTTGCTAAAAAATATTCATTCCAACTGCATACCTGTACTGATATTCCGTAAACTTGAATTTCGTTTACCAGGTGACGACGTGGAAGCTTTCCGGAGTTAAGGTGAGCCAGAATGTTGCGGATAGCGGCTGTTGACTTTTTTCTGCTATTTGAAGCATTATGGGTATCCCTATGGTTGTGGGATCCGTATCGATTTCTACAGGGAGTTTCATTTCGGATGAAATGAAAGCACTAAATTAATATAAATTAATTTAAAATGCCACAAATGTGCTATTGCACTTACAAGAAATTCATTGACAACATGAAAAACATTACACAGTTATTGTTTTACTAACAGTCTAAAGAGAAGTGAGCATACTACGTCTGTAAGGGAAGCTATTTAGTGGTGGACAAGGATTTTATTTGGACGTGTATCGGCGTGTTTTCCTGAGTACTTACAGTTGAAATGCTTGTACTTTCGGCAGCTGCTAGCAAACATTGAGGATGTTGGGCGCACGCGGCGCGAAGAAGTCGACAAGGTCAAACGCGGCATCCAGATGGTCTTGCACATCGCCGAATTTAATCGCTTTACTTTTAGTTTGCTTAGAGAAAACTAACACTCATGGACCATGTCTCCTATTCTGTTGAAAAAGAATATGTTGTCGATGCGGAGTTATCATTGGTAGATACACCGACGTAAAATACATTGATCAAAAATATGGTTACTGATATGAAACATTTTTAGCCACACTGGAACACCTGTACAGTGACGATTTTCACAATTATATTTGAATGAACTATGACAGCTTCATTATGTTGTTGCTTTTGGTTATTGTGTGCTTTAGAAAGCAGAATAGTATCAATATATAAACAGTTCCTCCTGAAGAAAGACACGAGTCCATTTTGCGGTCCTTGGCTGCTGGAAGGTACTACACATAGCTGATTTTTTAGTAGGTATTAAAATCCATGGAGAAGAAATAAAAACTTTGAGGTTCGCCGATGACATTGTAATTCTGTCAGAGACAGCAAAGGACTTGGAAGAGCAGTTTAACGGAATGGACAGTGTCTTGAAAGGAGGATATAAGATGAACATCAGCAAAAGCAAAACGAGAATAATGGAATGTAGTCGAATTAATTCGGGTGATGCTGAGGGAATTAGATTACGAAATGAGACACTTAAAGTAGTAAAGGAGTTTTGCTATTTGGGGAGCAAAATAACTGATGATGGTCGAAGTAGAGAGGATATAAAATGTAGACTGACAATGACAAGGAAAGCGTTTCTGAAGAAGAGAAATTTATTAACATCGAGTATAGATTTAAGTGTCAGGAAGTCGTTTCTGAAAGTATTTGTACAGAGTGTAGCCATGTATGGAAGTGAAACATGGACGATAAATAGTTTGGACAAGAAGAGAATAGAAGCTTTCGAAATGTGGTGCTACAGAAGAATGCTGAAGATTAGATGGGTAGATCACATAACTAATGAGGAGGTATTGAATAGAATTGGGGAGAAGAGGAGTTTTTGGCACAACTTGACAAGAAGAAGAGATCGGTTGGTAGGACATGTTCTGAGACATCGAGGGATCACCAATTTAGTATCGGAGGGCAGCGTGGAGGGTAAAAATCGTAGAGGGAGACCAAGAGATGAATACACTAAGCACATTCAGAAGGATGTAGGCTGCAGTAGGTACTGGGAGATGAAGAAGCTTGCACAGGATAGAGTAGCATGGAGAGCTGCATCAAACCAGTCTCAGGACTGAAGACCACAACAACAACAACTTCCAAAACAGCCTATGAAGTGTGTGAATATTAATGTATAAGCCTGAAAAACTAGATACAAATAAGGAAGCCATATTATGAAACCGTATATACTTTATTCAGTTATCAACAGCATTATGATTTCAAGTATTAATCTTAGTGGCTTGTTATTGCTTCCATTCTTCCTACTGAATGGCTGAGCCACTGATATCTTCAGTGTGTATCAGTAATTTAGAATTTGTCGTGGCAGTCTGAAATGTTCCGTTCTTCTGAGTGCTGAAGCCAATTGTGCCTGTATTCGTAGACGCGATCTATTATAGGTGTTGTAGAAAACTCTTTAACTCCGTTTTCATTGTGGTTATGGTCTGGAACACTATAATCAGCAGTTTTCTTCTGAAATTCAATTTCAATGTCTGTTAGGCGTTTCCATCCTTGATTTCGAATGGTAAATACACTCATGTTTAGAAATAAACAGAACACCTTGAACGACTACAGATAGGAGGTTCATACTCACAGGCCATGTACACTAGTATGTTCTGCAGAAATGATTAGCATTTCAGTCACCTCGGTTCAGCATGTTGCCTAGTAGGTACGGGGTCCACCATGGGACCTGATAACTTGTTCCATGCCGGCCAGGGTGGCCGAGCGGTTCTAGGTGCTTCAGTCTGGAACCACGCGACCGCTACGGTCGCAGGTTCGAATCCTGCCTCGGGCATGGATGTGTGTGATGTCCTTACGTTAGTTAGGTTTAAGTAGTTCTAAGTTCTAGGGGACTGATGACCACAGCTGTTAAGTCCTATAGTGCTCAGAGCCATTTGAAACATTTTTTGTTATTGCTTGTATGTATTCACTTTTCTGTAGATCTTTCTTGGTGAGACCTAACATTGAACTTTCAATAGCTCTCTGAGCAGATCTAAGTTTCCTTTCGAAAAATTCATTTAAAATCAAAGTTTCACATCCATACGCTAAAACCGGTAGGACACACTGATCGAAAAGTGTCTTCTTTAAGTAGAATGACATGTTACATTTGAAAACTGTTGCATTCCTTCCGTAAGCCCTCCAACCCAGTTTAATTCGACGAAAAATTTCAGGTTTCAAATCTTCTTTTGTGTGAATTAATTGTCCCAGATAAACGTATTCTGTAACATTGTTTAGGATGTTGCCGTTCAGTGTTACTTGTCCTGCAGCTATCCACTTACTACGCATAACATTAGTTTCAGAGTCATTTATTTTAATTCTAACTTCCTGGCAACGATCTTAAGTCTTTTATAGGGGACTGCATTTCCATCTTACTGTTAGCTACGAGCACTATATCGTCAGCAAATCTCAGGTTGGTGAGCCTTTTAGCATTTATCCTTATTCCTCTGTTGTTCCAAATAATTTTGCGCATAGCCATGTCGAGAGCTGCTATAAATAACATCGGGGATATAGGATCGCCCTGATTTACTCCTTTTCCAATGGAAAATTAGACTTGTTTTTTCCTATGTTGATAGATGCTACAGACGTATCATAAATGTTGTACAATAAACATATGGTTGTAATAATAGTCTTTAATAATATCTTCGGGCGTCAGCCAGGCATCTACCCTCGGAGTCGGCGTATCCACGTTTCTTGGAATGCCGTTCGTCAACTTCTTGACCTCGACCTGATCTCGATTCACCACCCAATGGGTGTGCGGACATTTGCCACGCCGGACGTTTGCCACGTCGGACATTTGCCACGATTTTACCTGCTCCGAAGGGTTGGGTCCCTTGTATCCCCCTCCTTCTCCACATCGCTGTCGCGCAGTAAAGGTACTTACTGAGCCTTTACGCTGGTTTCCTTAATATAGGACCAGAATCTCTTAGGATTTTCCACCACATTTCTAGAGAGACTTTCGATGTGGAAACTATTAAATGCATCTCGCATTGAAATCCGCACCAAATTTCGAGCCTCAGTAAAACTTTGCCAATCTTGGAGATTTTGCGTTCATCTAAGTTACACTTGCCTTTTTCAGTGCTCCTGCAGAAGCTTTCTGTCGTGTTTTGTGTACCATGGGGGATCAGTTCCGTTTCTTATTAATTTATTTCGTATGAATCTCTCGAGTTCTGTTGATACTATTTCTTTGAACTTAAGCCACACATGGTCTTCACTCACATAGTTTAGAAGGACTGGAGATTGTCTCTTAGAAAGACGTCAACCGAATTTTTATTTGCTTTTATAAATAGATATATTTTGCGTTTAGTTTTGGTGAATTTCTTTGTTACGGAATTGAGCCTCGCTACGACTGTGTGTTCACTAATCCCTGTATCCGTCGTGATGCTCAGGATTATTTATGGCTAAGAGGTCAAGTGTGTTTTCGTAACCACTTACAATTTGAATGGCCTCGTGAACTAATTGTTAAAAATAATAAAAAAAAGCATTTAGAACAATTACGGAAGTTGTTTTCTATCTACAACAGGGTCTGAAAATGTATTTTTGTCAGCATACCGAAGGTAGATTGAAGTCACTGCCAACTATAATTGTATGAGTAACGTACCTATTTGTGACGAGACTCAAGTTTTCTTTGAACTGTTCAGCAACTGTTTCATCTGTGACCGGGGGTCGGTAAAAGGAGCCAGTAATTAATTTATTCCGGTTGTCGAATATAACCTCTGCCCATACTAAGTCACAGTAACTATCTGCTTCAATGTCGCTTGTGAGCTGAAACACATATTACATTATTTTTCCTTAAGTTGTTTCTGCTTTCTGTTGTAGTGCAGATCATTACAATTATGGCTTTTCGCTCCAAAACCTAGGAGGCTTTCTCTGTGACCCTGCAAATACCAGAGCTAAACAATGTAGAACAACAACTTACCTTACAATCACAGCATTCTGAATTACTTCGTTTCCTTATTTCTAACATTTTAAAATTGTACGTCGACTTTAGGTGACATGTCAATCATAGATGTTCTTATCACTATTTAGTGAATGTATTTTCAGTCATGTTTTGAAAGTTGTACCGCTACACTTTATTAACTAATGTTTCGCCACAAGGGATATCGGATTTTAGAGAGTAAATTAATATGGAGTATGTAGTTCTTCTTTTCAAACATTCCCATTCCCATTTTTCTTTCCTTATTGTCTTTTGGGCATGCAGTTGTAGTAATTAAAGTAGGCACAAATGCAATGATCAAAAAGAAATGATTAGCATACATTCGCATTCTCTTTACATCGTTCCTTTCTTGTTGCTCCCCTGCCGATGGACTGTTTCTATCGCAATCAGTAAGCATGAAAGGAAGCTACCGAACAGACAGAGGGATCTATATTTATACTTAGTAGAACAAATTACATACTGACATAATCGTCGGAATTGATTTCGTTTGCCGGCCGGAGTGGCCGTGCGGTTCTAGGCGCTACAGTCTGGAACCGAGCACCGCTACGGTCGCAGGTTCGAATGCTGCCTCGGGCATGGATGTGTGTGATGTTCTTCAGTTAGTTAGGTTTAATTAGTTCTAAGTTCTAGGCGACTGATGACTTCAGAAGTTAAGTCGCATAGTGCTCAGCGCCATTTGAACCATTTGCTTTCGTTTCCCAAAAGATATAAATAATTCGATTTCGGAAAAGAAGCTCTGTATTTTGCCAAGATGTCGAAGAAGAAGGTCCCTCACGTATTGGTTGTATCGAGTAAGATGTGGAGACGGCGGTTTGAAAGCGGAAAGAAGAAGTACGAGGAAGGGCGTCCCTTATCTGAGGGATCGCCACCTGGCGAAGGGGCAAGTGTGGCAAATGTCCGGCGTGGCAAATGTCCGGCATTCGATACACCACCCAATGTAGGCCCTCGGAGCACTACAACTCATCTGAACGTCGCAGTTGTTAAAACTAACTCAGGACGTTTGGAAAGAAACTTGAACTTCGCTCTTCTCCAATACGACGCCAGTGGTATAACCACAGCGCCATCTCGCCTTGACAGAATTCTCAGAGGTACCCATCTAAGAAGATATTTTGAGTTTTTGATTTTTCTTTCCGCGAAACGTATCATTCTGCCCCCATTATGCGACTATCTGCATGCGACGCCAGCTAGTTTTAGTTCTCCGGTGCAGTGTGGATACCGCGCTGCGATTCTAGTGCTTTTCCGAAGCGGTTCCAGGGACTGGCGATGTCTCGGGGACGAGATAAGGCGCAAAGGCGTCCCGCGGGTGCGCAGCTAGCAGCCCGGCTGCCATCATTTGAGCCGTGCGCTGGGAACCGCTCCCCCACCCGTCCGGCCGGCCGCCATTATCCACACGAACGGTAGCCGATACGCCGCAGAAAAGACGCGCCTCCTGCCGAGAGGAAAATTCCTCTCCGCCCGAATAATGACCCCGCCGTTTCCGGCCGCCAGCCGAACGTCTTAATTTTCATCGCGGGAGCTTATGGCCGTGCATTACTCACTTGGCGAGCGGGGCTGCGTGCGTGGCAACAGCGGGGAGACAAAGGCGAGATTCGGCCGGGCCCTCGGGGAGCCGGAGTTTACGCCCCTCTGGGAACGACTGTCACAAACCGGGAGTGCCGCAGGGGCCGCCGGCAGTCCGCGCCGCCCGAGGCACTGCCAACCTAAGCTTTCCCAGCCTCCAGCTGACACCACCATTTTTCGCCAGTGTTACAACTTTTTGATGTGATAAGACTTCTGAAACTGCTCCTGCACGAGTTCCGACAAAACACGTGCAACAAAATTACGTTACCTTTGTTTTCGCTGTAATTTGTGTGCTGTAAGCCACGCGGCTCAAGTTCGTTCGCATTACAACATTAGACCGTGGGCTACTTCTCTGTATTAGACGCGGATCTCTCCTCCGACGAACGACATTTTACCACAAGCGTTTATATTTACACAGACACCGACGGGAAAAAACCTCAACACCAAAAAAATAGTTAATGTAAAGTTACAAAATTTTGGGAATAAATTTGTCAAGGTAAAATATTTAATTTTTTAAGAGGGTAATCCCAAAAGTAAGGTCTCCTATTTTTTATAAGTACAAAGACCTGTTTATTTCTACAATGGTTTACATCAGTTCACAGCTTGAACATTTAGCTATTTTGCCGGCCGGAGTGGCCGAGCGGTTCTAGGCGCTACAGTCTGGAACAGCGCGACCGCTACGGTCGCAGGTTCGAATCCTGCCTCGGGCATGGATGTGTGTGAAGTCTTTATGTTAGTTAGGTTTAAGTAGTTCTAAGTTCTAGGGGACTGACGACCTCAGATGTTAAGTCCCGAAGTAGTTCTAAGTTCTAGGGGACTGATGACCTCAGATGTTAAGTCCCATACTGCTCAGAGCCATTTGAACCATTTAGCTATTTTCGGACATAATCATCACTTCTGTTGATGCATTTTTGTAGACGCAGTGGCAGTTTCTGTATGCCCATGTCATACGAGCTCGCTGCCATGCTGTTCAGAAAGTTATGAACCTCGTCTCTCAAAAAAATGGCTCTGAGCACTGTGGGACTCAATTTCTGAGGTCATCAGTCCCCTAGAACTTAGAACTACTTAAACCTAACTAACCTAAGGACATCACACACATCCATGCCCGAGGGCCGGCCGGTGTGGCCAAGCGGTTCTAGGCGCTTCAGTCTGGAACCACGCGACCGCTACGGTCGCAGGTTCGAATCCTGCCTCGGGCATGGATGTGTGTGTTGTCCTTAGGCTAGTTAGCTTTAAGTAGTTCTAAGTTATAGGGAATGATGACCTCAGATGTTAAGTCCCGTAGTGCTCAGAGCCATTTGAACCATGCCCGAGACAGGATTCTCCTCCTCTTTCACCCTGTCGTCGGAGCTGAATCGCTGGGGCCACAATTAAGGCTGACAGGTACTGTGAGACTCTGAAGAAACTCAAACGGCTAATTCAGAACCGGAGAAGAGGAATGTTGTGCAAGGGCGTACACATTCTCCATGACAACGCTCGCCCGCACATCGGTCGGCAAACCGTTGCTCTCCTGCAACAGTTTCAGTGGAACATAATCACCCACCCTCCCTATAGTCCTGACTTGGCGCCCAGTGACTATCACCTGTTCCCTAGGTTGAAAGAACATTTGGATGGAAGGCTATTCATCTCCGACGACGAGGTGAAAGAAGAGGTTCATAACTTTCTGAACAGCATGGCGGCGAGCTGGTACGACATGAGCATACAAAAACTGCCACAGCGTCTACAAAAATGCATTGACAGAAATGGTGATTATGTCGAAAAGTAGCTAAATGTTCAAGCTGTAAACTGATGTAAACAAAAAAAATGTTCAAATGTGTGTGACATCTTATGGGACTTAACTGCTGAGGTCATCAGTCCCTACGCTTACACACTACTTAACCTAAATTATCCTAAGGACAAACACACACACCCATGCCCGAGGGAGGACACGAACCTCCGCCGGGACGAGCCGCATAGTCCTTGGCTGCAGCGCCCTAGACCTTTCGGCTAATCCCGCGCAGAGATGTTATCCATTGTAGAAATAAACAGATCTATGTACTTATGAAAAAATAGGAATCCTTACTTTTGGGATTACCCTCGTAACACTTTAAGAACATAGGTTAATGTAAGCGCGGGATAAGCCACCGCAAATTTTAAATGATGGTACATTAAAAACCGGTGTAAGCGCCAGAATGTTGAATGCAAACATGCAGACGTGCATGCATTGTGTTGTACAGGTGCCGGATATCAGTTTGTGGGATAGTTCGATGACTGCTGTACTTGGTCGGTCAATAAAGGGACGGTTAATGCTATTTGTGCATGACGCTGGAGTTGTCGTCCGGTGATATCCTATATGTGTTCAATTGGAGACAGTTCTGGTGATCGAGCAGGCAGAGGCAACATGTCGACACTCTGCACAGCACGTTGCGTTACAACAGCGGTATGTGGGCGAGCGTTATCTTGTTGGAAAGAAACCCTGGAATTCTGCAGATGAATGGCAACACAACAGGTCGAATCACCAGGTTCTACATCTACATCTACATACATACTCCGCAATCCACCATACGGTGCGTGGCGGAGGGTACCTCGTACCACAACTAGCATCTTCTCTCCCTGTTCCACTCCCAAACAGAACGAGGGAAAAACGACTGTCTATATGCCCCTGTACAAGCCCTAATCTCTCTTATCTTTGTGATGTTTCCGCGAAATATAAGTTGGCGGCAGTAAAATTGTACTGCAGTCAGCTTCAAATGATGGTTCTCTAAATTTCCTCAGTAGCGATTCACGAAAAGAACGCCTCCTTTCCTCCAGAGACTCCCACCCGAGTTCCTGAAGCATTTCCGTAACACTTGCGTGATGATCAAATCTACCAGTAACAAATCTAGCAGCCCGCGTCCGAATTGCTTCTGTGGTGTCACCGCCAGACACCACACTTGCTAGGTGGTAGCTTTAAATCGGCCGCGGTCCATTTAGTACATGTCGGACCCGCGTGTCGCCACTGTGTGATCGCAGACCGAGCGCCACCACAAGGCAGGTCTCGAGATACGGAATAGCACTCGCCCCAGTTGTACGGACGACATTGCTAGCGACTACACGGACGAAGCATCGCTCATTAGCCGAGCAGATAGTTAGAATAGCCTTCAGCTAAGTCAAAGTCTACGACCTAGCAAGGCGCCATTAGCCTTACATAGTTTGATAGTTATCGTATGAAATGTCTCATCAAGAACGCTGTATACAAATGGTGGATTAAAGTTAAGTATTCCAGCAGCTACGTACTTTTCTTTATCGCATTTATGAAGTATCCTGTTTCAGACCATCAAGTCCGCCTGCTTGCTTAATGGCCGCCTCCCTTAAATAATGTGCGTAGTGTTGGCAATCTGTCAACACTACAGCTTCTATGTCCTCCCTCAATCCGACCTGATAGGGATCCCAAACGCTCGAGCGGTACTCAAGAATAGGTCGCACGAGCGTTCTATAAGCGGTCTCCTTTACAGATGAACCACATCTTCCCAAAATTCTACCAATGAACCGAAGACGACCATCCGCCTTCCCCACAACTGCCATTACATGCTTGTCCCACTTCATATAGCTATGCAATGTTACGCCCAAATATTTAATCGACGTGACTGTGTCAAGCGCTACACTACTAATGGAGTATTCAAACATTACGGGATTCTTTTTCCTATTCATCTGCATTAATTTACATTTATCTATATTTAGAGTTAGCCGCCATTCTTTACACCAATCACAAATCCTGTCCAAGTCATCTTGTATCCTCCTACGGTGACTCAACGACGACACCTTCCCGTACACCACAGCATCATCAGCAAACAGCCGCACATTGCTATCCACCCTATCCAAAAGATCATATATGTAGATAGAAAACAACAGTGGACCTACCACACTTCCCTGGGGCACTCCAGATGATACCCTCACCTCCGATGAAGACTCACCATCGAGGACAACGTACTGGGTTCTATGACGTACAATTTTGCAGTCAGGTTACATGGAATAAGTACGAGAGTGCTCCTGATGCCATACGAAATTGCACTCCAGACCATAATTCCACATGTAGTTCTAGTGTGTCCTCCTTCTAACAAACACACGGCCATCACCGAGACAGAACCCGCTTTTATCAGAAAACATAACAGATCTCCATCCTACTCTCCAATGAGATCTCTCTTCATACCACTGAAGCTGCAAATGGTGGTGGTTTGGGGTCAGTGGAATGCACACTACAGGGAGTCTGGCTCGGAACTGTTCTTGAAGTAACTAATTTGTAACAGTTCGTTGTATGACTGCGTTGCCACCTGCTGCTCGTAGTGCTGCTGCAGATGCAGTACAAATCGCCAGCCATACGCCGAGTACGATGGTCTTCCAGTTCGGTAGTGCCACGTGATCGTCCGGAACCCGGTCTTCTTGTGATCGTACATTCTTGTGGCTACCGCTGCCAGTAATCATATACAGTGGCTACATTCCTGCGAAGCCTTTCTACAGTATCGTAGCCCTATCACACGACCTCGTCCAGAATCAATGAGATGTTGGTACTGGCGTCTTTGCCGCCTTGAAGGCATTCTTGGCTAACATCAACGTACCACGTCCAAGCTCTAAGGTAACTAACCCTCATGACCGCTACAGCGGGTATTTAAAGCAAACCCGATTTGCATCCTCGTAGTAGCACTACTAGCGTCACTCTTATGCGAATGGTGCGAAATCTGAATTCAAATTTTTCGGATGTAGAAACACGTCTACCAACTTTAGTTTATGTGACACAACTCCTTCTCGGTGTTGCGGTTTTTCTCCGTCAGTGTATATAAATTTCCGGAAATGCAGATAACTATAGAAGAATACAGAATTTAAAGAGTAGGAGTCTCGAAAACGGCAAAAATTCTAAAAAATTACTAGCCTTGTTTAACACAGGAAACTTTTTAATAACATACCTGTCTGACTGACTGTAGAAGACGTATGCTCACATAGGCGTAATGTACATACCTCATTTCAGAATCTTGGAGCCTCGCGGGATTAGCCGAGCGGTCTAAGGCGCTGCAGTCATGGACTGTGCAGCTGCTCCCGGCGGAGGTTCGAGTCCTCCCTCGGGCATGGGTGTGTGTGTTTGTCCTTAGGATGATTTAGGTTAGGTAGTTTGTAAGCTTAGGGGCTGATGATCTTAGCAGTTAAGTCCCATAAGATTTCACACACACTTGAACATTTTTGAACAATCTTGGAGGTAATTGTATTAGTGACAATGGTGATTGCACACATTGATTTTATTTCGTACAAATTATGAAGTTGTCAAAGTTGTGAATGTTTGTTTCTGTGGCCGGCCAGTGTGGCCACGCGGTTAAAGGCGCTTCATTCTGGAACCGCGCGACCGCTACGGTCGCAGGTTCGAATCCTGCCTCGGGCATGGATGTGTGTGATGTCCTTAGGTTAGTTAGGTTTAAGTAGTTCTAAGTTCTAGGGGACTCATGACCTCAGATGTTAAGTCCCATAGTGCTCAGAGCCATTTTTTTGTTTCTGTGTCTTCTTCTTTCAAAATGCTAAGCCTAGCCTTTGCAGCCATAGGTCCCTGTCTTCAGCAGTCCACTTCATCTCCGCTTATTATATTGGCAATGGTCCCTCACTTAGCGGAAAGTTTCCAGTAACTGAAAAAACCGTAGGTGACTACTTTATATAAGAAGGACATCATAATGGATCCGCAAAATTACGTGCCAATGTCTTTAACATCGGTTTACTGCAGAATTCTTGAACATATTCCCAGTTCGAGCATAATAAGTTTCGTTGAGACAGAAAATACCCTATCCAAAATCAGCACAGTTTTAGAAAGCATCGCTCGAGCGAAACTCAGCTCGCCCTTTTCTTATATGGTATCCTACGAGCCATGCATGGGGAGAAACAGACAGATTCCGTGCTCCTACGTTTCCAGAAAGCTTTTGACACGGTACCCCACTGCAGACTGTTAACGAAGCTCCGAGAGTACGGAATAAGTTCTCAGACATGTCGGTAGCTCGAAGACTTCCTAAGGAGTAAAACCCATAATGGTCGCTCGGAGACTTCCTAAGAAGTAGAACCCAGTACGTTGTCCACAAAGGCGATTGTTCATCAGAGACAGGGGTATCGTCAGTTGTTCCCGAGGGAAGTTTAACAGGACTACACTTACTCTCTATACACTTAAATGATCTGACGGACAGAGTGACCTACAATCTGCAGCTGTTTGTTAATGACGCTACGGCGTGTAGGAAGATGTCGTCGTTGAGTGACTGTAGTTGGTGTAATGAATGGCAGATAGCTGTAAATGTAGAAGAATGTAAGTTAATATTGGTGAGTACGAACAACAATCTTGTAAAGTTCGAATACAGCTTCAGTAGTGTACTGCTTGACACAATCACGTCCATTAAATATCTAGACGTAACACTGCGAAGTGACATGAAATGGAACGACCACGTAACAGGGAAGGCGAATGGTCGACTTCGGTTTATTGGCCGAACTTTAGAGAAGTGTGGTTCATCTGTAAAGGAGACCGCGTAAAGAACGATAGTGCGACCCATTCTTGAGTACTGCTCGAGCGTTTGGCATCCTTACCAGGTAGGATTACAGGAAATCACCGAAGCAATTCAAAGGCGAGCTGCCAGATTTGTCACCGGTAGGTTCGATCATCTCGTGAGTATTACGGAGATGCATCGTGAACTCAAATGGGAATCCCTCAGGGGAAGACGATCTTCTTCTCACTGCACGCTATTGAGAAAATTTAGACAACCGGCAGTTGATGCTGACTGCAGAAAGATCCTACTGCCACCAACGTACATTTCTCGTAAGGAATACGAATATAAGAGAAGTTAGAACACGTACAGGTATATACAGACAGTTGTTTTTCCCTTTCTCTGTTTATGAATGGAAAATTAAGGGAAATGACTAGTTATGTTATGTTATGTTACGTTATGTTAACCGGGGACCTAGAAAGGACGGAGAGGTTCCGTCCCCGCAGCAGCCGCAGTGGTCCGCAACCCTACGACGACTATCGCAGTCCACTTCACCCCTCCGCCGCCTCACACCGAACCCAGAGTTATTGTGCGGTTCGGGCCCTGGTGGACCCCCCAGGAACGTCTCACACCAGACGAGTGTAACCCCTATGTTTGCGTGGTAGAGTAACGGTGGTGTTCGCGTACGTGGAGAATTCGTTTGCGCAGCAATCGCCGAAATAGTGTAGCTGAGGCGGAATAAAGGGAACCAGCCCGCATTCGCCGAGGCAGATGGAAAACCGCCTAAAAACCATCCACAGACTGGCCGGCTCACCGGATCTCGACACAAATCCGCCGGGCGGATACGTGCCGGGGACCGACGCTCCTTCCCGCCCGGAAAAATGACTAGTAGTGGTACAATGAACCCTCAGCCACGCATAACGCAGTGGCATTGAAGTATGTATGTAGTTGTAGACGAACATCCGATATTGCTGTTCGTATTTTTAGAAGGGATAGTCTCTGTCATCCCTCCGTTTTCTTCCCTCAGAGTTGCCTTCGAAAATGTTTTATAATAGAATATGATTTGTAATTGCATCCAGTAAGTTTTGCTTTGCGTTGGCCAATAACTTTCAGTTGTTCTTTCTTCTCTACTATTATTTGTAGAAGAATCTCATTCGTTTTCCTATCAGCCTAGCTAGTTCTTAAACTTCCCTTCCTGAACCACATTTCCGCAGCTTCGAGGGGAGCTTTCTCCTGCTTTGCTAACGTCCATGTCTCGCATCCGTTTGTCAGGACATTCCACACAAAGATATTCACATATCTTTCCTTAGTGAGGAAAATTACATGCTTGGTCATTAGGAGCTTCTTCTTATTTAGGAAGGCACTCTTCGCCAGTACTATTCTTCTCTTGACTTCCTTGAGGCTTTCATTGTTTTTCTTCACAGTGATAGCGAGATAGTGAGGTTCGGTTACTTTTTCGAGTTGCGAAATGGCTATTTTTATGTCAGTCTTAGCTCCACCTGCTTTCTGCTCTATAACTGTGACTTACGTCTTCTTGATAATTACTTTTAGTTATGTTATTTCTTGGTTTAAGACCTTAACTTGATGCAGTAAATACAAATTCAATAAATTTTGGTTCAAGTCGTCTTTTATTTCATTGTTATTATTGCCTCTTCGATACAAGGCATCCCTGTCTTACTCCCCTTTTGATTTTTCCTTCTTTCTTGGTACCCTTAATATGCAGTTCAGCACTGTTTTCAAAATCTATAGTTTGTCCTACCATACTTCGCGCGTTGCTTAATATAACTTCCAATCAACCATATCAAATGCTATTTCTAGGTAAATAAATGCTATTATGTGTTTTCTCCTTCCTCCTCATCTTGCTTCCCAAATTCTATGTATTGTCAATATTGCTACTCTCTTCCTTTCTCTGATCTGAAGCTAAATTGATCATTGTCTTTGTTCCAGTCTATCTTGTTTTACCAACGTTTTACTCTGTTATGTTTCTGAAAACAATTGCATAACGCAAGTACTTCTAAAATTTTTGGACTAAAGGTTTGCAGTGATGTATTTATCTGAATTGCAATTTGTTAGAAGTTATGCTGATGCGTTAAGCACTAATGTAAACAAATAATAAAGAGCACTGCAGGCGGAGATGCGTTTGAGTTAACCGCCGAATAATAATAATAATAATTGAGGATGGGGACGGGACAATAACCAGCTGTGACCCGAGACGTTTCCCCTCCCCCGTCCCCTCCCCCGCAGAACCGAACCCTGGATGTACACCTTCCGTCCGTGCATGCTGCGCGCCAGTTCTTTGTCCTATGACGTCTTCGTGACAGATCAGGGCCAGGCGGGTACTGGATCGACGCCCTTGCCGAGGAAAGAATTGGTTCTAGCCTTCAAGGTACGCATATACTCAACAGCCCAACACGTTGCCGATTTCGATTACCTTTCGCACGATTGTAGTACAAACTTAGATGTAACAAATGCTGCTTTAGTACGATGGGCTTCGCAGGCGTTTGGAGAAATCGAGGTTCAAAGATTTACGAGCCTGTTGAATGCCACACGAGAACGCCAGTCGGCAAGCAGTGGCTTAAACGCAACTGACTCAGGCGGCAAGCCAGAAGTGTGGCTTTACCTACGATTGAGCCTAGTAATTGTTTTTTTATCTTTCACCAGGCACTTGTGTCGCAACAACGAATCTTGTTTCATCAGTAGAAAACACTAAGAATAATGATGATAAACGTAGTGCTACATTCGGGGTTAGATGTTATTAGGTATAATAATGGAACGAACATTTTTTTATGTATAGAGTGTCTCTCCTAATAAACGTCAGATGCATTTTCTATGGTGCTTCGGCAGAATTTACAGTTTCCTTTCCTGCAACGTGCAGCTGGTGTCAGCCCAAACAAATATTACTCATCACGTCTTTCATACGACACCCCGCGTCAACGGAATACGTCAGTTTGTTTTCCCATTTCAAACAAAATGATTTTTAAATCGAAATTTCACGCGTCCGTTCGATAGAGCGCTACCAGATTAGTGCATTGAGATATTAGTTTTGCCGATATGTATTAACAGGAACAGTGAAACACAAAAAGTAATCAACACCCCAGAAGCGACTGAGTAGACCGCTTCTGCATGGCGGTGGCGGTCAGATTGGTGCAGGGCGGTGCTGTTACTGCTAGAGTCCTCGTTATTCCTTGTGTTTTACTGTCCTTGTTAATACATATCGGTAAATGAATATCGCATTAGACTACTTTGGGACCGCCATACCGAATGGAAATGTAAAATTCCACTTTCAAAATAATTTTGCCTGTAACGGGAATCGAGCCGACGCTTTCCATCGACGGTGGGCGTCGCGGGAAAGACATAGTGAGCAGTATTTTTTTTGGGGGCGACTCCAGCTACAGGTTACAAAAACAAAATTGTAATTATCTGCCGAAACACCAGAGAAAATGCGCCTGGCGACTTTTAGGATAACCACCCTGTGTTCATGTGCGTGTTATGAAGATATCGCCTCGAAGTCATTTCACCCGTAATTCTTCGCGATTATTTAGAGGCCGGCAGTATTTGTGGTGATATCTGCCATAAGGGCAAGAAAACATATTGCACCATGCACATGTTATGAACATCACTTGCTGACACTCACATTTGATTGTTTAATTATCGTAGCGAAAAACCCACCTAATTAAAATTTAAAATAGTGGCGTTCATAAATAATTTTTGCCGCAGGCCACACGTATTTCATCACTATGAATACCTGAGTTATTAACAGTTGCCGGGCGTAGTACAGTGGCTTGTTGGTAAGTAAACAATATTTTACAACGTTTAAGCGATAATAGAACATTATAAACTGCAAAAGAAAAATCCTACAAATTCAATAATTAAGTCAAAATATAGGAGTCAGGTACCTCAGAAGACACGGAAAGTATCTCGAGCGAATAGAGCTGCAATAAATGTACTCTGTTACATAAAGCTTTCATTTCTTCGTACATTTATACATACATCTGGCCCTTTTTAAGTAAAAATAACTTTGGTAATATCTCTAAATCCAACGACCCAATTTCTTCTCCTTTATTATTCCCTTTCCCCTTGTACCCGCTTGGTCATAGTCATAACTAGATGTAAGCTGAATCACATTCAATAATAATTTCTTTCGAAAAATTTGGAATTTTACAGAAGATATGTATCTTGTATTTCAATGTTATTTTACCTCTCTGGTGTAAACAAGTGGCTGTTATTCAGTTTAGGGCTGTTGAGGGACAACGAATCCAGCCAAAAAGAAGCTTTATTTTACTGCTATGATCGATTTTGGCCATCTTGAGATAGCCGCCCTTGTTCTATTACAGAATCAAAATCGCCAGCGACATGCCGTCTACTCCTGAAGGCATGAAAATGTTTAAGTACTTAGTGGCACCTTATAGGGCGTGTGATTGAGTTTATAATGTAGAAAACATACTAATGCACATGCAGTTCAAAACTTATAAAATGAATCAGCTGTTTGCTCTTACTTGTGTTCTAGTTGATGGTGTTTCATTCAATTATTACTTTTTCCGTTTACTTTACAATAAGTATATTTCTCACTTACGCGCCCGATGATTTTAGCATACAAAAATTCTAGCATTTTAATTATGAGCGCTTTTACTTTTCGAGAGAAACAGTTTACTTTAATGGAAAGTGTATGCTGTATTCCTCGCAAAGCGTTTCCAACTCTCATTTTACGACCTTCAACAAACTGCTATAAAAGTAATGCAACGAGAGACAAGGAAATTTGTGATTTACAGACCTCAGAAGAATATTTGTTTATATATTGATTGTCATTAGCAATTTATTTAACAATTTGGATTGTAGAACTTTTCCCATTATATCGTAGTGTCGTTAAACAACTAGCGGTATTGCTGTATTAATCAGACCCATGTCATTTGTCTTCAGTCTTAAAGATTAAATTTTACTACCAGTAGACGGTACTGTATTGTCCATGTTGCTTTTAGGCACTATTTCTTTAGATATCTTATATTATGCAGAAATTAACCTGATCGAAATAAGGAATAACAACACAACAATGTGAAAATTTTATAGTTATCTGTTTCATTTATCGTTGCTTCTTCCCATATCACAACATCCTGCGACTACTGAATGTCATATGAACACATTCATGAGACCATTGATACTTGTTTTGTTGACAGTCTGTCAAGCCTTTAATACTAATAGTTAAAAGTCATCACCCTGTTACTGGTTTTATAAAAGTGCAATAGTTTTATGCTTAATCCTTACTTAAACGTCATTAATAATAATTCGTCACAATCACGTAATCTCAAACATTAATTTCATTGTCATCGGATACAGAATTTTCAAATACTTTAATTAGACATAGAATTAAATAAGGCTGTTTAATAATATTACAACCAAGCAGATATACTGGAATATCCCGTTGTGATAGAGTCACTCTGTCTGGAAAGATTCCAGACGGCAGTCGCGTCGGGTACCATCAGTTGCAGCACATTGCGAATAGGACTAAAGTAGCCGTCAAAATATTGCACTGAATAATTCCGTTATCAACCCGCCGTCACCGCTTTTATTGTCTTTAATATCCTACCAGCTGCTTTTATTCTTTTTACTAATTGCAATCGAATTGAAATACAAAAGAATTCATTTATAGGCACACATTGCACCACACATCTGCAAGTGCATTACTTAACTATAAGCCAGCGTCTGTAGATCACCGAGTATGGAAACACTGCAACTGTAAATTCAACTCAATTTAGCCGGCCGGAGTGTCCGTGCGGTTCTAGGCACTTCAGTCTGGAACGCGCGACTGCTACGGTCGCAGGTTCGAATCCTGCCTCGGGCATGGATGTGTGTGATGTCCTCAGGTTAGTTAGGTTTAAGTAGTTCTAAGTTCTAGGGGACTGATGACCTCAGAAGTTAAGTCCTGTAGTGCTCAGAGCCATTTTCAACTCAATTGGCATAGGAAGATATTGTCTTCAGCTTTTGTTGATTACTTCCACGTATGTTCCAGCTGTTTCCTCGTTATACTAGTCGTTTAATGACATCATATTTGTATATTCTGAAAAAAATAAACTATATCTGTTACGATTCCGAACGACCCTTACGCGCAGGAGGTATTGGTTACCAGCTGTGTAATCGAGATGGTCTTCGTTGCCCATCTAAGGTTCGCCGCTAGAAGGGGAAAGCGCTGTCGCAAGCGTTTGACCTCGCACGGTTGCTCCAGAATGGGAGAAGCCCTACATTGTCCTGCGCTTAAATGGCTATCAGTTTCACACTGGAGCAAGATCGTCGTGAAGACCACGCGAGGACAAAACATAGAAGACTCTTCGTTCCAATCTAAGCAGCAGTCAAATCAAACTAACATTTGTAACAACAGTTCGAGTGAACACGGCCGATGAAACTCTTCGAGGTCGTGCGGAAGAAAGGGGGAGAAAGGGAAAGGTGGGCGGAGGTTGAGGGGGGAGGGGGCAGCAAGAAGGAAGGAGTGGAAGCAGGAGAAAAAAAGATGAAGAAGGAGATGCGTTGCCTGTCGATTTTGGAGCGAGCCTTTGATGTGGCGTGGAGTGTCTCTCGAGGCAACAGCGAAAAGCATGTAACGATATATCTCGATAAGGAAATCGTGATGATATCCTGCATAACATTGTTCCAAGTAACAGAAAGTGAGCCAGGACGCGACTGGCGTCGGAAAATGAAGTCGTTCCCGCTTTGCAGGAGACAAAGCGAGCGTGTTTCTCCGAAGCACGCGTATCACATATCGCCGACGTACTTTGTGAGTGCTAGAGTTGCTCTGACTTAATAAGGGCCCTATAGCTCATGGTATGAGCAGACATTTCGCATATCCGTTCCGATTCTCTGAAGCCTTACAATGTAGCAGAAAAGAAGGTCATAGTTTCATCACTCGTGGACATTGATCCCATTGGAGACGAAGCACTTTAGGCTGGAGAATGAGCGATGGAAGAAAGCATGGAAAATTGTAAGGAACCATCCAAGTATTTAACTGCACCGATTTAAGAAACCTTGCTGTAAATGGAAATCGGATAGTGTGAATTTGAATCTCATTCCACGTAAATAAGAGTGCATGTAATAATTACCGTACCACGTCTTTCGGTTCTACAGTATGGACACTTATTGAAAGTTTTCGAGGTGATGAATGGAGTCTGGAATGATTATGTAAATTATAAATGATTTCAGGAATTTAGCTTCTTCAATCAGTTTTCTGCGGCGTATTTAGGTGTAACGAACAGCAAAACACTGTTGCGTTTAGCGTTAAATGCACCTTGGATCATACAATCGTATTATGAGCTCGCTTCCTCAAGACAGATCTTTGGCAGAATACAGTCATCACTGATGTGCAAATAGTTACTGTCTGACTCAATGTAGCTGGCCGGTGTGGCTGAGCGGTTCTAGGCGCTACAGTCTGGAACCGCGCGACCGCTACGGTCACAGGTTCGAATCCTGCCTCGGGCATGGATGTGTGTGATGTCCTTAGGTTAGTTAGGTTTAAGTAGTTCTAAGTTCTAGGGGACTGATGACCATAGCAGTTAAGTCCCATAGTGCTCAGAGCCAGTTGAAGCAGTTGACTCAATGTAGACAAAAAATTACAACGGTGCAGAATCGGACTAAGAGCTTAAATGAAATGGTTATGTCCCCATTCAGAACATTATCTGAGAGGATCGTGGATTACATGTTGGAATAGATGTAGAATTATTATTGTACCACTATGTGTGAGCTAGCGAAGTCGTCAGAAACCTCAACGTCTCCATCGGGCAACCCGTTACAGATTTTTCATTGCTTTCCTAAAACATTCCAGATGATTGTTACAACGATTTCTTCAAGAAGGGCAAGAGGTCGATTTCCCTCCTGCTCTCGTACTTGACCAGATTATCTAATGGTGCGTTATGGAAGGTGGAAGCCATGAAAGTATAGTAACAGTACTTGTGAGGATCTAAAAAGGGCGTTTAATTAAGATTTTCATATATGATCTTGTCGGTCGCAAGGGCGTTATCCAGCAATAATTCTTTTGTATATTATACAACCCCTGTCAGCTGTATCAAAGCGAAGGATATTGTTTTTATGTCACAGTATCATTTTAATAATCATAGTTACTTCTAATGTTGAAATGAGTATAAAATATTTCGTCCGTAATAACTCAGGCACAAAATCTGGCAGTAGGTCACCAATTATGTATTTTCTATTACAGTTTATCAGGTCCTTGGTGACGGTTTTAATTATACGGGCATTAGGCCGTGGGCTAAAGCATATTTCTCTGCCCGACGTTTCGACTGGAGACATTATTGGTGGCTATAAACTCTTCGTTAGTAGATTCGAGCACTCAGCACGCCGAATTGTTTGTCAACGACAGGGAATTCCTCGAAAGACTGCGATGCAGAATACGTAGATGGAATTTTAAAATGAAACGATGTTCTCCCTATGTATTTTGCATTACAGTTTATCTAATAATTTTTCGTGATTGTAGTTATACAAGCAATAAGCCATTGGCTAAAGCGTGTTTCTCTAGTCTTTTTTGAGTGTAGTAAAGAACCATTACCGGATACCTAGTAGAACAATCATCAGTTAAACTGTTCGTAATATTAACATATTTCCTTTGGCTCTACGTACGTACTTTCCTTTTCACATTATGATGCTTGTTACGTCCTATCTTTATGTACCTCTATTGAACGTAGGAAATTGCGTTCCTGCCGACCCTGCCTCTTTCTTGGTCTAGCTAATGTTTATTTCCCTCTCTGTCGAGAGTTCCCTATTATTTGAATTATTCTGTTTTTTTTTAATTTTTTATTTTTGGGACGTTTCTATAGCCCTTAATGTGTTCGATAACTCTTTTAACTCCCAGTTCCAATATAGTTGCTGTGTTCCTAACTTTTTCATGTAACCTGTAGCCAGGTGTTTCTTTAAAAAAATAATGTGTACAGCTGAAGTGTCCTCTCAACTTAATTCCTAAAATAATGTTTCTGTTACAGTAAGAGAACTTGCAGAAAGGACTCATGCAGCATGATGATAATGATGATGATATGGTTTGGTGTGGGCACACGACAGCAAGGTCTTTAGCGCCCGCTCTATAGTAGAATGAGACGAGTATCTGAGAACTCATGCAGCGTACCACTAAGTAATATAACAAATATGTCAATACCATTGTGCCGAATCCTTAGAAAATGTTTTTATGTTAAACAAAAACTGGATCATTTACATCTCGCCAACCTCTTATCATGATGTTTATTTCTACCACAAAACACCTCTGACTTAGGCGTCCTCTGGGATTGTTTTGCTTTTGTCGATCGTCGTATTTGTATTTAAACGTCCATAGTATTCAAGGATTGATTTGTGTGTGTGTGTGTGTGTGTGTGTTGAAGTACACTGAATGAGTTTTCAAAGCAAGAAATGTGTAATTTAGCTTAATACTCCGTGTAATATGAAGACTTCAAACAGCAGACCAGTTTATCAGGAAAAATACAGGATCTTTGATGTAAGTGTTATAAAATAATTCATTTGGCCACTTACAAAGACGGTTATACTTTCCCAGGTCGTCATTGGGGATGTAAAAGGAATACATAAAATATTCCTTGCTTCTAATATCTTCTCTTGGTGCAGGGTAGCACCATCCTAAAGCATCGTCCGCACTATGAAGCACAACCTCATAAGGTCAGCACTGTATAAATGATATTAACTAAACGTGGACAGCCGTTTTTAGATGGACATGTAAGTTCGGACTCGACAACGTCGCCATTTCTTAATAAATAGGATAATGAACAGTACCTGAATGCTGTTTTTACTTTGTCAGAATTCACCTGTGACGACATAACGTCAGCCCGTTCTTGTGATACACGAAACTTAACCAAAACTAGTGTACCGTTGGCTGGTTCAGGAGACCTTAGGCCACTTGCTCTTTCTATAAAAAAGGAAAACGAATATTAGGGTTGGGAAGGAGATCGACTGTGAGTAACTGCGCCGGTACTCGCGTTCAGCGATTTGCCAGAACCGTTGTAAATCCAAATCAGGATAGCCCACCGGGATTAGGACCCCACTTGTCCAGAATGCAAATCCAGTGTACTATGCATTACCTTATTTCCTTTTCTGTTAGCGTACGTGTATGTAAAAGCAGTCAGATGAAAATGACAATGGACTGCCAATTTAGTGTCGCAAAGTAGAAAGTTGACGACCACTCTAATATAGAAATTTCCCATTGAACGGAGAGCTATGAAAGAAGTGAGGAGTCTTTCCTAATCGTTAACCAGTTCACTCATAGTTGTAAGAACTGAGATAAATAAATAACACGACAGAAAAATTCCTCCGTAACAGTGAGTCTCCATAGGTAACAAGAAGTTGTGGGTGATAATACCCAAAAGACACCGGAAGATATCCTTTTCTTCCCTTTCTACTGTAGTTACTGCGTTTGTGTTTCGTACAAAGTTGTATTGACATTCCCTCTAGATGATGAGCAGTTAAAGATGCTTTTGAAGCTTAAAATGTGTAACAAGAATTTGTATGGGGTTCCGGAATAAGGATAACACCCGAGCAACTATGTGCAGTTTATTTTACGGTTTAGGAGCATACTGTAATTATATTGCGTCTGTAGATGGGTGGACGATCTCTGAGCGTGGTTAACGCAAAGTAAATATAATTACCAGAAGCAGTAAAATAGCATGTTCGGCTGCGAACGTATAAAAATAAAATAACTGCGCGTACGCGAGGTTAAGGGCAATTCGTGCTGCGCTTGTTATCACTTCTGACGCTCGCCTCCGTTCTCATCCCCAGCCGCACGAAATACATGTTTCACCATCGCAAAAGCATTTGTGCGTAACTCTCTGCATTTCACGACATTCACAAAAACTGTAGGAAACATAAAATTGTACCGTGATATAAAAAACACCCTGTAGCCTGGTGATTTAAGTCCAGCCCTTTGCTCCCACACCAAGTGAATGAACGCACTTCTCGCCTAACGTACATATGTCTTCCTGCTAGTACACAACTTTATCGCATCTCTCTTTTACGAACATTACAGAAGCAATCGACAACAATATTAAATCAGTTGATGCACAGTTTTATCCAAATTAAAACGGCATTTGGACCAGTGAGGTGGCGCCGTCTTAAGACGGTGGGGTTGCATTCGATCGCAACAGGGTTCAAATCACCGTCTTACCATGCAAATTTCAGCCTCTCCCACCGGAGTTCGAGTCCGCCCTCGGGCATAGGTGTGTGTGTGTTGTTCTTAGCATAAGTTACTTTAAGTAGTGTGTAAGTCTAGGGACCGATAACCTCAGCAGTTTGGTCCCTTAGGATTTCGCACTCATTTGAACATTTTGAATCATACAAATTTATATTGATAAATGCAGGGGTGGTTCCTTTGAAAAGGAGCCTACCTGTTTCATTAGTCATTCTTGACCATACAGAGCTTATGCTCCACCTCTCATGAGCTTCAATCCGTATATTCAAGCCGGCCGGGGTGGACGAGCGGTTCTAGGCGCTACAGTCTGGAACCGCACGACCGCTACGGTGCAGGTTCCAATCCTGCCTCGGGCATGGATGTGTGTGATGTCCTTAGGTTAGTTAGGTTTAAGTAGTTCTAAGTTCAAGGGGACTGATGACCTTAGAAGTTAAGTCCCATAGTGCTCAGAGCCAGTTTTTCGTATCTTCTATGACAACGACCTTTCTTTTATTGAAATAACTTGATACTTATTTTGAAGAGGTCATAGTTTCATATGATAATTCTTTGTTTTGCATTTGAGGTTATACTATTTCTTTAAACACATTGTGTGATCGCCATTGGAATATGCAGCTGTTAACGACGGTCCTGCCTAACATACGGACATGTGACTGCCTCCAAGACTAAAAGAAAACCGTGCGTTGTGCTGGACTGGTTCAAATGGCTCTGAGCACTATGGGACTTAACATCTACGGTCATCAGTCCCCTAGAACTCAGAACTACTTAAACCTAACTAACCTAAGGACATCACACAACACCCAGCCATCACGAGGCAGAGAAAATCCCTGACCCCGCCGGGAATCGAACCCGGGAACCCGGCCGTGGCAAGCGAGAACGCTACCGCACGACCACGAGCTGCGGGCCGTTGTGCTGGACCGCGAGTGTTCGTCATACACAAGGGTATCATCAGGAGTGCCCTAGGTAAGTGTGACAGGACCCTTTTTGTCCTCTACGTAAGTAAACGATCTGAGACATAGGGCGAGCAGCGATATGCAACTGTTTGCTGATGACGCTGCAGTGTGGGGGGGGGGGGGGGGGGGGGAAGGGGGGCGGAGGAGTGTCCCGTTGAGTGACTATAGGAGTTTAGAGGATGACTTTGGTGTGATAATGGCAGTTTCCTCTAAATGTATACGGGCAGTCAAATGAACTCGAGTCCGATGGAGAAAAGCAAGTTAACTGTTTATTAATTCAAAGAAATCGCCAGAACTCTTAATACATTTATCCCACTGTGTGACCTTCGTGGAAAAATGTCTGCGGCTGCCTATGGAATAAAGTTGTAAAACTACCGTAGGCTACTATAGACTATTAAGTAAGCGCAGGTTACGCTACTTTCCCTGTTGCATTGGTCAGTTAAGATCGTAACTACATTACCTGCACGTCAAGTGGGTTGCACACCTATTAGGCGTTACCGGATTTCGATCGCTTTGTTTGCGTACGCAATCAATGTCTTACTAGATTCCCCTAAAAACTGGAAGTGGTAAGCCGTCTAGAAACTGAGTAAGGGTATATAAAGGGCTGCATAACCTACGGAACATTTTTGTTCTACACAGTTATTGTATATATATATATATATATATATATATATATATATATATATATATATATATGTCAATTTTTAATTCTGGTTTTGTCAGAAAATAGTCAGTTTCTAACGTGAAATGAATGGATATTGTACTAAAAATGGAAAACGAAAAACAAAAACATGACAAACAACAGTTCAATACTTCGTCGAGCACATACAAAACATTTTTTTGTTATTCATAAACAACTTTTACAGTCAACAATAATAATAGGCAACTATCATGATGAAGAACTCTCTACTGAGTCCGAAATAATAATTATTTTATACGTTCTTCTATATTTGTGCATGTAAACTGTACTTGCTCCATAAGTAATTGCTTTGGTTACATAAAAGCAGAGATGTTACGCGATCAACTAATTTTTATTGCTTATAGAATGTAATTTATATTTTGTAAGGACATAGAATACACAATGGGCAATCAAACGAAGAAACAAAAACAAGGACAGGTCGTCGGCTCAAAGTCTCTTTCCCTACCAATGCTAACAATACTACCGGGACTCCTACCATTTACAACGTCATTAACATACTGCACCAAATCTACCGAACCGTAATTTTAGTAGAGCGCAGCTTTGCTATGGAACGGTGAATGTACTCAGGCATGCACCTCTTCGTCCGAAGCAAATCGAGAGCCACGACATTCTGTATTCAGGGCTCCGAAATAATAGAAGTCACGTAGCGAAAGATCGTGACTGTTTGGACGATGTGTACAACTTCCCAACAAAACGTCTGAAGCGTACTCGAAATAACCTTGGAAACATATGGGTGGGCCCATAATGACATATCTAGTTGCGGGCGGCCTGGGTGGCCGAGCGGTTCTGGGCGCTGCAGTTAGGAACCGCGCGACCGCTGCGGTCGCAGGTTCGAGTCCTGCCATGGGCATGGATGTGTGTGATGTCCTTAGGTTACTTAGGTTTAAGTAGTTCTAAGTTCTAGGAGACTGATTACCTCAGACGTTAAGTCCCATAGTGCTCAGAGCCATTTGAACATTTATCTAGTTGCGACAGTAGACAGCGTTCCCTGTCATCAATACGTTGGTGCCCACAGCAACTGATTCTGCCGGTGTCTGTTTTCTCAGATTCCAGGTGACACGTGGGAAGTCCAGTGCCTGAGCGACCTCCACAGTTGAGTCGGGCGTGCATAGCCTTTCTACGATCAAAAGCGCTGATTCGGAGCCTTTAGCCCATCCAGTACTCGAAGACGGTCTGATGACATGACAGTTACGTGACACGTTGAACTTTCCCGTTCGCAGTAGTGTCAGGAAGGCTTTTTCTCCAACAAAGCAGCTATCTTCAACTATATTGCTCTCTGGTGTATACACTACTGGCCAGTAAAATTGCTACTCCAACAAGAAATGCAGATAATAAACGGGTATTCATTGGACAAATATATTATACTAGAACTGACATGTGATTACATTTTCACGCAATTTGGGTGCATAGATCCTTAGAAATCAGTACCCAGAATGACCACCTCTGGCCGTAATAACGGCCTTGATACGCCTGGGCATTGAGTCAAACAGAGCTTGGATGGCGTGTACAGGTATAGCTGCCCATGCAGATTCAACACGACACCACAGTTCATCCAGAGTAGTGACTGGCGTATAGTGACGAGCCACTTGCACGGTCACCAAAGACCAGACGTTTTCAATTGGTGAGAGACCTGGAGAATGTGCTGGCCAGGGCATCAGCCGAACATTTTCTGTATCCAGAAAGGCCCGCACAGGACCTGCAACATGTGGTTTTGCATTATCCTGCTGAAATGTAGGGTTTCGCAGGGATCGAATGGAGAGTAGAGCCACGGGTCGTAACACATCTGAAATGTAACGTCCACTGTTCAAAGTACCGTCAATGCGAACAAGAGGTGACCGAGACGTGTAACCAATGACACCCCATACCATCACGCCGGGAGATACGGCAGTATGGCGATGATGAATACACGCTTCCAATGTGCGTTCACCGTGATGTCGCCAAACACGGATGCGACTTTCATGATGCTGTAAACAGAACCTGGATTCATCCGAAAAAATGACGTTTCGCCATTCGTGTACCCAGGTTCGTCATTGAGTACACCATCACAGGTGCTCCTGTCTGTGATACAGCGTCAAGGGTAACCGCAGCCATGGTCTCCGAGCTGATAATCCATGCTGCTGCAAACGTCGTCTAACTCTTCGTGCAGATGGTTGTTGTCTTGCAAACGTCCCCATCTGTTGACTCAGGGATCGAGACGTGGCTGCACGATCCGTTACAGCCATGCGGATAAGATGCCTTTCATCTCGACTGCTAGTGATACCAGACCGTTGGGATCCAGCACGGCGTTCCGTATTACCCTCCTGAACCCACCGATTCCATATTCTGCTAACAGTCATTGGATCTCGACCAACACGAGCAGCAATGCCGCTTTACGATAAATCGCAATCGCGATAGGCTACAATCAGACCTTTATCAAAGTCGGAAACGTGATGGTAGGCATTTCTCCTCCTTACACGAGGCATCACAACAACATTTCACCAGGCAACGCCGGTCAACTGCTGTTTGTGTATGAGAAATCGGTTGAAACTTTCCTCATGTCAGCACGTTGTAGGTGTCGCCACCGGCGCCAACTTTGTGTGAATGCTCTGAAAAGCTAATCACTTGCATATCACAGCATCTTCTTCCTGTCGGTTAAATTTCGCGTCTGTAGCACGTCATCTTCGTGGTGTAGCAATGTTAATGGCCAGTAGTGTATAATAGCTGTCATATTAACAAAAACCGGGAAATGGCTATATTGCAGTTTCATGTTCATTTTAAGGTCGAAATGGGCTGAAATTAGTAATTTTATTGGCTCGTCCTGGATCCTACCTTCATTTGCAGTACCTCAATAAAAGCACAAGAACACCAGCTTTTGTATTTCCTCATCGAAGTTGCCAAATATCTGTAATTTGAGCAAACGTGGCAGCATTCTTGTACTCAGAACTAGGGTTATAGTATACGTCAGAACCTGGAGAAATTTGCGGATTCAGGAAGACTTTCCTTAACTATGGAAATAAGAGTTTTTGAATGGTGAAGTCATCCAATGCTGACGTCCCGACTGCCAGCTGCTATCGTTATTCTGTGTTATGACTTAGGTACTTACATCACTGTAAACGAGTCAGCTTATAGTAAGTGCGAAGTTTCCATTTCTTTTAGAAAGAATAATAACTGAAAACACAGTGCAATGGTAACTGAATATCGTCGCTTTTCAAACTATGACACAATACCTTTGTATCTTGGCTTTTAACGTCCCGTCGAAGAGAGGATCAAATAATCTCTTTCTGTAGCATAAGAGACCGTTACTAATTTCTCAAACATGTATGATGGTTGAAAAATACTAATAAAGGTACCGTGCCTACTCATCATTACCGATGTCGTCCAAATTTATGGTATAAGGGGGGCTTGGCCACGAATGGTAGTGACAGAAGTGGCTGCTTCAGATGGCCAAGCGGCAAGAAAAAATATATTATTTTTTTACGCAGATCGGGCGAAGCTGGAGCCTTTTGTGGCAGCGCACTCTCCAGGTAGCGGTTGGCGCAGTGGAAAGAGAAGAACAAAACGGTAATCCGTCCCTGGATCGAGTTCCTATGTGAAAACCTCATTTTTCTTTAATTTTTATGTTATGCACACTTCAAATAAACAGAAATAATGCTCAGTATAATTTATTTATTAATATTTTCGTAAAAGCCATGAAATTGGAAGGCAAAAGAAAGTTTGGTTGATTACTACGTGCCAAACTACAAAAATTTTCCTATTACTTCATCAAATTTCGGGAAACTTGCTAACAACAATATACAAAAAATTTTTGGTGGCATCTTGAAGCTTTACATGCACGAGAACAAAATACTTCTCTTAATTGTCTCGTGGGTTGGTGGGGAGGACAGACAAATCCACAATTAGAGCACGGCATGTTTCAAGCTGAAGAAGGACATTACTGAAACCCGTGTTGATTTTTTATTGAAGCCATTTGTTCCGAAAGAAAAGCGTTGTATTACTTGCTCTGTCTATCGTGTAGAGCAAGAAGCTACGCCAATTCTCTGAGCGAAATTTTATAGTTTCGCTCACCTATAACGTAATAACAATATAAACTGAGTTCTCAACGCGAAACAATCAGTTTTTTCCTGGCTCTCCACCTTCACCTACGCGAAGGCTAAGGATCTTCTTCCTTCATTTTATTTCCAGGTTTAGGTGTAACGCGTCATCGTGAATCATAGCTTTCAGAGACCAGTTACGCTAACTTGCTGTATGAATTCAGTGAAGGTGCGGCCTTACGAAAATGGTCGAACGTAGTTCACCTCTAATTTCCAAAATTGGAAGACGAATTAGATTCATTTTGCTAACCGGATTAATGGTTATGCCAGCTGTACTCATACGATGCGGTACCGGCTGGGTTTCCTGTGTCATCCTTTCTGTATTAATTTCTAGCAGTCTCGCTATATTGCAGCGTTCCCGGATTCACGAAACGGCAGATACTGACACCTCGTTTCTCCAGTCACCATGCGCCAGTAGCTTCTCTCTCGCCAAGATTGTCGAAATGATGCCTGTAGACTACGGGATAATCCGCTGTACTCGTTTTTCAGGATATTTGACTGCGTTCACCACGTCTCCCGCATATGCAAAGTATTAGCAATATAAGTGCAGATATTTTTATCGGTGACTAAGAACAGTGTACTGAACAACGTTACATCAGCATTTACGTCATTTGCAGAATAATAATTATAGCTAATATGAGTAGTATATGTTTAGGTTGGTTGGTGCCTCGAAGTACATGTGGCAAGAGTAGACATGCGCTCTACCAAAACTACGATTCGGTAGTTATGGTACACTGCATAAATGATGTAGGAAAACTTAGGATTACCGGTAGTATTGGTACAATTAATAGGGAAAGATACGTTTTACAAGTAATAAAATTAGTTTATCGCGTAATTTCTGCGCTTTTATGCAACCAAAGCAAATATTTGTGACGCAAGCACAGTTTACATGCACAAAAATAAAAAAAATTTATAATTAGTGTTGCTATTTTATACTCAATAGAACGTTCTCAATCATGATCAAAGGCAAGAATTTCCTGTTATTACTGATAAATGTGAAAGTTGTTTGTGAATAACAGAAACATATTTTATATAAGTTCTAAGAAGTATTGATGCGACGTTTTATATATTTTTGTTTTGCAGTTTTTTTCATTTTACCTTTTTGTTGAGGTTCAGATGGTTCAAATGGCTCTGAGCACTATGGGACTTAACTTCTGAGGTCATCAGCCCCTAGAACTTAGAACTACTTAAACCTAACTAACCTAAGGACATCACACACATCTATGCCCGAGGCAGGATTCGAACCTGCGACCGTAGCGGTCACGCGGCTTTTGTTGAGGAAACGGCGTTTTCTAGCGCTGTATGATAAACCTGTGCTGGTTTCTCTTTTTAACTGCAACATCCCTCCGTTTCATGCAATAAATCAACATATCAATAAAACCTGAATCAAACATTGGCAATTTCAGTTCTGCTGCAAATACTGTTTATTCTTAAGTAACAGATAGGCGGATATTATGTACAAAGGAAATGTTTCGTAAGTTAGCCAGCCCTTTATATGTCCTCCCTTAGTTTCTAGACGATTCATTGCTTCCAGTTTTTAGGTGAACTTCTTAAGATACTGATGGCATACGTAAAGAAAGTGATCTTTATAAGGCAACCACAGATAGGTATTCAACACATCCATAGTACGGGAAACGCGGCAATGGCCGTAACTGACCAAAGCTACTAGAGAAACTATCGTAGTCTGTGCTTACTTATGATAGTCTACGATAACCTATGGTAGTTTTACAACACTAGGAAAGAGCAAGCCATTGGTGCTTATATAAAAAAAAAATGTTCAAATGTGTGTGAATTCCTAAGGGACCAAACTGCTGAGGTCATCGGTTCCTAGACTTACACACTATTTAAACGAACTTATGCCAAGAACAACACATACACCCATGCCCGAGGGAGGACTCGAAGCTCCGGCGGGAGGGGCCGCGTAATCCGTGACACGGCGCTTCAAATCACGCAGCCACTCCGAGCGGATGCTTTGTTTCCCCTCGGCAGTAAGTCAGTCGTTGAAGTGTGTACGAAAGTACACAAAACGGTTGGCCTACACTGACAGGCGTAGACCACTTACAAGGGGATGCCACAACGTTTGGAATGCGAATTTACTGTAAACTTTGTACACTCGCAGTACTCCATGAGGACAACAAAATGTGTAAGTAGTAGCGCGTACTTCTCAAGCGTTACTGAGAAAATCGCAAGATAATTTCGGTCGTCAAATATATACCTGTGCGTGGCCATTTTTTCCATCAAGCGGCGGCAGCCGTGTGGTAAGCATTCAAGCCTCGTAATCACGGGATCGCTGGATCGAGTCCCGTTTGTCAGCCTTTTTTTGTTTTAAACACAGTCATTTTCTTTAGTATATATGTTACAATTGACATAATGGGAAAAATAAGTCTAATCGGATGGACGTTTATTAATTTTAAAATGTTATTTGGCAATCTACAAGTTTTTATTATCACAAGTAACATAATGTTCATAACTATCACTAGTAAACGACCAAACGCATGAAGTGATACTGAAAATGTATGCTTTTGTAAATTTAATAAACGTTCATCCGATTTTGGATGCAACTGTGTAATAGGGACGGGGTTAGTTGAAATCTGGAATGATTCAGACAAAAAAAGTCCACTCTTTTTTCTCTAGGAACTGAAACAATTGTTGGCCTTTAACACTTCGCTGTAATGGACTAACTGAATTATATATATATAAGAAAATGATGTATGTGACTGTTACTGCGGGTGACTTCTGTTTAGAAACGAGTAAAAAAGTGGCTTATGTGAAAACGAAAATTTCTGGTCGACAAGATAGAAAGGAATTAAGTTTGTCGTTAATATTCCATAATTTCATTATACTCTTCGCTCTTTTAATTACACTGGGATGGGACCGGTGCAGCGAATGAGTTATCCGCATATTTGCCTTATTCTATTAAATACGTAATCATTTGTCACTTGTGCTGATTGCCCCGCTAGCAAGCTATTTAGCGTAATGTAATTTACAGAGCTGGTTGACACATTTTCGATCACAGAACTGTTGATGGCTATTTATTTGAATTTCCCGATAACCACTCATTCTACGAATTTTGGTCTAACTCTTCCAACACGTCGGTGATAGAGAAAAGTACCTGAAAACGATAACCGGCAATCGGACCCTCTCAGCGTTTCGACTATACTATCATCAGTCGAAGCAATCATTACTTTGTTCCGTCGTTAAATAGTACGTGACTGTTACAAGTGAGATGCAGCTTCATTCAGTGAGTCGTCATCAGATATCGTCATAATCGAAACATTCATACAGGTCTGACGCGTGGATAATTTATTTTATACGTGGTCGGATTCTAGATAGCATATTTTGCAAATTCACATTCCCCGTGGAGCTCTTCTTACGTTAAGAACTATGACATCTAAAGAAACACGAGACTCAGTAAACTTCTAGACTGAAATGAAGGCCAGAGAGATAAGGTCTGTTTAAGAAAAGAATCTCGCATTTTACGTTTTTCGTTTTTTCTTCGTTTTTCAGCACGTTATCCACTCCTTCGACCCTACTTTCACATTTATACTGGGCTCTGGCACGATACACCCTTGCGCATCATTACCGTAGAGGGTAATATTTTATATGGCTATTGTTAAGTCCAAACTAAACTCTATATTTAGCATTGAGATAATCGTTTTCAGTACGGCATTAGGTTTTAATTTACACGTTCTCTGAGGTTTTATTTATAGCTTATGATTTATTTTAGCTTCTTCGGTCTTATTTACGACTGCACCGGAAAGAAAGCTCTTAAAATGTTTCACGTTATCGCGTAGGACTCTTGCTTTGCAGTAATATATTGTCGGGGAATCTTACTGACCTGTTCTTCGTTACTAGCAGATTGAGTTCATATTTAATAAGAGTCCTACAAGGGAAAACGGGAAAAAATTAAGTCTCTTCCGGATTATGGTACATCCTCTTCGATAAAATTGTGAAGCGGAACATACACGGCAGGTCAAACATCATTCGTGGTAGGAAATGCACTGTTTCCGGATTTACAAGCTGTGTTCCGCGTTTATCCCGGAAGTGAATTAAATTTCACATTTCCACGCGTCTGCCCGCAGCAGTAGATGTGGGCGGTCGGCAGTACTCAGTTTCCGTAATATTTACTGACGCACTCTTTCGGTACTTCACTCAGCTTATTGCAATAGTTTGCATAGCGGATGGAAGCGCAGCAGCCTCTACTCATTAGTGGAATATAAAATCGAGTCTTGCTTTTACAGACCCTTTTATAACTGAAATAATATTTTGTCGGAATACGTGTTCATCTGGAAGGATCTAACGGACAACTTGTTCAAAGCTCCTTACTGGATGAGTGGCGGAAATATCTGTCAAAATAAGCGCTACAGCTTGTCCGGAATAGTGCAGTAATACTAGTAGTCAGCCAACAAGCAGCATGCAATTTGGATGTAATGAACTGGATAAGCTTCTGTTAATTCTATCAGTTTTAGCCGACAATTTTTGTCACATGATCTTGGCACAAAAAATGTATTTTCCTCTTTCTTCTCAAAATGACACACCATTAAACAGATACAAACGGTTCTGTAATTGCTTTCACGTTTGCACACAATTTACTAATCCAAGTCTTTTTTTTTTCATTTTTGCTTTCTGTGACATGACCGTTTGTGTTTAGATTTCTCTTTCCTATGCAGAGAAAATTGGTATCTTTATTTCGCCTGATGCAAAACCCTGTTAATTTTCATTTCTTTCACTGACACATGTTTATTTTTTCGATAATATTATTTATGAAAACTAGTCTACTAGACCGAATCTTCGTAACAATATTTAATAAAAGATGTTTACACTGCACAGACTAATTCTAAACATGTACTGCAGACTTTAACTGCGTGTTGAGATACAAGTTATACAATATTATTAGTTCTTATGTATAGAAAATTTCAGAACTCTTCAGCATGTGATGAGATTTTCAGGCAGTAATTTAAATTTACATCCGAATGAATATTGCACGTAATGTATTGAAACATTTATGTGTGAGGGAAATATAGTTTAGTAGTTAATAACTGTATTAAGCAATATGCAGGTGATAAAATGCGTGGCCAGATGAAATGCATATAATGAATTAGTTCTGTATTCTTAGGACTAATTGTATCCACAGCTCAACAAGCATAATAGAGGAATAAATATACCACCGGTCGTGTGATGTTGTAAGTAGGCTGTTTAGGTTTTTTTTTTATTGGTAACGCCACGTAGCGCTCTGTATGAAAATCACTGGCTGTGCTGTGTGCAGTCTGTGGATGGTTTGCATTGTTGTTTTCTATTGTAGTGTTGGGCAGCTGGATGTGAACAGCGCGTAGCGTTGCGCAGTTGGAGGTGAGCCGCCAGCAGTGATGGATGTGGGGAGAGAAATGGTGGAGTTTTGAGAACGGATGATCTGGACGTGTGTTCATCAGAGACAGTAAATTTGTAAGACTGGATGTCATGAACCGCTATATATATTATGACTTTTGAACACTGTTAAGGTAAATACATTGTTTGTTCTCTATCAAAATCTTTCATTTGCTAACTATGCCCATCAATAGTTAGTGCCTTCAGTAGTTTGAATCTTTTATTTAGCTGGCAGTAGTGGCGCTCGCTGTATTGCAGTAGTTCGAGTAACGAAGATTTTTGTGATGTAAGTGATTCATGAAAAGTATAGGTTATTGTTAGTCAGGGCCATTCTTTTGTAGGGATTATTTGAAAGTCAGATTGCGTTGCGCTAAAAAATATTGTGCGTCAGTTTAGTGTTGATCAGAATAGGTAAAGAGCGAAATTTCTGAGTACGTTCAGTTCTGCTCATCTGTTTGAAAATCAAATAATGTAAGAGGTTTATCAGCACAGTAATTCGTTAATTTTTCTAAGGGGGCGTTTCAACGTAATAATTCGGAGAGACATGTAACTGTTTATCATCATCACTGCGAAAAAAATCTTTAAACGCCCACGTGTGAGCGTCTGAAACAGCGATATTTGTGGAATCCGCGTCCGACAATTGCATCTTAATTAGGCTGCTAGAAAGAAAACCTGTTGCCGGCAGCACGGGAGCCAACTGTGGCATGAAGGCGAAAGAAAATTTTCCTCCTCTCTTTCCACCTCTGGGTTTTATACGTCCTCGTATGTCTCCCGCACATGTACGCCATATAAACTCTGGGTGTATACTGTAACGAGTCAACGTGACCTTAGCTTAATTGCACTTTCCGGCGCTCCGAAACAAACAGAACCTCACGCATCATTCACGCAAACAGGTACCACTTTTTACTGGCTTTTGGATCCTGTATGTTCGAAATAGAAGGACTTTTTTGCGGTCGAGGAACAAAGTTCAGTGGCGGTAAAAAGTAATGCTAACACAGACGGCGAATTTGCAGCGCAGTCCGCGAACGGCGTATAAACTTCTCTGGCAGTGTGAAAGAAGAAAATTTTGGCGCAGGGACGGGAAAACTGCTTGATCTCCCTGCTCGACGAAGGGGGCAGGCTTTGCAGTAATTAATATGGTCTTTCTCTACCGTTCTGCCGAAACCGCGAACGCTGCTATTCGACAGGCTTGACGAAGGGTAGAGAGGGGTGGAGAGGGTGGGGGAAATATTAAACTGGAGACTCGCCGGTGTCTTTCGCATCGGTCGGCCCGAAAGCTCCTTTTCGGCGCTGACTGTGCATTCTGAAAGAAATGCAATTAGGCGGCATCTCGCGACAGTCGTTACCGCCGCAAAGCCAGACCGAAATGTCGAGGCACTGGGCGCGAACACACCAATACTCGCGAGGTCGCCGCTGCCCGCGTACGACGACCGACGTTTCCACTCTGCTGAACTGCAAAGCGGACCGCTGGTGGACTGTGATGCGGAAAATTCGCACGCAGTTGTCGAACTAAGCAGTAGAGAACAGATGGTATGGGCTAACAAGCGGACGCCAGATCGCGCTTCCCGCAGGTTTCGACGAGTTTCAGCGCACTAGCGGGAGCCGTTCAGAAGTAACTCAAACAAAAACGTTTAGGTCATCTCGCTTCTGTTTCCGAAAACATCGAAGCCAAATGGTGCAACGTAGGATCCCTTCCTTTTCAGCTGGAAACCACACGAAACTCAAATTTCATATGCAACTGCAGATCCTCTATATAATAATTATCAATAAATCAAAGACGTAGTGCTTTCGATCCGCTGCGCCATATACACTTCCGGAGAGAAGCTGGCGTTGAATGAGGAGATAGCAGCGTGATGAACGTAAGAGCTTACCATCTTCCATGACATGGGTTCTATTCTAGTTGCAGATTCTTTATTTTGTCTTATAAAAGTTATTAGCATCTGAGACGAAACGGAGAAGAGAAACTGACCAAAATTTTTCCGAATTTTTTGGCGGACGCGGGGAGTTAAGTAATGCTAAAGTTGTATTGAAAGTAACTCTCCTGCCATTCAGTCAAAGCTCTATCACAGATGAGTTGGGTACCAACTAAAAATTTAGTAACGTGAGTTTGTAAGGAGCGAGTACATAAAAATTAATTCTCTTTTGAATGTTGTGTCCATCATTTTCCAGGAAAAACGACACGAAAAGAAATATATGGACTACATTCAGAAACAAACCCATGTTGTCAAAATTCGTAGTCGAGGTCGTTGATCATTAGGCTGCGGACAGCGTAACTCGCAATTCTTTCGTATCTCGGAAACCTACAGATTGCGGGAAAGTACTTGTGAAAGTAAAATATATTTGCTATCAAGCGTTTTCACGATTCCGCCTGGTGTGGTGCGGGTTCTGGCTATCCCTTCTCACATTTGTGAAATACAATAGCATTTACTGCAACTTTAGTCGGGTCTTGTAGTCTCTAAATCATAGGTATCTGGAGAAAATACGCGATATGGTAGTTGCACATTTCACATTTCAGTTGTTGTCAACATATTGACGACGTTAACTGTACCATGACTTGTGTGGACAACTTTGCAAACTTGTTTGCAATAACAAAACCATGCTTTACAGAAATAAGACGGTGTGAGATATTGCTGGTAGTTCAAATCAAATGGCTCTGAGCACTATGGGACTTAACATCTGAGGTCATCAGTCCCCTAGAACTTAGAACTACTTAAATCTAACTAACCTAAGGACATCACACACATCCATGCCCGAGGCAGGATTCGAACCTGCGACCGTAGCGGTCGCGCAGTTCCAGGCTGAAGCGCCTAGAACCGCTTGGCCACCACGGCCGGCTCGCTGGCAGTGAATAGGTACGCAAAAAATGTACTGTCGCTCTTGTAGAGTGAAGTAAATTGCTGATCTCTTATCCTTATTCTTATTTCTATTCTTCTTCTTCTTATTATTATTATTGTCATTCAATTGGAAGAAAGAGTCAGGGGAAAATAGAGACCAGCTCAGTGACTCTCGAAGTGACGCTGGCGTGGCAACTCGAGGCGAGAATTTGTATGCCACTTGTATTTTTCAGAATTGTAATAACGCTAAAAAATCAGGCTTTATACCTACAGTACAGTGACTGCGGCTCTTATGCAACATTCAGCAATTACGAGCCCATCAGATGTCACACTGGAATTGTCAGCTGCAAGTGTATCGCTCCCTCTGAAGATGCCATTAATACAGAAAAGAGGAAATAGGTCTCACTATGCAGTAACAGACTGGTATTCTGCTACTAAGTACCTACAAATGAGGTAAGGAGAGGCGTGGGACAGTAATATTTTACCTGAAATAATCCCAAAATTAAACGAAGCCCTGTGAAGGAGTTGCAGTGCTGGGAAATTAGACTCAGTTATGCTATGATTAAGTTTAAAATGCATCACCACCTAGAGTTTTGTTTGTTTCCTATGAACCACTTCATATAACACTATGTTTCTCCATCTCATGCTGTCTACCAGAGTGCTGAGATTAACTGTAAGGATGGATTAGTATCCAAGGCAGCTTAAGTTGGTTGGTAGTTCCTCAGTAAAAGACTGTATATATGGGGTGTTTAAAAAGTCTTTCCGCAGTGCCGTATGATTGTTAGCCGCGCGTGCCGTATGATCGTTCGCTTGCCTGGGTTACTTCCCTTCAAGTGGACTCTTCCAACATTCCACTGTTTCGTTTATCTCAGTAAAAATGATCATTCAATAAATAATAACTTCTATTTCACTGAGTTTCATTTCACTGCGGCATATGGCACGAGCTACTAACAATCATACGGCACTGCGGAAGGACGCATTTGGGCAGAAAGAAACTTGTTTCTTCAGCTTTCAGTATTGTACATGGCGAGCAGTTACTATCGTGGGTTAGTCTATTAGCCCGCGTGGGCAAATTTTGTAGCTCAAAAAGTTCTATTAGAACTTCACTATTGCTTCAGTACATAGATAATTTTTTCAAAACACTTAGTGAGTTTTGTCTGCAGAGGTCGGTTCCTGCGCTACATTCAGTCTGGGTGGAACTTCTATTGCTGCTCAACTCCAGATGCCAAATACTGTTGCTAAAGAAAATCTTTTCTGCTGGTGACTAGCGTCAGATTTGTTGTTCCGAAGCTGACGGTAAATTCAGGAGAATGAACCTACTACTAGACAGTTCTGCTGACGAGTCATTAGCCAACAGGTCGGAAAGCTTTGTTTCTGCGTAGAGATGTTATCCAGTCCCTATTTCTTTATAATTTTCTTAAATCTCTGAACATGATAGTGGTCTTCTTTTTACAATATTCTGCTTTCAAAAAGCGTCGTATAGGAAAAAGTAAACTGTTTTTTCTCTGTCAGCGCTCAGTTTCATTCATGTTAATTTTTCGAGTACTTTATATCTGCACAGACCTTTCTCGAGCCCCCGTACCAAGCAGATCGCAGATAACAGAGAACTATGGTTAAGATTTTTTAAAATTGTATTGGTATAGAAATCTGCTTTGTCGAAAAAATCATGTGTTGAAGAGAAAAATTTATTTTTTATCGACGATTTTTGAAATCTATCTTCCTCTGTAGAGTTCTCCTCAAGAAAGCCGACGGGTTCCTCTTAAAATTATCGATCCCTGTCTACAGAGAAGAGTTTTTCAACATATTTCTCCCTGTAGCGAAGAGAAGTCGTTCAACGTAACTTAGATGCCCGTACCGTTTCACGAGTGGTTGAGGAAATAAAATGAAGGTTCTTCGACAAGTGATGGTACAGAAAGAGGAACGTAACTTGCTGAGTGGTTAACAGCTGAAAGATTTGAGTCTACTGTGGAGGTGTGACAAATACATCTTTCGTTATGACACAAATATTTACTATTTCTATCGATATTCGAGATCGCACAGCTATATCTGTTTTTAATGTTACTGCGAAAATTTTGAAAAGAAGATGTGGAAAGGGGCTAAATAAGTCGGTTTAGACTTCTAGGACATCGCGCTCTCGTTTTAGGTCCCGAGTACGTATTGCACGCTGTGCTGAGCTGGTTCTCTTGGTTTACATGCTAACACTTTTTGTTGTTCTTGTAAGGTAAGGCTTGCTAGGGCTATGGCAGCTTTTATATTTCTGTATTCTACATTTCAAACATTGCCGACTACTGTTAAAAAGTTTTGGTCTCTTTGTCATTTCCATGGATGAAAATATTACAGGTGCTAACCATACTATTAAATACTTGGAACTTTATATTCTATTCTGTGCCTAAAATCGATATCTTGATGTGTTGAGCCTTATACTCAGATTTTATGGGAAACCTAATGTACCCAATAAGGAACACACCCGCAAAATTACAGAAATGGAACAAATGTAAAAGCAAATCAGCTATATTTTTTCCCGTACAGCCACTATTAATTAAACAGGTGGGGAGCAAGTGATATGCCATACGTGTAGATGTAGATAAGACAAATCCCTTATGGAGAGACGAATCACGCTGCAAATGTGTATTCTTTCAGGAAATGCCGTGTGGAACGAGCATATTTGGAACACTTTGTTCCTTTTGTCATAATGTAGAGTGAAAGTCCGTTTGTTCATGGCAACAGAGTCTGTAAATATACACGTATCGTTAAAGGACTTAAACGATAGTATCAGAGAAGTAATTGCGCGTGCACTGGAAACCAAATTTTTTGCAACACCCACGAATGGAAGAGGAAAGGAAGAATAATACCGGTGGTACCGATATTTGCCACAGTCCATTGTGTTGATATGTGAAAGTAAAAATATTTCTGATGAGAGTAATGGTCACGTACAAGAACGTCCTTTCGAAGAACGACTTTGAACATAAATTTTATGGGTATTACGTTTCGATGCTTGAGATCGGGAGTTATCGTTGGTTAATCTGTGAGAAAGAGGACAAAGCTTCGTCATCTGGATGTCGGACGGAGAGGTCAGCACGGTAAAAAGAGCGCTGCAAAGAGCTCTGCTGCAGACTATATAAAAAGGTATCCCATGGGAGTCCGGGTGAAAATCGTGTGCATATTTCTTTACTGTGGAAGTGTTTTTCTTCTGAAGTCGATGATACAGATAGATACACGTTTTTTGTGGGTAAGTGCACACAGTGATATATGAAACCTGCAGGCATATTTTAATAAGATCACGGACATCATCACAGATAAGGCAGTGGACACCAAGCATAAATTACAAGTGTTTGTCTTCATAAAATAATTTTTAACATTCATTTTATAAATTCAAATGCCTTTGTCTTACTGCAAGGATTTATAAAACGAGTAATTATATTTTTTGATGTAGGAAGCAGTCAAAGTTGCGAAATTAAGTTCATTTTATTTACCTGATGACTGTTTTCTGGAATTACAATTCGTTCTCAGATCATACAAACGGACAAATGGTATATTCCGTGATAGCACACAAACCATGTTAACGCTCTACATACTTGGGTCTAAGAGAAGTTTTACAGTTACCACTGGCAGGACAAACATATATGTTTGTCCTGCCAATGGTCACCGTAAAACTTGACTTAGACACATGAATGTGCAGTATTAACATGTTTTGCGTGCTATCGCGGAATACACCTTTTTTTCTATTTGGATGATTTGAGAATGGGTCCTAATACCCGAAACCGGTCATCATCTAAGTAATAACTGCATTTCGCAACATTGGCTGTTTTCTACATCAAAGTGGTTAACAAAGTTGATGTTCCGTTATTAATCCAGCATTCCGAAAAATAGAATAATTTATGCTTGCTGTGGAAAATGTGCATACCAACAAACCTGTTAATTTCTAAACGTATCACCCCGCCGTTAAATACATATCGTGAAATGGCCGTAGTGATAAAGTCGGAGAAAATACTGCACATGCGAAGCGTGTTGTTAGTCTATTTTGTGCCCAGTATCCACGAATAGAAAAGGAAGCAGCAAACGATATCGGAGTTATGTACAGCCAGAAACCATGGAAGAGATTGGGTAATAGAAATGCAGACGTGCCTAAGGGAAACTACGAGTAGCGCTTAGTAAATGGGTCTACTGGTTAACATGGATGGCAGGTGATGAAGCATTGTCAGCTTGAAATCAGATATTGATGTGGACAGCTGCTGAATATCTAAACTATTATCTGGAAGGACTTTGGGGCATAACCGTCTAAGTCTATTTTATTGTGACAGCGTTTCTTTACTCAGCATTCTACGCTATAAGTAGATACGGTTTATTTGAAAGCAGACACGCTCAGAGATACACAAAGTCTGTAATCATTATCTAAATAAGAGTGTAGAAGTAGATTTCTTTACAAGAAAGGCGTTGCGTATAAATTACGAGTATCTGTCATCACAGAAGAATTTGTAAACGTGCCTCCTCGTTAAATATATATCGCGCAAGGATTGTGTTATAGTTTTTTCATTATTTACAACGATATTACCCCTTCGCTTTGTTCATATCGCGCAAGAACCGCTACGATAAAATCGGATAAACTACTGCACGTGCAAAAGCGCGTTTTTTTCCCGCGCAACATCCACGGAGAGAGGATGAAGAGGCGAATGATTTTGGTGGTCTCAGCTATGTGCACCCATACACTTTGCTGATAAGGTGACAGAAATGTACACGCTGGCAACGAAATTTACGATTTAGTGCTGGTGATAAAGGATTGTCATTTGTAAACGTGACGGAGAGGTCAACACGAAAGAAGACTGCTGTGAAGAGCACTTTTCAGAGTATGTAAACTATTGGTCGGTAAGGCTTTGAGGCAAAATCTTGTCTGTATTTTTTTTTATCTGAGGATCTTTTTTCTTCAGAAGTCTACGCTATAGACGCATACGGGTTATCTATGCGTAAACCGCTCAGTGATACATGATACCAGTTTCTGAGTAAGAGTTGGGTTTCTTTACAAAAATGACAGTGGGCATCACGCATAAATTACAAGTATTGTGTCTCTCTTTACTGAAGAATCTGTAAATATATTATCCGCTCGTTACATACATCTAACGCGAGAACAGTGACGGGGAATCTACTGCACGTGCAGAAGCACGTTGCCGTAATTTTTCTCGCCAGCGTCCGAGAATGGAAGAGGATGGGGCAAACGATACTGCTGGTAGCAGTCGTGTGCAGCCGTACACCGTGCAGGAGATCGTGTGGCGAAATGTAGACGCGGGTGAGAGAAATTACGAGCAGCGGCGAGTAAGCGGTGCATCGACTGGATGTGAGATGGCAGAAAAAGAACCTGTTGCGAGCAAGCGCAGTTATGCGGGCGAGCGGCGCGGCGTGAGCGCGGGCGCGCGCGGGCTGCCGGCGTGGCGGCGGTGCGGCGGCGCAGCCCGGGCCTTACCTGCGTGTAGACAGAGGCAGAGGCAGAGGCACAGCGCGCGCAGCGTCGCCATGCTGCGAGTGGCCGCGGCGGCCGCTGCTGCTGCTGCTGCTGCTGCTGCGGCGCCTGCGAGCAAGCAACTGAGGGCGGCCGGCGCTCGCCGCTCCGCCGCCTTCATCGATTGCCTCCAAGACCAGCGCCGCGCCGCGCACAGTCTTAAAGCTGCGGCCCCCACTGCCGCCGCTGCCGTTGCCGACGGCACAGCCGACTCGCGGGTCCAAACGAATTCGTAATTATGGGCCCGGCCACACCCTGCGCGCCCACCCGCCGAAACCTCCGCGCGCACCTCCGATCTAGCGCGATCCCGGTGCGATCCCCCAGGCCGGTAACCGCCGCGTCCCGAAACCGGAGGAACTTCCGCGGATCTGGGACCTTTTCGACGTCGACATTAGTGGAACGCTGCGGTCGCACTAATGGACGAGTGTTTTAGCACAGTAATGCGGCAATGGACCCGTATTTTGGGGAACTACCTTCCAATCCTTGTTCGACCGAGACGATTATGCACGAATATATCGGATGGACCGAATCTTCTTCTTTTTTCACATCTAACTTGATAATTTTGGCCCTCAACTACTAATCTAAAAATGTTCTTACTACAGGCTAGGCGGAGCTACTTTATTCTTTGTTACAGTTGTCTATTTACAACTATTACACTACCGGCCATTAAAACTGCTGCAACACGAAGATGACTTGCTACAGACGGGAAATTTAACCGACAGGAAGAAGATGCTGTGATATGCAAATGATTACCTTTCCAGAGCATTCACACAAGGCTGGCGCCGGTGGCGACACCTACAACGTGCCGACATAATTTTCCAACCGATTTCTCATACACAAACAGCAGCTGACCGGCGTTGCCTGGTGAAACTTAGTTGTGATGGCTCGTGTAAAGAGGAGAAATACTTTTCCGACTTTGATAAAGTTCGGATTGTAGCCTATCGCGAATGCGGTTTATCGTATCACGACATTGCTGCTCGCGTTGGTCGAGATCCAATGACTGTTAGCAGAATATGGAATCTGTGGGTACAGGAGGGTAATACGGAACGCCGAATCGAGATGACAGGCGTCTTATCCGCAGGCTGTAACGGATCGTGCAGCCAAGTCTCGATCCCTGAGTCAACAGATGGGGACGTTTGCAAGACAACAACCATCTCCACGAACAGTTAGACGACGTTTGCAGCAGCATGGACTATCAGCTCGGATAACAGACAGGAACGCTTGCGATGGTGTACTCAACGACGAACTTGGGTGCACGAATGGCAAAATGTCATTTTTTCGGATGAATCCAGGTTCTGTCTACAGCATCATGATGGTCGCATCCGTGTTTGGCGACATGGCGGTGAACGCAGATTGGAAGCGTGTATTCGTCATTGCCATACTGGCGTATCACCCGGCGTGATGGTATGGGGTGCCATTGGTTACACGTCTCGGTCACCTCTTGTTCGCATTGACGGCACTTTGAACAGTGGACGTTACATTTCAGATGTGTTACGACCCGTGGCTCTACCCTCCATTCGATCCCTGCGAAACCCTACATTTCAGCAGGATAATGCAAAACCACATGTTGCAGGTCCTGTACGGACCTTTCTGGATACAGAAAATGTTCGACTACTGCCCTGGCCAGCACATTCTCCAGATCTCTCACCAACCTTTAAACGTCTGGTCAATGGTGGCCGCGCAACTATCTCGTCACAATACGCCAGTCACTACTCTTTATGAACTGTGGTATCGTGTTGAAGCTGCATGGGCAGCTGTACCTGTACACGCCATCCAAGCTCTGTTTGACTCAATGCCCAGGCGTATCAAGGCCGTTATTACGGCCAGAGGTGGTTGTTCTGGGTACTGATTTCTCAGGATCTATCCACCCAAAGTGCGTGAAATTGTAATCACATGTCAGTTCCAGTATAATATATTAGTCCAATGAATACCCGTTTATCATCAGCATTTCTTCTTGGTGTAGCAATTGTAATGTCCAGTGGTGTATTACAAATTTTACACTGAGCTGATAAAACTCGTGGGACACCTCCTAATATCACGTCGGGCCCCCTTTTGCCCTGCGTAGTTCTACGTGGCGTGGACTCAACAAGTCGTTGGACGTCCCCAGCATAATTGTTGAGCGGTGCTGGCTCTATAACCGTCCATAATAGCGGAAGTGTTGCCAACGTAGAATTTTGTGCACTAACTGACGTCTCGCTAATGCCCCATAAATGTTCGATTGGATCTGTGTCGGTTGATATGGGTGGCCAAATCATTCTTTGGAATTCTGCAGAATGTTCTTCAAATCAGCCGCGATCGATTGTGGCCCTGTGACATGACATCGTCGTTTGGGAAAATTAAGTCCACGAATGACTGCAGTTGGTCTCCAAGTAGCTGAACAAATTCCTGTCAACGATCGGTGCAGTTGGACCAGAGGACCTATTTCATTCCATGTAAACACAGGCCACACCGTTATGGAGCAACTACCAGCTTCCAGAGTGCTTTGTTGACAACTTGGGTCCACGGTTTCGTGGGGGCAAAGGCACTTGCGTCCGTAGTCTGCTACCCGATGAACGCCAAATTTCGCCGCACTGTCTTAACGGTGATTTGGCTCTGAGCACTATGGGACTTAACTTCTGAGGTCATCAGTCCCCTTAGAACTTAGAACTACTTAAACCTAACTAACGTAAGGACATCACACACATCCACGCCCGAGGAAGGATTCGAACCTGCGACCGTAGCGGTCGCGTGGTTCCAGACTATAGTGCCTAGAACCGCTCGGCCACCCCGGCCGGCGAACATTTATCGCATTACTTCGTGAGCGAAAGTGTATGTGATGTGTCTTCAGTTCTTCACGCCATATCCGTGAAGTACTGCTCAAATTATATACGCTAACGTACTGTTTTGTTTTTCTCAATAAGTTGATGTAGTGGAATGTTGCTCGAATCGGAAACTGTGGAGTGTACTACACAGATGATTTGGACGGAGGGTACCATGACGGTACTCAAGTTCCTCCTCACCTGTTTCTCAAGTTCGTCAACGTTGCCAAGCGATTGTTAAGCACATCATTTTTTTTTAATTAATTGGTAGTATTTTTATTTCGTTGTTCCTGAAATTTCAGTATCTAAACGTTCTATACAGATCAACAGACTTGTAGGATCATACGAAAGGCAAACGAATAGACAGATGTGGAGAAAGCAAGAAATGATTGGCGCTGTTGTGGAAGTTGTAGAATATCAAACAAGAGCAAACTCGCGAAAGGTAACTGAAAAATGGTTCAAATGCCTCTGAGCACTATGCGACTTAACTTCTGAGGTCATCAGTCGCCTAGAACCTAGAACTAATTAAACCTAGCTAACCTAAGGACATCACAAACATCCATGCCCGAGGCAGGATTTCAACCTGCGACCGTAGTGGTCGCTCGGCTCCAGACTGTAGCGCCTAGAACCGCACGGCCACTCTGGCCGGCAGGTAACTGAAGTATTGCGTTGGAAGTGTATTAGAAGAGAGGGTAGGCAGATTTTACAAAAAAAATTTAGACTGAATGCCATTTCTCCCGTTCTATAGACGTAGCTTCCAGTTTCAGTGACTCACACCTACCTTCAATGAAGTAAAGGAACTATTCGTACCAGAACAACATTTTTGGCGGATTAGCAAGTTTTTGTTTTGCTTCACTATATACACTGTCTGGCAAGCATGTGATACACCCAGGAGACACGGTCAGATGTCAACGTAATTTTGTACACTTATACGCCATCGGAGGGTATGTAAATGAATACTATTGCAATTCTCTGTAACAGAAGGACGGTCAGCAGGGTGCGTTATGAAATGATAATTAAATCAAGACCCTAAGTTGTTGACAGGCGTTGATATACATCAATTGGGACAGTTGAAAATATGTGCCCCGACCGGGACTCGAACCCGGGATCTCCTGCTTACATGGCAGACAGTCTATCCGTCTGAGCCACCGAGGGCACAGAGGACAGTGCGACTGCATGGATTTATCCCTTGCACTCTCCCCGTGAGACCCACATTCCCGACTTAATGTCCACACACCACATTCGTAGTGCCCCTGCCCGTTACACTCATTACTCGCGGCAGACAATCTTACTTAGTCCCGTAAGAGTTCGGCAAAGCGTGTGCATCCAGCACAGAAGAAGAAGGTCAATGGCCGATTAGTCTTAATCATATGAAGACGATATCTGTTCTTTCGGACATGTCCAAAAGAACAGATACTATCTTCATATAAAATGCGTTATTGATGTTACCATGTCTGGTGGGGTGTTGAGTGATCTCTGTGAATGACACGGAGAAGCCACTTACTCGTGAAAAACAGCGTTGTCAGCACCTGATGTAGTTTGAAAGGGGCCTTGTTATGGATCTCCATTTGGCCGTCTGGTCCAATCGTCCAAATACCCACATTTGTGTAGAGATAGTTCGCCGCTTCGTGGTGCACCCTGGATAACGCTAAATAAATTAGCATAACTGTCGGACAGATGATATGCTTCATCTCCTGACCTATGCAGATCGCAATGAACACTAATTTGTAGAGCATTCGAATCTAATAGTAGCCCAATTTTGGACTGCATGGGAACGTGAAGACAAGCATGCGCATGCTCGTCATCAACGTTCCAATAGACAATGTCTGATCACAACGAGGAGGGATCGCCGTCTTGCGCATCTTGCACATCTTATCGCCTTCACATCTGCACCTGCCGCCCGACAACAAATAATGGACCCTCTGCAACATATTGCGCCATCCCGCACCATTGGTCAGACTGGCAGTAGCCGAACTAGGGAACTACCTCCTACACATATGCTGCCAGTAACACCACTACGATACGGCTGTCTCTATAGCGGTGCTGTGACCGGGAAGCATGGACTGTTGATTAATGACGTCAAAGGGGGTTCAGCGGCGACCGGTGCTTCTGTACTACGCTGGATGAACACTGGAGGAGAATATGGTGGGGAGAAGTCCATTTCCTTCAATGGAGAGGCACGACAGTGTTACTCCTAGGAGTCATTGGGTATAACTTCAGATCACAGCTAGTACTTATTGTGTGAACACTGACAGCACAACAGTACGTCACGGGTAACCTGCATCCTCATTTGTCACCTCTTTGGAGTAGAATTGTGGTGCCATTTTTCAACAGGACAGTGCTCCTCCACATATGGAAGTTTTCTCTACGAACTGTCTGCGTAATGCTGAGGTACTCTTGTGGTCAGGAATATCCTGAGATCTATCCTCAATACATGGTGTGTGGGACCAGCTCGGACATCAACTCCAACCCAGTGCTGGTATCCAGGATATCGAGGACCATTTACAACAGCTGTGGGCCACCTCGCCTCAGCACCCTCCCCACCGAATCGGTCCATGCACCCAGGGAAGCGGGTGCACTGTCGTGCTGATAAGATGGATTATACTACCAAATTTTCTGTAAATTTGACTCGATTTTTTTATCACTGCAGTAACATCACAGACCATCTTAACACGTATAGTTCTGTTTCGCTTCCTTCTTACCTTGTGGATGCTTCACTCTTTCTGTCAGGAAGTGTATTTGTAAGTCATCTTCTAAGACATGAAAATTAAGAATAACTATTGTTGCTGGAGTGAACCATTGTCTTGCTTCGACATCATACAAGACTGTGTTCCCATGCACTGGAGTAAATTGACAAAAATGACTACTTTCAAGCAAATGCAAATTTTTAGGCCTTACGAAAATCTTCTTCTTCTTTTGCTTGTGCCTTCATCCCGCGATATTTCGCAGGGTCGGCATGGTTAGGGTCGGAATTGGCAAGGTTAACTTAAGGGGTGGCCGGATACCCTTCCTGTCAATAGCTAGTTTATGTGCCTTCAGAAGGTGATCAATGAGTACGGCATAGTAAACTATTTCTCAAATCTCTTTGCTAGCAGTGGTTTATTGACGTCGAAAGTTCTCTTTAAATGATAAAAATATGACTGACCTACCCTGTTTTGAATAATAAGAGCTGTGCAGAAGTAATATTGGGTAGTAATAGGAAATTGAACTGTCGTAATGAGAAGGCAAGCCTTCAATACTGGTAAAGTGAATAATCTGACTGCAAGAATTTTGAACAGTAGAAACTGCCTGAATAATGAACTTTGACATAAAACCTATGACAATTAGTTTTCCAAAACTGATCGCAGGTCCCAGAACTAAATCTGTCTCTGAATGAAATAAACTAGCCTTGATTGAAAAAAAAGAAAACATCAAAATTATTTAATCCTTACGTGTGTTCTGCACAAATCTGGATAACGCGTTGCAATACTGCTTTCTCTTGTGCGCCGCTATGCTAAAGCTGCAAATTACTATATCCCTGGCGGAAACACTCGCGAGGTGCAATGAGTTCTCTGTTAGTTGCAAATCGAAGTATTTTTGGAACACACTTGGTTCCTTTTTTACTTTTGAAAAAACCATGATCAATTAAAAACTGTAAGAGAAGGTTTGAAACATAGCATTACAATTGCTTCCTCACTTTAACACAGCTAACCACTATCTGTTATTGCGCCTACACGCACACCAAAGATGATAACCTAACCCTGCGATATAGTTTACAACATCGCTACTCGCTCACATGTAACAGCTCGAGGCCAAAGATATGACATTACTGTACAATCAATTAATGCTGAAATGACACCTATCTACTTCTTGAGCGCTCATAATCGTCGTGATCACCTCCAGTGGATGCACAGCCATGGGTAAGTAGCGTAATACTCTTTAGAACAATCGAAAACTAGACAGAAAAAGTTTTAACCAATCTGGGTCACATTAGTTGGGGTTAATCCTCATTAAATATTATCAATAATCTTCATCATCAAACACACAAATATGCAATAAACTTCATAATGCAACTCATCTGAAATACACCAAAATAAAATTCCCATTTCTGTCTACATCAATGGTCTCCCACACGAAAAACCCTCCATAGGCATAAGTATAAAACATTGAATACTGTGCACAAAACGCTTGCAATGACAATAGATCCTGAGAAAAGGAAATTGTAGCTTCGAGAAAATATTCCTTCTGACAGTAGACAAAAAAATGTGTGAAAGCAACAGGTTATGGATAGCATCAGATAAATGGTAAAAAATTCTCCTGAGTAACAGCATTGTAAATCCAAATATAAGTGCAAGTCCAACGTTATAAGATAAGAAAGGACAAATACGCTGTAGTGATATCAATCCAGTAGTAATCCAGATCACAGTGTAAGTGTGTTTTCTGTAAATCTGTGTGAGTGTGCCCTATTCATGACATTCTTTGACATTCGTAAAATGGTGTACACCCATACTACGTTTGGTTCTCAAAGTTTCCACTTCCAAAGCATTCTGATGACAAATACGACGAATTCTGTATTGTCTGTTATAGGAAAGAAAGATTTTGCTGAACAGGCGTTTTCCTTTATGAGACAATCTGTGTGATCTGACAAGTACTTTTTGACCTACCTGAATGGTTCGCTTGATTCCAGGAGGCTGCTTGTGTTGAATCCTCTTCTCTGCAGCACGCTTGATTTTTCGTAGGGCTATATCCACAATTTGATGGTGTAGTAAGCAACGTAACTTACGTATCGGTACAAGTTCTCAGACTCTGTCAGGTGTCAGTTTGTTTTTCAGTACAAAGTACAGAGAAAGTAAGGTAGGAGCGTTGGGAATAAAGTTGATAACATCCTGAAATGTGTAAATGTATTTGTCCTTATCTCTGTGTTTCCTTTGGCAATACAATCTGCATAGTTTACTATCTCTTTCATAATGCGTTTAGTTGGATTTGAAGAAGCATGATAGAGGGAAATGTAAGTGGGATTGATGTTCCTGCTCGAGAGTGTGCGAATCCAGTGACTTGACGTAAATTGCGAACCGATGTCAGAAATAACCTACTCAACGTGACCAACTCCTGTTAAAAAAACTCTTAACAAAGGCCGCGGATACAGTTTTGCCAGTAACGTTAGGCGAAGGTGTGAATGAAACAAATTTCTACGTGAGCTCTACAGCTACGAAAATATGAGAGAAGCCTTGTCTGCTGTTGACAATAGGACCGCATAAGTCAACAGCTGCTAGATGACGTAATTTCACAGGAATGATAGGATACAACTGAGCATAGAAAGAAGAAGTTGATGTCTTGGCTTTCTGGTATAATTTGCACTTCATAAGAACACGACGAATGCGTTTCTCCATATTAAAGAAATAAGACGTTTGACGGAGAACGAAAAAGCATTTGCAGGCTCCATAATGAGCATAACTGAGATGTCTGTACCAGATAAGTTTGTTCACTAGCTGCTTGGGAATGCAGAAAAGCTAGGTAGAGCTGTCAGGTGTTAACCATTTAAACAGGATGTTATTCCGAACGAGATAGTAAAGTCTGATAGACGGTTTGGTTTTGTCTCGCCATTTCCGTTTGATGTTTCTCCAGATAGGATCCTTGTCTTGCTCTTTAGCAATGTCGGACAGCGCCGAAGAAATAAAGTTTTCGAAAGCTACCTGTTGAATGTATGTTGTTGTTGTTGTGGTCTTCAGTCCTGAGACTGGTTTGATGCAGCTCTCCATGCTATTCTATCCTGTGCAAGCTTCTTCATCTCCCAGTACCTACTGCAACCTAAATCCTTCTGAATCTGTTTAGTGTATTCATCTTTTGGTCTCCCTCTACAATTTTACCCTCCACGCTGCCCTCCAATACTAAATTGGTGATCACTTGATGCCTCAGAACATGTCCTACCAACCGGTCCCTTCTTCTAGTCAAGTTGTGCCACAAACTCCTCTTCTCCCCAACTCTATTCAGTACCTCCTCATCAGTTATGTGATCTACCCACCTAATCTTCAGCATTCTTCTGTAGCACCACATTTCGAAAGCTTCTATTCTCTGCCTCTCCAAACTATTTATTGTCCATGTTTCACTTCCATACATGGCTACACTCCACACAAATGCTTTCAGAAACGACTTCCTGACACTTAAATCTATACGCGATGTTAACAAATTTCCCTTCTTCAGAAACGCTTTCCTTACCATTGCCAGTCTACATTTTATATCCTCTCTACTTCGACCATCATCAGTTATTTTGCTCCCCAAATAACAAAACTCATTTACCACTTTAAGCGTCTCATTTCCTAATCTAATTCCCGCAGCATCACCCAATTTTATTCTACTACATTCCATTATCCTCGTTTTGCTTTTGTTGATGTTCATCTTATATTCTCCTTTCAAGACACGGTCCATTCCGTTCATCTACTCTTCCAGGTCCTTTGCTGTCTCTGACATAATGTACAACATGCTGAAATTGGCGTGACAAAATTCTGTAGAAGAACCAGGCGGAGTACCACCAAGTGAGCGAGATAATGCATCAGCGGCCGGGTTGGGGATTTTCTCTGCTCGGGGACTGGGTGCTTACGTTATCCTAATCATTTCATCATCATCATCATTCGTGACAGTAGTTAGACTGGACTGTGTAAAAAACTGGACTGTGTAAAAATTGGGACTTCGTACGGGTGCTGATGATCGCGGAGTTGAGCGCCCCACAAACTAAACATCATCATCAAAATGCATCAGCGACAATATTCACAACACCGGGAATGTAGATGACAGTATAGCGAAACTCTTGTAAATACATAGCCCAACGAAGTAAACGCTCATGAGAAAGTTTTGCAGACATAATAAATTGCAGTGCTCTGTGATCAGTATAAATCTTGGTATCTCTGCCAAATAAGAAGTGACGGAATTTGGAAAAGGTCCACACGACTGCCAAACATTCAAGTTCTGTTATAGAATAGTTACGTTCAGCTGGAGAGAAAACGCGGTTAGCGAAAGCAATGCTTTTCTTAACAACAATGCCATCTTCTTCGATCTCTTGAAACAGATAGACCAGTGGCTGTTTTAGAACTGTCAGTGGCCAAACAGAAGTCATGTGAAAGATTAGGATGAGAAAGTAGAGGAGCGTTCAATAAAGCTTGTTTTAAACTGACAAAATCTTTTTGAGCTTCGTCGTCCCAGAACCAGCTGGAATTTTTGGCACTAAGTTGGCACAGAAGTGGGGTATCGAGAGCTTTGTAGTGCTCGAAACGACGAAAGCAATTTTACCAAACCGAGAAAACTTCTGACTTGACATTTGTAAGTGGGTGTGGTGATGTCACGGATAGCTTGCAACTTATCCGGGTCAGGTTCAATGCAAGAAACAGATACGACGTGACCTAGAAATTTGATGTTAGGTTTGCTGATCCCAGATCTTTTCGGATGTGAGAATGTCATTGACATAAGCGGTAATCTTATTTTTCAAATGATAAGGTAAAATAGAATTTAAACCTCTGATGAATGCTACAGACGAAATGTTTAATCCAAAGGGAAGTTTGCAGAACTGATAGCATATGCCAAAACAGAGAAAGGCCGTGTATTTGTGCCAATCAGGGTGCAATCAGTCTGCCAAAAACTGGATTCTAAATCAAGAGAGGAGAATACTGTGACACCATGAAATTTCTGAAGAATCTCTTCCAAGGTTTGTGGTCTATCGGTTTCTGGAATACTGACGTTATTAATTTGTCTCGTATCGAGAACAAGCCTCAGTGAACCATCTTTCTTCTTCACAATATAAAGCGGGTTGTTATAAGGGCTGGCTGCATGGAATTAATTACTTCTTTAACTTTCTAACGATAAACAAAAGGAATGGTGTAGTGTCGTCCACCAAAAGTATTTTGTGGCTTAACTCGAAATTCATAAAGAAAGCTACGAATGGTGCCAGGTACATTATCAAAAACGTGAGCATGAGTTTGTAAGATTTCCTGTAATTGCTGTTTATGAAAATCAGAGGTGGCTTTACAATTGTCAACTTTGTTCAGAATCGTATCGAAAACGTCAATCACAGTGTCGTCATCGTTGTGCTCATAGTACGGGTCAGCTGAATTAAATTATGTGGTGTACCTATTACTGTTTGAAGAAAGGAAATGCAGGCGGTTAATGTCTTGTTCCTCGCTAGAGACGCTCTGGTCAAAATTTAAAGAAATCATACTGTCGTCATTTTGTAACGTAATACAAGAATTTTTAAAATCCAGTTGTTAATAAAGGAACTATAAGAAAGTTGGCGAAAAATATGTGACCTCTCGTGGAAAACTGTAAGTGAGTTTGAGATTAGACTTCAACTGTTTTTCCAGGTACAGCACCATTTATATCATCAGAATTGCAGCGGTTGAATGCTGCGTCACTCATGACAGTAACGGAAGAACCAGAACTCAGAACTGCTTTCAATAAGTGTTTCGCCGGCCGCGGTGGTCGTGCGGTTCTAGCGCTGCAGTCCGGAACCGCGGGACTGCTACGGTCGCAGGTTCGAATCCTGCCTCGGGCATGGATGTGTGTGCCGTCCTTAGGTTAGTTAGGTTTAAGTAGTTCTAAGTTCTAGGGGATTGATGACCTAAGATGTTAAGTCCCATAGTGCTCAGAGCCATTTGAACCATTTGAATACGTGTTTCCCAACCTGAATGGTAATAACAGGATGATAAAAACGTTTCAGAGGCTGTTCAGATTCACGTAACAGTAAATCCCTGATGTCTTCTAAGCGAATCATATGCTCTATAATATCTGCAGAATGCGATGTACGCTGTGTTGGCACGGCGTAGGCATCATCTGACGCCTTGTCCTCTAGTCATTGTTGCGTAGCTTCTGTAGTGTTCGGTGCGTTGGCAGATGCGACTTTAGTGATTTGATCAGTGCACTGGGGTTCTGAATGGTTTTTATTACCTTGTTGCGGATGAAAATGTGAATCATTTAAGCATAAAGAATGGTTGTTATTAAAGTACCCTTTATTCCTGTAATAACTATTAAAATTTCTATTTCCCAGTTTTTTCCCACTGTGACCTTGAAAATGCGGGCCATTGCCATAGGAGTTTTTCTGGTACGGCTGCTGTCTGTTGCTACGGAGATGGTTCCTGTGTACAAAATTATTGCCAGAACCGTTTTGCGAAAATGATTGCTGCTGTGACAGCTGTTGCGGCAAAGGCTGACTTATGTGTTGTCCTGAAATAGCATATTACTGACTAGACTGTTGAAAATTGTGATTCTGCTGTTGGTAGTCATTAGGAAACCTTTGGATCTACTGAAAATGCCGTTGGTGATTACCATGAGAATTCTGATTGTTTCCCAAAATATTTACCCTTATTGTATATGTAGTGAAAATTACGAGTGTTGTTAGAAAAGTTATTATTATTTTTCTGTTGAAAAAATGACTGATCAGTTTCAAGTAATTGTAAAACGTCGCGAAATGTACATCTGTTAGATTTTTGTTAACCTGCTCTTAAAGCACTTTTCAGACTTCCTGGAAGTTTTGAAATGCAGAGGTGAATCAAACCTGACGGGCTGAATTAAATGCTGCTTTTGTTGTACCATATATCCAAACTATTGTGTTAAAGTCTCAAAATTGGAGGTGTTGAAATTTGGTAAATTAAGTAATCCGTCTTTTACTGCACGCTGTGTCGTCTCATACCAGTACACTGCGAGGAAAACGCTTTGGAATTCCCCAACGGAAAAACATTGGCGTGCAATAGGTCGCATTCTCGTCGACGGTTCCCCCTTCAAGAAGCTGCAGATACATTCTAATCTATGAGAGACAGGCCAGAGAAAGTGAATTGCTGAATCCAGTCCAAGGGAAGTAGGCAATTAGGACAATTACGAAACACTCTGAATTTCCTGGCAGATAAAAACAGCTTGTAGTCGAATCCATCGATTCTTAAATTATCAAAATAATGCTGTCGGTTGAAAGAGGTACGAGAGTTGTCATGTGATTGTAAAAAGTCTCTTTCTCTGATGAGTTTAATAAGCTGTTGCGGAGAATGTTCTATATTCTGATCGGTACAATGCGTGGCAAAATTATGTGAGCAGTCCTGAAAAATGGAATCGTTCTGACAGTCAGAAAGGCAAGCACTAATTTTCTTAAGTTCCTGTTTGGTTTGGCGATGAATTTGTATTTGCCTCTGTCGTACGTTTTCAAGTGAATGATATTCTTCAGTGTCAGTGAAGTGTACCGACTGTGTGCCTTCAGACTGACTGTCATGGTTTAATTTTAATTGCGCTGCTGTGTCGGCGAGTTCTTCGTATTCCGTTTTGAGGTTTTCGAATTCGTCGTGGATTTTAGAATTATCAGCTTTAAGTGCCTGTAACTGTACGGCATGACTACGCGTTTTCTTTTGCAGAGTAGCAAAAATTTCACTGGGTAACGACTATCTCATTTTAACAATAAGTAGGGCTTTGCCTTGCCGCTGAGTTTCAGAAATGGTATTAAGTTGTTCATCAATGGCTACTTCTCTGTCAGAAACAGGCTGGTTAAGGTTGTCATGAGCTGTAAAAAAATGTGTATGAAATCTTATGGGACTTAACTGCTAAGGTCATCATCCCTAAGCTTACACACTACTTAACCTAAATTATCCTAAGGACAAACACACAGACCCATGCCCGAGGGAGGACTCGAACCTCCGCCGGGACCAACCGCACAGTCTATGACTGCAGCGCCCTAGACCGCTCGGCTAATCCCGCGCGGCCGTGAGCTATAGTTAGTTCGCTTAAATGAGATGTGACATTGCTAACCTCGCTTGAAACGTTGTTTATACAGTCTGTTAAAGTTTTGTGACTGTCTTTTAATTCGTCGGAGATTGCTTTTGATTATCACGGAGCGCATCTAAAGATTTTTTTATGCTCTTCGAATTTGTGATTAAGCCCTACCAAATGAGTAGCCTGTACATCAAAACGTTCTGTAAGACATTCATGATTTCTAGAACATTTATCAATAAGCTCTTGAAATTGCTTTGTAGGCGACTCGTTACTGTTTTTAAGTTCGTCAAAACTAGTGGATTGTTCATCAAAACGTTTATTGTTTTCTATTAAATGAATACCCTTCGCTGCATATAGGCGTTGATATAAGTCAGCGGGGACAGTTGAAAATATGTGCTCCGATCGAGACTCGAACCCGGGATCTCCTGCTTACAAGGCATAGGCTCTATCCATCTTTCTTTTCTTTTTTTTTCATTGTTGATCGTTGTGTATGGTTGTTGCGGACGTCACATGACATCCGTTAAAGTTCACTTGTTGATCCTTCCACTCTGTTTTTTTATTACAGAGGCTAACCAGCTCTCAGATCGAACAGGCTCAGCTACCGTGCTGGCCTCCAGCTGAGTCGCCGAGGACACAGAGGATAGTGCGACTGCAGGGACTTATCTCTGGCACGCCTCCCGTGAGACCCATATTCGCAACTCATTGTCCCACATTATATTCATAGTGTCCCTGCCCACCATACTCATTACTCGCGGTTTTACCACCGATTCCGAAAGAACAGATACGATCTTCAATATATTTATTATTTTCGTCAGATAATGTCTTAACAGCTTGCAACAGGCGTTCAAAATCTGATTGAGAAAAAGAATGTGGATTGTTGGTTGTCAGAGAACGCTGTTGCGTAACAGAATTGTCGGAAAAGTTTTGTCGAGGACGGGGGACGGATTTTGTCAAAGGGAGTGAATCTTCCATATTTATCTGTTCGCAATTACTATACTCAGAAAATAAAATATCAGTATTACCACCAACATTATTATCAGAATGCGGAGTCTCGTCAGGGTCAAGAGTGTCTACAATGTTCGGGCATTGACTATCTTGGTGCAAAGCAGCAACATCTTGCATTATTAAGTCAGAAATGTTCTGGAGTAGCATCAAGCGGCGGCAGGTCGGCCAGGAACGATACAGCGGACAGGACTGTGAGATGACGTCAGCTAATAGTACGCTAACGGACCACTCTCTAGGACGACACCGACACTGGAGCGGCATCTAGGCGAACAGAATACAGGGTGAGTCACCTAACATTACCGCTGGATATATTTCGTAAATAACATAAAATACTGGCGAACCGATTCCACAGACCGAACGTGAGGAGAGGGGCTAGTGTAATTGTTTAACACAAACCATACAAAAATGTACGGAAGTATATTTTTAACACAAACCTACGTTTTTTTTTAAATGGAACCACGTTAGTTATGTTAGCACATCTGAACATATAAACAAATACGTAATCAGTGCCGTTTGTTGCATTGTAAAATATTAATTACATCAGGATATATTGTAACCTAAAGTTGACGCTTGAGTACCACTCCTCCGCTGTTAGATCGTGTGTATCGGAGAGCACCGAATTACGTAGGGATCCAAAGGCAACGGTGATGGACCTTAGGTACAGAAGAGACTGGAACAGCACATTACGTCCACATGCTAACACCTTTTTATTGGTCTTTTTCACTGACGCACATTACCATGAGAGGTGAGGTACACGTACACACGTGGTTTCCGTTTTCAATTACGGAGTGGAATAGAGTGTGTCCCGACATGTCAGGCCAATAGATGTTCAATGTGGTGGTCATCATTTGCTGCACACAACTGCAATCTCTGGCGTAATGAATGTCGTACACGCCGCAGTACATATGGTGTAATGTCGCCGCAGGCTGCCACAATACGTTGTTTCATATCCTCTGGGGTTGTAGGCACATCACAGTACACACGTTACACGATGGCCACCACATTGAACATCTATTGGCCTGACATGTCGGGACACACTCTATTCCACTCCGTAATTGAAAACGGAAACCACGTGTGTACGTGTACCTCACCCCTCATGGTAATGTACATGTGCGTCAGTGAAAAAGACCAATAAAAAGGTGTTAGCATGTGGACGTAATGTGCTGTTCCAATCTCTTCTGTACCTAAGGTCCATCACCGTTCCCTTTGGATCCCCACGTAATTCGGTGCTCTCCGATACACACGATCGAACAGCGGAGGAGTGGTACTCAAGCGTCAACTTTAGGTTACAATATCTCCGGATGTAATTAACATTTTACAATGCAACAGACGGCACTGATTACGTATTTGTTTATATGTTCAGATGTGCTAACAAAACTAGCGTGGTTCCATTTAAAGAAACGTAGGTTTGTGTTAAAAAACATACCTCCGTGCATTTTTGTATGGTTTGTATTAAACAATTACACTAGCCCCTCTCCTCACGTTCGGTCTGTGGAATCGGTTCGTCAGTATTTGATGTGGTTTACGAAATATATCCAGCGGTAACGTTAGGTGACTCACCCTGTATAAGCACCGCTCCGCCTAGCCGCGGACCAGTTCGCGAGTTGAAGACGAGCCGTCCTACGAACTGTACAGCAGTCACTTATGAAATGTATTGTTTTGCTTGTATTGGAATTGTATATACTGAAGGACACTGATTATTTACGTGTCGCTATTTGCTTGCGACACACCTTTGTGAATATGCAAGGTTAAGTTCAAATGGTTCAAATGGCTCTGAGCACTATGCGACTCAACTGCTGAGGTCATCAGTCGCCTAGAACTTAGAACTAATTAAACCTAACTAACCTAAGGACATCACACACACCCATGCCCGAGGCAGGATTCGAACCTGCGACCGTAGCGGTCACGCGGTTCCAGACTGAAGCGCCTTTAACCGCACGGCCACACCGGCCGACTGCAAGGTTAAGTATTGTCACTTATCTTACTGTAATAGAAATCTATTATCACGATTTGCTTGAATTGTTGTCTAGCGGTCCGAGAAAGCATGTTTCCCAGGCACCCTACATTAGACGAGTAGGAAGAACATAGCAAGAAATATGGCTAGTATTTGTAAAGGGTGTCCAGAAAAGGACTCCCTGATTTCAAAATTAAATATCTCGAAAACAAAGATCGATAGAGGAATGCAGTAAACGGTATGTTTATTGTGAAAGCTGTAAGAAGTTTATACAGCAGTTTGAAATAATAGTTACAAAAGCTGCTAACAGATGGCGCTGTAATCGCCATACGTAATGCCTAGTATAAATAGTGATCCGAAGCCCAGAGCGATCAGTTCCACTATTGAAACGTGAAAGGAGGATAGCGTACTGAAGGAAGAGATAAAAATCATGTACTCCATTGAACAACGCGTTTTTCTGGTGCTAGAGTACCACAGGTTAGAAGAGAGTCCTACGGCAACAAGGCGAAGTTTTCAAGCACGATTTAATGTTACAAAAGGACCCGATGCGAAAACCATTCGTACGCTCTTCGCAAAATTTCAACGAACAGGCAGCGTAACTGATGATCTAGTGGGGCATGTTGGCCGCAAGCAAACCGCAGTTACGCCTGAAAATATCGCCACAGTTTCTGGAATTATTCAGCGAAATCCAATGTCATCCGTCCGTAGAATTGCATCTGAGACTGGTTTGAAGCGTTCCAGCACGCAGAAAATACTGAGAAAGAGCCTACACATGTTTCCATTCAAAATTCAAACGCACCAGGCCATACCCGTACGAGCTGTGCAACAAAGGGTTGCCTTTGCTAATCAGATGCTCACAATGATTGATAGTGAAGGATTTGATGTTGGCTGCATCTAGTTTACAGATGAAGCACACTTCCACCTGAATGGATACGTGAATAAGCAGAACTGGCAATTTTGGGGTTCCGAAAAGCCATATTGGTGTGAAGCGAAACCCCTGTATTCTCCTAAAGTTACTGTTTGGGCTGCAGTATGCAGCAGAGGCATTATTGTCCCTTTTTTCATTCGAGAAGCGGTCACTGGTGCACGTTACGTTGCAATTTTGGGACAATTTGTCGCCACACAGCAAGCGTTAGAGGATCGACCAGGTACTGAATGGTTTATGCAAGATGGAGCCCGACCACATCGGACCGAACAAGTGTTTCGCTTTCTTGAGGAATACTTCGGGAATCGAGTCATTGCTTTGGAATATCCCAAATTTACTGGTGCAGGCATGGATTGGCCTCCATATTCGCCGGATTTGACTCCCTTGTGACTTTTTTGTGGGGCACAGTGAAAGACATGGTCTACCCGAAGCATCCCGCCACGCTGGACGAGCTTGAATCGGCGACCTCTGTGGAATGTGAATCCATTTCGGTTGATACACTACGAAATGTGATGGCGAATTTCATTCTTCGTTTGCGCCATCTCTGTAGTGCCAATGGTGAACATTTTGAACACATTGTGATGTGATTGTTTGCAAAGATTGTTTTCATACGATTATTTCACTTATGTATGCTGATATGAGCTGTACAGCGTACAGCGCCATCTGTTAGCAGCTTTTGTAACTATTATTTCAAACTGCTGTATAAACTTCTTACAGCTTTCACAATAAACATACCGTTTACTGCATTCCTCTATCGATCTTTGTTTTCGAGATACTTAATTTTGAAATCAGGGAGCCCTTTTCTGGACACCCTGTGGCAACAGAATGATCGGCAAAGGTATTGTTGGTGTCGGTTGCATTTTGCAGGTCAGATCTTTGCGAATTCATAGTAGTGCATGCTTTACTAACAAACGTACTACGTGGCATAGTAATATAAAAAGTATAAAGACAAATAAAAAATGTAGAAGACAACGTCGAGAACAATAGATGTCAAATCTGAACAGAGATGTGCAATGTTAGCAGACAAATTCACGTTGCACCAAAATTATAAGTAAGACAGAGTAGTACACAATTCCTGACTGTTTCTCAAAATATTCCTACGTCGGCCCGTACTGTACAAGGATATTGCCAAGTAAAAGTGATCTTTAAATAATAAAAATGTGACTGACCTACCCTGTTTTGATTAATAAGAGCTATGCAAAAGTAATAATGAATCGGCATAGAAAATTGAACTGTCGTAATGAGAAGGCAAGCCTTTGATGATGGTAAAGTTAATAATCTGACTGCAAGAATTTTGAGCAGTATAAACTGCCTGAATAATGAACTTTGACATAAAACCTTCGATAATTAGTTTTCCAAAACTGATCCCAGATCCAAGAACTAAAAATGAATGACATACGTTGACCCTGATTGAAAAAAAACATCAAACTATTTAGTCCTTACCTCTATTCTGCGCAAATCTGGGTAACGCGTTGCAGTACTGCTCTGTCTTGCGCTCCGCTATGTTAAAGCTGCAAATTACTATATCGGCAAACAGATCCTCGCGAGGTGCAATGAGTTCTCTGTTAGTTGCAAATCGAAGTATTTTTAGAACACACTTGATTCCTATTTTACTTCTGAAAAACTCATGATCAGCTAAAAATTGTAAGAAAAAGGTAGGTGAAAAACGGCGCCGGAATAATAAAAGAGTGACTTCAGAAAAGTACCTTATAATTCCTGTTCATATAAATAAAGGATTCTCTTACACTTCCTCCTTCCCAGATCAGTTAACATTACATCATCATCTTAATTAAACACATCGATAAATTGAGACTTTACATTTGAAACATAACAATTACAACTGCTTCCTCTTTTTAACACAGCTAACCACTATATGTGGCTGCGCCTTCGCGCACACCAAAGATAATAACCTAACCCTGCGATACTACTTACAATATCGCTGTTCGCTCACATGTAACAGCTCGAGAGCAAAGATATGACATTACTGTACTATCGATTAATACTCAAATGGCACCTATCAACGTCATGATCACCTTCAGTGCATGCACACCCATGCTTAAGTCACGTAGTACTCTTTATTGGCTCTGAGCACTATGGGACTTAACTTCTGAGGTCATCAGTCCCCTAGAACTTAGAACCACTTAAACCTAACTAACCTAAGGACATCACACACATCCATGCCCGAGGCAGGATTCGAACCTGCGACCGTCGGGGTTCGCGGTTCCAGACTGTAGCGCCTTGAGCCGCTCGGTCACAGCGGCCGGCTAGTACTCTTTAGAAAAATCGAAAACCAGCGAGAAAATTTTTTGACCAATTAATCTATTGACACAGGACCCCAGTGCAGACTGACTGTTATCGACGGTCCAAGCACACGGAATAGGTTTTTAGATGTGAGAGTGGCTCGAAGACCTTTTAAATAGATGCCAGAACGCTGTCCTTGATGGCGAGTGTTCATTAGAGACAATGATATCGCCAGGGGTGCCCCAGGAAAGTGTGATAAGACCGCCCCTGTTCGATATGTACATAAACTGTATGATGAATACAGTGAGTAGCAAACTGGGACTACTTACTAATGACGCTGTAATGTGCGGGACTGTCTCGTCGTTGAATGACAGTGTGTCGACACAGGATGACTTAGAAGGAATTGCTATATGGAATGACAAATGGCGATTTGCTCTAAATATAGGGCTTAGAGGAATGTGAGCTAGTGCTGATGAGTGCGAAAATAACCCTGTAGTCTTCGAACACAGTATGATTGGTGTACTGCTTGAGACAGTCACGTTGATTAAATATGAGAGTCAGTCAAATGAAAACGAGACAGATGGAAAAAAGTCAGTGAACTGCTTTTTTTTTATTTCAAAAGTAATCGCCATAATTAGAAATACATTTATCCCACTGTGAGACAAGACGGTCAATGCCTTCTTGGAAAAATATTTGCGTTTGCCTAAGGATCCATGACGGTACCCAGAAGTGCACCTCGTCCGAAGCAAATCGACCAGCATGAATGTTTTCTTCTCAGGCCTCCAAAATTATGGAAATAGGCCCTCCCGCATGCTGCCAAGGTTTTTTCGACTACGCTGCCGAAGTTTCGCTGGGAAGCCCTTGCACTCCCTCCATACAGTCTCGATCTCTCCCTATGCAATTTCCATACTTTTGGAGACCTGATGAAAGACATTCGTGACCGTCGATTTGATTAGGACGAAGATGTTACGTGGCAAGCGCAACCATTTCTCCATGAAGGCATTGACTGTCTTGTTTCACAGTGAGATAAATGAATTAACAGTTCTGTAATAATAAACTGTGTAACCTTCCCACAGAAATTTTGAAGACATTAATTATAATTGAGAGCCAAGTGTAACCTCCCAGCAAATAAATTTTAGTGATATTATTTTAAATGCAAATGGACATTGAGCTAAGTGTAAGCTCCCCAGAAAAATTTTGAAACACAATAATTGAATGTTAACTAGAATACAACTTAATGTAACCTCCCAGCAAATAAATTTAAAGACAATGACAATTAAATGAATACTAGCTATCTGACCCAAGGTGTAAGCTCTCACGAAAATAATGAAAGATAATTCAATGACAATAAAATTTCAGCGATAATGATAACTCAATTAGACCGAAATGTCGGTCTTTGGCCCTGTGCAAAAAACTCAGAATTAATTTCTTACCTCATTCGAAACTGCATGTCAAAGTTCTGTTCTTATTGTTGGCCGCGGCTTGGAGGAAATGCATTGCAAGTATTATTTTTTTTTTTATTTTGAAATTTAACTGAAACTTTTCTTTAAAGGAAATGGAAGGAAATCGTTGGTTCAATTAAATGGTTCTTTTGTTAAAAATTGCTTTGAAATCAAAATTATTATTGGGGCACTTGTTGAAAATTAATTGCAATAAATAAACTTTACATTATCTGATGTGCGCAATGCAGCTTGGTTACCTTAATTAACAATATACCTCATTCAGCATCTTGACCAGAGACCCATGTCGACGCCTGCGACTGCATCCCGCTCGCGACTCTCTCGCGACCGTATAAGACCACTACTGCTAACAGACTGCCATTAGCAACTGAACTGCGCTACTGCTACCGACAGACTACTGCTCGCTACTCTCGTGCGGTCAAGCGCAGACTAGGAACGACAAATAGCTCTCTGGTCAGAGACTCAGCAATGCCTCGCCATCGCCGCCACACAACATACGTGTTTCATAACCCTCCACTGGGGGGGCAAAAATTTGGCAGCGATGGTGAGTCATTTGGAATTGCCATCGCAAGAATTTTTCTTTTAAACTAATTAACTTTACAATTATAGCATATATACAGATATAGTACATGAATTAAATGTGGTGCACATGCACTGAGTACAAAACATATTAGACAATGACAAAATGTGAGTCCAAAACGTATTAGCAAATCAGAAAAATGTATATACAAATTATTTGATAGATAACAAAAGTGCACACGCACTGAATAACTCTTTAGCATTTTCAGAACAAATAAACAGAATGGCAAAAAATCATGTTGACAAGTGACATGAGTGCACATGCACTGCAGTTCAGAACATATCAGCAAATGAGGAAATGTATATACAATAAGTAACAAATGACATAAGTGCATATGCACGGAAGTATTGAACATATCAGGAAATCACAAAATGTATACAGAATGAGTACAAATCATATTGAAAAATGAGAAAAGTGCACAGGCACCGAAGTTCAGTAGAAAGCATATTAACACATGACATAAGTGCACATGTACTGTAGTTTAGAACATATCATCAAATCAAAAAAATGTATAGGTCATGAATACAAATCATGTTAGCAAAAAAAAGTTTTTTTTTACTATGTTACAAGAATGAGGATAGGAAAGGGAAGGATTGCATCATGGTTGTAGCACTTTAGGTTGCATGCAGCTGCTCTGAAAGTCCATATCTTTCCACAGAAGTACAACACCAAGTGACACAATTTGAAGTTCTTTTCCCATCAGAATTTTTCAGCGTAGCCAAGACACTGAACTGTCGTAGTAATATTCCATGTTTTCATTTTGGCAGTACATTAGGTACACCAAACAGTGGGACCATAATAACGTCTCCATCGCTCACGGTGTTGGACAGCATGTCGTGTCAACACCACGCTCTTACAAGGCACACCAACGTAGAATTAGTGCAAAAACCAAATATAGTGCTCCATGATCAGGAGGATGTACAGGACAAATGGATATTGCAGTAATTCAGGGTAGTGAGGTCAGAAGGTGAAGGACATTACGTCACATACTAGTCTTCATTAGGAATTACATTAGTAGTTTGCGGCATTCATAGCCTAGTTATTGAACATTTGTGTACCATGTATTTAGTATTACAGAATAATGTTCATAAAATTAAATTATTGGCATCATGGGTAATCGTATTACAATAAACAGCGGCAGTCTTTGGCCAGTTACAAAGCATATTTAGTATGACAGAATAATGTTCATCAGAAGTCTTCATTGAAAAAAAAAAGTCAATTATTGGCCTAGCATGAACATAATACATTGAGTTATACAAATTATTGGCACTCATTGGCCAGGTACCAAAACATGAAAAGGCATCATTGAAAACAGGAGCTAATTAATGGCATAATTAATAACATAATTCATTTAGTGACATTAATTATTGGCACTCAGTGGCCAGTTACAGAACATGAAAAATCATCATTGAAAACAGGAGCTAATTAATGGCATAATTAATAACATAATTCATTTAGTGACATTAATTATTGGCACTCAGTGGCCAGTTAGCAAAATATGAAAAGTCATAATTCATTTAGTTATATTAATTATTGGCACTCAGTGGCCAGCAAGTATTGAATAGTATAAAACATTGTTCATCATTCAGTATTATTCAGATCATTAAGAAGTCATTATTAAAAATCAGTTAATTACAGTCATAGCATTAATAATCATGGGCATTATAAGTAGTCTCATTACAATAAACAGTGGCAGTTATTAGCCAGTCAAAAGCATTATTTTATATATTTTTTTTGTATCATTAAGAAGTCATTACAGAAGTGACATACTATTCAGAGCTGATCAGTATTATTCAGAATTCTCTTAAACTAGTAACATTATTTGGGACTGGTAATACTTTTTTTTTGTGCTAGCAATGCATTGCTTTGGGTAATTATAAGGGAAAACAAGAAGAAAAAAGAAAAAAAATTGCTTCTAGGTTGTTCCTGTAAATGAAAAATGTGTAACGTCATTCGTCATGAGTCAGCTGTAGCAAGGTTGTGACACAAGGCAGTATATGTGATCACATTTGTAAATTATAGACACAAATGGGTAAAAAATAAAATTGCAAGTACTAGAACAGGTATAATAAGTAACAAGTTTAGTAAGTATCATGAAAAGCTTCTCCTGAAAAAAATACAAAATGGATTATTGAGATGAAAGAAGAAACGCAGACTATGCTGAAAAGTAGTGAACTTCGAATTAACAGGTAGTGAAATGTGTATAAAAAATGTGTTCCATAGCTGTCCTTTCCAAAACCTTCAGTCATTATACTATGCAATATAACACCTGCTGTCAAAACGAACTGCAACAAATACTTAAATAACTACATAGCATAAATATAACTTCAACATTATCCTCATCTGCAAAGAAAACTTCATTATCCATATCATCATAACTCCATTATCATCATCACCTGTAAAGAAAAACTTCATTATTCATAGTAGCATACCCTTCATCATTACTCTTCATCAGCATTCATTATCATCTGCAAAAATCACTTCATTATTCATTATACAACTATTCCTTATCTTTAGCATATTTCATCACTAAAACTAAGATGTGTAGTTCTGTCTGACAGCTTGCATCAATCGCCTTGTATTCTGAAAGAAAAAATTAGTTAAGACTGCTATTCTACGATGAGTATAGTCTATTCTTGTTAATGCTTGTTAATCCTGATCCATTTACTCTTCCTGATAAAGTTATTGCATCTTCTTTCGTTTATTCCGTTGGTGAAATTCCCGTTTCTGTTTAATTTATTTCTTTTACACGTTATTTCTTTCTGAAAATGATGAACAAAGATTAATGCCTTGCATTTAAATCATATACCCATTAAATAATGACTGGTTAATGGTGGCACAATTAAGCATACAGCATAACATGACAGAAAACGTAGTATGTCAAAAGCATAGACAGTGTTCAATCGCAAAAAATGTACAATTACAATGCAGCAGCAAAAAAAAAATGTAAAACAGTCACGATGTTGAGATATCATAGGGCAAAAAATGTCAAAATCAACTGGTGTGTTATACCTTAACTATTTCACAATGCATACAAACAAAACATGAAAAAATCGTATATCCATAAGAAAGAAAAAAAAATGTGACGTTCGTTGTGTTCAGTTTGTATGTAGTGTAGTTAATAGAGTAGAGAATTAAAGCCTTTAATGGAGAAAAATGTAACAAAATTAACATGCCATTAGATAGCATTGCATAATTATTCATAAAATACGTAAGTGTCTCTGGAAAAAATGTGCACAGTCTGATATATGACGACAAGAAAAGCGACCTGCTAACCTTACCTTGCCGGGCACTTGCCAAGAAAAATACGATAATCATCAGTAATTAGTCATGTGAATATAATTGCATAAGTGGTCATAAAGATTAGTAAATGGCATCATAGCATGTTACATCATAAAGTGGTTTCATTCAATAAACGGTTTAATGTTTGAGATATGGTGATTGCCTTTCGATTTTCTGGTTCTCAAAGTTTCGACGTGTACAACATTGGGGTGAGGGATGCTGCGAATCCGATATGGACCTGCGTGTAGAAGTTCAAATTTACTGCACTTACCTTTTATTCTGCTGGATAAATAGTGTGTACGTACTAATATCTTCTGTCCAACGTGAAAGTCGCGGCGTGTACAAACCTGTTTTTGCTGTCTTCTCCGGCGCTCTGCGGCACGTTTGATGTTGTTCAGTGCAATGTTAATTATTTCATGGTGTCGTAGGCGACGACATTTAGGGAAGTTTACTAATTCTGTGATTTTGTTCGGTGGTTCAACATTTTTCAGTATAACAGACGGACATAGCATAGAGGACTCATTTGGAATCGAATTAATTACATCTTGGAATGAGAATATGTGTGTGTCCCAATCAATATGTCTTTTGTGGCAGTATATTCTACACAGTTTACCAATTTCTTTCATTAATCTTTCACAGGGGTTCGAAGAAGCATGGTACTTGGATATATAGATCGGAGAAATTTTTCTAGCTCGTAACATACGTGTCCATGTAGCAGAACGAAATTGTGATCCATTGTCAGAAATTACTTTCATCACATGCCCTACATGAAATAGAAAATGTTTTACAAATGCTTTCGAAACAGTTTTAGCTGTAGCTTTGCGTAACGGAGTGAAAGTAACAAATTTTGAAGTGAGCTCAACAGCGACAAATATGTAGCAAAAACCTCTGTTAGTTCTCGGAATTGGACCAAAAATGTCTACAGCGGCCATGTGTCTTAATTTAACAGGTAAAATGGGATATAAAGGAGGAATATGTGAAGTGGTGTCTGACTTAGCTTTCTGGCAAATTTTACAAGACGCTAAAACTCGTCGTATACGTTTTTTCATGTTGGTAAAATAACAGTTCTGTCTCAGTATAAGAAAACATTTTCTTGCTCCGTAATGTGCGTAACTTAAAATGAGTGTACCAAATTAATTTGTTAACCAGTTCGTCAGGAATGCATAATAACCAGTTGTTGCTGTCAGGATGAGAGCGGTGAAACAGAATGTCATTGCGTACAGTGTAGTGGTTCCTAATCGTAACATTATTCTTATCTTGCCAGAGGTGTTTAATTTCTTTCCACACGTTGTCTTTATTTTGCTCTAGTGCTATGTCCTGCAATGACGACGAAATAAAATTTTCAAATGCAACTTGCTGAATGTACATGACACTGAAATTTGCTTTGCAGAAGTTAGTTGCTACGTCTTGCTGATTGTTGCTGAGAGAACGCGATAGTGCGTCTGCTATAACATTTTGTGTGCCGGGAATGTGAACAATCGTAAAATTAAATTCCTGTAAATACAGTTTCCATCTACTTAACCTGTCGTGAGTAAATTTAGCCGAAAGTAAAAATTGTATCGCTCTGTGATCTGTGTAGACGGTGGTATGTCTTCCATAAAGAAAGTGCCTAAATCTCGTAAAAGCCCATACAACACATAACGTTTCTAATTCTGTAACGGAATAATTTCGTTGAGCAGGTGACAAAATGCGGCTTGCAAATGCGATGTTTTTAATTACTGTTGAGCCATCTTCTTCAATTTCCTGGAAAATATGTACGCCTAAAGCGGTGTTGGAACTGTCGGTGGCAATGGAAAAATTTCTGGTAAGGTCTGGGTGCGATAAAAGTGGTGCATTCAACAGAGCATGTTTCAGGTTCATGAATTCACAATGTGCTTGCTTATCCCAAGACCAAATACTGTTTTTACCTGTTAATTGGCATAATGTAGGCGTGTCTAAAGCAGAATGATGAATAAATTTACGAAAAAAGTTACTTAAGCCCAAAAAACTGCGTAATTGCTTCTTCGTCGTAGGAACAGTAATATCACGTAGAGCTTGAAGTTTTTCCGGATCAGGCGCAATGCCTTCTGCTGAAATTACGTGTCCAAGAAATTTTATAGAAGTTTTGCCAAAGTGCGATTTACTGAGGTTAACTGTGAGTCCTTGTGCATGAAAAGTTTGCAATAGTTGTTCTAAAATCACATTGTGTTCAGACCAGTTAGCTTCTGCAATAAGAATATCGTGTACGTACGTCGTAATTCTGTCTTTAAGTTCCGTCGGAAGTATTGTGTTCAAACCGCGAATAAAAGCTGCTGAAGAAATAGTTAAGCCGAATGGTAATTTGCAAAATTGATAACAGTCGCCAAAACAAAGAAAAGCTGTGTACTTTCTGCATTTCGGATGAAGTTGTATTTGCCAAAATCCCGATTTCAAATCTAGTGTAGAATAAATAGCAGTACCGTGAAATTTCTGTAGAAGTTCCTCTAGTGTCTGTGGTCGATCTGTTTCATTAATAATAATGTCATTAATGTGACGTGAATCAAGTACAAGGCGAAGTGACCCATCTTTTTTCTTAACAATATGTAGCGGGTTTATGTACGGACTAACTACCGGTTCTATAATTCCTTGGTCAAGCATATCCTGCAATTCTTTTTTAACTTGTTCTCTGTGGATATATGGAATGGGATAATGCTTTGCTTTAAATGTGTCGTGCTGTTTGACTTGAAATTCATACATAAAGCCGGACATAGTACCAGGAACATTGTCAAAAACTGGAGCTTGCTGTAAAAGAATTTTGTGTAGTTGCGTGCTTTCGTCGTCTGTATTTGCACTGCTCTCTTTAACTTTATCAGAAATCATTTGCATTACGTCGTAATCAGCTTCGTCTGGAGTATTATAGTTATGTACGTACGTATCCGTGAACAATGTGGGATTACAGTCTATGTTACGTGTTGCGGAAATGACTTCTGTGCGGTTAATTGTTTGTTCTTCCGCAGATAATGAGTGCTGAAATTCTAAAGCCAATTGCACATTTCCATCCTTTAACATTAAATAAGAATTCTGAAAATCAGTAACTGCGTCATGTTGTACCAGAAAATTCGTACCTAAAATAACGTCTGTTGTCAATAAAGGAACAATCCAAAAATTTGAGTGAAAAGTATGACCTGCAACACAAAATGATAAATGCGTCTGTAATTTAACGTCTACTCCTTTACTCGATACTGCTCCTTTTACTTTCGTTTTGCCTAAAGGTAATGTCGGATAGGTATTCTCTTTGTTGCACTCGTTGAAAGTCTCCTCATTTATAACTGACATAGGTGATCCAGAATCGATTACTGCTGAAAATTTCGATGAACCAATTTTAATTTCGATGACAGGATGTGAAATAGTTTTCTGAACAACTGGTCTTTCCTGTAAAAGAGTGTCTCGGATGTCGTCGAAAGTAATAGCATTTTCGTGAACAACATTTTGCGTGTCAAAAGTAGTGCTTGTGTTACTGGAAGATGCGATCTGTACAGTATCTAGTCAGATTCTATCTGACGTGTTATTATTATCGCGAGGGTTCTGTGGCATTTCTACTATTTGAACTGTTCTATTACTTCTTCCAGACGTATTACGCTCTGGATGGTATCTACTGTCGGGTTCATTCATGAGAATATGTTCTTGTGAATAATTTTGCTGTTGGTATGACCGACTGTTGTTAGATGTACGCTGAAAATTGTACTCATTATTTTTACGTCTGTCGTAATAGTCATTCCTATACGGTGTATTGCGATGGGAATTGAAATACTGTCTTCTTTGTACATAGTTGTTTCCTTGCTGCCGTGCGTTACTATTTGTTGGATCAGGGACTATACGTGCACGCGGCGAAACATTAAAGTTAGGTTGATCTTGTGCATTACATTGTTGGTTAGGTATTCCAACCGGCTGGCTTTCATGTTGTTGTGGTGGAAAACCTGTATTGTTACTAAAATGTGGTTCCTGTTGCTGAAATCTTTGACGGTATTGATAATTGGAATTTTGTCTGTTATTAAAGTTTTGGTGGTTGTCAATCCTAAAGCGTCTGTTACTTTTACTATTGAAATTACGTGACTGATCGTAATTACTGTAAGTTTGTTGGCTTTGGTTATTATATGAAAAATTTTTGTTTACAAAAGAATAATCAGATTGTTGTACTTCCAAGAGCTGTAAAAGATCTCTAAATGCTGAAATGTTTTCTTTTTGCTGGCCCGTTAGAAGTGACACTCGTAATGACCGTGGTAATTTGGAAATGCATAATTGTATAAGTGCAGATTCACTGTACGGTTCACTTAGGTACTGGTTTTGTTGGACCATATGCTCAAAAAATTGCGTAACACTGGGAAAATTTGAGTTCTCATAATTTGGTAAGCTAATTAACTGGTCTTTAATTCCGCGCTGTGTCGTCTTCGACCAATACGCTGACAGAAATGCATTCTGGAATTCTTCTACCGAGTAACATTGTCTCGCGATCGGTCTCATACGAGTTGCCGGTTCGCCTTCCAAAAAACTGCAAATAAATTCAAGTTTATGTGTTACGGGCCAAGTCGGTGGAAAGGCAAAGCTAAATTGTTGTATCCAATCCAGTGGGTGAATCTGTGTTCTGTCATTTTTAAACACTTTAAACTTTCTCACTGACAGAAAATGTTTGTAATCAAAATTATCGTCTCTATATGACGGAACAGGTTCTGTACTGTAAGAGAATCTATTTGTTTGTGTCTGTTCTGAATCTAAGTCCCGTACTCTCTGTAAATTACCCATATTATATGCGCTGCGTGAGTCTGACAAATGTTCGAAAGGTGGCGTCTGCTGTGATGTGTTATTAACTGAAATATTTTTCATCTCTGTTATTTCTTGTTGTAAACTTGACAGTTTTCTATGCAACGTGTTATTAGATGAATCGATCTCATTAATTGTCTGCTGTAAATTTTGAAATTCAGTTGTTTGGTTAAATGAAACCGGTGCAGTATCGTCTGATTTATTGACATTAGTATTTTCGATAACATCAATACGATTGGCCAATTCATCACATTTTTCAGTCAGTATTTTAACCTGATCATCGGTTTTAGAATCGGATGCATTAATCTGTTTTTGCAACTTACGTGTAGTTTCGTTCAGTTTTTTAACGTCAGCTTTGACGACATCGGAATCCTGTGTTAGTTCTAATTGTTCGAGTCTGTCGGTCACTGTTTGAAAATCTGTTGTGTATGTGTCTGTTTTCGATTTAAGGTCAGAAATCTCATCACGTAATTCAGTGTTCAACTGTTCGATGGTATTAATTTTGTCCGATACTGTAGCAATATTGTTGTCTACATATGTTTTTGCCTTCGCAAACATTTTACGTTTGTCTTCCTGTCTGTGTGCAGTGATTGTTTCCATTACCTGACGTTTTACTTTATTTTGATCCCGAATAAATTTACGGAAACGCATATCACTGTTTTGTATGTGAACACTAAGACGTTCGTTAATTTGAGAGTTCTGTTGCTCGAATTTCGCGTCTATCTTTTCATCCATTGTGCGCGAAAGTTCTGCTGTCATTGTTTTAAACTCGTCGCGTAATTGTGTAGCTTTTTCAGAGCATTGTTTAGCGACTGTACTAATTTCCGCTCTAAGTGTTTCTGTCGCGGCTGTTTGCATTTCCCTTAATTCTTGCGCAACAGACCTAATTTCTTCGCTACTTTTTTTGAACAAGCCTCGATTTCCTCGCGCAACTGTTCCTTAGTGTCTTGACACTGTGCGGCAACGGCTCTAATTTGTTCACTAAGCTGTCTGGAACTGTTGTCTAATTTTTCATTTAACTGTTTGTTCTGTTCACTAAGTTGTCTAAAATCTTCACTTTGTTGTTTGGAATTTACACTAAATTCGTTCTTAAACTGTAGCATTACTGCCATAAATTGTTCCAAACCAAAAGTAGCTGCTGCATTCTCAGTGCTCTGTGATGGAGTACATGCAATTGTCACGTTCTGTGTGACCATTTGGTCATTCTGTAATTTGCAAAAAGATTTGTCAGTCAAACGTACACTGTCAGTCACTATTTCGGAATTAAACAAATCCGTCGTACTTTCACTACACTGACCATTTTCATTCGAAAAATTTGTCTGTATGTTACCTGAATTTTCCAAAACGGTTGTGTTAGGCTCGGCAGCGCTCATTACAATAGACCGCTCCGCGTCATCAATTGTCGTCAAATTAACAAAAGAGACAATTGAGTTCGTTTGTTCATTATTAAGGTAAAAGTCATTATTAGTAATTGGAATGCACTGATTGTCAGTGAACGCAGGATTGTCATCATTGCATTGCGTATCACAAGTCCTATCGGTGAAGTTGTTTAAGTCGGTAATTTCGTTCGTAATACCTCGCGATACACTATTCACAGTCTTTCGCAGCATTTTTACAATATTCACAATTATTCACAAAACAAATAAGCACAAATGCAAAAGGCAACAAACACAAATATAACAGAGCAACGAATTGCCGTTGACCTGTAGAAAGAAAGTCACAAGATTAGTAAAAGCGTTGCGCCAAATCCTAATTATATCTAAGTAAATAAGAGCAGATATCTGACTGTTTTTCAAAAGATTCTCAATGAAATACGATCCTGGACTGGGTGTCGCCAAGTGTAACCTTCCCACAGAAATTTTGAAGACATTAATAATAATTGGGAGCCAAGTGTAACCTCCCAGCAAATAAATTTTAGTGATATTATTTTAAATGCAAATGGACATTGAGCTAAGTGTAAGCTCCCCAGAAAAATTTTGAAACACAATAATTGAATGTTAACTAGAATACAACTTAATGTAACCTCCCAGCAAATAAATTTAAAGACAATGACAATTAAGTGAATACTAGCTATCTGACCCAAGGTGTAAGCTCTCACGAAAATAATGAAAGATAATTCAATGACAATGAAACTTCAGCGATAATGATAACTCAATTAGACCGAAATGTCGGTCTTTGGCCCTGTGCAAAAAAATCAGAATTAATTTCTTACCTCATTCGAAACTGCATGTCAAAGTTCTGCTCTTATTGTTGGCCGCGGCTTGGAGGAAATGCATTGCAAGTATTATTTTTTTTTATTTTGAAATTTAACTGAAACTTTTCTTTAAAGGAAATGGAAGGAAATCGTTGGTTCAATTAAATGGTTCTTTTGTTAAAAATTGCTTTGAAATCAAAATTATTATTGGGGCACTTGTTGAAAATTAATTACAATAAATAAACTTTACATTATCTGATGTGCGCAATGCAGCTTGGTTACCTTAATTAACAATATACCTCATTCAGCATCTTGACCAGAGACCCATGTCGACGCCTGCGACTGCATGCCGCTCGCGACTCTCTCGCGACTGTATAAGACCACTACTGCTAACAGACTGCCATTAGCAACTGAACTGCGCTACTGCTACCGACAGACTACTGCTCGCTACTCTCGTGCGGTCAAGCGCAGACTAGGAACGACAAATAGCTCTCTGGTCAGAGACTCTGCAATGCCTCGCCATCGCCGCCACACAACATACGTGTTTCAACTGTTTACTTAATTTTTTCCATCTATCTCGTTTTCATTTGTCTGCCTGTTATACAGGGTGTAAATTTTAAGTTGACAAATCAGAATAACTCGAAAAATAAGCTTCACACGAAAAAATGAGTAGGATCCAAAGTTGATTATTTTCGAGGGGGACATCTGCTAGTGCTAAAATTAGTCCGCCATCCCAGCCCCCTGGGTGTGGGGCAGGAGGCAACTTTAAAATTTTAAACGGAAAACCCCAATTTTTTGTATTGCAGAATCAGATTCTACATAAGAAACTACGCACATTTTGTATTAAACATTTATTTTGATTCTTGGTAGCTGGCACTGTAGTTCGAGAAAATCCATGTTCTCATTTTTGCGTGGCAAATGGTTACGGATAAATAAAAACTACTTATTTGCTTCGTAAATTTTGATTCGCTAAAACTGGAACTCTCCCTCTCTCCACATCGGGTGGGGTTTGAGAGAGAGGAATTAGAGTTTTACAAATGTTGACCAAAATATTTGAGTTAGTCTTTTCCTCAGTCTTTTACCTTATTTACTCTGTGAGTTAATGAGTTCGTTAGTAAGTAGGATGTTTGGTTATTCAGTTAGCTAGTCAGATGATTTGTTTGATAATTAAAAGTTGTGTGGCCTCATGACCACGAAACAAACAAAACTTATCCGAATCTGCGGAAAAAATTAATATTTGGGTCAACATTTGTAAAACTCTAATTCCTCTCTCTCAAACCCCACCCTATGGGGAGAGAGGGAGAGTTTTAGTTTTAGCGAATCAAAATCTACGAAGTAAATAAGTATTTTTTATTTATCCGTAACCATTTTCCAGACAAAAATGAGAACATGGATTTTCTTGAATTACAGCGCCAACTACCAAAAATCAAAAGAAATGTTTAAGACAAAATGTACGTAGTTTTTTTTTTTTTTTTTTTTGTAGAATGTGATTCTGCAATGAAAAATGGGGGGTCCCATTTGAAATTTTAGCAACAGCAGATGTCCCCCTCGAAAATAATCAACTTTGGATTCTACACATTTTTTCGTGTGAAGCATATTTTTCGAGTCATTCTGGTTTGTCAACTTAAAATTTACACCCTGTATATGGACGTAACGTTCAAATCCATATGGAATATAACTAGCACAAAATGTCGGTTGTAGGAACAGAGAATAATCAGCTTCGGTTTATTTGGAGAATTCTGGGAAAGTATGGAGGAGACGTTAAACATACACCTTCACCTTTTTTTTTTTGTTTTTCGTAGAAGCATATGCAAATCCTGAGTCTGCTAATAGAGTTTAGGATACAAGTTTCCGGTTCTAGTCTCTCCTCGACGTTCTTATCTGTAAAATTTGACATATAAATTAATGCAGGAGTGGAGTTTGCAGTACTTGTGGCATTAAAATGTAAATGTCGGACGACATTGTTGGGTGGGAAATCTCACAGGGTGGGTTCAGCCACCTGGCGGAACGGGTTTTTTTCCTCCGCGCACGCTGGCTTCTTTTCTTTCTGATATGTGAGAGATGAGTCGTACTCGTATTTGTCGAGTATAGGCGATTGTAATGAATGTGTACATATTGTAGTGCTATGCTTGTCTCGTATAATGATGATGAGAGAGGGGAGAGGGTCAAGCAATCAGCAGTTGTTAGCAACTCACTTAGACAGTGAACTGACATCACTTAGTTCCTGTAAGATGGACCTAGAGGAATTATGGAAAAGTTTAACCGTATTGGAAATCGTGGGCTGAAGAGTTACGTGTCTAGTAAGTGGATAAAGGATGGAAAAGACCCACCGTGGTTTAATAACGAAATTCGGATTATGCTGATTAAGCAAAGGGTGTTGCACTCACGGTCCAAAAGAGAACGCACAAATAACGAGACGCAAAGTTTAGTAGAGCTTTGTGCGTCTGTGAAAAGATCTATGTGCGGAGCATAGAATAACTACTACCGTCATACTTTAGCAAAAGATCTGTTAGAGAACCCGAAAAAATTCTGGTCATATGTTAACTCGCTAAACGGGTCTAAGGCTTCCATTCAGTCCCGTGTTGACCAGACTGGTGTGGCAGTTGAAGATAGCTAAACGGAAGCCGAAGTTTTAAATTTCACGTTCAAGAAATCTTTCACGCCGGAGAATCGTACAAACATACCGTCAATTGACCATCAAACAGAGTCCCGTACGAACGACCTAGTAAAAGGCATCTCTGGCGTAGAGAAACATCTGAACGATTTGAAAGCAAATAAATCACCAGGTCCGGATGGAATCCGAATTCGCTTTTACAAAGCGTACTCTGCTTCATTGGTCCCTTACCTATTTTGCATTTGTTGTGAATCTCACTGAAAGATTTGAAAGCAGATAAATCACCAGGTCCGGATGGAATCTCAATTCGGTTTTACAAAGAGTACTCTACGTCATTGGCCCCTCAACAATCTGGCATTTATCGTGAATCTCTCTCCCAGCAAAAAGTTCCAAGCAACTGGAGAAAAGCGTAGGTGACTCCTGTATATAAGAAGTCTAAGAAAACTGACCTGCAAAATTACAGGCCAATATACCTAACTTCGGTTTGTTGCAGAATCCTTGAACATATTCTCAGTTCAAATTTAACAAATTTTCTTACGACTGTGAACCGTTTGTCCATGAGTCAGCATGATTTTAGAAAACATCACTCGTACGAAACTCGGCTTGCCCTTTTCTCACGTGATATACTGCGAAGTATGGATGAAGGGCAACAGGCTGATTCCATATTTCTAGATTTCCGGAAAGCATTTGTCACAGTACCCCAATGTAGGCTGTTAACGAAGGTACGAGCGTATGGAGTAAGTTCACAGATATGTGAGTGGCTCAAAGACTTCTTGAGTAGCAGCGTGGGATTAGCCGAGCGGTCTAAGGCGCTGGAGTCATGGACGGCGCGGCCGGTCCCGGCGGATGTTCGAGTCCCCCCTCGGGCAGGGGTGTATGTGTTTGTCCTTGGGATAATTTAGGTTAAGTAGTGTGTAAGCTTAGGGACTGATGACCTTAGCAGTTAAGTCCCATAAGATTTCACACACATTTGAACATTTTTGAACTTCTTGAGTATTGGAACCCAGTATGTTGTCCTCGCCGGCGGGTGTTAGTCAGAGACAATGGTGTCGTCAGGAGTGCCCAAGAAAGTGTGATACGACAGCTGTTATCCTCTATATACATAAATGATTTTATAGTGTCTAGGAAGCCTGCACACTCGGTTCGCTAGACAAACAATCAAACAAGTCTATTAATGAGTTTTATTACAATAAGAAAATTACAATACTTAACTTTAGCAATTACGCAGATGTGTCGTACGGCAAGAAAGGAAGAATGAATTGATTGTTCTTGTTAATAACGGTCATCCTCCTTTACCTCCTCTGCATTACTGCAGATGACGTCACTGAGCACATTTGTTCTGTGCATGCAGCATACGTGAGGCGCCTAGTTGTTTCCACTGCGCTGTGTGGAATACGAAGGTTCTGTTATAGTTCACTAACCTGCTGTCTTAGAGTTGATGTCCCCAGCGCAGAAAACAACACGCAGGTCGTAGGTTCTGTATCTGGAGCCTGAAACTGACTTTTAGAGAGGTTCTGTTCTAAAATAATGTATCACTTCTTTAGGATGCCACTCGCGTATTTTAATATAGCAGAAGACTTCATGATCTTAATACAACACCATCTGATACAGCAAAGTACATGATCAAACACAGTGTTTACGAAAATGTATCTTTACACTATTTGTGGCACGTGTCTGTGCCTCATGACTACCGGAGTGAATCTTTTAATACTGAATACTGGCAAACACATCCTGCCACAGACAACATGACTGTACATCTCGACTGCCTAATCCACAGTGACGAACAGGAACTTAAATAAAAATTGGAAACACATCGTACGACAAACAACATGTCTGTTCTTATCGACTGCCTAATCCAGAGTGGCGAATAGCCTCAAACACTTCGCCCGCCGTACCAGAGAGTATGCTTCCGAAGTGCTTCGTCTGCAATTTCGTCAGTCTTTTGCTTTTGATCTAAACTGTTTTTAATAATTGTAAAATGACTGATTGATAGTCAGCTGTTGAGAGATATTTATATTAAAAGTGAAGTCATTCCAATGAGTAGTTTAACTATTAATAATAACTATAATTTAACGTTTTGGCGCCCTTGCTCCGAACACAGCAGCCAACCACAGAGCAGTAGCATTATGCAGGTGGTCTCTCTCACGGGAATGGTACCGAATCTAAAATCTGTCATAGGTACCTCACACCACATTTCGTCATCTATTTACTTCTTGCATCTCCACTGCTCTGGCAACAGCTTACTGGAGCCTAATATGATGGCTGACTAAGCCAGAAATATTACAGTCGCAGGTATAGGGCTACATACAAAATAATCAATATTCTTCAGTATAGAAAATCCCAAGGCTGTGCTACATAGAGAGTGCAAGCGAAGTGACTAGCGTTGACGCTTCTCTAGAAGTCGCTAGTCTTGAAGCTGCTACTGAACTGGGGCATCACCAGTCGGTCTCGGCGCTTATGTCCTCTTTACATAGGGGCCGCAGCTGTCGCGTTGTCGGCCGGCCTTAGTGACCGAGCGGTTCTAGGCGCTACAGTCTGGATCCGCGCGACCACTACGGTCGCAGGTTTGAATCCTGCCTCGGGCATGGATGTATTGTGATATCCTTAGGTTAGTTAGGTTTAAGTAGTTCTAAGTTCTAGGGGACTGATGACCTCAGAAGTTAAGTCCCAAAGTGCTCAGAGCCATTTGAACCATTTTTTTGTCGCGTTGTCGTCCTGGAGGGACGTCCGGTCAGCGTGCGGTTGGCTGACTTCTTCTCACAGCCTTCTCTTCCCTGCCGTTCCCGTCTGGCGTGCCAGCACTTGACTTTATTCCGTAACGGATTTGTTGGACAGGGAGGGCAGCAATCTGCGGTTGTTTGCTGATGATGATTTGGTGTACGGTAAAGTGTCGAAGTTGAGTGACTGTGGGAAGATACAAGACGACTTAGCAAAGTTCTAATTGGTGTGACGAATGGAAGCTAGGTGTGAATATGGAAAAATGTAAGTTAATGCGGATGGTTAGGACGAACAGACCTGTAATGTTTGGTTACAGTATTAGTAGTGTCCTATTTGACGCAGTCTGGGCGTAACGTTGCAAAGTGATATGAAATGGAACGATCATGTTAGAACTGTGGTATGGAAGGCGAATGGTCAACTTCGGTGTATTGGGAGAATTTGAGGAAAATGTGGTTCATATGTAAAGGAGACCGCAAGGACGCTGGTGCGACCTATTCTTGAGTACTGCTTCAGTGTTATGGATCCGTACCAGGTCGGATTGAAGGAAGACATGGAAGCAGTTCAGAGGCGGGCTGCTAGATTTGTTACCGGTAGGTTCGAACAACAAGCAAGTGTTACCGAGATGCTTCGGGAACTCCAATGGGAATCCCTGGAGAGGAGGCGACGTTCTTAAAGAGAAACACTGTTGAGAAAGTTTAGAGAACCGGTATTTTAAGATGAATGTCGAACGATTCTCCTGCCACCAACATAAATTGCGCTTAGGGACCGAGAAGATAAGATACAAGAAATTAGGGCTCACGGAGAGGCATATAGATAGCCGTTTTTGCCTCATGTTATTTGCGAGTGGAACAGGAGAGGGAATGACTAGTAGTAGTACATGGTGCCCTCCGTCATGCACCGTACGGTGGCTTGCGGAGTGCCTATGTAGATGTAGATGTAGATGTAGATGTAGACGTAGACGTGGTGCCGGCACATAGGCTGCTTTCTCGAATAGCACCTAAGGGGCTGCGGAGCTTGAAGTCCCCATCCGATGGACGGATCACAGTCAACAGTGACACATGCCCTTCACTTCATGGGACACTGCGGAGAGATTTGGCACTTAATCCAGGTCATTGACACAAAGACTGGTGATCAGGAACGTAACGTCACTAACGTCACCATCTCTCCTCCTCTTGCGGGCCAAATACTGGCTGTGGCAATTTCCTCCACCACCAGGATTCGAACCGGCTTACCTCCGAGTCGAGCGCCACCGCATAGGTGTGCGTTAGTGACGTCGGCTACGCGAACGGGTACACCTAAGGCACCTAACTGTCATTTAGCGTGATCTCCCTAATTTACTTAATTTGAATGGGAGGATTGTTTCTTCACAAAACCAGATTGTCTTCCTCATCCTTGACCAACTGAGTTAAAGCGCTGTCTCCAATGACAAACCGTTCGAGGGGATAAAAAATCTGATATCGAATTTGGGAAATGACTGTTCAAATCCCTATCCCGCCATCCAAATTTAGGTTTTCCGCGATTTCGCTGAAATGCTTAAGGAAAATGATGGGATGGTTTCTTTGAAAGTGAGTGGCCGATTTACATCCCCATCCTTCTCCGACCCGAGCTTTCGTTCTCGCTCTAATGATCTCGTAGATCAAATGGCTCTGAGCACTATGGAAGTTAAGTGCTTAGGTCATCAGTCCCCCAGAACTTAGAACTACTTAAACCTAACTAACCTAAGGACATCACACACATCCATGCCCGAGGCAGGATTCGAACCTGCGACCGTAGCGGTCGCGCGGTTCCAGACTGAAGTGCCTAGAACCGCACGGCCACACCGGCCGGCGATCTCGTAGTCAACGGGACATTAAACCCTAATCTTCCTTCCTTCGGAGCCGACAAGACGCTAATTTTTAACTTTCCTTCCATTTTTGTATTACAGTGACGTGAGTTATATGCCGACCCGACAACAGGTATCAAGAGTAATGTATTCGTTTATGGCATCTGTTTGGTGTCAATATTAATGGAACTTGGTAGAAAACGCAATAATCGAGTGCGGTGGCATAATTATCACTTCACTGAACTCATACTTCGGGGAAGCTAGTTAGTTTAGTTCCTAGAGTATCTAGCACATACGGATTCTGTTGTGGCAGCCCTTTGATGTTAATATTAATGTAGCGTTGAAAATAAACTAATGTAGTGACGATATACCTGCGGCACTGAATACGTATTTCGTATTCGAGTCAAAATGATACAGGAGGAATGTGTTCCGTTACATTGCCTTTTCGACGATGTTAGTTAATGAAGTATGCGGCAGTTGCAGCTATAAAGCCGTAATACAGAGAATCCGGTCAAAAGGAGTCACGTAGAACGTATTTAGTTAACAAAACATGGTGCGTAATGTATCAAAGCATATTACGGACAAATATTTGACCTTGCTGAAAGGGTTCCGTTCAACCTCTTGAGCTAAACTCAAATACAACTCGAAGGAGATGAAGTGACAGTTTTGAAAGCTGATATCAATAGCTGGGAGACTGACGTGCAAACCACGCACTCACCAATAGTAGCACAGCAATGACGGCTTAGAACAGAAAATGAAACACGGGCTAGGCGACGTGGCGGCCTAGTCTAGCCTTGAGCGCTGAATTAGTTTAATTAAGTGGACGCGCAAAAATATCGTACAGTGAAGCAACATTTACGGAACTGAATTAATATTTGACAGAAATGGGCTCAAATCGCTGTCCGACCAACTGGATTCAAATGTTTGTGGTTTGTCTGTTTCCCCAGGCGGATACCGAATTGGTTTATCCAACAAGATGACGTCTGATTTCAGTGTCGTCACAGGAATTTTAATAGTAATAAGAACAAAAATATTAATGGAGTATTGAATACAGTTGCAAATTAAGTACTTTGCATTTAGTTGCTACAGTACCAGGTAAAAACTGCATCACGTGGCGGAGTTATCCAATAAACATATATATGAAGATAGTAACTGTTCTCGAAAGACAGATATTATTGATCACCGTGCAGCTTCTCTAGAATAAATGATAATTAATTGAAACCCTCAGCTGCCGACAGGTGTTGGTGATATGCCTCGATGGGGACAGCTGAAAATGTGTTGCCCGACCGGGACTGGAACCCGGGATTTCCTGCTTACACGGCAGACGCTCTATCAATCTGAGCCACCGAGGACAGATGAACAGCGCGACTGCAGGGACTTATCCCTTGCACGCCTCCCGTGAGTCCCACATTCCCAACTGTCCACAATCTACATACATCATGTACCTAATAGATATTTGCCCATCCACTCATTACTCGCGCACGCTAAGGTGACGATTCCCGTATAGTTAAAGGCTACCCAGCCGTTGACCTTCGTCTGTGCGAATGCGCACAGGTTGCCCGAACTCTTACGGGAGTCGTCACCTTAGTGTGCGCGAGTAATGAGTGGGTGGGAAAATATCTATTAAGTACATTAAATATGTAGATTGTGGACAATTGGGAATGTGGGTCTCACTGGAGGCGTGCAAGGGATAAGTCCCTGCAGTCGCTCTATTTGTATGTGTCCTCGATGGCTTAGATGGATAGAGCGTCTGCCATGTAAGCAGGAGATCCCGGGTTCGATTCCCGGACGGGGCACGCATTTTCAGCTGTCCCCATCGAGGCATATCAACAACACCTGTCGGCAACTGAGGGTTTCAATTAATAATCATTTATATAATAAACAATTTATGAGGACTACTACTGCAACAACAGAATTCAAATTTCAATTAATCCCAAACATGCTCAGTCGGGTTTCTGGCAGCATGTGTAGCAGACGATTCCTTTCGATGAATTTCTGCTCACCGAAAATGCGGCATGTGCTCGTGCATTATCGTCTTGGAAGACGAACTCATCGTCGAAATGTTGACTCTAGGGCTTGGACAATACGTTGGAGGATCCTGTCCTGATATTACACATTCCGGAAGGAAGGAAGGAAGGAAGGAAGAAGGAAGGAAGCAAGATTGAGTATAACGTCTCGTGGACGTGGAGATCACTAGAGACGGAGAACTAGCTTGGATTGTGTCAGGGATAGGGAAGTAAATCGGCTGTGCCCCTGTCAATGGAGCCATCCCGACATTTGCCTGGAGCGATTTAGGGAAATCACGGAAAACCTAAATCTGGATTGCTGGACGCGGGTTTGAACCGTCGTCCTCCCGAATGCGAGTCCAGTGTGCTAGCCCATGCGCCACCTCACTCGGTTTCATCCCCGAAATTACCCTCAGCAGAGAATACTTATGTACATGACTACGATTCCAAATATCACTGACCAAACTCACTGAAGAATTCACAGGCCTGCATACCTGTCTGTATAACATCACACTTGTCTACGACCATCATCAAGCAGCAGACAAACTCTACACGCGACTGTGAAACGTGCCATCGAACCTGGTTCAACTCAAGGTTTTCTTTTAGCCATCTTCTTCGCGCATCATGATGCTAGAGGGTTTGTACTGTTGAATGGACGCCTATAGGCCAAACTGTTTGGTTGGAAAGGGTCGCATACTGTCTGGGTCGGCACAGCCCTCCCAGTTGCCGTCAGAAAGGCAACACGCAGTTCTGTTGCTTTCTCCTCGGGGCACCCCAGTCATAATTGGTAGGTTTTTTAGGTAGCAGTCATAAGCTTGTTTTGTTGCCTACGGGCGTACCTACGAGCCTTAATTGGTATGGTTTGTAGGCAGCGGTCATAAGTTGGTGTTGTTGCCCCTGGGCGACCACTAAGAGGCAGATCTTCATTGTAATGTATCCCAAGGTAGAGGCTGAATGTTCCAATGTGGTGAACACTAGTTATGCCAGCTACCTCACACTGACAATCCTTTAATGACTGCGTGCTACGTCAAAGCTCGAAGCGACCCTTCAAGTCAAGCTGATAGAGTGAACAGCCATCTGCTCTGCTGGCGACCGGCGACATAACGCGCTCTACTGCAATGCAATGAATGTGTAGGTTTACTTTTACGTCGGTTACACAGATGGCTGTCATCACTAGAGAATTGAGAAACACGTTTCTAATCATGAAAATACAAACTCTCGAAGGCATGAGGGTAGCGCAAGACGTTTCTGATATGAGTGGAGAAACAAAGTGTATGCCATGAAGATACAGGGTGTCGAGCGAAGAAGTCCCTGATTTCAAAATGAAATATCTCGTAGACTAATATTGATAGACGATTGCATCAGAAGGTAAGTTTAATGTTTTTTAATCCAGTCTTTGATCACAATATCAATTCTTTTAACGATGATCGGTTTCAGTCCGAAATGACCATCCTCAAATTTTTTTTTACATCGTGTCCTAAAGTGATAAGGCCATAATGGCATCGTCAAAACATAGATTTTATACTGAAACCGGTAATCGTCAAAAGAATTGATATTGTGATCAAAGACTGGAATCAAAAACATTTGACAGTATTGGATCACTGTTCATATACGCGACTATGTCGCAGGTGGTGAGAAGGTAAGTTTATTGTGAAAGCTGTAAGAATTTTGTACAGGAGTTATACACAAGTTCTTAAGGGGCTCCGGAACGCCCTATACTTGCAATGTTAAAATAACGCTTATAAATTACATCTTTCCTCACAAAGTATTTGAGGTAGGAAGTTGAACTTTTTACAGATTATTTATTGGAGTATGGACTACAACTTAACACAGGGATTTTACAAAATTTTAGTTCAGTTATTAAAGATGATTTTTTTTCAATTGTAATGAAAATTCACAACATTTTTTTGCAATTTTTTATTTATATATTCAAAAATATACAGTTCTTTGGAAAAAGGCTGTTTTAAATTATGCAGAAGGTACTGTGTAACATTTACTGAAAGTTTGAAACAAATATGTTTGGAAGATCCTTAGAAAACATGTAATTAGTATGAGAAAATAAAAGTTTTGGGAATCGAGCGACAAAGATTGGATTAACTTTTTAGTGCATTCCAGGTCCATAGGATGGATTATCTTCATCCTCTGCAAACTCCTCTTCCAGCTTCCTCTTGTTCCTCCTCCTGTTTACTCTTGCTTGTATTTCTAGACTCTTTACAGCCCTGTCTGCAGCCCGAAGGCGTTCCTTGTCTAAAGCAAGCATCGCTCGTTGTTGTGTTCGTAGATTTTGCTACCATTTTCTTCAGTTGCAGTTACTGCAACACTGTTCCAAAAGGTGGTCATGTATGAACACTTATCACATTTCAGTTGTATTTCACTAGCAAGTCCTACGTGCTTTATTATGGAGAGTTCCAGACCAACTTCACTACAATGAATACATCTTACACAGTTTGAAAAAATTCCTTTGAGAATCGACATATCAAATATTTCATTCACATCCGATTCGCCCATAAAACGTTCATAGTTTTCACTCATTGAACCAAGATTCTTCTGTGAAGTATTTTCTTTCCCACTTTGACTGCTATGGGCAGGTGTACTTGAGAGGTTAGGTTCACTCACTTGGTTATCGTCTTTATTGTTTACAGTAATAACACATACCTTTGGCTTTCCAACATTTCTCGTTTTCTTAAAAGCCTTCAGAGGATTTCTAATAACTTTACTTTTACTCATTATTATACTTCAATAAAACAGAGACTCAAGAAACAGAATTAATTACCAATATTTTCGAGATAACGACAGAGTAAATAAACATGAAACAATCGACAATCACACCAGCGATATATATTGAACCATCACAGGTTAGCCACAACACATACTTTATTTCACATCACTAAAATGTACCTGATGAACACGGACGTTAATAGTAACACCATTTGACAGCAGTTTAACAGCGCCACAGTGGGTCACGCCTATGTAGAACACATTTCAAAAAAAATTTAAAAATAGTTGTAGTCTTCGGAATTGAATAAATTATATTTCTATTAAAAGGTAATAGTCTGCAGATTCAGAAAACGAAAAAAAGTAAAAATTGAACTTTTCATGATTTTGAGCCTTTCCGGAGCCCCTTAAATAGTTCGAAAAGCTGGTAACAGATGGCGTGATAAGCTGTGCAGCTTGTATAGTATCAGTGCGCGTAATGAAATTGTCCTCTGCAAGCAGTCTTGGCAATTCCATCACAATCCTTTGGAAATTTCCACTATTTGCAGTATAGAGGTAGCGTAAACGAATAGTGAAATTTACCACCACATCCTGTAGCGTCTCAACGGAAATGGTTTCAGATGCCACACAGATCACCGATTCAGGATCGTCCTGTGTGGTGGGATGGTGTCGATAGACAGTGTCTTTCAGTATTTCCACAATAAGTAGTCACAAGAAGTTAGATCGAGTGAATGTGAGGCCAATCCATCTCTGCACGTATCCATCAAGGAGGCCAAAACTCTGTAGGCTGTGATGTGATAGGGCTCCATCTTGCATAAACCACTCGGTGCCTTGTCGATATTCCAACGACAGCTGTTTGGCGGCAGACTGTCCCAAAATTCCAACTTAACGGTGACTAGTGATCGCTTCTCGCATAAAAAAGGGCTGATTATGCATCCACTGCATACCCCGGCCCAAACAGTAATCATGGGAGAATACAGTGGCTACCCTTCATACAAATGTGGGTATTTGGAACCCCAAAATCGCCAGTTCTGTTTAATCAGGACTCCATTCAGGTGGAAGTGTGCTTCATCTGTGAACCAGATGCGACCAATATCAAATCCTTCATTATCAGTCATTGTGAGAATCTGGTTCGCAATGCCAGTCCTTGCTGCACAGCTCGTACTATTCAGGCTGCTGGTGGCTTTGGATTTTGAATGGGAGCATGTGTAGGCCCAGTCTCAGTGTTTCCTGTGTGACGGAACGCTTCAAACCAGTCTGCTGCAATTCCATGGACGTATGTCCTGGGATATTGCTGAATAATTCCAGGGACTGTGGCGACATTTCCCTGAGTAACTACTGTTTGCCTTGGGCCAACATTCCCTGCTAGATCATCACTCACCCTGCCTGCCCTTTGGAATTTGGTGAAGAGCTTGCGTGTTGTTTCCGCATTGTGTCCTTTTGGAACATTAAATCATATTTAAAAATAGCGTATTGTTTCCGAATGGCTTTGTTCTAACCAGTTCAAGACAAACACGTTGTTTAATAGAGTACGTGATCTCAACTTCTTCCTCCGGAGGCTAACCTTCTTTCACGTTTTAGCCGTAGAAGGGGAGCTGCTGTGCACTGTTTATAGACACCTATTACGTATTGCGATTACAGTGTTATCTGTTAACAGCTTTTCGAATTATTTCGAAACTTCTGT